>NC_141044.1:30452500-31177500 GCF_052040795.2 Danio rerio
TAAATAAAGTATTTTCTGCTCTGCTGAATTATATACATTTCTTTGGTCATAATCTGTGGGAAAAAATTGGGGTCATTCTGAGTTCATTTACCAACTTATTCCTGATGGTGAATCTTCTCCAAAAATTATCAAAATGAAAAAGCAGTGAGCAATTTGTTTACAAAGTAAACTTTTTTTTGCGTCATGTGATTTGCATTCAAATGACAGAGACGGGGAACTATTTAAAGATATTGAGGTCAGGCAGGAAAGACTGTATCTTGAGTTTGTTGCTTCATGAAAAGTAGAAAAAAAATGATGCATTTGCTGATCTCTGAGAGTTAATTCAGAAAAATAAGATGCATCGGGTAAGATGTTACATATATTAAAATAGATAATTGATGTTGCTGCCAATAGTCTTGTGGTTCAGATGGCAGACATATAACGATAATAAAAATAATTTCTTACGTTTATATAGCGCTTTTCTGGACACTCCAAAAAGCCACAAAGCCAGTAGTGGGTAAGCTTAACCGATACTCTAGGCAAACAACAGTCGTGCCGCCTTCATGGTGTTCATGCCGTTCCTGTGCAGACGAAAGTGAAGAGCAGGAGGGCAGAGGAGGTGGTGGATGTGGTCTCCAATGTGCCCCTATCACCCTCATTGCCTATGCCTAAATCCATTATCGTTCAAAGCGCTTTGCACATTTTTTGGGGAATCTCCTCGTCCACCACCAGTTTACAACATCCACCTGGATGACGTGACAACAATCATATTGCGGCAGACCGCACACCACACATCAGCTGATTGGTGAAGAGGAAAGCAATGAGGCCACGATGGACAGAGGCCAGTGGTCAAATTTGGCCAGGATGCAGAGGTTAAACCCCTACTTTTTTTGAAAGGCATTCTGGGATTTTTAATGACGACAGAGATTCAGGACCTCGGTTTACTGTCTCAGCTGAAAGACGGTGCTCACCAACAGCATAGAGTCACCTTCATTATTCTGGGGCGTTAGGACCACAGACTGCAAGTTGAGCACTTCTGGTCTCACTAACACCACTTCCGGCAGCAAACTAGCTTTCGAGGAACTGACCAGGCACAGCCTTAGCTTAAAAGGGCGACCATGTGAGAGTTGCAGAGAACTAGCTGCTGGCGAAAGTTATAGCACTCATGGCATCCTGTGTTTGATTTCCAGTTTGAGGTTCTTTGCTGATCCTGTTCCCTTCTCCTTGCTCCTATTCACCTTATTCTTCGCCGACGAGCGGGCGGAGCCATTTGAATCTTTTTGGCTCGCGACTTCCGGTCTCATTCACTTCCATTCCTTTTTAGACATTAAAAACGGCTCGTTTCGCTGTTTGATGTTGCAAACTGATATTTTCTATTATATTATTCTACTTGGTCTATAAAGTCATGCAAACATTTGTATGTAGAGCAAGTAGTTTGACCGTTTTCTGCCGTTTATTATTCCTAGTCATTTCTCCCATAGGCGACTGAATCGGAAGTAGAGATCTGCGCGGGACTAAATTTGAATCCCGCTTCCGCCCGCACCCGCCAGGTTTTAGCCGGAATCCGACCGCTCCCGCTTATATTAAGCACTTGATGTCCCGCTGCCCGACCAGCCCCGTTTTCTATCCGCCGCGCCCGATCTCGCTGAAGAGCGGGGGGAGAACAAAACCGAAAATCACCCAGTTATACAGTCCAGACAGCCTATAACAAGCTGTCTGTATAAACACACACACACAGCACCAAGCACACACACACAGACAAAGCTTTCTCTCTCATTCGCGCGCGCGCCCTCTAACACACACTCATAAGCACCAAGCACAAACAAAGGCAAAGCTCTATCTCTCATTCGCGCGCGCGCGCGCACACACACGCACATATCTCTCATTCGCGCGTGCGCATACATACATACACACACACACTGCAACAAACAAGCTAAACACAGCATCGCGCTATTTCATTTACACACATACATACGCGTGCTCACTCGGGAGTCGGGAGCGATATTGCTAGACAGCCCGCTCCCATCCCAAATTAAACCCGTTACCGACCGCTCCCGTGATTTATTCGGAAATTTATACCCGCGCCGTAGAAATCTGGTCGGGTCCCGCGGCGCCCGCGGGACAGCCGCGGGAATGCAGACCTCTAATCGGAAGTTCTAAAACAATTGTAAAAACAGACACACTTCCGGATTTCAGAATAAGGTCGATACAATAAAGGTGAAACCCCCCTAAAAAATGATGATTCTTACATTTGTTTGCTTCCTCTTTGAAGCTGCTCATTTTAGACTTTGATCGAAATTGTGCCATTTTGGTGACTGTCGCTTTAAAATATTTTAATTAAATTAATTAAAATAAGATTGTACTTTTAGTCCTATTTTGGGAAAAAGGGTGAGGCTAAAAATGCATTGTTATCCCTTATTATCCATCCTACTAGCACAGCAGCATATTCAAAACAACAGCTTTCTCACTCAGGACTGTTTATGCTAATGAGCGAGAGATTGTCACTAATGGGTGGGGCTTGCCCTCTTTGATGACACATACAAATTGAGAATGTCAATCAAAGTGTTTCTGTAGCTTGTTTTTATCAAATATGATTATAAGAAATACAATTAATTATTTTTTTTTACCAAAAATGCTGGCTACATTCACACACTGTTGTCGCACAACCTTATAAAAATGATTTTTGCATGATAGGTCCACTTTAAAGCTATTTTGTTTGGAAAGTTACACATATCCAACATGCTTAGTAGAAAGGTTAAATCATTAGTTGGCATAACTTGTAGTCATAGAAAAAAAAACATAATCAAATGATCTGTTTCTAAGAATAAAACATCACTAATGTTAGCCGATGTCAATGTCTTGTGATTCACTGCTGTGTCAGAGACCAAGAAACTTTTAGTCTGATCAAGAAAAAATATAGAGAATACAAGCCAGAAAGAAAAGCTACACGACTTAGAATGAGACAAAAAGATCTGTTGTCAACGAGAAACTAAAAGAAGGAAACGCTGATTAAAACAAGAAGAAATGCAGGTTTCTCTAAGGCCGTGTGTGTGTGTGTGTGTGTGTGTGTGTGTGAGAGTGAGTTACAGGAGGAGATCAATGAGGTGTATGTGTGATGAATGAGTTTCTGGCTGAGATGTGTAATTGTTCCTCCCTTGCTCTCTCTGTCTCTGTCTCTTAGGGCTAGAGGCGTCCATGGCACATGATCGCCGGCCGCCCATGGCGCCTTCCTCCGCTTCACGATACCACCGTCGGCGTTCCTCCGGCACCCGTGACGAACGCTACCGATCAGGTGAGTTATTTCAGCACTGGTCCCTCAGGATTCTTAATCTGAAGATGATCCTAACAGATGAACATCCATTGGGGAAAATTCACTCATGGACTATTTCATATTTACAGGTGAAGTCAGAATTATTAGCCCTCCTGTATTATTTGCTCCCCTGTATATTTTTCCCCAATTATTTTTTCAACACATTTCTAAACATAATAGTTTTAAAAACTAATTTCTAATAACTGATTTCTTTTGTCTTAGCCATGATGACAGTGCACAATATTTCTTAAGATGCTAGAATTAAGCTTAAAGTGTCATTAAAAGACTTAACTAGGTTAATTAGATTCATTTGGCAGGTTAGGGTAATGATTTAGGCGAATCATCGTATAACAGTGATTTGTTCTGTTGACTATAGAAAAAAAATAGCTTAAGGTGGCTAATAGTATTGACCTTAAAATGATTTTAAACAGATTAAAAACTGCATTTATTCTATCTGAAATAAAACAAATAAGACTTTCTCCAGAAGAAAAAATAATATCGGAAATACTGTGAAAAATTCCTTGCGCTGTTATACATAATTTGTGAAAAAATTCACAGGAGGGCTAATCATTTTGACTTAAACTGTATATTAATAGTTAAAACTGTATAACAAATAATTAAAGTGACCCAGTTGTTGAAATTTAGATACATTTGTGTTATACAACCTCCTGTTGGGTTAAAAACAGGCATTTATACCTATAAATATCAGCAGGTCTGATTTACACAAGCAAATGTTTTGGCGTTTCATATTGCTAAGCAAAATCTTTCATCTGCTTAGATTTTGGCAATCAGTTTTAGGCCCAATCCCAATTTTAGTTTTGTTCCTCTACCCCTTCTCTTTGGCCCTTAAAACAGAGTGTGAAGGGGAAGGGCTTCAAAATTTACCCCCAAGAAATGGGACACCTCTACAGCAACTGCACACGTCATCAAGTGTCATCGCAATCTCTTGCTTCATATGAGATCGACGATCGCGACTGCTGCTCTAGTTATTCCAGTTGCGTTATTTTTTGGTATTTATCTTTAGGAAATCACCAAAAACATATATTATGTTGTTATTATAATAATATAAGGTGGTAATAAGATCATAACAGTACTGTGCATTTACACCATGGCCATATTCATCTTTGTAAACACATGAGAACAACATTAACATTATACTAGACACAGTAAAAAGGTCATTCCCAGCCACTAGACTTTTCTCACAGGGTATTCGAGTGAAAGTATGTTGTGGGACAGCTATACAGAAGTTATTATTATGGATTATAGATTGTGAAATTTAGCCGTTTTTATTTTTCATGTTTTTTTTAAAGCATGACGGTAAAACACAAACGCCGTTATGAATGTATTAAAACATATGCTTGTTTGTTGTAAAAAATTGTAAAACAACAAAAAGTACTACTTTGTGCATCTCCTATGCTGCCGTTATAGCTAGTGTATTCTGTGAAATGTTCTTACCCCTTGGTTTTGAGTGTGGTCTAAAGGGTAGAATTGGGATTTGGCCTTAGTCACAATTGATAAAAATACAATTTATAATATATAAATCACAATTTATAATTTATAAATCAGGTATTAGAGGCACTTCATTGTAGGTTGATGTCATAGGGTGACTGTTATATCTTGCACATATTAGTAAGTTGATGACTAAAAATAATAATTTCATAACTAGCTTTTAATTTTTTAGCCATATCAAAGCCCCTAGTTGTTCTAGAGTACTACTATGTAATTAATCATTTTGTACAGTTTACTTACTGTGTACATAAATGTTTTTACATTGTACTTCTTTTAAAAACGAAGAATTACATCAGTATTTCTGTAACTATGATTAGACTCTGTAAACCCACTCTTAAATCTACTATACTAACAAAACTGTCTATAATCCCACCCTGATGGCACCATAAGTGCTTTGCAATGCAGTATAAACACAAGTACATTGCGTTTGTTTTTTGATGCAAGTACATTGTATTTAAAGCCACTTAATATAAAGTGGGAGAATATAGTGTAGCTGCGCTAAGTTCCAGTGCCACAATAATGATTATAAAGCTAGTAAACAAAAGAAATGAGTGGTTTCTCAACAGAACTCTTTTATTTTGATAAGGAATGAAGGGGATTAATTCTGAATGTAATTAATTCTGGAGAATTTATCACCACTGTAGGGATTGCTGGGATCAGAATATTAGCTTAGTTTCATACTTTTTAAATAATATTTATATGATTTACCTATTTGAACAATGTAAAGTTTCTGAACCTTACATTTAGTGTCTTTTTTTTTTACATAAAAGACTATTAAAATAATAAAAAGAATAAGCGATCTTATTAAATTAGGTACATAAATAAATAAGTATATATGTTATTAATTATTTTGTATATAGTATGGCATTAGCCTTCTCGCTCTGAGCAATTATGCAAATATTGATATGTTATATATCTGTTAGACATAGCTGTACTAACTATGATTATATCTGTCTTTTCTTGTTTTTCTCACTGCCACACATCCAAATTAGAGGGATGAAAGAAAAAATGTAGGGATCTATAGGAATGAGACAGCACTAATTGAACTTTTTGATATGAATGCTTCATGATTTCTAGTAGATTTGAGATGTTTTCCAGCATTTATTTCTCTTTTACTTTTGGTTTATGTGGGAGATTGGAAAAGATTACAGTGTCTTGATCACTATCTAAGTCCATGTGCGCATTGTAAAGTTTCAGGAGTGACAACCACATATAAACACACTAGTAAATTCATTATATTACAGGCCTCAAAACTTTTGATTGACCCCATTCGTTATTTTGACCAAATGAAAGTAACAATGACCAAAAACCCTTGATAGTCATTGATTTTTCTGTATAAACTTGTCAACAGAGATGTCGTTATTGTGTTTGATAGCTGATTTGCATTGGGCACTTTTGAAGGGTTGCCATGTCCACTTATTTTAAACACAACTTTGTGAAATGTGTGACATCCCAGCAGGCACAGGACGCCAACATTATTGGTTAAGATTAATGTTGTACCCTAAAGTCGTGAAGAAGTTGCTTTTTTTGGAAATGAAAACTTGTTTGACGTCAGAAACCAATTTAAGGCCGATGTCAATGTCCAACGTCCAACCTAAAATCAACCAAATATCAATGCCTAATGATGTTACAGCTTAACATTGTGTGGACGTTTCCACTATGACGTCTAGCAGACGTTGGATTTTGGTTGTCATACCTGACGAATTAATGTCAGTATTTGAGGTCAATATGACATTAGTTTTAGATGTTGGCTCGACGTTAGATTTTCGTCACTTTCCAACACACCCTAAAATCAACCAAATATCAACATCATTTTGCGTTGTTATTGGATGGCAAAATAATTAGACACTGGCCAGACATTGAATTTTGATCACCTGACATCACAACCTAAATCTAAACTAATATAAACGTCTTATAATGTCTTATGTACTTGACTAGACAATAAACACCAGCTGAAGAATAGCATATGCACAGGTGTAAGATGTTTCTCTACAAAGTGACTTCGCCAAATACTGGCCTGGCATGAGTATTGCAGTGTTTTTGTGGCACAATGTGAACAGGGATTGTTTTGACAACATTGTTGTCAACACGCAGAACTTTTCAAACACAAAAAGAAACAAATTCTGGTTTTATTACGTTTTTCTCAAGTAGTTTTCCCATAAATTCAAAACAATCTTCTCGAAACAATTGAGAAAAACACATACAGGTTGTTTTTACAAGCATTTGGAAAGCTGTGAAACTAGAAAATGACTGAATTCGTATTGGACTCTACTTGTGTGTGTAAACGGTCAGTGTGTTGTTACAATAAGTTGCTCTGTATCTCATTTGAGAGTCCAAACAACAGCTTGAATTATTAGACTCTTCCAATTTGAGGAGTAAAGCTGTGGGTACAACCTACAGTCAACCATAGTGTCATCACACACACAGATTTGAGTCAGTATTTCAAGTCGCAGAAGGGCTGGAGGTGGTGGCTTGGCTCTTGTCAAACACGCTCACGACCATCAGCCTGAGAGACTCATCTCATCACGTCACTAAAAACACCAGCTTGGAGGTCAGAGGATGGTTAATACAAATTTACTTCATTTCAGTTTTTGCTTTTTTGTTTTTTTGTTTCGTCCTCAGATGTCCACACAGAAGCAGTACAGGCAGCTCTAGCCAAACACAAGGAGAGGAAGATGGCTGTTCCTATGCCGTCCAAACGCCGATCTCTAGTGGTCCAGACCTCTATGGATGCTTACACCCCCCCAGGTGAGCTTCACACCTGATTCTAGACCAGCATTTACTTAAAGTCAACATGAAAGCAAATTACAGTTATTGAATGGATAGTTCAAAATTTTTATGCAAACAGTGAAGTTCAACAGCGTATGATTTTGAAGTGACTTTCTTTTTTGATTGTTGTGATTTAGGCTTTGTAAGCAGGGGAAATATCGATAATCTTAGTGAAAGAACTGTATTAGGCTACTCTTTTAAGAAATTCAGGCCTTCAAAAAGATTTCATTGTTGATGATCGGAATATTGAAAGATTAATCTATGTTTGTCTTAACAGCTATAGAGCATTTCAATGTATTAATGTCATTGGCCCATGAACATTTCCTGCTTGTTATTAAACTATTTCATAACTGTAACAAGAGGCAATTCAATCATAACTTAATGTTAAAACAGCTATCATAACATTATTTATTAATATGTGGCTGTTTTTGGTTTATTAAAAACTATAGAAATTAAAAATGTAAAACAGGGAATTCGTTGGGACCATTGTTTTTGTTTACATCCCTCAAAATTGTTTTTATATGATTGAAATCACAATCAAGTTTAAGCTATTGTTTTCCAGAGTGAATATGTTAAATGGTTTATTGCTGCCAGGGAGTTATAGTTTAGTTATTGTTGATTAAAACCTGAATATTACTAACGTTTTACTAATAATAGTATTTTGATTTAAATGTTATTTCAGTTATAATAATGATGTTGTTTAATATATACATGGTATGACATTTTTTATTTGACACAGACATTGAGATTACTCTTAATAGAGCAAAAAAAAAAAAAAAAAAACAATATACACTACCTGTCACAAGTTTGGGGTCAGTAGGATTTTTAAATGTTTTAAAATAAGCGTCTCCTGCTCCATAACTGTATTAATTTAATCAATAATACAGTCAATTTTGTAAAATTGTAAAATGTTATTGCACTATAAAATAACTATTGACTAATTGATTTTAATGATTAATTTTCAGCTTTATTACTCCAGTCTTCAGAGTCACATGATCCTTCAGAAATGACTCTAGTATTAATTATTATTGTTATAAATATTATTAATATTATTATTATTTATGGTAATAGTAATAAAAGCAACAATAAATGGAGTAATAATTTAATTAGAAAATGTATACAATAAGTAATAAATAAATATTTAATAAATAAGGATTTAATAATTTTTTTACAGTTAATAAATGCTGCCTAGATGAACAGAATCATTTTCTTTCCAAAACTTCAAACTCCAAAAATCCAAACTTTTGACCGGTAGTGTACGTTTAGTATATACAGATATGCATATATAAGTACTTAATTAATAATAATGTTTTATTGTAATATTTATTGCGATATATATGAAGATTAATATGTTTTTTAACCAATATTGTACAATATAATAATAATAAATAATGTAAATAGAATGTGTAAATAGAATGTGTTCATTCATTCATTTTCTTGTCGGCGTAGTCCCTTTATTAATCTGGGGTCGCCACAGCGGAATGAACCGCCAACTTATCCAGCAAGTTTTTTCGCAGCGGATGCCCTTCCAGCCGCAACCCATCTTTGGGAAACATCCACACACACAATCACACACACACACACTCATACACTACGGACAATTTAGCCTACCTGCTGCGCCACTGCTTCGCCCAGAATGTATTATTAATAATTATAATTATTTTTCTTTTAATAATGTAACCACTGGCAACTTAAAAAATATATAAAAATGACTAAAAATGACTAAAAATGCCTTTCTAATACACAAAAATCTAACACCACATATTTATAAACACACATATAAAAGACCTTTTTATAGTCATTGTTTCATGACCTAATAAGTTTGTTATGGACACAATTACATCACATAACTCATTTTTGGCTCTAATTTACTTGTACAACAGGATGAAATTCATGTTAGTGCTTCACAAAATATTATTTGAGCATCGGTGTCCCAATGTACAGTATGTATCCGTAACAGTCAAATTGCAGAATTAGATTATTTATCAAAGACAAAAGATAAAGACAATAATAAAAAGTGTTATTTACAATGATAAATAAATAAATAAATAAATAAATAAATAAATAAATAAATACAATGATAAACATGTCATTTTATGCTTTTATTATTCGGGTACAAGAATTGAATACTTTAGACTCTCCAGAAAATTAGAATGTTTATTTCACTATTATCTTTGCTCTGTTGTGTTTAAACATGGTTGTAATTGATTATAATTGATGTAAACACACTGTATAGAAAAAGATTTAATTGAAACGTGCTTTTTACCAGCTCAGCAATAAAACAGACAAACAAAAAAGTTAAGTCAAATTATAAATGTCTAAAATCTCTCTTTTTTTTTTAAATAAATGTAAAATCTCTTTTAAAGGCAACCAACCAACCCTTGCCATCATTCTCAAACGCAGATGGGATGGTGGGTCAAATCAAAGGTTACAAAGGGCCAGTCTCTGATCTAAATGAATGAAATCTTTCCAAGTAAAGCTATTCAATTCATGCAGTAAAATTATATTTATATCGCAATATATGTATCACAGAAAAACTAAATATGGCAATGTCCAATTTTTCTAATATCATGCAGCCCCAATTCCCATTTCATGTTGACTTTAAGTGCTCTTGTCCACTTTCTGGGCTGAGTGTTGAGTGGGTCTGAGTGACTCTCACTAGGCCTCTCCCCCCTTTCCTCTCTGCCACCCCTGACAGACACCTCGTCCGGCTCGGAGGAGGAGGGCGGCCAGGGTGAGGGAACCCCCACCTCCAGCCAGGGCAGCGTCAGCATGGAGCACTGGATCAGTCGAGCCATCCATCAGGGATCCACCACCTCCTCCTCCTCTTCATCCACACAGAGTGGGGGCAGCGGGGCCGCCGGACGCCTGGCTGACGTTCTGGCTCAAACGCACATGGGCAAATCAGGTAACGCCTTCTTCAGCAAGCCCCACCTCTCCGTGCATACCACAGCCAATCACGCGCACACTTCCTGCCATGCTTCTTAATCCAGCCTCCTTTGCGATGTTTGTGTCGTCTGCAGCTTCCTTTGCCAATTAGCATATATGTGTGCTGTCGTTAAGCCACGCTGGCTGTCATTAATGTTATTTAGTGGTAACAGTCTGTACAATTCTGTTAGTAAAGAGGTTTTGCTATTAATTAAACTGTAATGTTAGAAGATTCATGGCTCAACAATAAGGATGGTTTGCAGTTTTGAGCCAGGTCATAGGAGTCACAGGGATAACACTTTTATATTTGTTGTTTCATGATAAGAAAATGACAACATTGGCTCATTCTCAACGTAGCCCTATATACATTTCTGGAGATCTCGAATTATGTAGCCAGAAGTACATATGGCTGCATTACGTCTTTAAAATGAACACAAGGGGGCGGTATGATGCCGTTCCTTTTCACGCTAGCAGCTGACTGTTTACCTCCATATGGACGGCTTTCATTTGACCACAACAATGGGGTTCAAGTCCAGCAAAGAACGATTCCAGAAAGCAGGTACGAAAAAAACAGAAGCCAAAAAATAAAATAAACAAGTAAATAATGGTGAGAATGTGGTAAAAACTGAAAACGTGGTAAAAATTAGGTGATGGCTTTTCTTTTTCTGGATTGCTTTTTAAAACTGTCGGTTGGGTTTAGGGAATCGAGTGAGCGCTGGTCAATCAGTGCTTTTGAAAACACTATTGGTTGGGTTTAAGGAGGATAAAGGTGGGTCAGCCAGTCAGTCAGTCAACAGTGGACTATAGTGGATTTACGTGAGAACAGTAGGCGCTATAACAATCGCAAGAGACATTTGAGATCTCAAAATGTGTGAACAGCGGCCTCTGGTGCATTTGTGAAAACAAAAACTGCAATAAACGGAGCTCCTGGATATTTGGCACTCTTTAGAAATGTATATAGCAATACATATTCAGAATGAGCCTGTGTTGGAAAATATTTGTAATCTCTGGTAATTTAGATATAGGATGTTTTAGAGTAGAATATTTTAAAGATATTTTCAAGATGATTGTTTTCTGAATTGTATCTGTTTCTCTCTATTAAGTATGTGTTATACAGTTATACATTTAATTGTAAATGCTAGCTTTTATTGTTAGGTAATTATACTACAATTGTCAAATATTTTTACATTTTATTTCTTTTAAGTTAAATTAGAATTTGTTATACAGTTATACATTTAAATGTTAATACTATCTTTTATTATTGGTCAATTATTGTAAAATATATATTTTTATTATAATTTTTTAATTATTTAAAATGAACCTAGAAATTTATAAAGTAGATGGCTGTAATATGGGCATAATATAAATATACAAATTTAATAATAAAATATAATAATAATAATAATAACAACAAAACATCATTATTGTTATTATATATATATATATATATATATATATATATATATATATATATATATATATATATATATATAATAGTAACTAAAATGTTAAATTATTGATAATTAAATGATTTCTTACAGTTATTTTGATAGTGTATTTTAATTTAATTGTTTTTTTATTAAATTTTTATATTATACATTTTTTAAAATTTGTTTAGGGTAGTGAAATAACAGACAGTGCAAAATCTTCTGGCCTTACTTGACCAGCAGAAAGAAAAATCCTTATTGTCGAGCCCTGATGTGACAATTCAGGCAACCCAGAGCCAACCACAGTTCCTCTTTTTGTCTTTTTAAAGCAGTCCTGAGTACTGCACGCAGATGTTAAATTTATCTATCCAGCTTATTGTAGAAGTAAACCGAGAATGCAGCAGGAAGAGGAAAGAGTTTTACTGCCACTTTTTCCCCTCCCCATTTAGAGGCCAGAGAACGAAAGACAATTTCTAAAAAACCTCACGAAGCTTCTGTATCCAGAGGGCTTAAAGTTGTAGACTGTGGCTAAGTGATGAACTCTGGTGTTTTAATAGAGCTATGATGTTATGTCAGAGTGCCCTGTGGAGCAGTTTAATGTTCGAAGAAAGGAACTCATTTCTTTCACACTGTCCTGTTACCTCTCCTCATTTCATGTCTTTTATTTCCCCTCACGATCTGGTTCCCTCATCGTCCTACCTCAGTTTAGCTTTCCTGTATCAACTTTCCTTCCTGCTTCCTGTGTTTACAATCTCTTTCCTCTTTTTCTTCCACCTTCACCATTTTGTATCTTAAGGGCATTTTACACGGTGCACGATTGGCAACAACTTTAGCTTTTTGAACTTTTCAATATTCACAAAATGCGGCACAGGTTATTTGCTACTGCTTTAACCTCTTATCAACGTCAAAAAAAGAAACTCTGAATGAAGTGTTTACTGTAAATATTGGTAACATCTACTATAAATTCAGCTTTAAATGGGTAGTTCTCTCCAAAATTAACATTTTGTCGTAATTTACTTACTCTCCAAACACTGTTCTCCAAACAGTGTTCTCCAAACACTGTTTTACTGTTCAGCACAAAGATTTTTTTTTTAGAGAATGTAACCTTCTTTAGAAGTCAATGGGTGCTGTTAAATTTTGAGTGCTAACATTCTTCAAAATATCTTTTGCTTTCACCAAAACAAAGGGTCCCACTTTATATTAAATGGCCTTAACTAATATGTACTTACACAAGAACTAATAGTTTGTTACAATGTACTTATTGTGTAAATACATGTCTTTATTGTGTACTTTTGCTTGATTAAATACCTTTATGTAATTACATCTGTAATTAACTTTTGTAATTACATTTGTAAATACACTGTTGACCATCCCTTACACCTTAACCCACCCTTAAACCTACCCATACCACCAAACCTGTCCATAACCCAACCTATATCCCAAATCAAAAGCACCACAAGTGTTCTCAAATACATTATAAACACAGTAAGTACATTGTATTTATTTTTTGATGTAAGTACATAGTAGTTAAGGTAGGTAAAGATTTTTTAGGAGACTTAAAAATGTACTGCTTCAGCTATGATTGAAACTATTTTACATATATTGAAATAACTCTTTTTTAAAATATTGTGTCAAACAGAAACAAATATTGTGTCTGAAATCTATTCCACTCAAAATTAACTTATGATTTCTTGAACTCTTCAAAAACGAATTGAATACACTTTCAGATATTCAGGAAAGGGCACTTATGGTCATATCTTATAAATACATGATCACACTCTATTTTAAGGTAAAATTTCTGTTATTAACAAACTATTAACTAAGAGCTAAACTAAACCATTTGTTAAAAATTAATTAACCGCTTATTAATAGTCATTTAGGTAGTAGTTGGGTTTAGGTATTTGTTAGGATTAGAGATGTAGAATAAGATCATTCTTTAAACCCCGGTCAGATCATACAAATGTGTCATGATTTTGGCTTGATTTCCTTGATGTAGAGTGTTTCAGGGTATCATAAATGACAAATGGGGTCGTGAGTTCTCTAATCTTTCTGACTGAGTTTGTTCTTCCGAGGTAATCTGGGAATACTTTCAGTGCTGCGAATGCTTTGTAAAGGCTCTCCTAATCATTCGAATTAGACTACTTGATAAAACAAATAAAATTGTAAACTGTGAATATTTCACTTTAATTTTATATAGGCTATATTATACATTTATTTAACAAACCGTGTTTGTATTTATAGCGAACTTGTTTTAAAGCCCTTCACCTCAAATGTTATTAGTTCTTCTTGTTTATCTAGTAGATAACTGACCAACAAAGTACATTAAAATTGAAATACAAATTATTCAAAGCAAAATTTGTTTCAAAAAGATAAGAAAAATAAATAAAGTGTGCATTTTTGTTTGAGCTCGTCCACTACGTAACTGCGCTGTGGATGATTTGTTTTGCTTCGTGGAAAATGAGGATTTAATTAATGCTCTACTGTAATTGTTGTATCACAAACCTCTGTCATATATTAGCAAATTCTTAATAAAAGTCACTATTTTAAAGATTGTGTCGAGGATCTGATTTTTCCTCGATGTTGATGTGCTTTCATTTTCTTTGTCTCACTCGCAGTGTATTTAACAGCCTAAATAATCCTCTCAGGCAAATTTACATTTAAAATACATGAAATACAAAGGCTGGTTATTTTACCGCCGATGAGGGACAATAGGCTATTACAGATATCAAAAAAAAAAATCTTATTATTAAAAAGGAAACAAGTTTGACAACAACAAATCCCATCAGTGTTATAATGAATGCCCTTAAATAATGTAGCTAGTTGACAGCAAGCATAAGTGTTTATTGAGATTGAAATAAGATTCAAAAGATTTTGATTAAAAAATATTGTCAAAAATAGCAAGCCCGATGTAGACGTCATGTGATGACTGATCATGAAGCAGCATGTGGTCTGGCACATTTGTTACCCACGACAAGTCAAGATTTTATAAAGACAGAATCGCATAATCTGACATAGTGACTTGCAGAATTGACAATAAAAATCATGGGATCTGGCTGGTGCTTTAGAAGTACTAATAATATCTCAATAATAACCCAATATCTTAATAATATGCATGCTATAGGCCAGTAGATATTAGTGGGAATTTATATTTTAAATTAAAGCGCTCAAAAAAACTTGCATTGTTAAAGCAACAATTATATTAACAGCCAATAAATTTTGCACACTCCAAATCCACATCAAAGCACAATAGCATGTGGTTTATTATAAGCCACATATACTGTAGGCTCAAGCAATAACTTTTTGCTGTAGTTGTTTTTTTGTTATAGCGGTCATCCTTGGTGTACTTAAATCTGCTTTAGCTGGCTTTAAGACCATCTAAATTGACTATCTACCAACCAATGTAGGCAGTTTGTGTTCAGCAGGACACGAAATACCAAAATAAAATGCCATTTAATTTTCCATAAAATAGGCTGACCATAAATAGAAATAAATATGATTGGTGGGCAGACATTTGCTGTGTCTGAAACGCCTCACTCTTTTACTCAGAGTCACATTGTGTAGGCAGCAGGCAGCAATGTTCGACCCATCAATTGTTCGAGTGACTAAATCATAAAAACCAAATGTTGTTTGATTTGGTTGATGCATCTGATTGGTCAATGACACACAATATTGGCTTGCTTTCAGTTCTGCCTCCTTGCAATGTGAACTGGGAACTTGTTGTTGCCGTGTGAAAACGCCTTTACATTCTCTCCCTCACTTTCTTTTTTGTCCTCCCACATGATAATGTTATGGTACCATCTAAAAGCAGACAACCAAACTCGGTCGTGTTCAGAGCTTGTAGAACACTATTAGTGCACATTCAGGAAGGATGGTTAATGTCTCCCGGGGACATTTTTACACACTGGATCAGGAACAAGTTCTGAAAGTGCTTTCCAGGTTGTTGCTTTTGTCCTGGTTTTCCATACACTTTTGGGAGAAACATGGCAGTGTGGTGCTCCTGTAGGAATGCTCGATCATTCCCACCTCCTTTTTTCTCAGCTTTCCACTTCCATGCATATCCACAGATATCCACAACCACTGAAACAAAATAACAATTTCTGGGAAACATATTTAAACAAATGGCAATTAACAAACTGAATTAAAATGACATTTAAAAAGATTTAATATTTTGAAAATATTTCAAAATAATTCTAAATTTTTTTGTTTTTAAAAAATATTTTTAAAACAAAAAATATTATGCAATATTTAGAGAATGTATTCACTGAAACATAAGGAAAATTTCTAGAAAACAGTTTTAGACAGATAACAAATAACAAACTGAATTAAAATGACATTTTAGGTTATCATTAATATATGAAAAATATATAAAAATATTGTCTTTCTAAATAATATATTTTATTTACTTTTAATTTATTTACTTTTGAATAGAAACCTCCCTTGTTCTAAAATGTCCGTTTTCATGCAAGATATCCAGAATTTTATTTACTGGGACAAAAGGAAGATTTCTAAGTAATTTCACTAACAATTTCAAATTATTGGCAATAAAAACAGGATTAAAATGACATTTAAAAATATGATTTCTCGAAAATATATATACAGTTGAAGTCAGAATTATTCACCTTATTATTATTATTAGCTTTGATTTTTTTTCTTTTTTAAATAATTTCGAAATTATGTTCAACAGAGCAAGGAAATTTTCACAGTGTGTCTGATAATATTTTTTTTCTTGTGCAGAAAGTCTTATTTGTTTTAATTTAGATAGAATAAAAGTTTTACATTTTTATGAAAAATTTTAAGGTCAAAATTATTAGCCCCTTTAAACTATTTTTTGCACAGTACAGAACAAACCATCATTATACAATAACTTGCCTAATTACCCTAGTTAAGCCTTTAAATGTCACTTTAAGCTGTAAAAAAGTGTCTTGAAAAATATCTAGTCAAATATTATTTACTGTCATCATGGCAAAGATAAAATATATAAGTTATTAGAAATGAGTTATTAAAACTATTATGTTTAAAAATGTGTTGAAAAAATCTTTTAAACAAAAATTGTGGAAAAAATATACAGGGGGGCTAATAATTCAGGGGGGGGGGGGGGGGGCTAATAATTCTGACTTCATCTGTCTGTGTGTGTGTGTGTGTGTGTGTGTGTGTTTTCTAAATATGATATTTTATTTACTTTTTGTCTATAAACTTACTTTTTTCTTTAAAATATTTAATATTTTGAAAATATATTTAAAAAGTTCTCCCTTTTAAATACTACATTTTATTTACTTTTTGTATATAAACCTACTTTGTTCTAAAATATCCTCTTTTCTGCAGGATATCTATAATGTATTCACTGAAACAGAAATAAATATTTTTGAACATTTCACTGACAATTACAAAAAACTGCAATTAACAAACTAAAAAAAAATTAATATTTTAAAACATAACATTCTTTCAATTTCTTTTAAGAAAAGTTAATTTTATTTACTGCTCATTTCTTTGGAACTCCACAATTTTATTTCTTGAAAACATAAATAAGCATTATTTTAAATTATGTATTATTGTAAATGATTAACGTATTAATTACAATTTTTTTCTATTTTAATTGTTATAATTGATATATTAAAGATTCAATAGTATAATATAAATACACATATATATTTTAATTTATGTTATAATTAAAGAATTAGAAATAATGAGTTAGAAGAGTTTGAAATAAAGACATTTTAGTGTATTTTCTTTTTATGTTTAGCCCAGATATGTAACTTTCTCGTCCTTATAAAGACAAAATTGTAAAATAATGTATAATATCTTACACATAAGATAATTTCAAATCAAATGTATATCTAAAACACTGCGGACCAAGATCAAGTTCTTCAATTGTGCTTCCCAGGTTGGGGCTTTTGTCCAGTATTCCCATATTTGTCCCACACCATTGCGAGAAACATGGCAGTGTGGTGCTCCAGTAGGAATGCTTAATCATTCCCACCTCCTCCGTTCCCCCTTTTCCCTTTCCATGCAAGATATCCAGAGTCCTCGGTGCTCTGTTGGGATCATGGCTTTGTCCATGCTCGGCTCATCAGCCCCCCTGTCCCTCCTGTCATCCATGCCCGCAGTCAGTGAGGAAAGCAGACGCCTCTAAGGTTCTGGTTCTCCCCCTTCCTCCCTTCCCCATCCAGGGCCGATTGCTCACCTCTCCTTGAAGAGGAAAACTATGCTGGGCGTAGCAGAGAACGGAAACTCGCTGCGGCGTTCCTGCGAGTTCGGATCAGATCTACTTTGGCCGCCACCATTGGAGTCGGAGGGTCAGTATTCGCCCCCTAAATCACACACACACACTTCCCCAAATCATCCAGACCGTCTCTGTGTCCTCTATGTGGAGTCTGGGGGGACCCTCAGTGTGTTTCATGTTTCCAGTTGCGTGCTGTTGCTTTTTGACCTGATGTGTCTGAACGTCGTTCTTTATGTAAGTGTAAGTGAGCGCGACACTTTGACATCAGTAATAAAGCGCTGTCTGTGCTGTTGTAGTGGAGATACGGTCTATCTGTGAGTAGTGACTGTGTACTTTTGTGTGTTTTCTAAGTATCTATGGTTTTTATTAAGTGTGAAATGCTGTTTCAGGCTTCAGGTCTGCTTTTAGATGTCCATTCTTTGTCTTTATGTGCTCACTGTTTGGTGTTCATTCCTGAACTTGTGTTATTTTGTGAATTAAAATGATTAAAAATAATCTGTTGTCATTTACACGTCATGTCTGTCTAAGTTCATTTGACATACTTCAGTGGAAGGTGAAATGACATGTTTTAAAGAACATTCATTCAGCTTTTTTATACATATACTAAAAGTGAAGAATAAATTGCACATTATCACAAGAATGCAATTTGTAAACAATATTCCAAACCTTCTGTAATTAAATTAAAGTATTGAAATCATGCATGTGAGCAGTCATTCCTTGAGTCGAAAAAAGAGCAGCTTTGACATATTGCAAAATATCACTTTTTTCCACTGAAGAAGTAATGATCTTAAGTGACATGACGTTGAGTAAATAATGGCGGAATTATCTTTGTGTGTGTGTGTGTGTGTGTGTGTGTGTGTGTATGTGTGTGTTTGTGTGTGTCCACATTAACTGTCAGTATTTTGTTAGTATCTGTGTATTTAGCTGTTAAATTTGCATGATTATTTGATTAATTGCTGTGAACCGAACTGCATTGACATGTGAAATGGTTTGGGTTTTTATAACCAATGAAGTCATTTTCTCATTGAAACATGGACAAGTGTTGACTTTAATTTAATTGTTTTAGGCTAATAAGATTATGTTTTACATAACGATGATGTATTAAGTTAGCTGAAAGTGACATTACATGCATTTAAAATGTGACAAATTAACTATTTAATAATTTTCCACTAAAACATTAAGAAGCATACCTGTGTTCAGTCTATGGCTATCCCTGACTTAAAAGTTTACTACAAATAAATTCTACTTTGTGTAAAGTGGAACTGACCTCACAAGTTATGATATTGTGTCTGCTTGGATGTAACATAAAAACATCTACATTTAATCTGCTATTCAGGCAGATTATTCAGTTTTTGCTGTATTTTATATCCTATAAATGGCTTAGTAAGCACAACAAAAACAACAAAAATGACCAACTCAAAGAGAGGTGTGTATTGGGGTTCTGATAAATTCAGATAAAATAATCAGATTTTAAAAAAAGATACACTACCTAACAAAAGTCTTGTTATCAATCTCAGTTGTAAGAGCAACAACTAATAACTTGACTACTTGTTGATCATTTGAAGTGGCTGAAGGTAGATTTTTCAGATGAATCATCTGTTGAACTGAATCTCAATCATCATGAATAGTGCAGAAGACCTATTGGAACCCGCATGGACCCAAGATTCTCATAGAAATCTGACAAGTTTGGTGAAGAAAGAAATCATGGTTACATTCAATATGGGGGCATACGAGAGATCTGCAGAGTGGATAACCTGAGATACCAAGACATTTGTGCTGCCCATTACATAACAAATCACAGGAGAGGGAAAATTTGTCAGCTGTATAGCGCTCCTTCTCATACTTCAGCCTCCTCCTCAAAGTTCCTAAAAGGAAAGAAGGTCAAGGTAATCCAGGATTGGTCAGCTCAGTCACCAGATATGAACATTATTGAGCATGTCTAGGGTAAGGTAAAGGAGGAGGCATTGATGATGAATCTAAAGAATCTTGATGAACTCTGGGAGTCCTGCAAGAACACTTTCATTGCCATTGTAGATGACTTTATTAAATGATTTAAGTCATTGCAGAGATGTATGGATGCAGTTCTCCAAGCTCATGGGAGTCATACACAGTATTAATTCTTTCTCCACTGCACTTTGCCTTTATATTCTATACTGAACACTATTTCTGTTTAGTGACAAGACTCTTCTTTCACCAAAGTCAGACCTTACTGTCCTAATGAAATAATTCAAAATCAAGGCATGATCATATTTTATATTGGTAAAATAAACCTAATCTAGAGGCCTTTGCCTTTCATGTAAGCCACTTCTGAAACCAAATAATCAACTAGAAGTCAAGTTACTATTTGTTGTTCCTAAAACCTGAATGGACAACAAGACTTTTGTCAGGTAGTGCATACAGTATATAGTATTTTTAAAGAAATGTGTAATTACCAGTAAAAATTGACTGTAATATTCATCCACCATCTATCCACACTAGAGGGGTTCTGCTTGTCTTGGGGTTTTCTTGTCTCAGTGACGCAGATCTGCCAGCATGTTCCCTCACGTGATGCTAGACGTCATTTTTATTTGTCCTCCTACAAGCACCTCTGGGCTTTGAGGAAACTCCTTATCCAGCGCATTAGTGTCCGTGTCACTGAAGAGCAGGAGGGTGCAGTGAAGACACACAAACACACACACACACACACACACACACACACACACACACACACACACACACACACACACACACACACACACACACACACACACACACAGAGAGAGAGAGAGAGAGAGAGTTTAGATGTAGGTTATTTTCAGTCTGTTACATAAGGACTCTCGCTGCTGGGTGTTTTCTTGTTCACTCATCACTGCTGATAGTGGCAGGAGACAAGGCAGGAGCCTGGTGATGAAGCAGGAGATGAGGTGAAATACACGGCAGGAAGGTTGAATATGAGGCAGGGAGACGGGAAGCTGAATGTTCGGGCTGGTAGACAATTTACAGATTTGATTTGATTCACATTCACATACAGTTTGTCTCATGTCCGAAATTCCTCCTCCTAATTTGAGTTCAAATTTAATTCTAATATTTTTTTTGTTTGCATATTGTTGCAGACAGATTAAAATTATTTATAAGGCACAAAATATTTAAAGATTAAGAGAGAACAGTTTCTGTATTTTGTGATTCACAAGTGCTTTGCAGCGGACACAGTGCAAAAATCCATGCAAAAATGTCAAAGATTTGAGTCCTCGCTGGATCAGTTGGTTTTTCTGTGTGGAGTTTGCATGTTCTCTTCGTGTTGATGTGGGTTTCCTCCAGGTGCTCCGGTTTCCCCCACAAGACATGTGGTATACAAGAGGTGAATTGAATAAGCTAAATTGAAAAAGTTTATTGACATTTTAGTAGTTTTAGTTTTAGTAGTTTTTTTTAAAGACCTTAAATTTTGGATATTTACATGCACACGACAATAGGGGCATTTCTGAAACGTCCACCTTAAAACTTGTTTACAAATGTTTGTGTTTTTAGTCCCAAAAACTATGTTAACAGGCAAAGTTGTAACACTTTAGTTTAAGTCGCATTTTACATTATTAACAAACCATAAACTAATACCGATAGCTTAATAAACTACTTAGCTGTTTATTAATTGTTAGTAAGTTAGAAGATGGGTTTAGGTTTTGGGTAGGATTAGGGATGCAGAATAAGTTCATACTTGATATCTACTAATAAACAGTTCATATCTACTACGTAGATCTACGTAATAGGCAGGTAATACGCCAGTAATTATTAGCATAAATTTTGATTTAAACTAAAATGTTAAACGTATAAAAAGTTTCCAGTTTTTAGCTGAAAATGTCGTATAAATGGCCACTCAGTCTACACTGATAATATGCTAATGATTCCCTAAAAAGAACCAACTCACTTGAGTCATTTGATCAAAATTCAGACTACACAGGCGATGTACAGTATGTTTTTAAATGACTCAAAATAACCGTCTCACAAGAGTTTTTTTTTGTTTGTGACTCAAGCCGCTCTGGTTGTCACAACAATGTTTGTCTCCAGCCCTTCAGGAGACCAGGGCAAGCAGGAGTAGATGCTCTTAGTGCTGATGGGGGGTGGGGGGGCTTTGGCAGTGCAGGGGTCGCGACCTTCCTTAGTCACGTTCCTCCATCACAATCCCCTTCTGTGCTTGGCATCATTTCTTAGACAGAAGGCATCGCTCGCTCACGTTCATTTTGTCGATGCTAGTGACAGCTTGACTCATCGCTCCCAGATATATGACTAACACTTCCATTTACATTTATTTGTGAAAAGACTACTTACATGTATAAAGTGTCATCAAGTCAGTCAGAAACCAAATGATTTGATGGTGAAACAGTGCACTAAACACTTGATATTAATGGATCAAATCAGTCAGATATAAACTCAAGAGTGTCTGTTTATATTGAAAACCAACTAAAGTTAAGCAGCAAAAAGCCTCACGTATAGTCCTTGGTCACAGTAGATGTTTTTTGCTAGGAGGTCACTTTTCAAACTTTTTAACAGCAAAAGTTGTTGGTTGAACTTGAAAGATTAAGGTCTCAAAATGCAATTCAAAAACACGAAAGACATAATCAATCAATCAATCAATCACAAAAAACAGAAAAACTGCTAATTTGCAGCTACACACCTCGTATAGGCCTACTGTGTTAGTTGTGTTTGTTTGTTTGCGCTTGCCTTTAATTTTTACTCCCTCAAACACGTATTATGCATGCGCATTACATTGTTTTCAAAGACTTTTAATTCTGGGTGTTTACAAGAACATGACAGTGGTGGCGTATTCATAAATGAAATGCATTTTCACTCCTAAAAACAATGTGAAAATGAACAGGCAAATCAGTAACACTTCAGTTTAGGTCACAATGTACTGTATCAGCAAAGCAATACTCAAAGAGGTGGCCAGAGTGTATTTTAAAGCTTTGTTGTGTTTATGGGGGTGCAAAGCAATGTGTGCTCATGTTTTATTTGTGAAAAATCATGTTATTTTTTCATTTATCTTACTTTGATTATATACAGCTACTCAGCTAACATGAGAACGACTGTCATATGTTCTAGTTCCTCCAAAGACCCACCCTCAAGAGGCTCTGATTGGTCAGCTAACAACATAATGAGCTGTGATTTGCAGATCGGCTCTATGCCACCAGGAATCGTCTCTGCTATAACATAACAGCGTATCAGGCAACGCCCCTTCACTGTGAGGGGTGTATGCTCGTAACCTGAAGGGTTTATGACATCATTAACCCCAATGTATTTTTTGTAGTCCCCAAATTTTGTACACCAGGCGTGACCAACCCTGTTCCTGGCGATCGACCTTCCTGCAGATTTCAGTTGCAACCCATATCAAACACACCTACCTGTAATTATCAAGTGCTGTTCAGGTCCTAATTAATTGGTTCAGGTGTGTTTGATCAGGGTTTGAGCTGAACTTTGCTGGAAGGTCGATCTCCAGGAGCAGGGTTAAGCACCATTGTTGTACACTGTAGGCTTTGCTAAGCTAACTCTGTAAAACCCAATGTCTCCCTTTGCATTGATACTTTAAGCATATTACATTCAGAGATGTTATGTTCACACAGCTACATTACACATCAACTAAAGTTTTAAATATGATATCTTAGTGGACCACCCCTTTAATGCTTAATAGTAGCTTAAATAGCAGTTTATTAATAGTTAGCAATGTAGAAGTTGGGTTTAGTTTTGGGTAGGATTAGATTGTTATTCATTAAGTCAGCCAGAAACCAAATGATTTGATGGTGAAACAGGGCACTTGAACACTTGATATTAATGTATCAAATCAGTCAGATAAAACCTAAAGAGTGTTTGTTTATATTGAAAACCAAATAGAGCTAAGCAGCAAAAAGCCTCACGCCTGTGTTGTCCTTGATCACAATAGACGTTTTTTGTTAGGAGTGTTTTGGGTGTTTTATAGTGAAGGAGGAATAGCGCTGCCTCATTGGCATTCTCCTCGTTCCCTGTGTCGAAATTACACAAGGCCAGTTATTTCACTCCCAATTGCTTGGTTGAAGTGAGCGATATAATGCAAGGAAACTTGTGACACTTTTAACCAAATCTCGCCCACTGATGTCTACATTTTGAAACCGTACAAGAAAAGAAGGCAAGCGAGGCTTATTTGTTCGACATTAGACTGTGCATACTCTTTAGGAATATCATAATGGTAATACGTGGCAGCCAAGGGCAGCGAATGAGAAAGACATTTGAGCAACGAGCTGAGGGGAATGAGAAAGAGGCCGCAGACAGCTGAGAATTTATGATGGGAGAGGGAGAGGGAACGGTGAGAGAGAAGCCCAGCGGACTCGACGAGTGGAAGTAAGAGGGACTGTAATTAAAGCAAGGATGAAAAACCTCCTTTCTGTGTCTCTTGCGTTCCATCTCTCTCTCTCTCTCTGAGACGTGTGCATGTTTTCCTCAAAATCACTTCCTGTCTGCCTCCCACCCTCTTCCTTTTAATCGTAAACAATGTGCCAAGTGTGTCAGGGGTTTATGTGAGAGTCAGGTAGGGTTGCAATCCTGCTGGAAAATCGAGTTTACATGTTTTTTAGGTTCCTGGAGGACCACCAGCTCTGCACAATATTAATGTCTCCTTAACCAAGCACACTTGATTCAGATCATTAGCTTATGTGTAGAGACTGAAAGACCTGTAATGGGTGTGACAGACAAAGGAGACATACAAAACATGCAGTATAAGTGGTCCTCCAGGAACATGGTTGAGAAACACCAGATGTTTATTAGATGGTTAACCAGTTATAGATGGTTTAAAACTGGTCAATGAATTTTTCGTTAGCAGCAGCAGCAACACTATTAAAGTCTGCATGAAGCTGCGACCATATTTTTTTCTTCATGTTGTGAGTTCCTGGAGAAATTAAGTATTAAATGAGAAAATAGTGGGCGTGGCTTTTTTCTACTGTGAGCTGATTGGATGTAGTAAAGTAGGCCTTTCAATTAGAAAGATAGAGAAAAGGGTTTCGGGAGAGATCTTAAAACCTAACAGAAACCTCCTACTTACTGTTTTGTTTGTTGTCATAGCGCTGTCAGTTGAAGGGGCGTGGTTAAGTATGTTAGCCATGCCTAATCCAACAAACAGGATGTGCATTTTCAAATTTTAATTAAAGATTACACAAGGACAAGCTATTTTCCTTTTTTTAATGATGTGCACAGATGAATTGTTCACCACAAAACTGGCAATGTTAGCTAACAAAATCAGTATGGTTAGTTTTGACTTCATGTGTACTTTAACAGCTAATTTGAGGTGGTTCAATTTCAAGTTAGTCATTGTCTGGTAAAGCCTGTTATATGTTGATATTTATACATATAACTCCTATCTAAGGTTTAATGCTGCCAGCTGTTAATCAACAATAAAAATGACACATTTTACCTCTTTCCAAGAGAGAAAAAACACCAACAATCAAGAATACATGATTATATGGTGTCATGGATTTTCAATCGAAAATGTCTTTATAATGGGGGTCAGTGGTGCAAAAACAGCCACAAACATAACAAAACGGTAGTCAATTTGAATAGTACACAAGGGTTAAAACTGGCCCAAGTTGGTCAATAGCTGCTATCAGTTATCAGATGGTTTATTGGTCTTTCGAGTTGGTTAGGCTACTAGTTAGTTATCCGCTGGTTTGTTGGTGGCCATTGGCTGATCAAAGTGGTCATTTGCTCTATCAAATGTCAATAAATAAATAAACAAATAGCCAAGATAAACCTTGTCCAATGTTATCATTAGCTGCAACAAATCAGTTTTAAATGGTTTGTATCTGGGTCAAGTTTGGCTTTCTTGCAGTTTTCTGGAGCAGTTTTCTGTGCTCCAGAACAGCTTACACTGGAGTTTCTCACAGTGTATTTTGCTTCCTCCTCATCTTCCCAAACCCCAGAGAATCACTCAGCCCCTCCGGATGTCACCACCTACACCTCCGAACATCCCGTTCAGGTGGAGAGGCCACAGGTGTCCACCGTACCCCGGACAACACCCAAATATGGCAATGCCGAACTCATGGAGACCGGAGACGGTAAGGGCACGAGAACGTATGTGTGGAAGAGAAAGAGTGATGTTTTAGAGACATTATTGACGTTTTCATTTCAGAAAGTACAATGAGCTTTGAAAGATTTACATGAGCCGTTTTCCTCAATCATTTTAAAAACCCATCTCACATTACTTTTCCACCCTATAACTTTATTTATTTTGGCAGATGGTTTTATACAGAGCGACTTGTATATAGTCTATCTGCAGCAACCAGGAGTAAGCTTTGTAAAAGTGTTGTATGATATTTAGTGAGTCACTGTGTTTATCAAAGAATGTTATTTTTGTGCTAAAAGGATTTTTATTTAGTATTTCAGTAGAGAATTTGTTGTAGCTATATAAATTAGATGCTAGATAGAACATGCATAATTGGCAGAAAGATTAAAGCTGAAAGCAAAATGATCATTTAATTGAAATAAGTATGTTTAATCTAAGGCTACAACTAAAATTAAAAAGTTTAAATAATAAAAAACTAAAATAATTAAGAAACACTAAAATACCCAAATGCGAATGAAAATTAGAGAAAAAGCCAATTTAACTACAATTAAAAATCGGATCGACCAAAATAACTGTGCTAAAATACTAAAACTAAATCTAAAGATTGAATGTTAAAAAAAGAAAGAGTAATTCAGTATCAAACACTAATAGTGAATGGATAATACTAAAAAGGATAGTGGTTGCTGTTTAATTAATACAGTGTTTGTAAGATACTATTCGTATACATATAGAGTGGGGGAAGTCACCTTATTTTTGTAAAAAACATATTTTTAAAGGTGCTGTTGACTTGAAAGTTTCACCAGATGTTGGTTGCGAAGAAAACAAAATAAATTAGTTTACAAATAAAGCTATGTGCAATAAAATAAAATTACACAGGGGAAAAATATTGAACACATGAAGAAAGTGAGGTGTAGAAAAGCAGTGAAAGCCCAGACAGCAGCTGAAATCTCTGCCCTCTGCCCTTCCTCATTGTAAATGAATTTTAGCTGCTTCAGTCCAACATCTACATTATCAGGGTGATGAAGATCAAACCAGAGTGGACATTTCAGCAAGACAATAATCCCAAACAATGCCAAGGAAACTCTCAAATGCTTTCTGAGAAAGGAAAAGCTCTAGAATGGCCCACCTAATCACATGACTTGAATTCAATAGAACATACAGAATAAAGATCAGATTTGATAGGTGAGGCCCCACAGAAGTCTGTGAAATAATCCCATCTGAACAATTCATGTGACTTCATTCTCCAAATGAGAGGTGTCTTTAGGCTGCCATCACCAAAAAAGCCATTGATATATAGTATTAAATACATTTCAGTAGTTCAGTAATTTCTCCTTGTGTCATTCCATTGTTATTACACATAACTGATTCTTCCTAAAAAATGTTGTTTTGTTTTAATTTTATGTTATTGTTTAGGTTTTTACCAAATTTTGGTAAAATTCTATGTCAAGAGCTCCTTTATAAATATTATTCCTTGAAAAAAAACATGACGTGTAAAATAATTATTTCCCCCACTGTACCTATAACTATTTACAGGTTTATGGAGTTGAGATGATGCACCACTGATTTGTGATACCTGCTCTGACAGATCCTCTGCTATGAAGCTGTGATTGAGGGCATTGATCCTGCTCTTATATTATTATGCTTTAATTTGATCTCAAGGGGACACCCTTGAAGACCACATTTGACTGCGTCTGTCAGAGGCATTAATCAATAACATTTGTAAAATTGATTTTTTAGGGGTACGATGAAAATTGAGGCATTTATCCTGAAGTAAACACAACTGCAGCGAGTTCAAACATCTTCAATACGCACATACAGCCATCTGACTAGTCTGTTTACGGTCAGACTCTACACCCAGAAAGAATTACATTCAGGAAAATGAGTGATTTGTTTGTTTGTTTGTTTGTGTGTTTTTGTGCTCCTCAGGAGTCCCAGTTAGCAGTCGTGTTTCCGCTAAAATCCAGCAACTTGTAAACACATTAAAGCAGCCCAGACGACCTCCGCTTCGAGAGTTTTTTGTTGATGATTTTGAAGAGCTCCTAGAAGGTGAGTGTTTAGTTACACATTGCCGTTTTAAATAGTTTTTAGGAGCTTTTCTTATAAACAAGCACTTGCAGTCAACAATGCCTGTTTTGTACAAAAAAAATAAATCAAATGAATTAATTTGGTCACCACTTAATGGGGATGATAATGACAACTGTAATAAAAGTATACTGACATTTCCGTTGACTAATAACGAAATGAGAATGTGATTGAGGGAGTTTTTTTTTTGTAAAATATCCAATCAGAATTAACCCTGGTGTGTGATGTATGATGCAAACACACGGACATTTGAAAAGTAACTGGTCCACAGTAGACGCGGGATTACCTCTTCCATAGGGGGCGTCAGTCTGATTAAACTATAATAAAATGACAACAGCTGAGAGAAAAGGAAGATTCACATTAGACGTCAAGACAAAAAGACTGTAAACTATATGGGGAGGAAATAACTGATAAAAACAACAAAACTAAAGCGACATCAGCATACCAGGGAATCATCACAAAATTTACACAAAGGTATACTGAGATCTTTTTTATTTACCTGAGTGTGTGCTTTTGCTTTACCGAAATGGAATAGTCTCTCGCTAGAGTAGATTTAGTTGACTAAAATCTTATGAAATTTAGTTCACTAAAACTAGACGCAAACTAAAATGATTCAGAAGACTAAAATATGACTAAAACTAAAATGGAATTACAGTCAAAAGACTACCTAAAACTAAATCAAAATAAGCTGTCTGAATTAACACTAGTCGGATCCAGTATTGTCTTACTTTCAGTCTTACTTTATGAATATCCAGCATTGATTTGTGCCTTTTAATAAGCAAAGCTACAGAACAAAATTGTAGAAGTTTTTTTGACGTGATCTGAAACTTCTTTAAAAATAAAGTTCATCCACTATTTTCTATAGTTGGGATCAGAAGGAATGTGAAGGCTGTTGCCGCTTTCTTCAGAATCATCATTTTGTCTTACACTCAAAGAATGATGTTTGCTGTTTGTTCAAACTACTTAATTTAAATGAGCTGAAACAACACAGTTATTGAGATTTTGTACGGGACAACAAAATAGTTTTATGTTCAATCCAATTAAATTTGTAAAAACTAATAAGTTAACATAACACAAATTCATTTTTTTCCTGGTATAGACCTGTGTTTGCCTCTTTCTTTACTAAACTACTGCAGCAAGAACAGAGGGTAGAGCTAAATAGGCAGTATAGTAGAAGTGGGCAGGGCATTACTCTTTAGTAGAATCAGTTTATTTGCACCATTACATACCAAATTAAAAAAAAGGCTCATTCCACAGCCTGCCTTTTTAGCAAACTGGCTTCAATATAAACGTTGACTAATTTTTAGTCCAGTTAGTTTAGGACTAACAAGAAAGATTTGAGTGCTGAAACTACCACGGTGATATGTATTGTACACTTACCAACTACATGCCATTGGATCAAACCAACTGCATAAAGTGAACCAGCACAGCCAGCTACATGGAGGATATTTTTTAGCCTTCTGAATGATCATATGTTTTTGCTCACTCAGTCCAGCAACCTGACCCAAACCAGCCGCGGCCAGAGGGGGCTCAGATGGTCCCGATTCGAGGAGAGCCGCTGGGGGTCGTCACTAATTGGCCACCATCTCTTGAAGCTGCTCTTCAACGTTGGGGGACGATTTCACCCAAAGCCCCCTGTCTGACCACGATGGACACCAACGGCAAACCCCTCTACGTCCTTACTTACGGTAACTTGGCTACGTTCAGCTACAGCCATGTTATGACCAACATCTGCTTACTAACACAATGAACAGAATGTTTTTGCTTTCTCATTAACTCTCTATTGGAATAATTATTTTACAGTAAATAAATGTTAACTTATTTCTCACAGAAAGTAGCATTTGTCTTGAGACCCCAAGTATTTTTTTTTAATTGAATATTTTATTTTTAATTTTGCATTTGCTTTTAATTAATTTTATTTATTTAGAATTTATTTTTTAAATTTTATTTTATTCTATTTCATTTGATTTTATTTGATTTTTTTGTTCATTTTATTTATTTTTTATTATTATTATTATTATTTTACTAAATAGGATTTATATTATACAAACAGAACAAATGTTTAATGAGATTTTACTATTTTATTATAAATATGATTTATTTTTGTTTATGCCAGATAGAATTTGATGCATTTAATAGTGTGATGAACATCTCCAAATATTTCAGGGGCTGCTGAAAGCACCAATACACCTGTGTTGATCTCAGCGTCTTTGTCTACTTGTTTATTTATGCTCAGTCATAAGAGGAAGATCATTGTAGTCCATACAACATGTTGTGTTGTGTCTTTGTATGTGTGAGGTCTCAGCCTCTGAGCTCAATAAGAGTCCTGGCAGCAGCACATTACGGGTGAGAGTGTAAGGAAAGGTTTGCAGTGTGTGTGTGTGTGTGTGTGTGTGTGTGTGTGTGTGTGTGTGTGTGTGTGTGCTTTAATTGATTGGTTTTCCCTCATTTCTTTTTTCTGAAAATTGAAACTGATCATCAAGCCACCTGAACATCATTATTTCCTCACTCACACACACATCCTTGTCCTCTTCAGCTAATTCAAAACATAACTTTAATTATGTTAACTATTAATTAATATCTTGATGGTCATTTTCTATTTTCTTATAGTCTCTTCAGGTTTTGTAAACCTCAACATCCTTTGAATTGATTCCTACAAATCACAGCTCTGGTTTTACCCATTGTGGTAAATGAGTGGGTTTGTCCTGTGTTTACCTCATATTTACATCCATGTAAAATGCAGTTAAACAATTTCCTGCTACCTGTCAGCTAGGTGTACCAAAAAAAAAAATCTAATATCAATGGGAATTTGCTTCAAAATTTTAAAAATATACTTTGTTTGTAATTGATTAAATAACATAGACCTTTTTTCACAGCCTTCTTTGCTCATATTTACCAAGGGTAACAGTATTATTTTAGGGCACTGTGTAGTTGACTCATGTTTGTGCGACATATACCAAAATCCACCGGGGAATATCACCCTCCTCCTTGGCTTGTTAAAAACCTCACCCAAATCAAAAGAGTAATTAACTTTCAGCAGAACGCAGACGCCGAACAAGATCGCTATCTCACATGCGCTGTTTAGCTTTCATTGGGGTTTCATGGCCGCGAATTAAATCCTGATAATGGCAGGTCAAAAACATTGAGCAGGACAGAGGAGATAAAGTGCCTAAATGCACTGAGTGTGACTCATCCAGATGCTTCACCTTCTTGAAATTTGGTCTCGGGCCATCCTGTCCTTTGCTTGCCCTTCAGTGTGTGGAGTCTCTTCAATTTCTTCTTTCTTGTTTAGCAATAGTACCATTACATGCTCTATTCAGATCACACATGTTCTGAATAAAGGTGTGAAATTTTTATTGGCTATGATATTTTAGTAATTGTTGTTTTAATGATGTGTGTGCTGACATTATAGAGTATGTCAATCACTTAGCCAAAAACTAAGAAAAACACTTTTTAACTGAGGAATGGAGCCTGTTAGAATTATAAAAACATTGGGTGCATCCAAAAGCTTTAAAATGCTGCCTTTAAAGCAACTTTCCAAGGTGGGAAGGCATCAACCACTTCCTGGCACTGGGGGTTCAGTTGTCTGATCAGATTTTGAAAGCAGCTTGTTCTTCACTGCCTTCTATATCCCACAATTCTGTAGTTTCCATTTTTTAAAAATCTTTCATTCACTTTCCTTCGGCTTAGTCGCTTTATTCATCAGGGGGTTGCCACAGCGGAATGATTCGCCAACTTATTCAGCTTATGTTTTACGCAGTGGATGCCCTTCCAGCTACGACCCAGTACTGGGAAATATCCATACACTCTTATTCACACGCATAAACTATGGGCAATTTAGACTGTGGGAGAAACTAGAACACCTGGAGGAAACCCTTGCAAACATGAGGAGAACATGCAAACTCCACACAGAATTGCCATCTGGCCCAGCCAAGACTCAAACCAGCGACCTTTGTTCTGTGACACGACAGTGCTAACTACTGTGTTACCGTGTCGCCTCCATTACTTACAGTTACTCTAAAAAAATTAACATTGCATCTCAAAACAGTTCTTGGGTGTCATTTTTTGTGCAAATTTACGTTTTTCACTTCTGATGGCATTTCCAGTATGAATTTAGTATTGTAGCAAGTAAATTTTCCCTTTAGTTATCACCAAAAATCTCTCTGTTTAATTGTACATGATTAAGTCATTAATTATGCTGTCAGAAGTCAGTCTGAAATTAGTTTTTTGAGGCTTCTTCATACACAAGCACAGCTCTCCGCGTTTTCGGATGCAGACATTGTTTTTGTTTTATTCACCAACAAAATAGTTCCATATAAAGCAGGTACAGAACCTTTGTGAATCAGGGCAACACTAGTGTTGTGACTCTGAATGAATCTAGTTTAAGAAATTATTTGATTTATTGATTCATTAATGTATTCATAAAGATGCTCACTTATTTAACACACCACTTTATTAACATTTTTAGAGGTTAGTTTCAGTCTGTTAGTTTTAAATAAACAGTATCTATAAGCTAGTGTGCTTTAAAGCAGTGACACACTTCATGTTTAGAAGATATTAAACTAATATAAACACCCAAAGCTTGTAGTTTGTCACTTTCACCTTATTGGATCAAAACATTTTTTTCATGTCAGTCCATACTTAAGTTTCTCCTCAAATTTTGACCAACCAAATGCTTTCTAATATTTGACATGCCCCGCCTCCTTCAAGAGGCTTCTTAATTGCTTTTCATTTAAAGCGCTTGAGCTTAACCACTCTCAGTGGCAGAGCTGTGATGGAAACAAAATGCTATTGGCTGTTCTTTTAAAAGGGAGGAGAACATATATCCTACCCTCTCATCATTTATTCAGTTGAGATTACATCAAACATCGAATAGAAAATGCACATTTCAAAGCTCTTCATGGGTCCTTAAGGAAAGATAAAAAAAATTAATAATAAAGACCTGGACATGTTGTAGGGGCGAGGCAGTGGCGCAGCAGGTAGTGCTGTCGCCTTACAGCAAGAAGGTCGCTGGTTCGAACCTTGGCTCAGTTGGCATTTCTGTGTGGAGTTTGCATGTTTTCCCTGCTTTTGCGTGGGTTTCCTCTGGGTGCTCCGGTTTTCCCCACAGTCCAAAGACATGCAGTACAGGTGATTTGGGTAGGCTTTATTGTCCGTAGTGTGTGAGTGTGTGTGTGTAAATGTGTGTATGGATGTTTCCAAGAGATGGGTTGCGGCTGGAAGGGCATCCGCTGCGTAAAAACTTGCTGAATAAGTTGGCGGTTCATTCCGCTGTGGCAACCCCGGATTAATAAAGGGACTAAGCCGACAAGAAAATGAATGAATGAATGGACTTGTTGCCACCTACTGGTGGTTTTAGTTTAATTTATTTATCTATAACTGGCTTAAACCTGCCAAGGTCTCAAAACTGTAGTTATTTTTATTGACCATATCCCTAGTCACACAAAAGGAAACTTCAGGGATTGTTTGGTTAACTGCCCTTATAAATATCATTGTATAATATGTCATTCTTTCTGTACAGGTAAACTTTGGTCTCGGAGCATTAAAGTAGCATACAACATCCTGCACAAACTGGGCACCAAGCAGGAACCCATGGTCCGACCGGGAGATCGGGTGAGTGTGACACAACCTCTCAAAAAGCACTTTATTAAGGGAATGTTGCAGGTTCAAAACAATATAACATATAATTGCTATCAATCACCACAACTGGTCTGCAAGCTTTTAATGTATTGCAAATATTGTGTGTTCAATATGCAACGGAAGTCTGAGAATCAAGGTTTGAGTGCTCAAAAATGAGTGCTAAAAGCAATTTAAATTCTACAGTGTTAAAGCATTATTTAATATTAAAGAGGAGCTATGCTAAAAGGATGATTTAGACAGCTTCACACCTTAAAAACTCAAACATTTTTGCATACAAAAACTAATTAAATGACCAAAAAACTGTTCCTGCTTTCGAAACCTTTCATAACACCTCACTTCCATTGTAAAATTCAGTATCTTCAATCTCACTATGTTTTTACTCACAGAGCATTGAGTTAGAATAATTGTGTGTTGCAATCCTCCACATGCTGCAGATGCTGAACACAGAGCATAACTTGTTTGAACCCAAAACATTCCTTTAATCAAAGAGCGTTGTTTCTGCCGCATGCCTCGGTTTTAAAGCGTGTCCCTGTCAGATTAGCATAAGTCTGACACCTTTCCTCTCTTATCACTCCACGAGCAGGTGGCTCTCGTGTTCCCCAACAACGATCCTGCCGCATTTATGGTCGCATTTTACGGCTGCCTGCTGGCGGAGGTGGTGCCCGTACCCATCGAAGTGCCACTTACTCGAAAGGTGAGACTCTAAATATACCTCAATGAAAGTCACGTTCAAATCTTGATTTTTTTTTTGACACCTAACAAGTTGTTGTGCCTACCCACGGTTCTCCCCTGCAGTTTTTTAATGCTCGACATGGGCTCATGCTATTGAGTGCCAATCTAACACAGTCTTTACACTGCACAATCTTAATATTTATTTATTATTCATGTTTAATGCCAACATGCTACAAAGGCCTTCTGGAAACTTGGCTTTGTAAATATTGCAGCGTCTTCCTCTTCGAGCTGCTGTCTATTTTTTGAGTTATCTTATCAGAATGTCAGGCTGTATGCATCAGCACAGAGCCCTCGAGGATGAGGATATGTATGTTGAATCTTAGTGTTGGAAGTAAAGGAGGAGAGCTGCTTTGGCAAGAGTCACGCTGATCTCTCGTCAGTCCAAATAAATTCCAGGAAAGGACCTGGAAACTGGCAGAACACTCTCTGGCTTCCTCTGCGTGCAGTGCACTTCGGAAACCAATAAACTTCTGTCCAGTCCAAAAGCAGCTGTGTTTTTCCTGTATTTTTCGCTTATGTATAGTGTAAGCCTTACAGTATGCATACTGCTGTGACTGTGTCTCATGAAAAAATAGTGGTACTTTGGTGAATGTTCACATTTAGATGTACTCTATGCTTTTGGTGGGTACTTTTATCAAGTGTAACTTGATTTTAATTTAAACTATGCATTTTTATAAGTTCATTGTTTCCCTGGGAATCAAACCTATGGCCTTTGCTCTGCTGTTAGAGCTACAGGAACTTCAATGCAATGGCATTAATTATTGTCATAGCCATGTGCTATGGTATTTGAATAATATTTTAGGTTATCTAGTTGATTGTCATGATATTATGAGTGTACATGTGTTAAAAAATTACCATGCATACAATACATACAATAGTATTACTGTTATATAGTATATTGCAGTACATAAATCAACATAAGCTCATTCTAAATACATAGCCCTGTAAACATTTCTGGAGATCACAAATAATGTACAAAGGGGTGGTATGACGCCGTTCCTTTTCACGCTTACCTGCTGACCGCTTACCTTAGTATGGACGGCTTTTTCGCTGTTACCAGTTTGTCCAGTAGCTCGCCATGTAGGACGGCAGACTTGAGGCGCAGAGAGGAGTTGACCATGTTGACGCGGTTTGAGTCCGGTGCAGAACAGTTTCAAAAAGCAGGTAAACAGAAGCCAAAAATGTAAATAAACGAGTAAATAACAGGATGATAATGTGGTAAAATCATGGTAAAACCAGGTGAGGGCTTTTCTTTTTCTGGATTTCTGGATTTTGGTTACTTTCCAACACAACCTAAAATTAAACAAATACCAACTTTATTTTACATCATTATTGGACATCAAAACAACGATGTCCTTAGACGCTGGCTAGACATTGAATTTTGGTCACTTGACATCATAACCTAAATTTAACCTAATATTAACGTCCTATGACGTTGTGTGCCTGCTGGGATATTAATATTTTAAATTAGTATAACAGAAGTAATGTTGGGTGACGCGGTGGTGCGATGGGTAGCACATTCACCTCACCGCAAGAAGGTCACTGCTTCGAGCCTCGGCTGGGTCAGTTGGCATTTCTATGTGGAGTTTGCATCTTCTCCCCGTGTTTCCTCCGGATTCTCAGGTTTCCCCCACAGTCCAAAGACATGTGGTACAGGTGAATTGGGTATGCTAAAATTGACCTCAGTGTATGTGTGTGAGTGAGTGTGTATAGGTGTTTCCCAGTGCTGGGTTGCGGCTAGAACGGCATCCACTGTGTAAAACATATGCTGAATAAGTTGTCGGGTCATTTCGATGTGAATGAATGAATGAAGTAAAGCTAGCATCCCTCAAGTTGGTACCATGGTACGTTTGTATTTTTGGAATGTTTGTTATTTTGGTATGTAAAAAAGGCATCTTTGACAGGTGGAGATGGTTTTGAAACCCCACCATCAAAGATAAAAGAGATATTGATGCACAGCAAAGTATTATGAGTAAACATCATTTCTCAGTGTGCTGTCTGTAATAAGTAGGCCGTCATCTCCCCTGCAGTGTATTTTGCTGCTGTACTGATGATGGATGTTAGCTGGTTTTAGCCTATTTCTCTGTGTGTGTGTGTACATTAGGATGCAGGAAGTCAACAGATCGGCTTTCTCCTGGGCAGTTGTGGGGTTACAGTGGCTCTGACCAGTGACGCCTGCCACAAAGGCCTGCCAAAAGGACCCACCGGGGAAATACCACAGTTCAAAGGTCAGTCTGTTCATACAAAACTCCTGCAGTGATGTGTAGTGGCATGTAGCCAGACTTGTGATTTTCAGCATGAGGTCTAGTCCACTTTAATTCTTTTAATATGGCTAAGAATAGCTCATTTACGCTCTGTTGGATTTGACATGTTTACAGGGATTTGATCAAAGCGGTCAGTTGAGATTCATTACTGTTTGCTCTTGGTTTTGGTTTGACATCTTAAAGGGACAGTTCACACAAAAATGAAATCATGGCCATCATTTACTCACCCTTCGCTTGTTCAAAACCTATTTAAGCTTCTTTCTTCTGATGAACACAAAAGGAGATATTTTAAAGAATGCTGGTTGATGACACCCATTGATTTCCATAGTAATTTTTACTATGGGGGTGGGGAGTTACCACAAGATGGATGTCCGCTAGGACTTAAAATTTCTTACATAATTTAAAAAAGTAAAGTAAACCAATCGGGCCGTCCATTCATAATTCATCTCAATAAAACCCTATTTACCAATATGATGTAATTATCTTGCTTACAGTTACATTTGTTTAAAGGTTCTTCATGTATTTTAGACGGACTGTTGTGCATAAATTTTGTTTATGATAGTTTTTTTTATCTTATAAATATTTTAACTACATTTTGCTTGTTTTGACACATTTAATATATGTGGTTAAGAAATAACTCAGTCCCTCCAGAATTTTGCGATTTTGTGATCATTGAATATTTAGCAAAATCAAGCAAACTCTCTAGATGCTTTCTAGGACGTCATCACGACACTGATTCACCCAAAACAAAGGCAATGTGGACGAACCAGGGAGGGCCAAGTCAGAGCTCTTACTCTGGTCCCCCAGGCTCTGTGATTGGTTGGGGAAATTCCAAATCAAACCAAACAAACCATTACAATTGGCTTAAGATTGGCAAGCAAAATTCGGGGCATTGCAACCTGCAGTACCTGGGAAGTTTAGAAAAAAACAAAGGTAATGTGGACGCAAACAACCCTCGCTAAACCGTTTTACACACATCAATGTCTTAGATGGCAGAATATACCTTTACGCTGGTCTGTAACTCTGCATTTAACCAGACGAAGAAGACACCGCATGTTAAATATGAGTAGATATACAAAATCACAATTAACTACAAATATTACTTTGAAAGACCCTGAAAAGAAATTGAGGTGATTGAAATTAGTTAGGCGAGGCGGTGGTGCAGTAGGTAGTGCTGTCGCCTCACAGCTAGAAGGTCGCTGGTTTGAGCCTCGGCTGGGTCAGTTGGCGTTTCTGTGTGGAGTTTGCATGTTCTCCCTGCGATCGCGTGGGTTTCCTCTGGGTGCTCCGGTTTCCCCCACAGTTCAAAGACATGCGGTACAGGTGAATTGGGTAGGCTAAATTGTCCATAGTGTCTGTATGTTTGAATGAGTGTGTATGGATGTTTCCAAGAGATAAGTTGCAGCTGAAAGGGCATCCTCTGCATAAAAAAAATATGCTGGATAAGTTGGCAGTTCATTCCGCTGTGGCGATCCCAGATTTATAAAGGGATTTAGAAAATGAATGAATTAATTAAATTAGTTAAATAAAGACTTGTTGTGGGCACATCACATAATACAAGCATGATGTCACACCTCCTTCACAGCGCATGCACTAGCAGAGCAGATAGCATTGTGTGTGCACAGCGCATGAGTAGAAGCAATGAGCCGGCTTTCACATCAGCGGCATCTGCAGCGCACATGTGATTCATGACTGTTGCGCAGAATCTTGTATTTCTATTTACGATCAATTTACTCTATTTTATTATTTTTATTTATTTCATTATAAATATGTTAATGAGTTTAATTGTTATTTGGTTACATATGAAATAATAACATTTTAAAAAGTGTTATTTTATAAGTTACAGAACTCAATGTCTAGGTTTAGGAGTAATATAAAAAGATAATAAATATTATATATATTATAAATAAATAAATGAATAAATAAATATATATATATATATATATATATATATATATATATATATATATATATATATATATATATATATATATATATATATATATATATATAAATTAATATTATTATTAATGTTATTATTAATATATATATATTTTTTATTACAGCAAATCAACGCAGATAATGCCACAGATTTTTTTTCTGATTTCAGGTCAAAAAATAAAAAAAGTCCTGTTTAATCCTGAAGGGACTGATAAATAAATTACAGTTGTTTTGATGAGGGAAGTTAAAACTTTTTTCATTAGCCCAACCATGCCATTAGAAACAATCCTTAGCATTTACCCCTGTATAAGTCTGAAATTAGCTTCATAATGGTCTCAAAAGTACTTCAATTTGATTTGGTGAAACCTGCAGAAAACCCGGTACCATCAACCAGCATGTTTCAAAATATCTTCTCTTGTGTTTAACAAAATACTAGAAGCTTGAAGGTTTAAACTCACATTAGGGAGAATAAATAGTGAGGTCATTTAAATTTTTGCATGAACTATCCCTGTAACATCATGGCTTTGGACAGGATGAAAGCATATGACAGAACATGTTTTCTCATAGTGTTATAATAAAAGGGTGTTCAGATTTTGTAAAGACAATTTTTTGATCAAATGAGTGCAGTTTAGTAAATAATCATAGCAGCCTTGTTTCAGTAAACTGTGGTGTACACCAATGGTAACAGCAATAAAAAAAAGTCATGTAAAAAGTCTGTTGGCCTACATCATGTTGCTGAATAACTGAATCTGTGGCCAGTAAAAGCCGTTATGCAAATAATGGTGGTTTAAAAATAACCGCACTTCTTGGCAGACAATTAGAATAATGAAAGTTGCATGTAATCAGAAGTGAAGAGTTTTGCTTGTGTTAGAAACATCTTACTGCATTAGGACTTTATTCTGATTATTGTAACTAATTGCATTATTGGTGTACATGCAAACAACCAACTATGATTTGGATTGTTATAAGCACTCAGTAGTATGGTGGCAGAAAGTTTACTTTTATTTATTTTTAAGATATTAATAATTAAAGCTATTATGTCAAGCAATAAAGCTCAAAATCATAATGTTTTAAGAACATATTATTTTTAAAAATAAAATAAATAAAAAGGGCCATATATTATTTCGATAAAATAAAAAAAGATTTTTTTTTATATAAATAAAATTAAAAAAACACTATATGAAAGAAAAGACAATTGTCGTTGCGAGGAAAAAATGTTGCATGCGCTGTGTCTGGAATTTCACACTTCTAGTACATTAAAAACAGTATGCGAGCCGAGAAGTTTGTCTGAATTCATAGTATTCATAAAAAAAAGTATGAATTCATGAATGGGAGTGAAGTGACACACCTGAAGCTGGTAGATCACATGATAATGACAAATGGTGGATGTAGTACGTCTGAATTTCATTTATAATAATCACATTCATACTATATAGAATGTACTTTTCTAACTGTCATAAAGTAAATTCAAATTCAAATACAGTACATACTGGAGTGAGTAGTAGGTGATTTTGGGCACAACTATGTTATATAAAACATTTTGATTTTAAATAAATGCTGTTTAAAACAACATTGGGACCCCTTTGACTTTAATGCTGTATTAAATTTTAGAACCCAAACCAGGACGCTTTTGTTAGTTGTTCTGCAGTCAAACAGTCATCTTCAAGAAGGCTACAAGAGTCTAATTTGAGCTGTGTCATCCCGTCTATTATATATGTTTTAGGGGGACACAGTTTATAAGTGGAGACAAAGAAAACTGGCATGACAAGTTTAGCTGAAAGTCTTACTCAGAGAAAAGGACATAAAATAAAATAAATAAATAAAACAAAATAGAATAAAATAAAAATAAAATGAAGTGAAATTCATTTATTTTTTTTTTGGCTTAGTCCCTTTTATTATTTATCTAGAGTCACCACAGCGGAATGAACCACCAAACTCAATTCAATTAAAATAAAGCAAAATAAAAATAAATAAAATAAAATAAAATAATAAAATAATATATTATATTAAATTATTAAATATTATTGTTAATTATATATATATATATATATATATATATATATATATATATATATATATATATATATATATATAATCCTCACTATAGTAGAGGGAAAAACAATTCTGCGTTAATCAGAAGCAAGAAATTCACAGCAAATACAGTAAAGACATTCAAGGAGTCATTTCTTAAACACCAAATCAGAATATTAGAATATCTTCAGAAAGGTCACGTGACACTAAAGACTGAAGATTGTGGCACATGAGTGAAAATCAAGAGCATTATGGGCTGTATTATGCGTGTGATGTTATCTAAGCCAGACTGCTAGCAGTCAGCGTTTTTGCACCGTCTGAGCCGCAGCAAGACAAGAGACGTTATAAATAGAAAATGTCGAGGTAATGAGTCTATGATATTGTTGTAATGATTAAGAAGTCATTTAGATGAAGAAAAGACAGACTCGCTCTTATCCCGATGCACATAGTCATTTAGCCAGTCACCCTAATCACTCACTATCCCAATATAATCACCACTAATAATGATAATGATAGTCATGGTTGACTCATCAAGCTGTATGAGTATTTATGGGATTGGTATGAATATTCATGTGTTCTCTGTGTTTGGCTCCACCTACTCATTAGGATGGCCAAAGCTGCTCTGGTTCGTCACAGAATCCAAACACCTGTCCAAGCCGCCTCGTGATTGGTTCCCTCACATCAAAGATGCAAATAACGACACCGCCTACATAGAGGTGAGCTAACCGTTATGGAAAGTATCTGTTTATTAGAATCATTTTACTGCCATGTTCATATTCATTTTTAGAGAACAAGGTACCAACGTTTTAACTTCAGAAGGGTTAAATCAACCTTCCTACCCTTGCTTTATTTTCTAATAATGTAAAAAACATTGTATTAGTAGCATTTCTTGTAAGTATTGCCTTATTATGATGAGCCACTTGATGGATACTTTGGATAAAAGTATGATTAAAGTTTTTCTTGTTTGCTTTGACCTGGTTAAAGAAACTAGGTTCCACATCATTTTCATTATCACTATCACTATCCCAGCAGAGCAGAAGACCGGTCTTGCAAATGTGTAAACTTTTTCTCATTGGGTTTACACATTTTCCCCACCATTTTTTTCATTGAAACAGTTAACACGGATGTTATTCAAGCAGTCCAGACTCCATTGTTTTAGCTATGGTAACCAAACAGAAACCATCTATTCCTAACCTTTAGAAACTACCAAGATCAGTATGAATTCACTGAAGCAACGGTTTGACACTCCTTCACACAAATCTTCAATTAGCAATCAGACTGCAAACATTGATAACGGTGGAAGGTCTGGGTTGTTCTGTGCCAGCATGGATGGAGGAGGTCAATAGTGGCTATGTCCTATACTCCCAATAGATTTAACTGTATATTGGTTTACATGTGTTTTCTCTAATATGTACAGTATTTAATTACTTTTGTCTGTTTTTTTAACACTAGCTTTCAGCCACAGTTTGAAAAATGTCATGAATTCAATATAAATCAAAGCATTTCTTATTTTGGATCCAATTCTTTGCAAAAAGGCAAATTTGATAGCCCAAATAGAAAGACGACAAATGGCATTGGCAATAGGCTACAATGGCAAGCAATGGTGCACTGATTCACACTGAGTTCTCTATTTAATATTTTGTTGTCCATTGTGTAATGATTAATTGAAAGAGCTTGTATATTGTCTGCAAGTTGTGTTGTTTGAAGGTAAAACTAGCTTTTGTTGCATATTTTAAATGTTTTTATACGGTGTGTGCGTTTTGCAAGCAAAATGTCATTTTGACCATGAGTGCCGCTGTTTAGGCCTGTGTGTTAACTGTTTTAAAAAATGTGGAGTTTCAGTTGACGACTGCATCAAAGCAATCAAGAAAAACTGTAAACATCATTTGCAAAATATTTAAAAAAGAAAAAAAAATCAAAAGGGGGCTAATAATTCTGACTTCAACTGTAAGACGTTTGAACAAGCCAAAACAAAAAAGTTTTTGACTGTAAATAAATTAAATTGACTAAGTTGGCCGTAGTGTATGAGTGTATGTGAGAGTGTATGGATATTTCCCTGTACTGGGTTGCGGCTGGAAAAACATATGCCAGAATAGTTGGCGGTGGCGACCTCTGAAATAGAGACAAAGCCAAAGGAAAATGAATAAATGAATGTTTGTAAATTTTTATGTTTTAATCTAACATTCTCTGTTAGATTAGTTGTAAATCATTCTTGGTGGTCTTATTGACTTATATACTGATGCTTCAAAACATAATTTCCCCTCTTTAACCAAACCTTTGTATGTCTGTCTGACAAATGACTTTGAGATTTGATTGACTTTGCATCAGATGCTGGTTCATAATGATGAAATAAGAATTTCCTTTTTCGATACTCACTTATCTGTCTGTTTTTTCATTGTTAGATTGTTGTTGTTTTTTCTCCATATGCTCCACCCCAGCAGCCATTGGAATTGCTTTTTGATATCTGATTGTTAGATATTCTGTGTCTCAAGCTGCAGAAATCAATATTTCCTATCAGCATGCTGGCCACTGCTGCCTCCATTAGAGAGTGACTGGATGATAATGGATGATAAATGATTAATGTTTGTTTAATTGTGGATCGGGACTTTGGATGATGGAGTAGGGCTGGTCTGGTGTTATTGAACCGCATTGGAGTGAGTCGTCTCAATGTTTCGTACACAGATCCCAGAAATCAGAGAGTCTGTGCAAAGTGGCCCGGTGTCAGATGTCCTTATTGCTGTGCTTTCTGCTTTCTACTGTACGCCCTTTACAGTACAGTCTGACAAATATATGTCTTCCCTGCTAAAATTAAAACAGATAGAAACGAATTATGTTTTACTTAAAGGAAATAGGTCTTTTTAAAGATATTTGGGATTTTGGCAGTGTGACATTTATCTTTATGACTGTAAAACACATTTTGCTTTCAGTTCTTATAGCTGTAAAACATAAAGGCACATTTTTCATTTTGGATGTGCAAACCATTATTTAAAAAAATAATTATAATAAAGGGGGAAAATTCTGTGTTAATCATGAGTAAGACATTCACAGCAAATATCGTATAAAGAATCAATAATCTGTAAATAAATAAATATACAGTATAGTGTATTATAGTTAGTAGTCATTTCTTAATAAATAAAAAATAATAGTAATAATTTTTTTTAAATAATACAGTAAAGCCAATTTTCTCCAGTAAAAAATGTCATTTATAAAAGAAAATATTGAATAATATAATGAATAATATGAATCCTAAATTTTGTTTTAATAATAAAATAAATTTATACCAAATTATAGTAAGTAGATATAAAAAATAACAAGCAAAAATTAATTCAGATAATATTTATATTTATTATATTATATTTTTATTATTAGATACAGTATAATATGATTATATTGTATTTAAATTTGAAAACTTTACTGTTTAAAAATAAATAAATAAAATCCTTCCCCCCAATTAAAACTTACTGAAAGTAAAAATACTATTTTTATATAGATAACATGAATAAAGAATTGTAAACTAGGGCTGAATGATATTAGGAAAAAAAACTGACAATGCAATATATTTCTTTTAGGTGATATATATTGCGATATAAACACATTTTCACTAGATGACTTTAATAGCTCTGTTTGGGAAAAATTCTTCATTTTGGATTGGCTGAATCGCTGGTGACCATGACAGAGGGTTTCTTCATAACGTATATAATCAACAAATGACAAACACAGATTAATACAAGACGCATAAAATAAACAGAGCTTCATAGTTTCCAGACAGAAATTGAATAATCAAATGCAAAATTTGTAATTATTTGTTGCCTTAATAATTTATTAAATTGACACATTTCTAATATATAATAATAATTCAAATTATTCAATTATTAATTAGCTTTGGGCATAATTATACAATAAGTCAACTTTATTTTTACATGTTTACTTGTTTTTTTTTACAGGTAAGCAATTAATCACGTTTACAGTGTAGAGTCTTAATTGTGTAAATAATTATATGCAATTAATCTTTAAGCTACACACATTATAATTTCTTCTGCCCAAATGGCTTCAATTTACTTGAAATGCTTACACAGTGACATTACAGATCCTATGATGTGACTATTGCGGATTCTCACATTGCCATATCAATAATACTATGAAAAAATGTTATTAAAAAGTGATGACTTTGAAAGTTTTATGACATATTACGAGTATTATGTTATATGTATATAGATAATATAAAAAAGCTGGTGTTAAAAGTAGAAATATTAATTAAAAGTTTTGAGTATTCCAGAAAACATGTCTTGTGTTTTGTTTGAGCTTGATTTAGATTTTAAGTTTGAATTATGATCTGCACATGTGTTACACAGTTTCATTTGTTTGGCGTAGTGAGAAATGTGTTAACGGCTATGCAAACCGTCTTTGTAAATGGATTTGATGCTTTTATATAGCTGTTAATGTTTGATCTCTGTTGTTTATTGATTTACAGTATAAAACCTGTAAAGATGGGAGTGTTTTGGGTGTGACGGTGACACGGATCGCACTTCTTACACACTGCCAGGCCCTAACACAATCTTGTGGATACACAGAAGGTGAGCCCAACACAAAAAAACGCACACACACCGCTTCATATGCCTGTCCTTGTCCTCAAATTACCCTTCTTAGACAGTCATGTAGTAAAACTGCTTTCCCTTTTTTTCAGCTGAAATCATAGTGAATGTATTGGATTTTAAAAAGGATGTTGGTTTGTGGCACGGCATCCTAACCGTAAGTCCTGTTTCTGAACAAATATAATGTAAATGATATAAAGATCACTTCCCACACATTCAGGGTGATTAATGTGACTTTATGTTTCTTCAGAGCGTCATGAATATGATGCATGTCATCAGCATCCCGTACTCCCTGATGAAGGTCAACCCTCTGTCCTGGATCCAGAAAGTCTGTCAATACAAAGGTCTGTCAATCACTTTTCACGTTAAATACATTTTGTTTTGTGTTAGAATGATTCATTTTAAGTCATATACTGCAAAAACAGTAATTATTACTAAAAAGATCATATTCCCGGTCTATCGAGTATGATAGAAACAACACAAATGTATATAAATTAGTACCAGTGAGCATTTTTGAAGCACATACAGTGCTTACCTACTGTATTTTGTATTTAAGAATATATATTTATGAAAGATTTACTTGCTTTGTTCATGCTTTATGCATTAATTGTCTATCTTTTGAAGCACAGAATGCAAAATCAATAGTGCGAACTTAAAATTTCATCTTAAATTCTAAATACAAAGGAAATCATATTCATACCAACAAATAGTCTTTTTTTTATATACAGCAAAAGCTATACTAAATAATTATAGGGCTGAATTTCAAAGTTTTGTATGCATCCAAGATGGTGGTTCCTGTGATTTTTTTTTTATAGTAATCTTGTCTGTTTTTGTGTTTAGGAAAAGTGGCTTGTGTCAAGTCGAGGGATATGCACTGGGCTCTGGTGGCTCATCGAGATCAGAGAGACATCAACCTCAGCTCTCTGCGCATGCTGGTGGTGGCTGATGGATCCAACCCATGTGAGTTGGTTTAATATCTCTCTTTCTTTCTCCTTATTAACCATTATAGTCCACCTGCAATCAAAATTCAGGGTTTTAGTATCAATGTGTTAGTCTTGATGTGATCTGTTAGCTTTAAAAAGTTGCAGCTAGAAGATGGAAGCATTCGAATTCGCAGTTTCTCACTTCTGCTATTTAGAGTCAATCATTTTTTATGATATCACTGAACACTTCAGCTTTACATCAAATCAATTGCTCTCTAGTATCTGAAGTCCCAAGTCGTACCAGACATGGCTGAAATTGATCTCTTAGGGTGTTTTCACACCTGCCTTATTTAGTTTGGTTGAATCGCACTAGTGTTCGTTTTCGCTCTTGGTGTGGATTGTTTGGGCAGGTGTGAATGTAGCAACCACACTCGAGTGCTCACAAAAAGTAAACCGAAAAAGCGTACCTAGACGTTCGTTTGTGGTGAGAACACGATCAAAACTAAAATAGACCCAACCGCAAAAATTACTGCGCCTTTTTGGACTAATCCAGCTGCCGTAGTCCGATGCACTGTGCATAATGAAATGTGGAGGAAAAATATTTGTTGACAGCACTTTACCATCAATTTTAAGTAGAGAAAGAGAGAGAGAGAGAGAAGGAAAAACATTACCTAATGAATCGTTGGTAATATTTCCGTAAGATGACCATGTCGCAGTTTAGCTAAATGAATTCACGCCTCCTCCTGAAGTTTGCAATGCATTAAATAATTGTTTTCCAGCTGCAGCCGCGCTTTATTCTTGAAATGTATAGTTTGTCTAACGTGATGTCCCTCTATAGTAAAAAGCCACATTTTGTGTCTGCCGGTTTTTTTACTTGCGAGAGTTCCTTTGGCATTTTCCCATATGATAATTCTGAACAATCAAAAAGCTGTTTAGGAAATACGTTCAATAACATCTGGCCAATGAGTGATGTGGATTTTGTCACATGACTGGATTTTGGTTCTTTTCAACTGCTTCAGACCAAAGCAATCATTGTGGTGTGAAAAGGACCCAAAAATGGCAGAAAAATTGCCCTTGGTTCGGACCAAATGAATCGAATCACAGATGTGAAAGCTCCTTATTCACACATGGGTTTGTCTAAACACTTGATGAAAAACAAATATTCAGATTTCACTAAACTTTGTAATGCAGTGAAATTCAGAATTTTGTGTGAGATTGCATTTCTGGTCTGGTGCATTCGCATACATACAGTATATATACTGTAAATGAAAGCTATTGTGATAAAAAGTGCAGTGCTACCCCACCTTTAATTGAAACTCCTCTACATTTAGTGGTTGAAAAAATGTGGTGAAGAACACCAAAATTGAATGGCAAATAATGACTACATTGGGGATAGACAATTCAGACAGTGTTAGTGGCCATTTACAAAGATGCAATTGTCTGTTTTTGCATCCTCTGTCATGTGGATGTCACATTGGCGTTCAAACTAGCTGCAGTAAAAAATTATTGAAATGCATTTTTCTGATTGGTCCACTGCTTAGGAACTGACATCGATAAGTGGAGCTGCTTGTGAAAGTAAAACTTAAAAGGCACTGCAAAAGATGCATGTCTGTCAAGAGTGTTTACATGACGGTGCAATTTGTTTTTTTTTTATCTGAACTCTGTCTTTGCTGTCATGTACGGTGACCTTGAGTGTCGAGAAAGTTGCCTTTAAATAAAATGCAGTATTATTATTATTATTATTATTATTATGAATGTTATTATTGGCGCCTATATGCAATGTAAATGTTCACATTGTTTATAGGTGCCAAAAGGCTAGTGGTTAGTGCATCAAAACATAGCACTTAGGTGCTCACGACAACCTGAGTTCGATTCCCAGTTCAGTTTGGGGTCCTTTGCCGATTCTTTTTCTCTCTCTGCTCCCCTCACTTTCCTGTGTGTAATCTCCACTGTCTCCCCCCCTCAGTGGTTAGCACTCTCGCCTCACAGCAAGAAGATCGCTAGTTCAAGTTCCGGCTGGGCTAGTTTGCATTTCTGTTTGGAGTTTGCATGTTCTCCCCATGTTTGCATGAATTACCTCCGTGTGCTCTGGTTTCACCCACAATCCAAAGACATGTGCTACAATTGAATTGGGTAAACTAATTTGGCCAAAGTTTATAAGTGTGTGTGAATGTTAAAGTGTATGGGTGCTTCCTAGTACTGGGTTGTGGCTGGAAGGGCATTCACTGTATAAAACATTCTGGAATTGACGGCGGTTCAGTCTGCTTATTGATAAATAAGAGCTTAAGCCGAAGTAAAATGAATGAAATGGAAATGGTCCCTTTAATATGCTTTCCGATTGGGGAATTGAGCCTGTTTCTGCATTAATGTCTTGCAAGCCACCTCAACACACACAAACATACACACATAGTCTGCTCTGGTCCGTGACAGCACAGAGCGGATCATTCTTGCGAATCAGTTTGGACTACAAAACGTATCAGCCCCATTTGAATGACATGAATTGAATGCTGTTTTATAGTGGAGAAAGATTAGACAGACTCAGGATTGCTATTTAAGACTGTGGCTGTCAAGAGGCTGATGCCAAGCTGAGATATAAACAAAACCTTATTGGCTATTTTGAAAAGTGGAAGAGCTACTTGCCCCACCTCGTATTTATTTTTCAGTTGAAATTGCATCCCACAACAAACAAATCTGCACATTTCAGAGCACTTTAGAAGACCTTTAATCCTCTTCTTGTCCTGCTGTACACCTGTTTGTTTTCCTGAAATACTCCTCTGTCAGGAAACAAGCTGCTGGGTTAAGCAGATGTTTACACTTCCAGCAACCCGGAAAAAAAAAAAAGCTAAAAGCATCCCTTATAAGTGTGTAATGATATAACTCACAGAAGAGATGAGTCAAGAGAGATGATGCCCAGAGGCCATTTTCCTTAAATTTACTGATGCATAATACACAAATGGACACAATGAAGGACAATCCGTTTCTTCTGCTGCTCGTTTCATCCAAATGCCAGAATAGAAGTAAAACTGTTTTAGAAGGGTCATAAAAGTGAAAACTGGATTTTTTTTCTGCTGTTAAGATGGAAAGATTGATCTGCTGTTTAAACATAGATGATTGTTTGTCAAGCAAGGCTTTTGAACTATATACATATTTACTAGTATAGTCAAATCATCAGTATTACGTCATGTGAATTATAACATACTTCGAAATAGTTTTTCTTGTACTGAAATGGTGCCATTTACTGCATTGTTTTAAGACGTTAAATTGTTCTCTGTTATCTACACAGTAGGTTTATGGTTTCGGTAAGTTCTTTTATTACTCTATAAAATACCCCTACAATCAGAAGATTCATAATTAACCATATATGGATTGTTTTGTGATTATTAATGAGCTCCACTCTAATGTGCAGCTCTTGCACACACATACACACACTGGATGATATATGCTAAACACGAAAAAAATATAAACCCAATCAGAGTAACGTTAATCTATTTTGCTCATGAGATGTGGATAAAGAGTAAATGATAAATAAACCTGACAAAAGAGAGCGATGGAGATGTGTCACATTGTATTTTAAGCTATAATGTCAAAGAAAACACAGCCAGAACTTAATATCATGTGCATGAACAAATGACAGTTGAGTTGAGTGATTTGACATGATTCAGCAGTCTACATGTGTTTGTTAAAACAGATGCTTCAATTTCACAAGAAACATGATAAATTAACAAAAGATGTAACTAAACTACCTTATGCCACTTTAAAATGGAGATGAATAAATGTATAATCTCTAAATCTTGCATTTTGCGTCCTGAAGCATGTCTCGCGCAGTCATTGCCCAGTAACTTATAGTAAAGAATCTGTGATTGCGTTTTCAAAATAATAGTCCCACTAATTTTCTCACTAGAAAACATTGTTGCTTATCAAATGCAGCCTAAGGCTTGCATATTAATGATCTCACAGCTAAATGAGTCTGAGTTCTCTTTATGATGTCCGATCTGGATGAACAACCTAAAGTAGTCCTACATGCAAATGCAGAGGGCATGGTCCGTGAGTCTCATCGCAGTTTGTTTTGTCTTCTGATTGGCTAGTTGTCCACCGGGGTTTTACACTCATAGAATTTACATGAAAACGCGATGTTAAAATATGCCATCGTATAACCAGATTTTCATTATAGTACACCTTTAAATAAAATACAGTTGTCAGTAATTTAATTTTTTACATCAATAAATATGTGTATTCCATTGCAAACATTATTATAGGAACATTATAGGACTAGGAGTTTATAGGAACATTGTGCTAAATTGTAATGACACAAGGCAACACATGCAATGATCATATTAAATATTCTTTGATTTCTTTATGTAAAGGATAATATAATTTTATTAATATTAATATAGGAAAAAAGCTGCTTCAACGCTATAACAATCTACTATATAAGTATTTCTAAAAACTCTGTTTCCTTTATAAGGATAATTGTAATGTAGATATTTGGACTAGAAACAAGATAAAATTGTAAGTAAGAAATATTGTTTTTTTTTTGTTGCATAACTTGTATAAATGCCATGTAAATAATATTTATACTATATATGTATGCTATATGTATATTACATATTTATACTATATTATAATAATAGAGTCTTAAATAAAGTTCTGTAGCTCCTGGTCAACTATTATTCAGAACGTTGGGAATGTGCACATTGTTATATCAATGCTAAAACTATATATTGTGCAGCCCTAGTGTGTAATGTTCTCTCTCTCACACACACTCTCTCTCTCTCTCTCTCTCTCAGGGTCCATCTCATCATGTGACGCATTCCTCAATGTCTTCCAGAGTAAAGGTCTGCGGCCGGAGGTCATCTGTCCTTGTGCCAGTTCAGCTGAAGCCCTAACTGTGGCCATCAGGAGGTGACACATCCACCCAACACATCATAACCAAAGATTTAGATCTTCCTGTCGCTCATTTATTAGATTCTAAATCCAAAACATCAGGAAAAGTAATGGAAATATGGATACAAGCCATGTTTGTGTCAGTTAGACAGACAGATCGAAGCTGATGGTTCATGGAGAGAGTCTGTGTATATATTCAGCGCTATTTTCCATAACCATTTACCAGAAAATAATGTTTTTTTAGGCCGCCTCTATAATTACAGCCTCGACATCTTTGCTTTGTGACTGAATCAAACTGGCGACAGAGCACAGAGCATATGGTTATCATTCCACAGGATTAACTCTGTCGCTGGACGCTTTTACCAACGAGTTTGTGGAAGAGAACAGCTTGTATGAATTTGAACAAATGTCAGATGAATTGCACCCTAATAAAAAAGCCTGGTGTCATTGACGGAAACATCGCCAACCAGTGAAGTCAGAGGAAAAAGCTGTTTCAAATGCGAGTGGCGCTACGTAATTCCGCTGTTTCTGTCATCAAAGTTACGTCATTGTCGTTTGTGCATTTACAGAGCAAACTAATAGTAACCTAAATTTCACTCTTTGGTTTAGTTCATGTGGTTTGCGGTAATAATTTCCTTCCTCTCAATATTTCATTCACATTTCAAAGCTCTGAATGATTGATCCAACATTTCTACACTTTTGGTCTGTCCCAAATGAGCTGCTTACTTTGCATTTAAAAGCATCAGACTGTATGAATGTTGTTAAGAGAACTAGGGAAAATATAAATGAATACATATACACTACCTTACAAAAGTCTTGTTGCCTATACAAGTTTTAGGAATAACAAATAATAACTTGACTTCTAGTTGATCATTTGGTATCAGAAGTGGCTTACATGAAAGGCCTCTAGATTACGCTTATGTTACTCAATTAAAATATGATCATGCCTTGATTTTGAATTATTTCATTAGGACAGTAAGGTCTGATTGTGCTTGGACAAAAGTCTTGTCACTTAACAGAAATAATCTACAGCATAAAATATATAAAGTCATGGCGCAGTTGAAAAATAATTAATACTGTGTATGACTCCCATGAGCTTGGAGAACTGCATCCATACATCTCTGCAATGACTCAAATAACTTATTAAGTCATCTTGAATGCCAAAGGAAGCGTTCTTGCAGAGTTTATTAAGATTCTTTGAATTCATCTTCAATGCCTCCTTATTCATCCTAACCCAGACATGCTCAATAATGTTCATGTCTGGTGACTGGGCTGGCCAATCCTGGATCACCTTGGCATTCTTTGCTTTTTGGAACTTTGATGTGGAGGTTGAAGTATGAGAAGGAGCGCTATCCTGCTGAAGACTTTGCCCTCTTTTGTGATTTGTAATGTAATGGGCAGCACAAATGTCTTGATACCTCAGGCTTTTGATGTTGTCATCCACTCTGCGGATCTCTTGCACACCCCATACTGAATGTAACACCAAACCATGATTTTTCCTTCACCAAATTTGATTTCTGTGAGAATCTTGGGTCCATGCGGGTTCCAATAGGTCTTCTGCAGTATTCGTGATGATTGGGATGCAGTTCAACAGATGATTCATCTAAAAAAAAAAATGTACCTATTGCCACTTTTCCAAATCATCAACTAGAAGTGAAGTTATTATTTGTTGCTCTTACAACTGAGATCGTCGACAAAACTTTTGTCAGGTTGTGTATAAGATACTACTATTTACCCAATCAGTTCCTTAAGAAAGACATCAGTTTCTTAGGAAACAGCTTCCTATATGTGTGCAGACATCAAGTTAGGATGCTATTTTTGGAACAGAGCTCTAATTCCGGTATACTGAATCAGCACACACTGTTTCATGATTTTTTTTCTGCAAAAAATATGGTTTGCTATACCCTGCCAAACATCTTTCACTCAGATGTGTGCATCTTTTTAAAACACTATATATGTTCTGTCCTTAAGAACTGATTGGACCAATCAGCATCTTCTTCTTCTGTTTTGCATTATATTAAAGTCACCATATATTTATCTGATCTTATTCAATTTAGGCCCACTGATGACAGTAATCAGCCGCCGGGTCGAGGTGTGCTGTCTATGCAGGGTCTGAGCTATGGTGTCATCCGAGTGGACTCAGAGGAGCGTCTGTCTGTGCTCACCGTACAGGATGTGGGCACTGTGATGCCTGGAGGTACACATATGTACATGCTAGTGTTGTCAAAAGTATCCATATCAATGCCCCATATCAATTTGCATATCTGTTTATTAATTATTATTCTCTGCTGTATTATTGTGTTCAGTAATGTTTTACGTCTAATATTAAAATGGGATCAAGAATTGTGGGATTTATTAGATTGCTACATGCATAATTTATTAGAATGTTCAAAATAACAAAAGCATCTTTTTTATTTTACTCTTTTATTCATTGACTTATTCATTCATTCATTCATTCATTCAATCATTCATTCATTTATTCATTATTTTAGTGATTCATTCATTTTTATTCATTCCTTCGTTCATTCATTCATTCATTTGTTTATCATTCATTCATTCTTTTAGTCATTCATTCATTTATTTATTCATTTATTCATTTGTTTGTTCATTCATTCATTCATTCATATTTAGTCATTCATTCATATTTAGTCATTCGTTCATTCATTCGTTTACTGATTCATTTATTCATTTTACTTAGTCATTCATTTGTTTAGTCATTCACTTATTCCTCCATTCATTCATTTATTCATATTCAGTCATTCATTCACTTAGTCATTCATTCACTTAGTCATTCATTCATTCATTAATTTAGTCATTCATTTAGTCATTTAATCATTTATATTTAATCATTCATTCATTTAGTCATTCATTCATTTATTTAGTCATTCATTCACTTATTTATTAATTTAGTCATTCATTTGTTTAGTCATTCATTTAGTCATTTATTCATTTGTTTAGTCATTCATGCATTCATTGATTCATTTAGTCATTCGTTCATTTATTTTGACGTTCATTCATTTAGACATTTTTTTTCATTTATTTAGTCATTCATTCATTTACTTAGTCATTCATTCATTCAGTCATTTATTAATTAATTCATTTATTCATTCATTCATTCATTCATTTAGACACTCATTCGTTTGTTTAGTCATTCATTTATTGATCCATTTAGTTGTTCATTTATTCATTTAGTCATTCATTCATTAATTCATTCAGTCATTCATTCATTCATTTAGACACTCATTCGTTTGTTTAGTCATTCATTTATTGATCCATTTAGTCATTCATTTATTCATTCATTTAGATATTCATTTGTTTGTTTAGTCATTCATTCATTCATTTGGTCATTCATATATTTAGTTTTTGATTGATTGATTCAGTCATTCATTAATTAATTTGTTTAGTTATTTATTTATTCATTTATTCATTTAGTGATTCATTCATATATTTTTAGTCATTTGTTCATTCACTTAATCATATGTTCGTTCGTTCGTTCATGAGTTCATTTAGTTATTCATTCATCTGTGCTTGTGAAAATATTGGCAGAATTTCCCTGACAAGACCAGTGTTAGGAATCCTTAATATTAACCCATGCTTGAGGTTTTAAAGGAACACTCCACTTTTATTTGTAAATAGAGTCCATTTCTAACTCTCCTAGAGTTAAACATTCTAGAATTTTGCCATTTTTGAGTCCATTCCGCTGGTCTTCAGTTCTGGTGCGAGCACTTTTAGCTTAGCTTAGCATAAATCTTTGAATCGCATTAGCATCTCGGCTTACTTCTGTCAATATAATCAACGTGAGCACATGCTTGCACAGGGAGCACCCCTTGCAATCATGGAGACATTTGAGATGGTTCAGAAGGGTTTACTTTTGTACAGATTCTAAAAATGTATCTGTTTGAACCGAAAGACATGGAAGTTGGCTGATTTTCAGGCACAATAATAGATCATAGTGCAGTCATGTTATTTCACAGTTCTTTTTATTTTTCATTGGTCTTAGTACATGACATGACTACAGAAGAGTCAAGCTTTAAATAGGAAAATTATTAAATCACTTCCATAATTTTTTGAATGAGAGGCTAATGGTCTAATTCGATTTAATGATCTATGCTAAGCTAAGCTAAAACTGTTCCTGTCAGACCCAGAGATGAGATAATGTGGAGTGTTCCCTTAACAAAAACTAAATTAAAACTTGCATAAATGTAATTTGAATTCATGCTGTGGCAATATTTCCAGTGGTACCAAGAAATGTATCAAATATCAATATTTTTAAGGTATCATATTGTTAGACATTCTAGTATGGTGACATCACTAGTAAATACAAGAGTGGCTCTACAAATGTGCCTTTGTAAATATTGTTCTTATTGTAATAGGTGTCTCTGCGTGCTGTATTTAGTGCTTCACAAAGTGTGTAATATGTTTATTGACGTTGTGTATGTGCAGCTCTGATGTGTGTGGTCAAACCGGAGGGAGTTCCTCAGCTGTGTCGAACAGATGAGATCGGAGAGCTGTGTGTTTGTTCCATCGCCACAGGAATGTCATATTATGGGCTCTCGGGCATGACAAAAAACACATTTGAGGTTTGTGTCCTATCAGACCGAGATTGATTTGGCTCTACTTAGGTGGATTCTTCTACCCAGAATTCCCCGGGCCTCTGCTCACACAGATGTTAAAACACTCCCATCAAAGCCTTTTCCTTGGCTGCTTTGTTAAATTGCTGTGAAATAATGAGTCTGGCATTTTCTCAAGGTCAGTTCTCAAGTCTGTTTTTTATTTTTAGGACGTAAAAAAATCTAACAGGTGATTGTGAGAAATTGTTTTAAATTATGAAATAAAATAGTATCTAACATGTTGTTGTTACTGTTACATCAAAAAAAATGACAAGGAAAATAAACATGTAATGACATGTAATGATAAAGATATTTTTAATTGTAATCATGACAAATAAAATTGCAGTACAGAGAGATTTAAAATAAAAATCTGAAAATCCCAATAGCCTATGTGGTATAATCACAATAATACAAATATAACACAATAAAACATGGGGGAAATGAATATTTAACGTGTCAAATTTTTTACCAGATGTTGATGCAAAGAAAAAAAATCTAATTAGTTTATAAATTATGTTAATAAAATTAAATGACAGGAAAAAAAGCATTGAACACATGAAGAAGGGAAGTCTTGAAAGGCAGTGAAAGCCCAGACATTAGCTGCTTCAGTCCAACATCTACAAAAGTAGGATGATGAAGATCAAACCAGAGTGGACATTTCAGCAAGACAGGAGCTTAATGCTTTTAGTTGTGAGGTACGAAATTGCAGGTTTCATAAATAAATCTGCAAATTTAAGACAGGTAGTGCACAGTTAATATAGAATTTTGCAGTTTTCAGAAATAGTCATAGTTGTCAGAAGTAAAGTTATATGATATGAAGGCACAATTATTATAATATGCAAATATTGCAAATGTGCAATACACAGCGGTAATTATTTAGTAATTGCAATAGTATTAGTAATTGCAATATTATGTTTTATCTATGCAATGTAAAGTCACAGCTAGAAATACAAGGTCAGACATGAGGGGTATGAAATCACATTTATGATAATAAAGATCAATACATAATATATATTCTTATTTTCATTTTGAGAGACAGATACAGTACATCTGGAAAGTATTCATAGCGCTTCACTTTTTCCCATATTTTTTTGTTACAGCCTTATTCCACAATGGATTCAATTGATCTATTTCCTCAAAATTCTACACACAATACCCCATAATGACAATGTGAGAAAATATTTTTGAAACTGTTGCAAATTTATTAAAAATAAAAAGACCTGACAAATCACATGTACATCAGTATTCACAGCCTTTGCTCAATATTTTGTTAATGCACCTTTGACAGAAATTACAGCCTCAAGTCTTTTTGTATATGATGCCACAAGCTTGGCACCCCTGTCTTTTTTGCCCATTCCTCTTTGCAGTACCTCTCAAGCTCTATCAGGTTGGATGGGAAGCTACGGTGTAAAGCCATTTTCAGATCTTTCCAGAGATGTTAGGATTTAGGTCTGGGCTCTGGCTGGGCCACCCAAAGACATTCACCGAGTTGTTGTGAAGCCACTTCATTGAAATTTTGGCAGTGTGCTTTGATGTGCACAGATGGTTGTCCTTCTGTAAGGTTCTCCTCCCTCCACAGAAGAACTCTGGAACTCAGACTGAGTGACGATCGGGTTATTGATCACCTCCCTGACTAAGGCCATTTTCCCCCAACCACTCAGCTTAGATGGCTGGCCAGCTCTATGAAGAGTCCTGGTGGTTCTAAACATCTTCCACTTAAAGATGATGGAGGCCACTGAGCTCATTGGAACTTTCAGAGCAGCAGAAATTTTTCGGTAACCTTTCCCAGCCTTGTGCCTTGAGACAATCCTGTCTCGGAGGTCTACAAACAATTCCTTTATCTTCATGCTTGGTTTGTACTTTGACATGCACTGTCCATCCTGGGACCTTATATAGGCAGGTGCATGCCTTTTCAAATCATGTCTAATCAACTGAATTTACCACAAGTGAACTTCAATTAAGCTGAAACATCTCAAGAATGATCAGAGGAAACAGAATGTACCTGAGCTAAATTTAGAGCTTCACGACAAAGGCTGTGAATACTTTTGTACATGTGATTTTTCAGCTTTTTTATCTTTAACATATTTGCAACAATTTCATTTTGAACAAATGTTTAATGATTTTTTTTTGTATTTATAGATTTCTATGGCCGGTGAAAAACTAAAATTTAAAAATCACTGAAATAACTCCATAATACACACACAGAATATTTGTTCACAAGACTTTTGAGAACTGGATCTTGAAGCCTAGATTTTTTGCTTCAAAATTATGTGACAATCCTCATGTTTACTTGCGCACAGAAAACAATATATTGATTTTAATTTAAATCTAAATGGGAAGTTTACCTTCTCTGCTTATCTGCAACTATGCATACTTAATGTCAAATGGGGGAGAAATGTCTTAACATCCAAGATTGCACATATTTTTTTAGTATTAAATCAACAGATGTATAGTTTAATCCAGATTGCTGGCTTTTGTTTTGTCAGGTGTTTCCCATGACCATCTCTGGGGCTCCTATCAGCGAGTATCCCTTTATCCGCACAGGGCTACTGGGCTTCATTGGTCCCGGTGGCCTGGTGTTCATCTCTGGAAAGATGGACGGTCTGATGGTGGTGAGTGGACGGAGACACAACGCTGATGATATTGTGGCCACGGCGTTGGCGGTGGAGCCCATGAAGTTTGTGTACAGGGGCAGGTGAGAAGTCCGCATAAACAAGTGGTGTTCTTCTGCGTCATCAAAGAATGGGAGGTTTATATATAGTACAAGAGCTTGTTTGCTTTGGACATGCAGAGTGTAAATTAAATGTGTTTCACACCTGCTGTGGTGGCAGGAGTGCGAGCTTGAGCTCAGCATGTTGTGGTGCAGTTGCTTTGTTTCATTTGTTTTTTATTTTTCTGGAGCTTTAAACAGTGTCATAAAACTGGCATATTGCAGTAATTATCTAGTGTTACTGCTGCAGTGTCATTTTTGGTTAAAAACTAAATCTAACTAAAAAAAAACTTTTAAAAATGTTTTTGTGACTAATTAATTGATTAAAAATGTAATTATTTGAATTTGGACTTGAATTATTTGATTTCATGATTATAATTAAGTGATTATTATTTGGAATGCAAAAAATAATCATATAATATTTTCATTCAAACCTTTTTATTTAAAAAAAATAACAGTTTTAAAATAAAACTTTGCTTCTGGAGTGCGACTTGCTTAACAGTATGTTGGCTTTTTCAAGCTTTCTTAATCCAACATAACTAGTGGGCGGCGCGATGGCGCAGTGGGTAGCGATGTCACCCCACAGCAAGAAGGTCGCTGGTTCGATCCTCGGATGCGTCAGTTGGCATTTCTGTGTGGAGTTTGCATGTTCTCCCGTGTTGGTGTGGGTTTCCTCCGGGTGCTCTGGTTTCCCCCACAGTCCAAAGACATGTGGTATAGGTGAATTGCGCAAGCTAAATTGTCCGTAGTGTATGTGTGTGTGTGAATGAGTGTGTATGGATGTTTCTCAGTGATGGGTCAAAGCTGAAAGGGCATCCGCTATGTACAGTAAAATATATGCGTATATAAGTTGGCGGTTCATTCCACTGTGGTAACCCCTGATTATCAAAGGGACTGAGCCGAAAATAAAATTAATAATAACTAGTAAATAACAATTGTATTATATTTTAAAATATATATTATTATTAATAATCTGCAAAATTATGTTGATTATTCAAGTTATTTAATTATTATTATTATTATTATTAGATTAATATTTATGACCTGTAATGATATGCTTTATACTTTTGTGCATGTTGTATATTTTTATGTTCCCTTGTTGATATACTTTGACCTGTCCACCCAGCTACCTTTACATACACACACGCACACACACACACACACACACACACACACACACACACACACACACACACACACACACACACACACACACACACACACACACACACACACACACACACACACCTGGCTGTACTTTTATGCTTTTTCTGTAATTAGTTTTTCTCTCTTTTCCATTTCCATTTAATTTCATGTGAATGTGTGTATTTCTTTGCATAAAAAATATTCTACTTGTTATTTATTATTTAAATTATTGTTTTTTTTTTCATTAAAAATCTTTATGTTTAACCGAATTAGACCCTATCCATTAACAGTAGCAGTTGCCGATTCTTTCTGCTGTTGGCTGTCACTAAAACTCTGACTTCTGGTTTCTCTACTACCCTCTTCAGGATAGCGGTGTTTTCAGTGACGGTCCTGCATGACGAGAGGATTGTGGTGGTAGCAGAGCAGAGGCCGGACTCTACAGAAGAGGACAGCTTCCAGTGGATGAGCCGAGTGCTGCAGGTATTTGCCATGCCAATCGATTTGGACAGCGGCGACTGCATTTGTGTCCAGTCTGACAGGAGTCACCTTAATCGCTCCATAACCCCAGTTCACATCCAAACTGAATTAGAGATCATGCTATTGCTGACCTGCGGACTTTCTGTCAGCACTTTACCAGCAAAAATAACAAGGTGCATTCAGGCACAGCGACTGGCCTTCATTTCCACCTTCATTGTTGTAGGTCATTAATCTTGCAAATATGGTATTTATATTTTTTTCTGAATTCTTGTTTGGTAATTTGGTTCTCCCTGAGGCATCTGTAAAGGTCAGTTCTCAGCTGGCAGCCTCCTTACACACTCTATTTTTTAAAAGGGCATATTATATGGAGCTTAAAATTAGTTATGAAATAGTATGAAACTGTATTTTTACAAACTGGATATCCAACTTAAAATCTAACTTTATAAAATGCAGTTGTCTTAAATTTCAGATGGGTGGCACAGTAACTTAGTTCCACTGTGGTGACTGAAGGAAGGACTAAGCTGAAGGAAAATGAATGAATTAATAAATTTCAGATGTTCAATATGAAGTTTAGATTTAAATTCAGATTCAAAACAATGTTTAAAGGCATATACTATTTAGTTTTATTAAATTACAATTGTTAATAATTTAAATGAACACAATTCAAATTCAGATTGTTTTAACATATTTTAAGCTCCATAATATGATGCTCCTTTTAATACAATGTAAAATATATCTCAATTTCAGTTCAAAATACACCACAGATCATTTATTTTTTCTTGTCAAATTTGCCCCAAAAAGGGTGTGAGCAGTAACACAGTTTTTAATTCAGTTCTATTCAATTCAAAACACTTTATTTGTGTATTTAATGTGGCAATTCATGGTGCATCCAAGTAGCTCATAATCAGGGCTGGAGCAAGCTGAACTGCCGCTCTAGGCAAAGGAAGATCATGCCGCCCTCAACCTGAAAGTGAAAACGATAGTGACCGGTTAACAAGGTGAAGACCTGGGGCGGGGGTGAATGTCGCGGATGAAAGTGGGCACACCGCGGGGGTTGGAATTTTGTCGCTGATATTAGGACGTGGATAGTGGGGGAGGTGTCGTCCACCTACGCATTGTAAATATATAATAATAAATAATAAATATATACACCATATATTGGTGGTGTAAGGTTTAGATCACGTTATGGTTTTTAGTGACGGATCGGACCATTTTTCAGGTCAGCCAAAAAGGGGAGGAGACAAATCGTTACCTTAGAATTATAAAGTTCTATCTGAAATTTTTGTCAAAATTGAGTTATTGACATATTCTTAATAAATGACAAATTTTTTACATTGTGGAATGTTTTTTTGTTTTTGTTGAGACTTTTTATTTACAAAAACAAATGCTACACACATATTGTTTGCTATAGAATGCAAAAACTTTGAAGCTCAATTTCTCAAAAGTCATTGAGAACCTCATAATTCCAAAATGACAAAATGTAATTTGCTTTATATTTATTACAAAAACAGTACTGCAAGACACTTGTGGTTTTAACAAGCAGAACTTAAAACCTGTAATTTTATTAAAAATAAAATGAAGAAATAATCAGCTGAATAAAAAGAAATGTTAAAATATTCAGTACTGTAAAAAAATCACTGTTACTACTACTGTAGCTGATAACGCTAAATGTAGAAATCTGACATTATAATGTGCACAACCCATAATTATTTTTAGTCTGAATTTCAATAAATGATTCAGTTATTCACTCATAAAATTTCAAGTTTCGTTGCTAGATGTGTAATTTTTGAAGAATTATTCAGTGGCATATTTTTGATGGCTTGTTGTCGCCACCTTTTGGTTAAATAATGTAATTGCTGCCTACAACCTATATTTTAGAGAGTTGTTTAATAATGACTTTTTTGATCTTTACCCTAAACATCAGTAGTTTTATCTAAACTATAAACTTTTATGCCAGATCTTCTGTGTTGTTTGACTGTAACTTCATAACTAACTCAAAAGACTAAATCTCTTTCTTGATTTAAGTGTTTTTTTAGATTTAAATGCAGCGATTGGAAAGATTAATGAACATATGCAAATCACCATCATTTAGCATTTTTGTTTCGTGGGTGTTGTGATCCCAATCTTTTAATGATATATCGTGCAGCTTAAACTGAATGCATTGATGCCGGCCAAAAATGTAGTGACAGAAAACACCTTTAATGAAACCCACCACATCCCGAACAACCTACCACGACTTCTTCCCTCATCATTAAATTTTACTGCAAAGCCTAAATGCTTTTTAATGCAAGTGATTTAAATTACACGACAGGTGATCTCTCTGATCATTACAAATTTAGGATTAATCTACCAGTAAAAATCCTTTGGTTTTAATACATAAAACGTATTGTGCTACCCTAGTTACTTGTTTCACATTTTTTTGCATTGATAAATGCACCATGGATCCAACCAAAGCACTTAAACAATGAAAAAACAAATATTTCTTTTTATGAAATGTCTCTTAAAAACTTCATCATCGGACCTCCTGAGTCAAATTCAGGCTTGCTGAACTTTTCCAACTCCAGTTCAACCCTCAAAACTTCTGTTAACACAGTCTTCTTCAATCCTAGTGAAGTCAAAAATTCCCAAAGATAAATAAAAAACTGACTATCCATGTGTTTTCCACAGGCGATAGACAGCATCCACAACGTTGGGGTGTTTTGCTTGGCTTTGGTGCCCGCTAACACCCTACCCAAGACCCCGCTGGGAGGGATCCACCTATCGGAGACCAAGCAGCTGTTTTTGGAAGGCTCCCTGCATCCCTGTAACGTCCTAATGTGCCCTCACACCTGCGTCACCAACCTGCCCAAACCCAGACAGAAACAGCCAGGTCTGTTTTCGGCCCGCAAGGTCACCTCGAATGTCGGCCTGAATTAAAAGTGTCAGAAACGGTGTGGTCCGCTGGTTTGTGATGTGCTTGTTCTGTTGGGCTCTGCAGAGATCGGACCCGCCTCTGTGATGGTGGGTAATTTGGTCTCGGGGAAGAGGATCGCTCAGGCAAGCGGCAGAGATCTGGGCCAGATCGAAGACAATGATCAGGCAAGAAAGGTGTGTGTGTGGTTCCATGGGGCCTCGATTTTCAGCAGTCACTCCATTCGTTCTCCCTCCCTCCCCTCTCATTCAGTGCTCACCTCAAGCAAACCAAGACCAAATCTGGACAGAAACTAAAATATGCACATTAAAAAACTGATATTGAGTGATGAAGATTTACAAAGTCATATTATATCATATTTCTATATATTCTTTTCTTATTTTCATACTCTTCTTATGTTCTGAGTTTTACATAAATAATATATTGAAATGTTTTTTAAGTAAAACTTCATAATAATCAGAAATATATTAATAATAAATCTACAATAAATAAAATAATATTATATTACCATTGATATAATAACATTTGTAATAAACATTTTTTTCAAAAACATGTAGATGATAACATTTACATGAAAACATTTATAACAAACATTTATATAAAACATTTATGTAATAACAGTAACATAAAAATTTATATAAAATATTTATATAACATTTATAATAGCATAAACATTTATATTAAACCATTTACATAATAACATTTATATAATAACATTTATAATGACAAACATTTCATATAATAACATTTATAATAAAAACATGTTATATAATAACATTTATAATAGCATAAACATTTATATAATAACATTTTTAACAACAGACATTTTTATAATAAAATGTATATAATAGCATTTATAATAACAAAAACTTTTATATCATAACATGTATAATAACAATCATTTATATAAAACATTTATGTTATAGCATGTAAAATAACAAACATTTATATAATAACATTTATAATTGCAAACATTTATATAAAACATTTATGTAATAGCATGTAAAATAACATAAACATTTAAATGAAAACATTTATAATAACATAAACATTTATATAAAAACATTTATATAGTAATAATAATAACATAAACATTTATATAATATCATGTATAATAACATTAAACATTTATGTAAAACATTTATATAATAATATTTATAATAAACATTTATATAATAACATTTATAATAATAAACATTTATATATTAACATTTATAACAAACATATACACACACACACACACACACACACACACACACACACACACACACACACACACACACACACACACACACACACACACTCACACACCTTTACAACAACAATTAATATAAAAACATTTATATAATAACATTTATAATATAAATATTTATACAATAACATTTATATGATAACATTATAACAACAAACATTTATATAATAACATAAACAATTATATTTAAAAATCATATAACATTTATAATAACATAATAAGATTTTATTAGTTTTTATTGTATTGTGATAATTGTGCACATTTATGTTTGAAAACTAAGCATGCTATTTTAAGGAAATATGCAAAAAACACATAATTTCTTTGTATTTATATTAAGATGCACCACATTCATTTGTCTTATTAATATGGAGTGAAAATGTGTTTTTCTCTCCTCTCTGGTCATTTTCTCATTACAAAAAATATGACATTGATTTTTTGCACCTGCCACTAAAACATTAAGCCTGTCCTATTATTTTGGTGGTTTAATGATTGGAATATTCCGACTCTATCATTACTTGGATAACTTCAGGCCTCGTAATTAAATGTCTGATGTTACATTTTCCAAGTTGCTTGTCAGTAGGTGATTTGCAGCAGATGATTTTTTTTTTCTTTAATAGCTGCTGGTGTGTGTTTGAATCACTTGTGTCACTTACATCAGAGTCATGTAATCAATCTTACAATCCGACTTTAACACACTGCAGTCCCATATAAAGTTACCTGCCAACGCATTACACGCATTTGGCACTCACTGAGAGTTCATTTATTTGGAGATTGTGTGGCTTGCAGTAATTCTCCCAACTGCATTAGCATTAGAGGAACTGACCCCTAATGGCTTGTCAGACCTTTTGAGTCACTTCATACCCGACCCCTACAGAGTGCATTTGGGGAAACCATTCTCCCGAAAATTAAATTGTGCTGTTAGTTTTAGTTCACTTAGACCATCCAAAATGGAGAACATTAAAGAAGAGTTTTAAAGTCAACCTTTACTAGCACTTTTACACTAAAATGTCATTAGTGTGATTGTCCAAAGTTGTTTTGAGAACTTTATTGTAAATTTTAACAGGATACATTTTTATTGATGTATTGATGGACCCAAAAATCTAAATATTATTTTGTAAGAGCCAGTTTTTAACCAATTGATCTTTGTTCATTAGATTTAATAAAATGATAATTTGTAGTGCATGTATTGTTGCTGATATTTATTTTCCACATGGAAGCCAACCAGGTTAGTTAGACATAAGTACCACTACTACCAGCACTCAAAAAAAAATAAAAAATAAAAAATTACACACACACACACACACACACATATATATATATATATATATATATATATATATATATATATATATATATATATATATATACTTTCAAACATAAGGAGTTTTCATAAGATTTTCTAAACTAGTAGTGTTTTGAAATTAATAAGTGCATAATAATCATGATAAGTGTGAAAACATTATTATTGCTCAGACTATAATCGTGCAACCAAAATCTATAATTGCTGCATCCCTACTCCATTAAGATATTATGAAACAAACTGATCAGTCAGTTCAAGAAACTGAGCATTATTTACAACATTATATTGTTATTATACAATATTATATACATCAGCAGGAATATATTATATATAGAAAACTCTTTAACCTTTTAACAGGCATCTGGTTGTCCACCTGGTCTGTTCATTGGTTCCAAAAAATGCTTAGTGCACAGTTTAACCAAATAAATGGCCCCAGTAATATGATTTCATAGAGATCACCTTAAAGGGTTACACCATTCATTCTGGCCAAATCCAAACTTGACAGTTTTATGCTTCTAAAATGTGAAAGTTACCATTTTAACAGCAGTTTTCCAGAAACTTATGCCATTAGAATAATAATTGCACTCTGGGCTCTGTTTGGGAGGGCTGCTCTGCTTGTTTTTTTGTGTTGAGTTGATGTCTTTGGTTTTGCTGTGTTGTCAGTCAAGCACCTCAGCACCATTACTCTGCCCTCTCAGGCTGAAAGATGGCAGCCATTACTCCGTCAGCCTGTCCGCTGTGCACAACACCATAACCTTAAAACACACACACACATACACACACACAGCTGTCGGCCTTACACACAAATCGCATATACTTACATATGCACAAACCCAAAAATGCAACAGTTGTTGGCTGTTTCTTGCATGCCTTTCTTGTGTGTCTCTTTCACTCATTCCTTCACACTCCTGCATGTCTGACGCCAACAAATGTTACCTCCGCCATCTGCTGTTTGGAGAATCACAGTCATGCATGACTTTTTTTTTTTTTACTTCATTTTTATACTCCAAAACTTGTGTTGTTTTGTTGCCTCCATCCATTCATGCCTATGAAAATCGGGCCCTTTGAGTGAATGGAAATTTTATTTCATGCTTTAAAGATCTTGCAAACCGATGTGAGAATAACACTGGGAGACGAGGTAATGCATGTCTGCATTCACTTCTTACTTTTAAGATAAAACTAACAAACTGGTCGCTAATGACTTTAACAGGTCTTGCTGATTGCAGGAAAGCATGCTGTGTTTAATGGTTACTCTTTAAACGTTGTGTTGATTATATTACATTACATTTGAGATATTAATGCATTACCTAAACAATGGTAATGGAATACTTTATATGGAATATTATATGTCATCTTAATGTCTTGAATTTTGTGGTAATAATTCTGGGCGTTTTTCTACCCATAGTTCCTCTTTCTGTCTGAGGTGCTGCAGTGGAGAGCCCAAACCACACCAGATCATGTTCTCTTCACCCTCCTCAGCTCAAGGGTATGATCTCTAATAATATTTTGCATTTTCTTTAAATTCTTTTTATGCGGTTGATAGTTTTTTGTTTTAACGGAACAAATTAGCTGTTCATAATTTACTTTTAATTTAATATATTTTTAGTGTCATTAAAAAAGCATGAAAAAGTCACTTTTATTAGGTCTATATAATTATTTAATCAAGTTTAGGTAGTGGTGAATTTGGTTTTAAATAAGAAAGTATTCTGCTGAACTAAATAAACTTTTTAAATAATTATAGTATGCATTTTCTTTAAAATATTTCCTTTTTTTATTAATTAATTATTTTTAGTTTTAATTGTGTTGATAGTTAAAATAGCTTTTGATCATTTGAATAAAAAATTCACGTAATCACTATAATAAAAAAGTGTTTTATAATAAATGTAATAAAAATTCATTTTTATATTTGGTTTAAATATGTCTATTTAACTTTTTTATTTAGGTATTTTGGTTTTAAGTTAGGAAGGATCAAGTTTAGGTAGTGATGGTTTTGGTTTTAAATAATGAAATATTCTGCAGAACTAAATAAACATGTTTAATACCTGTTTAATAATAATACAATGCATTTTCTTTAAAATGTTTTCTCTTTTTATTATTAATTTTTTATTGCGTTGATAGCTTTTAATCATTTGAATAAAATTTCAAATATTCAGTGTAAAAAAGTGTTTTATAATAAATGTGATAAAAATAAGTCAATATAATATTTTTTTAAATTTTGGTTTTAGGTCAGGAATGATGAAATTTAGGTGGTGGTTCTGGTATTAAATAATGAAGTATTCTGCAAAATTAAATAAACTTTACCTTTTTAATAAAATTATACATTATACAACTATTTTCTCATTTCTTATTAATTAATCAATTAATTAATTATTGTTTATATTGAGTCAAAAAAACAAATACTTGATATGACAGACATAGTGAAAGACTTTTCCCTTTTAAACATTTGTAACAAGACAATGAAACATTTCTAAATAAAAAATGATAAAGTGCAACAATAGTAAATAAAAAGAGTAAATAAAATAAAAAAATAATAGAAAAATTTGTTTGCATTGATAATTAAAAAATAGTTTTTGATCGTTTGAATAAAATTTCATGTATTTAGTGTAATAAAAAGTGTTTAATTAGTACTGTTATGAATAATGTTTTAAATATGTCTATTATTCTTTTATTAAGGTATATTAGTTTTAAGTTAGGAATGATCAAATTTAGGTAGTGTTGATTTTAGTTTTAAATAACAAAGTATTCGGCAGAACTAAGTAAACTTGACCTTTATTTTTAATAACCAGTACTTCCAGTATACAGTAATATACAGTATTTAGTAAAGAAATCTACTATAATTCTGCAATAAGAAGGCACCAGCTAATATGTTGACTATTTTTGAGTGTTGCCCTGTGCTTAAGAAAGTCTACAAAGAAATGTTTTGATTTCTGCACCGTTTCTCCCCTCCAGGGATCAGGAATTGCTTTCATAAATGATCTTAGCCTGGTTTGTGAGGGATGCACTGTTTTATTATAGTTTATAATGTAGCCATTTATCATAACAGGCTATTTTGAACACCATATGCCCTCTTTAGAAGAGTTTTGATTACTCATCTTGAACTGGGGACTGTGATGTTGATGTCTTTGTCTGTGTATGTGTGTTTGTGGATGCAGGGTGCAGTCTTGAGCTCACTGACATGTCTTCAGTTGCATAAGCGTGCAGAGAAGATTGCCACCATGTTGATGGAGCGAGGACACCTGCAGGACGGGGATCACGTTGCACTGGTTTACCCACCTGGTACGTACGATACATTCAGCTACAAATCTACACCCCAGTTTTGTGATCAGTTCCTCTGCATCTTTTTATGATGCTCATTCAAACCAAGTGTCTCAGATTAGGTCAGGTACACAGATAAATATTTTACTGTAGTTAAAATGTCTAATTTTACTAATAATATTTCTAATAATACTAGATCATGTTTCTTGATAATTACAGTCCTGTTGTAAGTAGCAGACCGGAAACATCACACTCTGGTTTTAATACAATGGTCACACCTCATTCATCTGTAACAGTTTAAAGCACACTGAAAACTAAGTTGACTAAACTAAATTAATTGAGTAAAGTCGTTGCCTCAGTTTAATTGAGTAATGGAGTCTTCCAAAACTTGCAGATTTAAATTTATTTAACTCTCTTGTTTTGTAGACTATACTTAAATTTAGTTGACCAAACTAAGTACTATTAAATTATACAATTTAAGTATAGTCTACAAAACCGCCAAGTTAAATAAACTTAAATACAGTATAAAAGTTTTGGGAGACTCCATTACTCAATTAAATTGAGGCAATGAGTTTACTCAATTAATTTAGTTCTGTAAAAAAAGACCTTGCACTTAAAAGGTTGCACATATTAGAATTTTACAGTCAAGACTACATTTGTGAAAATGACCTATTTTTTTTTCGAAGGATTAATTATGATTTTGAGCTCACTACACTTGAAATCTTAAGTTTATGCATTTTCATGGTACATAAATTAAATTAACTCAAATTTTTAAATGATAGGACCAAAATGCTAAATTTTAAGTTATGTACAGTCAATTTTACTTAATTAAGTAAAGACAACATTAGGGTTTACAGTGCAAGATTCCATTAGTTAACACATTTCAGGTCATTTACAGTATCATGTGACTCTTAATGCTAGTTAGTTAAAACCAACACTGTTGTTGGTCTTACTGTAGTGAAAGATGTAAAATATGCTTAATCACATGCAACAAAGCACTAATGAAACCTTAATCTTAGCTCTAGCACTATAGTAAGTACATATTTATTTATTTTTTATTTTTTAATTGTTTATTAAAGTAAAAAGCAGTTCATACTTCTAAATAGAGCTAAGCTAAAATTAGCAAACAATTGTCTGTTTTTTATTAACCAACACAAACCAAGTTTGATGTAATTAAATTATTATTAATCAAAGCATCAACTGATGTTCATAAATCATATTGTGCCATGTTAGTGAGTAGATCTTTCATAAAAAAGTCACATTTAAGCTTTATTGAGAGTGAAAATATGAAAGTAGCAATAATTTCATATTTTATCATTTAATTTTAAGATAATGTTAAAAAAAGTAAATGTTTACAGACATTATAAATGTGTTTTTTTTCCCCTCACTCCATATCAAATCCTTCAAACTGATCAGTATTCAAAATGATAAAATATTATAAAATATTCAAAATGATAAGTATAGAACAAGTTGTAGTGCCATTCACTTCTAGTGGCATGCTTAAAATGCACTTTACAAACACTCATGTGACTAACTCATTCAGCACTACTAAAAATTGGTTGCTTGACATTAATTGCATTATAAAACTTGGAACCCAGTTCATATGATAAAAGGATATCTATTCTTTAAAACAATGTTCACATATATATTTGTTTATTAATTTGCAGGTATAGATCTTATTGCTGCCTTTTATGGATGCCTGTATGCCGGCTGTGTACCAATAACAGTACGACCACCACACCCCCAGAACATCGCCACCACCCTGCCCACTGTGAAAATGATTGTGGAAGTAAGTTTTGACCTGAGATCCTTTTCAATGTAGTAGTGTTGTTGCGATGCGGGAATTTCTAAGTTTGATATGATACCTTAAAAAATATTGATATTCTATGCCATTTGCAATACTGCGAGGATTGAAGTACGAAGTACCCACCCCCTTCCCCCGACACACACACATACAAACATTAAGGGTTTCCCATTTTTATTTTTTATTAAGGACAAATAAGCCGATATTGATACTAACCAAAAGCTAGATTATACTGTTTTAGATATTCCAATATCGATACTTAACGAAAAAATCGATATTTTTGACAACACTACCATGTATAGTATGTGAAATGTGTCAAAAACAATGGCTAATGTATGAATTTATGTTGAAGTGATCTGATCGGTCTGTGTGATGACCACACAAATCATATTCAAGCTCCTCAAGTCTAATTTCAATACGATACCTTGGAAAATATCGATATTCAAAACAATGTCGATACTGCAAGGAACCCCCTATGCACATAAAATTAGAAGTGTCCCATTTTTATTTTTATTAAAGATTTACAAACTAATATTGCAAATCTTTCATTCATTCATTCATTTTCTTGTCAGCTTAGTCCCTTTATTAATCCAGGGTCGCCACAGCGGAATGAACCGCCAACTTATCCAGCAAGTTTTTACACAGCAGATACCCTTCCAGCCACAACCCATTTCTGGGAAACAGCCACACACCCATTCACACACACACTCATACACTACAGACAATTTAGCCTACCCAATTCACCTGTACCGCATGTCTTTGGACTGCGGGGGAAACTGGAGCACCCGGAGGAAACCCACGCGTTTGCAGGGAGAACATGCAAACTCCACACAGAAACACCAACTGAGCCGAGGTTGGAACCAGCGACCTTCTTGCTGTAAGGCGACAGTACTACCTACTGCGCCACTGCCTCGCCCCAAGCCGATATTGATACTAAACAAAAGCAAGATCGTATCGTTTTAGATATTCCAGTATCAATACTTATCGAAAAATCAATATTTTTGACTACTATAGTATGTAGTATGTCTTATGTGACAAAAACAATAGGTAATGCATGAATACACGTTCAAGTGAGCCAATCGGTCTGTGATGACCACACAAATCATATCTAAGCTCCTCAAGTCTAACTTCGATACGATACCTTGAAAAATGTAGAGATTAGATAACATTTTTGAAGGAAACCCCTATACAAACAAAATTAAGAGTATCCATTTTTCTTTTTTATTAAAGACAACCAAGCCGATATCAATACTAACCAAAAGCAAGATCATATTGTTTTAGATATTCCAGTATCGATAATTATCGAAATATCTATATTTTTGACAACACTACTACGTAGCATGTGATTTTTAGCTAAAACAATGGCTAATGTATGAATTTGTGCGCAGGTGAGCCGATCGGCCTGTGTGATGACCACACAGATCATATCCAAGCTCCTCAAGTCAAAGGAGGCATCGGCTGCAGTTGATGTCAGGACGTGGCCTCCTGTTCTGGACACAGGTGAGAGTGACATCAGATGGCTTCTTCAGAGTCATTTAAAGAGGTCCTGTCATGCATTTTACACTTTAAATGTCCTTTAGTACATCATTTTACTAAATGAGCATTAAAAAGTTATGCAAAGTATAAATTAAAATATCAGTATGCTCTATTTCTGAACTTCTTCGATTGATTGTAGTTCTGAGTTTTTTACACTACACAATCACCTTAATTGAAATAAAACTGCTTAAGGGGCAGGATCTGGTTGAGCTGTGTTAGTAGTGTGTTGTCTTCATGTCCAGTATGCTGTCTGATATAGGTCTACATTAACAGGCATTTTCAACATTACATGTACTCCTATGTAGGTTTTTGACTGATTTTGACATATCCTTTTGCGTATCTGGCAGTTAATATAAAATAAAAAGTACACCTGGTTAAGAAAACTAGAGCATTTACTCTATTCTTCTCTGAGTTAAATAGCCATTTACTTTCTAAGTACTGTAGTTTAGGAGAAATTGATCAATTGTTATGTAGTAATTCCAGCAGCTCTAATCTCCTCCGCAGTGAATGGGGCTGCGGCTTGTCATGAACCAGATGCATCACCATAAAAAATATAAAAGTGATGTGTTCTCAAAACTCCTGAAGAGGAGTTAGCAGAAGTATTCAAAATATACACGTGAATGGGGTTAAATTAGCTATGGCTAAACAAGATCAGTATTCACTCACATCTAAAAAAAATACTTTTTGGGATTTATTCTTAACCAAGCATTGTTGTAGGGTGACACTGTAGGTGTGCTCTTGCGCTGTTCATGCACATACTTTTCCGGAAGAAGCACCCATAGAAGAATATATAATCCCTGTTACGTTAGCATAGAGCCAGGTTCAGGAAAAAAAAATAGTTTCCACCCGGATGTAAACTTTTTGAAAAGAAATACCAAATCATTTTTTTGCAACTTGACCTATTCTTTACCAGTGTATATTATGCTGTATGCGTGAAATAGCATTGAACCACCCCTTTAAAGTTGGGAAGTACTTGATTTTGTCCTTCAGCAACTGTTTATAACATTTGTCTTTAGCTCAGAGATGAGGTTATATAGCAGGTAGGGGGAGTTATTATGATTAAAGTTTATGAGGGCCCATTAATTTTGTTGGCTTACACATATTATGCTATCCTTGTTTTGTTTTGAAGGTCCTTTACAATAGGATGACATCCATCTAAGCTCAATATACTGTATATATACATATATATATATATATATATATATATATATATATATATATATATATCATAATATGAACTGCAACATCAGCCCAGTCCTCACAGTGTCTGAAATGGTTTGTTAAAGATTTAGTTTCTCCAAATCCCGCCTTTCCAAGAGTCTATTCTGCTGTGATTGGTCTAGATGGCACAGTCTGTTTTGATTAGTTTTTTGCTTATAGTGCCTGTTTAGAAAACAAAGCTCTAAAGGCTTCATTAGCCAATGTGGAAACAGTGGTGCAAACTTTAAAGATGGCGTTACTTTTACCACACCAGTTCTCATTTTTTGAAAGTGCTGGCAATTGATATTTGCTTTCACATCACACAAAACAATGTGTTCATGTCATGTTGATGACACAAACCAAACTCTTCCAGGGTTTAGCTATAATTACAGTGCATTTGATCATTAAAGACCAAGTGCTGGCATTATTTTCCACAAACCACATACTGTCGGTTTGTTCAGGTAGTAACCCTGGAGCTACTGACAACTTGTTTTAGGCAGTTTAGAATCAGTACATTCTTTTTGTTGACAATAATCCTATTTATAATGCACTTTAATATTTGAAACTTTGCTGACATTTTATATTTACATTATAGATAAAAGATAATGTCCAAAAAACGTCAAAGGAGCACTTTAAAAATGATGTTGCACATGCAAAAATGATTTATTATTCTGCAATAGTCCAGTGTTGATTTTATGGTGATGTTAATATCTTCAATGCATGTTTTCCAGATGATCTGCCAAAGAAGAAGCCTCCTCAGCTCTACAAACCCTCCAATCCAGACACGCTGGCTTACTTAGACTTCAGTGTCTCCACTACTGGGATGCTTGCAGGAGTAAAGGTGAGCGTTCGCTTTCTCATTTTGGGTGAGATGTGAAACCACTGCTCTTTGCTTCCTCAACACATACACACACACACACACACACACACACACACACACACACACACACACACACACACACACAACCACACACACACACACACACACACACACATACACACACACACACACACACACACACACACACACACACACACACACACACACACACACACACACACACACACACACACACATAGACAACAAATTAAAAGAATGCATTTGAAAAGAGAAAACTAACCCTTCTCAGTTCACAATCGTGGAGATCAGGTGTCATGCGCACAGAGGAACTTTTCTTCTTTTATTGTTTAGAGATGAAAACCAGGCAGCTGCTTTTCTGTCATGGGAGCCATGAATGATTTTTGTGGAGACCACCCAGTATTGTGTAGTTTCTCTATCCTTTGACTAAAAACTGATCTATTCGGGCCTTCAGAAGCCTTATACACTTACATACTCTTTTATTTGGACTTTTACTCGACACTTACGCTCATCATTCATCAATCATCTCATTATGCATTTAATAAAGCACAATTAAGTGACATATGGTTGTTAATATTAATTTTGCTTGTGTTTTTGCATGTCGTCAGATGTCCCACACAGCCACCAGTGCCTTTTGCCGCTCTATAAAGCTCCAGTGTGAGCTGTATCCCTCTCGGGAGGTGGCTATCTGCCTGGATCCATACTGTGGCCTCGGCTTCGTCCTCTGGTGCCTCTGCAGGTAAGACACACAAAAATATACTAATGGAGCAGGTGAAAGGCATACTAACATTTAGTTTTTAAACACGTGTAAAGTATTAGTAAAAACACAGTAAAAACTTTGTGCAATATTATATTATTATGTATTAAAAGGAATGTTTAAAGTGTAATTTACGAATATTTTTTTTCACAGTTTTTAAAAGCAAGCAGTAATTGAACTTAGTTTGGATTAGGGCTGCACAATATATTGTTTTAGCATCGATATCGCAATTTGTGAATCTGCAATATTCAAATCGCTGGACGTATAATGTGAAGTCAGGACTATTGTTGAGTTGAGTTGTTGAGTTGTAGTTCAGAACACATGAGAATTTATGAGTCATTTTACTTTAACAATAAGCTTGTTTTAAGGGCTGTGGATAAAGTTTAGGTAATTTTAAAGCTTTGAGGCTTATATAATAATAATAATAATAATTCCTTACATTTATATAGCTCTTTTCTGGGCACCCAAAGCACTTTACACATTGGGGGGAATCTCCTCATCCACCACCAGTGTGCAGCCTCCACCTGATTGACATGATATTGGACCAGCTGATTGGTGGAAAGGAGACAGATTGATAAAGCCAGTTATGAAATGGGGATGGTTAGGAGGCCATGATGGATTTTTAACAACTTCTGACCTCCGAAAGACAACACTCATCAAGCACTCATAGAGCCCCTATCACTATACCTGGGCATTAGGATCCAAACATACTGCAGGTTGACTGCCCCCTGCTGGTCTCACTAACACCACTTCTGGCAGCAACCTAGCTTTCCCATGTGGTCTCCCATCCAGGTACTGACCGTGCGCAGCCCTGCTTAGCTTCAGTGGGTGACCATGTGAGAGTTTCAGAGGACTAGCTGCCAGCTACATTCGTAACAAAGATTAATTACATTTAATTATTTTCATACAATGAAAACTATATAGCCTTGATGTACATTTGTTTATTTTATTGCTGTTACTGAATAGTAAACTGCTTCATTTGTATATTTGCTCTGTATTAATATACGCTTGCAATTTGTTTACTGTATTTTACGCAGATGCACTCCACTACAAAATCATCCCAATCAATTGAAAAAATAAAATAAAAAAAAATTTCTAATAGAGCTTTTCAAGTTATCTTGTGACATATCGCCATTTAAATCTTAGAAATCTAAATATCGCAATGTATGTTTTTTTTTAAATAATTATGTGCAGCCCTAGTTTGGATGCTTTGCCACTGGGCAAGCCATTGCATTGGTATAAATAAATATTAATATTATTTACAATTATTTTGAAATGTTAAGTTGTCAGTCAGCATGCTGGATTTTATTAATTTGTTAATTTATTTGATCACTTTTACGGTAAGGTTCCATTAGTTAATGTATTTGCTCAGTTAATGTGAGCAAACAATGAACATTATATTTAATACAGCATTTATTAATCTTTAGTAACATTAGTTAATGAACATAAAGCCAGTCATTATTAGTTCTTGTTAACTCACAGTGCATTATCTAATGTTAACAAGCAAACTTTAGATTTAACTAATGCATTAGTAAATGTTGAACTATGGTTAATAAATGCTGTACATGAGCTTTAATTAACTAATGGAGCTTTATTGCAGAGTGTGACTGAACATCGGAAGTGTTTGATCAAATAAATTCTAAAAAAGGTAGTAAAAACAATTACAGTGGGTAACATTTATTATTCTGTAAGTAACAAAAATTGCTTTAGTTAAAAGTTCAAGTTAAGTATAAAAACCCTCATTTTTATTCTTATATTATTTTATTTTATTTGTTCACAAGGACATTTAAACATTGTAAATATTTATTACTTCTGTTTCTACTGCTTACTGATCTTTTCAGTGAAACATTCAGCTAATGAAACTCATATAACCTAGACTTAGCTCCAATAACACATTTTTTTAAAACTCCATTGTTTTAGTTACTTTAATTCCAAACGATTATATTTACTATTGGCAACCCAGACCATCTCACTCACTTCAGACACATAACAATTCGTTCATCCGGCTACAGTTCATCACTGGAGTATTTTAGATTTCCATGTCAGCGAGCATAGCCTGATGAGCCACACAAATATTGAACCAGTTTCTCAATAAAGCCCTGCCTTTAAAAACTTGGGCTGCGTTCAAACCAGTGTGTGTGTGTGTGTGTGTGTGTATGTGTGTGTGTGTGTGTGTGTGTGTGTGTGTGTGTGTGTGTTTTTATGCTGCGCTGTGTCTTCTCTAGCAGAAAGTGTGCACTCAGCTCCTGTCTCGCTCGACTGATGTGTCTTATTTGTCAGGGTGTGCAGGTTGTGTTGTGGTAATGTGGTGTTTCTCTCTCTCTCTCTCTCTCTCTCTCTCTCTCTTTCTGCCGGGTGAAGTGTGTATTCAGGACATCAGTCCATCTTGATTCCCCCATCCGAGCTGGAGGTGAACCCTGCTCTGTGGCTGCTGGCTGTCAGTCAGTTCCGGGTCAGGGACACGTTCTGCTCGTATTCCGTCATGGAGCTTTGCACCAAGGGCTTAGGCCTTCAGACGGAGTCCCTCAAGGTACCACATCCTCTCTTAAGCATCAATCATTCGACTGCTGTTTAGGGCTGACGATTCATTCAGATGTCCTGATTTGATTCTGATTCACAAGCTCTACAGTCTTGATTCGATTCTGTGAACATATACTGTAGATTTAATCCAAATGCGATTGAAATTTCTAAAAAGGAGCAGTGAACATTTTTTTTTAGGTGCATGGGTACAATACAACTAGTGCGAGGCAAAGATAAATCACAATTAAACCAAAATAAAAGTTTGTTTTGACATAAGATGTCATGCATGTGTGTGTATTTATATAAACATAATAAATATACACAGATGTTATTGTCAAGGCAAGCTTTTTTTGGAAACGATAAATCACGATTAATCTTTGCCGAGCACCAATTAAACCATAACATGATGTATTTCAGATGTATGGAATAAGTGATAGTGACAGGGTGGCTCAGTGGTTAGCATTGTTGCCTTACAGCAAAAAGGTTGCTGGTTCGAGTCCCAGCTGGGTCAGTTGGCATTTCTCTGTGGAGTTTGCATGGTTTCCCCCGTTTTTGCGTGGGTTTCCTCAGGGTGCTCCTGTTTCCCCTACAGTCTAAAGACATGCAGTTTAAGTGAATTGAATAAACTAAATTGGCTGTAGTGTGTGTGTGTGTGTGAATGAGAGTGTATGGATGGTTCCCAGTACTTGGTTGCAGCTGGAAGGGCATCCACTGTGTTAAAACCTATGCTGGTTAAGTTGGTGGTTCATTCCGCTGTGGCGACCCCAGATGAATCATCGAAGGAAAATGAATGAATGAATGAATGAATAGATTAAGTGATCATGATCATTTCTCGTGAAATATAGCAGAGGTTTTTTATGAGTCAAAGAAACACACACACACACAAACATACACACACATCTGCATTTTATATTTGCAAAATACTTCATTTTGTAAGGTTTATGGGCTGTTTTTATCATGGAGACCAAAAAAATCTCCCTAAAATGTCAAAGTTTACTGGTATTACACTTATGGGGATATTATATTTGGTAATATAAAGTACACACACACACATGTATGTATTATGTATATATATATATATATATATATATATATATATATATATATATATATATATATATAATATATATAGTCTATTAGACTTTAATACATACAAATAATGATAAAAAGCATCCTTGATCACTGTTAGCTTTTTCTTCATTAAATGATGCCACTTCCGATTCATAACCTTAAAGGTGTATTGCACACATTGTATTTTAAATTTGATGTAAATATAATAAAAATGTATTATAATATAATGTATTTATCATTTTCTGAACAGAACAAATAAATTCTACATGTTAATAAATCTTTGAAATTCAGCCATGAGCAGTCAATGTTTTTTTTGTTCTTTAATTAATATTTGTGGCATAGACTTTTGACTTTTTGTCAGACTGCTGTCTCTTTGAGACATTATCCATGGATGATATGTCTGAACTGCTTTAAATTTATATGCAACTAACTGTTTACATGAATACTCACATAAAAAAAGTGATGTGAATTCAGCTGCATCATACTCACAAACCCCCCCTGCCATACAGAATATTGATCTAAATTGATTCACAACTTTTGAGAATCAATATCAAATAGATCACTTTGTAAAGTTCAACTGATGGAGCAATAGATTTGTTTTGCTTTCATCAGATTTTGTCATATTTGTGTCTGCGACAGACGGTGATTGCTGGTGGTCTTGCGAGTGTGTCTGTGTTGTGTGTTCAGGAGGTGTGACTGTGCGTAATTAGCGTCTGTTGTGAGTTAGCGAAGGAAAGGCCTCTCGTGCCTCCTGGCGAGCCTGTCTTATAAAATCCTGTTTTATTTACTCTGATTTAGTCATTGAGATTGCCATAGTTACTAACCGCAGTCTGGGAGCAGTGTAGAGTTTATTAACATCTTGACAATCAATGAGGAGGAAAAATGAGTCCCGGCCCAAAGTCATTTTTTGGTATAATGAGGTAGAACTGTGAAAATGTTTTCTCTTACTTTCTCTTACCAAGAATTCATCTTCTCACCATCTGCAGCACTTGTTTTAATGAAGGCTTATACAATGTTTGATATGAAATAAGCCTTGTCACTATTTATTTACTTTCTTAAAAATGTAAATATTAACATTGTGTTTATTCAGTTACTATATATACACTCACTGGCCACTTTATTAGGTACACCTAACTAGTCGTACCTGGTTGGACCCCTTTTTGCCTTCAGAACTGCCTTAATCTGACAGAGATTTAACAAAGTACTGGAAATATTCCTCAGAGATTTTGGTCTATGGTGACATTATAGCGTAACGCAGTTGCTGCAGATTTGTCAGCTGCACATTTATGATGTGGCTCTCCCAACTTTGACATGCTGAAATTACTTGATTTAAATTTTGTGTTATGTCCATATGCCTACTCATTCATTTTACTTTTTGTGTGTCGGGTTTGGGCTTGCTCAATGAGCATGATCTAATGGGTCACGACTTTTCAGAGCTCAAAATTAAGGATTTACTAAATGTATCTCTGACCACACCAAACATTAATTAATTCTTAGCCACAATTTTTTAATGTGTCAAAACAAGCAAAAATATAGCTGTATGTTATACTTTTTATTTAACAAAACTTCTCTTAAAAAAGAAAGAAAAGCAATTGACTTTTAAAAAATAATTATTGTCATGTATCAAAAATATGCACATTAATCTGTCCTGGCTAAAGATCTCTCGGATCACCAGTTAACTGCACATAAATGAAGAGTTAATCTTTCATTAAAGCAATATTGTAAAAAAAAAAAAAAAAATAAGATAATAAAACCATTTGAACAAAAATAAAAGCAAATAAAACCGTAGGCAAATGAAAGCAGGTGAAAAGTGATAATGAAAGGATGACCACATACACACGGTTAACCTTAGGCCAATAATATTCTGTTCAAAGTCAAATCAACCGGTGCTGCTTACAAAAAGACAAATTTTAAGCTCTTGAAAGCAGCAGGACTGTGGGTGCATGTTCATCGCTTTTTGGCTAGTCTATTCGAAAGAGAACCGATCACATTTGCGTTTCCAGACACGGTTGCTACTTGAAAGGAAACGAGAATACGCACGCGTTTTAAGCAGTCGGGCTTCACATCAGCTGTTGGCGCGAGTGATCATCATCCTCTCATTCGGTATTCACTTGCTTTCTTCTGCTCGCGTAATCACATTTATTTTACTTCTCGATTCTAAGATCACATTTGTACGCATATTGGGTCATCCTTATATTGTCGAACCCTGCTTTTAAGAAAACTACAATTTAAAATGTATTTTCAGCCAGCCAAAGTGGCTAGTGGGATTGTCTGTCGCCAAAAGGTGAAATGTACCCGCATTTGGTGGGTTGGCGGGTGTTAATGTAAAGCCCTGATAAACATTCATACACTCATTCACACACATAAGCTACGGATAATTTAGCTTACCCAATTCACCTATAGCACATGTGCTTGAACTTGGGGGGTAAACCGGAGCACCTGGTGGAAATGTGAACAAGGGGAAAACATGCAAACTCCACATGGAAATGCCAACTGACCCAGCTGAGGCTTGAACCAGTCACCTTCTTACTGTTAGGCGACCATCCCACCTTATATACAGTATATTATATTATAAAATGTATTAAATGTTATAAACAATGCTATACATAACAAACTTAACTCTTAATTTCCTCTTTCTCTCTTTTTCTTTTTCTCTGTCCCATCCATCAGGCCCGTGGTCTTGACCTGTCCCGTGTTAGGACGTGTGTGGTTGTGGCTGAAGAGCGGCCACGGATCGCCCTCACCCAGTCCTTCTCCAAACTCTTCAAAGATCTTGGCCTTCACCCGCGAGCTGTCAGCACTTCCTTCGGCTGCAGAGTCAACCTGGCCATCTGCCTGCAGGTTAGTTACGTTTACCAGCCGATAATCTGCCGCTGACCACAAAACACCACGCAGAGCTTGATAATCCCAATCCCATCGTTGTTTTGGCAAGCATAGATTAGCGCTCAGAGTTCACTGAGAGGATTTCGCTGTGCCTTTCATTTGAGTTGTAGAGGTCAAATCAGGTCAGCGCTAAATATAGTGAATAAGTAAACATAGATGGAGCACGGAATGTCTAAGATAGTATCAGTCAGGTGATATCCGGCTTTCCAAAGCTGCTGTTGATTATTGTTTAAGACATAACACTGGTATAAGCAGCTCTCTAGAATACTTGATTCTGATTGGTTAGTTTACATCACTGTGATCCAAAAAAGACTGTGAGAATAATGAATGAATAATGATTTAAAAATATTCCTGATAAATATTTACTGCTGTTCAAAAATGTTTGGTCTGTAGGATTAATAATTAATAAGAAATTTATAATGAATACTTTTTTAAAAGATTTTTATTCTAGATAAATATTTTAAAATGTATCGTCATTAAATATCTTTAAATAAAAATATGTCACAGTTCCCAGAGACATATAAAGCAACACAACTGTTTTCAGCACTGTAATAAAAATATTAGGTAAATTGTTATAGTAATAGAATTTTTGGTGGATTGTCTGACACTTATGCCTTGAGTAATCATGCTAAAATCCAGCTTTTAATAAATATATGTATTCAAAAAAACATTTTTAGTAATATCAATGCTGTTTTTATTGATGCGTCTTTCTAGAATACTTGATTCTGATTGGTTGGTTTAGAATTCTGTAATGCGAAAAAGACTGCAAACGTGAATATTGAATGAATGATTCAGAAATATTCCTGATTAATTTTTACTACTCTATTAAATATTTACTTTACTAAAATATATAAATAAAAATATTTCACAGTTCCCAGAGAAATATAAAGCAACACAACTGTTTTTAGCAATTATTAAAAAAATATTAGGCAAACTGTTATATTAATAGACATTTTGGTGGATCATCTGACCCTTAAGACTAGAGTAATGATGCTAAAAATCCAGATTTTAATAAATATATAATTAAAATATATATTTTTCATAATATCAATGCTGTTTTTTTGAATAACTAAATGTATCCTTGGGGAGAAACTGAATGATAATCTATAAAATATAATCAAATAAATTACAGTCAGCTTTTCAAGTCTATATATTTATTTATTGATCTGGTAAGTACCTGGCTGTGCATTTAAATGAGATAATATACAGGGTCAGTGTCACATATCAAATCTTGTTATGAGACAAAAGAATGTTTTTACATTCAGAGTGGTAATGATTTCCACCCACCTGCTTTTCTGAAAGATTTTGGAGATTTTTTGTTACCAAGCAAAATCATCTCAACAGCACTTGATTAAACAGCAGGTGTTTCTATGGTTACAAACTAGAGATATTTTACATTAGGAGCCTAATGACCATTAAATCATAAGATTCTCTGAACAGCATCACGGTTTCTTCTTCATCTGGATTGTGGGATGTGCAGAAATGAGTCTTTGAGAAGCTTGGTGTTATCAGAGTAGTATAATCATTATAAAATATTGTTTATATCAATAGAAAAATTAAGAGACTACTTACTGCTTAGAAATGGTCTTTTTCTCTGGATTTACAGGATTTCTTAAGTGTGGATTAAAGTAAAATGTTATTTTTTTATTATTTTATAAAGGTCTGATAATTATATATATAAACAATCATTTATTACAAAATGATCTTAATTAAAATTATCAATATTATTACAAAAATATCTTCCCTTTTTTGTCACTCTGCTTGTTGTTTGTTTTATGGCCCCTTATGCATCTCATTTCCTCCTTTAGTTTTGTTTTATATTTCTTCCTTTTCTTGGTCACCTTCACTGTATTCCTCTCTCCTCGCTCTCTCCTTCACTCATCCGTCACCTGGCTGTTGTAGCCGCACAGGCTTGGGAAGCTTGCTGATCAGGTATGGAAGTCCAGAGGTTTGATTGGGATTCAGCTTTAGCTTCTTGACCCCTCGGCTGCTGCTGCTGGGCTCTTGATTCTTGCGGTGTGTGGCTTTTGCTAATGTAGTGGAAGGGACCGGCCGGATTCATCTAAATCAGTGTGACTAATTTATCAGACTAATGGCTGACCTGAAGGGCTGGTGGAAAGGCACCCTCGGGTTGATCTCACCTCAGAGCTGGTGTTGGCAAAGGTTATGTTGACCAAGGTGGATCTCTATGGAGTCAGTTCAGGGCTTTATATACTTGCAATATAAAATACTATTTTCATTCATAAATTTTTTTCTCTTCAGCTTAGTCCCTTATTTATCAGGGGTCGCCGCTGCGGAATGAATCGCCAACTATTCCAGCATTTTTTTACACAGCGGATGCCCTTCCTGCTGCAACCCAATATTGGGAAACACCCATGCACTCTTGCAGTCTTGGAACTGAACACACACAGAAATGCTGACCCAGTTGGGACTCAAACCAGTGACCCTGCTGTGAGGCGACAGTGCTAACCACTGAGCCATCGTGCCACCCAAAGTACCATTTTGCTAACAAAACATAAAGTACTGAGCAAAAAATAATAGTATTTCATAGTATTTTTTTCATGTGCGCTATGTGACATGATTTTGGTGCAGTTAATGCTCATAGCTGTTACACGCGTTAATCATAACATTATGCAGCGAACCTTCTCTCGAAAATGAGAACGTCCTTCCCACGTGATTCCGGGTGATAACGTCACTTAATTGGAGGCAGGCCCAGACCTGTCGAACACGCCCCAGTTCCTTTGACTCTGCCCCCTCATAAAATCAGGGCCAGAAAGTGAAACGTGCAGAAATTAGTGATGAGACGTTCGGATAATTTTACTGACTCAGACCTTTGAGTCTCGTTTATCAAGATGAACAAATCTTTTTTTGAGTCATTTAGTTCAATTTGCCAAAATAACTATAAAACGTTACGAGATGCTTCCAAACACATCTACAACTACACCAAACGTTAATCACACAAGATACAAGTCATAACTAGAATGCTACTATGCTATGCTACTAAGAAAGATAAATTAATTCTTCATTGTTTACCTGCTGTTTTATTTGTGATTGCTCTGCTCACCTCTTCTGGGATGTCTTCAAATTTGAGTCGTTCGTTCAGGTGACACTGACAGTCCCTTATAACCTTAACCAATGTGTACAGTCTGAGCTGGAAACACTCATAATTAGTTAACCTTTTGAGTCTTCTGGTATTTGAATCATTCGTTCATCACATGACAGCATGTAAAGAGATGACTCAAACCCGAGGACTCGAGAAATGAATGGATCAAATCTTTTTTCAGCTTCTACTGTATATGATTGGCTTCTGTCTTTCATCTGATGAATGAACGACTTAAACCTGATAGAAGACTCATAAAAATTAACTAATCTTCACCTGTACAACGTGCACATGTGCGAATGAACGAATCATTCTCTGAGAGGACTCGCTGTTCTTGAGTCATATAAAAGATTCGTTCAGAAAGAATGACCTATCACTAGCAGAAATGTGCGAAGTGAAAACAGTATCGCAAACTCACTGTTGCCTGAAAAGCTTGAGAAGTTTTGTAAAGGCAGTGGTGGAAAAAAATATTTTCCATATATATTTTGCACTACCTGATTTTTATTTGCAGTTCTTTTTATCTCTAAACATTTGCGATTTTTTTTTTTACAGTTTTTTGCTCAATACTTTATTTTTCATTTGCAAAGCTTTATTTTATGTAGCAAGTATATAAGGCTCTGGATTGACTCCATTGTTCTCAGGTTTTATAAACAAAATGGCACCACAAGAGAAAAAAGGAAACCATTTTCAAATGCTCAGACGTGCCCAAGGTTCCTGTTTACGATATTTTGTAGTGTGAAACATTAAAATTCTGACTTTAACTGTATGTTGCATTTATTTATTTAATATAATTGCAGACGTTACAGTAGGCTATTTCGCATTGCCATTGATCTGCAGTTATAATCAAATCATGTCCATAGAAAAGTTAGTAATGAACATTTACAGTATACGCAAGTACTAATGTGCATCTGTTTTGTGAGAAGTGCTTCTTCTACAATATATGAACGACCAGTACAGCTTTACTTTGAAATTTCCTTGAGCGGGAATAACATCGACTAAAACTTTCTGTTGTAAGGCTACCCTTGGTACCCTTTTGGCAGTGGAAACGCAAGCCTGATAAGGGTGACCCATACCGACCTATACTGTACCAGTCTGTTGAAACTAGCCTTATGTAACTTGTGTTACTTGTTATGCGTTCCCCCAGCACTGGTTATAATATTGGCGTATGCTGTTAAAATTTACATTAAAAAACATAATTTACCTACAGTTTCTTGTTACTGGCAACAGTTATTCTGATTGATTCAAATTATTTGATATAATAGTCAACACATATGAAGTTCAAAAGGTAAATTACTTTCACTTCTCTTATTATGGTAAAAAAAAAACAACAGAAAATCAATTTCAGGGATCACATATTACCTCTAAACGAAAAGTACATTTTGAGCCTGGTACCACCTAATGCGCTGACAACAGTACTCAGATAGGTGAGATCAACCGTCCTGAACTTCCACTGGGTCAAGAAGAGCTGTGTGTTTGTGTGCAGCTGCAGTCATTAGTAGTGTTCCTGTAGCGTAGAGCACTAGAATCACAGCCATTAGCAGGAATGGTGCTTCCCCTCCCTCAAACGCCACATTGTTTTACAGTGACATCACAAACACAAGAGCCTTTGTTTGGAACATGAAATGTCTCAGACTCCAGCGCGTGAGTCAGTGATCTGAAATGCGTCGCCTGTTCTTCAGACGTAGAGAGACCTCTGCTGGCCTGGTTATGTCATGGGCTAAATCATGCACTTGCTGATATTTATTTCCCCGGTCAGATGGAGTTGGGGCGTCTGAGCGCATCATAATGAACAGTCATGGAAAATAATTGCATTCGTTTTATCGGAATGATGAGTGTTCGTTTGTTGCTCGCGCTCAGAGGCAGCAGTTGTTCGTCTTCGGTCTGTTCATTTCTCAGTTGCATTGTTTAATGAAGGTCATTTCACATGAGTCACGAAGATGGGCCACAGATGCATCAAACTCTTAAAAAGTCAATGATGAGGAGATGTGTGTAATGTACTAACAACACAGAAAAAGAACATGATTTATTGCACATTAAATAATGCAGCAAGCATCATATACTGTGATTTATTTAAATACCGTTCTAAGCAGTGTTTGCTTCCTATACGTTTACAGTTAGAGACAATAAGAACATCCAAACAGATTACTCATTCTAAAAATGGTATTTGATTTAATTTGTCTTAATAAAATAAACTGAAAGAAATAAAATAAATTCAGCCCATTTAAAAGTCAATTTAGGCATCACTATAATATGATGCACAGTATGATACATTGAAATGAATGTGACAGTGAGTGTACGTTAGATGATGGCAAATGATTGCAATAAGAAAATACTTCAAATAAGTTAATACTTGTTCAGTACCATCACTTAAAGATTTGATCATATTTTGTTTAGTTTGATAAATAAAAAAATTTCCGGAAATTTTATTGTATAAATGGACTGTCAGTTAAAAAACTTCATGTCATAAATAAAGGAAAATGTAATGTAATAATAAAGCTTCTTTCTCTGCTTAAAAGAGATTCAAACTATTTTGTGTATTGTGAAATTGTGGTTTGTCAACCCGATCTCACAACGAAACATAACTTCATGTCTTGTCACAAGTGACTAATTCAAACAATTTCATTCATATTAAAATGTACAATTTTAAAAGGTGTCCCCAAACACCACCCCTAAACATAATCATCATTGTGGATTGAGCAAATCGTATTAAAATGTATTAATTATGTCGTGAAAATTCACATGAATTAGCCAACAAATCAAAATGTTTACATTTGGATTGCATTGGATTGGTTTAGGATATTTCCCTTATTGACCATTTCAATGTGGTCAAGTCATCTTCCTATGAACATTTCCTGCTTGTTATCAAAATATTTCATAACTGTAACAAGAGGCAATTCAATCATAACTTAATGTTAAAACAGTTATCATAAGATTATCAATATGGGGCTCTTTTTGGATTCTCGGAAGTTATAGAAATTTAAATTGTAAAGCAGTAAATACGGTACCATTGTTTTTGTTTACATCCCTCAAAATGGTTTATAACAACATGAAGAAATGTTAGCATTTAGTGCTTCCATCACTTTTTTCAAACTGTTCCTGTCCATGGACTGCAAAAGAGGGTAACATGAAAGGGGCGTAACTTGTAGTAGCGGCGTAACTTAAAGTTTTTGAGATCCCATTGAACCATTCTAGATGTTGTCAGCAAGATGGTGGAAATAATACTTTCTAGAGAACATTAACAGCAATTGTTTTCATGCAATTTTTCTAAATGTATCCACAACTTATTAATTTAATATATTATTAAATTCATTCATTTAGCAACTTCACTCGCTGACTTCTTCATCCGTCTCTTCTTCACTACTCTGTGTCATTCCCTGTTGTTGCAAATAACAATCGCTGGTTGGGTTTAGGGTTGGAGTAGGTGCAAGGTATAGACATTAATAACTGACGGTTGGGTTCAGGGTTGGAGTAGGTGTAGGTGTAGACGTTAATAACTGACGGTTGGGTTCAGGGTTGGAGTAGGTGTAGACGTTAATAACTGACGGTTGGGTTCAGGGTTGGAGTAGGTGTAGGTGTAGACGTTAATAACTGACGGTTGGGTTTAGGGTTGGAGTAGGTGTAGGTGTAGACGTTAATAACTGACGGTTGGGTTTAGGGTTGGAGTAGGTGTAGGTGTAGACGTTAATAACTGACGGTTGGGTTTAGGGTTGGAGTAGGTGTAGGTGTAGACGTTAATAACTGACGGTTGGGTTTAGGGTTGGAGTAGGTGTAGGTGTAGATGTTAATAACTGACGGTTGGGTTTAGGGTTGGAGTAGGTGTAGGTGTAGACGTTAATAACTGACGGTTGGGTTTAGGGTTGGTGTAGGTGTAGACGTTAATAACTGATGGTTGGGTTTAGGGTTGGAGTAGATGGAGATGTAGATGTTAATAACTGATGGTTGGGTTTAGGGTTGGAGTAGATGGAGATGTAGATGTTAATAACTGACGGTTGGGTTTAGGGTTGGAGTAGGTGTAGATGTTACTAAATGTGACAGTTAGTTTTAGGGTTAGAGTAGGTGTAGCTGTAGACGTTAATAACTGAGATGTTTGGGTTTAGGGTTGGAGTAGGTGTAGACATTAATAACTGTGACGGTTGGGTTTAGGGTTGTAGTAGGAGTACTGTAGGTGTAGTTGTTACTAACCGTTACCGTTGGTTTTAGGGTTGGAGTAGGCGTAGGTGTAGACGTTAATAACTGATGGTTGAGTTTAGGGTTGGGGTAGGTGTAGACATTAAACACTGATGGTTAGGTTTAGGGTTGGGGTAGGTGTAGATGGTAATAACTGTGATAGGTACAGAGGTATTATAGGCGTTTATTAATACACGTTGTAATGGGTAATTTAGTAAAAACTATGAATATTTTTAGCAACAAAAAATAGCAATAATCAGCTTGTGCATGCATGTTAGAAAATCCACTACATATTGAATCTGATCCAGTACGCCATCTTAATACATTCTTATTTAAGTAATCTTGCCGACAACATAGTTTTGACATGTGGATCTCTAAACTTTGTTATGCATCTACTACAAGTTAGGCCGCCTTCTCTTGCAGTCCGCAGACAGACCCACTCCTTTTCTCTGCTTCTCATGTTTTCGAACGCTGAGATTCAGTACTCTTTTAAAGATGTGTAATAAAATTTATAAAACCAAAAAATCTCATCAATGGCAGAGAAAAAGTTGAAAATACTATTTTAATTGAACTCTTTGTCCACTTAATACTGTATAACATGCAAAAGCTCCAACTTTGTTCAGTAATTAGTCTATCTGCAGCACTTTTTATAGGCCAAAGAATTGAGTAAATAATACGGCAAACGTTAATAAAATAAACTGAAAGAAATTAAATAAATATGATTTTAAATGGACTTGTTGTCCACTTAATACTATATAACATGCAAAAGTCATAAATTTGTCCATTAATTAGTCTATCTGCAGCGCTTTCATAGGTCAAAGCATTGAGTGGTGCACTGAAGGCTATCTAAAGCTGATGTTAAACTCTCTCTCGTCCACCCAGTGGCTCAAGATCTGCAGTCCTGCAGCGCTTTCACCGCCAGCAAAAACATTCAGATCTTTGAAGAGTCTGTCAGCTTTCATCTGCCGTCGCCTTTTTCCTCTACTTCACAAACACCCACACATTTGTCATCCCGGCTTCATAAACGTTTCCCGTTTTTCATTCCGCTTTCTCAAAAACGCCTCCGTTCACCGCATCATTTATAACCATGTGCCTTTCAGGGTGATGGTTTCAATTTTGGATCCTTTCTTCTGCTTGTTTTTGTTCCTCAACCCCCTCATTTCACTATTTTCAGTCTGATCTCGAGGCTCTGCTACTAACTAGTTAACAGCTGAAGTGAGTTGATAAAATTGACCAGTTTTGCCCTTCCTCGTAGCTAGTTTTCTGTACAGTAAAGACTACAAATTTTTTTTAGCTAATGTTTTGATAATGTATGTTTATAGGGGACGTCAGGACCTGACCCGACTACTGTATATGTGGACATGAGAGCCCTCAGACATGACAGGTGAGACTCTACACAGCATAGCTTCAGTGGCAAAGTACTGATAACTGAATAAATTCAAGTGTGCTGTGATTATTATTAAAAATGTGGAAATAATAGGTTTTCATTTGGACATTGCTGCGGGTTATTTAAAAGGAGTTGGTTATGTCTAAAAAAGTTGCTGCAATAATGGTATAATTTGGAATATATTGAGAAATTACCATTGTGTTTTTATTTTTAGCAGTAGGAGGTCTTGTGTGATGTGAAACTGCTTTGCTAGAGTTAGCGTATATTGGTAATGGATAATATCAAATCTTACCTTATCTAATATGTGTGAGGATGAACCAAAAAGATAAAATAATATTTGTTTCTTTGCCAGGTGTTTAATTCATTAGATTTTTCTCAAAACTAGCATGGCAAGATGGTTATTAAAATATAAAAATGAAAGATTCACTAAGTATTGTTGTATACAGTTGAAATCAGAATTATTAAACCCTCTTTGAATTTGTTTTCTTTTTTAAAATATTTCTTTTAAGTCTTATTTGTTTTATTTCGGCTAGAATAAAAGCAGTTTTTAATTTTTTAGAAACCATTTTTAAGTAAAAATTATAAGTCCCTTTAAGCTATTTTTTTTTCTTGATAGTCTAGAGAACAAACCATCGTTAATAACTTGCCTAATTACCATAACCTGTCTAGTTAATCTAATTAACCTAATTAAGCCTTTAAATATCACTTTAAGCTGTATAGAAGTGAAAAATATCTAATAAAATACTATTTACTATCATCATGGCAAAGATAAAATAAATCAGTGATTAGAAATGAGTTATTAAAACTATTATGTTTAAAAATGTGAAATTAGGGAAAAAATTTAACAGGGGGGCTGATAATTCAGGGGGTTTAATAATTCTAACTTCAACTGTCCAATTTATTCTGTTCTATTGTATTAATATTGTATTTTGACATTTTGTATCTATACAAATATAAAATATTTAAATATTTACTTAAAATTAGCCCCTAAATTTAACTAAGGATTTGTTTATTATTGTTAAAATCACTTGAATAAATGAACCACACATAATGTATAATCTCTAAAATTTCCCGTGGACAGTAGTTAAAATACATAATAATATATGAGCAATATCACCAGAGTAACAGTGTGCTATTGCTGTATATCGGCACTTTGTGTCCCACCGGTGCTGATATACAGCCATATCGCACTGCTACCAGTGTGATATTGTGTTTATACAACAGTTCAATAGCATAATCGTGGAAAGATCAAACACAGAGTCTCAAAAACCCTTTAGCACAAGGAACTACTTTCTTACGCCATTCATCAGAACAGAAGACACCATTGCTACTTCACAAATGTCACATTAGAGCTAGTATTTGAATGATTCTCTGGCTTAATGTCTAAAGTGATGACGAAACAGGTCATATTTGCTGACATTTTAGGATTATACAGCTGCATGAAATGCAATCAGTCTACAGGGATTTCCCAGTATTTCTCTGTTGCAATCAGGATATCACAATTATTAACTCTGAAAAAGCCAAAGCAGCGCAAACACTACCAGTTTCTGTGGTATAAAAACAGCACTACAAAATACAAAAGAGAGAGATCGACTTAGAATGTCACTTGCTTGATGTATAATGATTTGTTCAGCTGTAGTTTGAAACTTACATTGAGAAATCACTGTACTATATTTTTATTATAGTTTTTGTATAAATTGTAAACAGTTATGTATGTTTTTTGGCAAAGTGTAAGTATTTAAAGTAATGACAATGGTTTAGTATTTTGGGTCTTTCAATTGTTTTTAACAGTGTCATCAAACATATACTGTTTGAAATTTGACTTTGGTATGAGTTTTTGATATATAATCTATTGTTATAGAATACATTTGTAGTGAAAATCTTATTTATTTATTATTTGACTCTTTCTCACTTTATAAATGTAATATATTTTTTTCATTTGAAAGTACAGAAGTGCTGCTCTTAAAAATCCACTTGTGTTTATGAGCTGGTAGTTGATAGTCAGAAGATCAGCAACCTGTTTGTTTTTCCTCAGAGTCCGGCTGGTCGAGCGAGGATCTCCTCACAGTCTCCCTCTCATGGAGTCTGGAAAGGTACCCGCAGTCAGTCTTCCTTACAATAAATTCACTGCAAATCCATCATCCATTTGTTTCTAAATTGTAATTATCCTCTACTAGATACTACCTGGAGTTCGAATCATCATCGCTAATCCTGAAACCAAGGGCCCGCTGGGGGACTCTCATCTCGGAGAGGTGAGTTCAGATCACAGGATAAAGATCCACTTCTAATTATCGATGACAGTTTTGTTTACAGCATCACGTGTCTCTCACTAGATCTGGGTTCACTGCGCTCATAACGGCAGCGGTTATTTCACGGTGTATGGAGACGAGGCCCTACAGTCCGATCATTTCAACTCGCGCTTGAGTTTTGGAGATACGCAGACAGTTTGGGCTCGAACAGGATACCTGGGCTTCCTCCGCAGGACTGAACTTACAGATGCGAGTGGAGGTGATCACGAATATTCATAGTTTCCACTGTGTAGTAGTTCCTGGTACCTTATGTTTGTTAGTACCACCATAGCTGAAGTTCTAAGCGAGTATAACAGATCTAAAAAAAAGATCCATCAGTGTGTGTTTGTTTGTCATTTATGATGATGTCATGGCAGCAGAACTATAGTGAAATGTCTAAAACTCCGCCCACTTTGAAGCACAGAGTAGCAAGTCATCCAACGTGGTATAATATCCTTATTAACTGGTTGTAGTTTAGATCAGTGTTTCCCAACACTGCTCCTTAAGGCACACCAACAGTACACATTTTCAACCTCTTCCTAATCAAACACACCTGAATCAACTCATCACAACATTACAAGAGACTGCATACCTGGAGGTTGAAAGTCCAAACCTGAAATGAATGGGTCAGATAAGGGAAACATGCTAAATATGTAGTGTTGGTGTGCCTCCAGGTACAGGCTTGGGAAATGGTTTAGATGGTTATGGTAGGATCTGAACCGGGTATGAACTGGAGTTTTTTTGTGTTTTCAGAACGGCATGATGCTCTTTATGTTGTGGGAGCTCTGGATGAGGCCATGGAGCTGAGAGGGATGAGGTATCACCCCATCGACATCGAGACCTCTGTGATTCGCACACACAAGAGCATCATGGAATGGTATGAACATCCTACTTCCTGTCAGAGTAAAAATAATAATAATCGTTGTGTAGTTTAGTGATGCACAGATTTCAGAATTTGGTTGTATTCATTATTCAGGAACTAAATGTATACTCTTTATTCATTCATTTTCCTTCAGCTTAGTCTTTATTTATCAGGGGTCGCCACAGCAGAATGAACCACCAACTACTCTGGCATATGATTAGCACAGTGGATGCCTTTGCAGCTGCAACCCACTACTGCAAAATATACTCTTTATATTGTTCATTCATTAATTTTTTTCCAGCTTAATCCCTTTAGTAATCAGGGGTCGCCACATCGGAATGAACCACCAACTTATCCAGCATGTGTTTTACGCAGCAGATGCCCTTCCTGCTGCAACCCATCACTGGGAATCTTTATATAGTTGTCAACATGAATTCACAGGGGTCCCTCACGATAACGCAGTTCACTATTTGCGGCCTCACAGTTTTGCAGATTTTATTCAGCAGCACATTGTGTTCAGTGTCCTGATTGGCTGTAGACCGTTGTCAATCAATCTCCTCCGTGTCTCCTGCACAGTACAGAATGCATTCAGCTTGCCAAATTAACATAAATGTGCAATCGCTTGCAGTGTAATCCGAAAAGATAATGAATGAATAAATAACATGCGAATGTGCGCACCCGGTGTGTGTTACTTCCAACTGTCATGTGCGCATCTCATCCGGTGTGAAACCCCCTAAAGGATGGAGTCTGCTTTAGCATTGCAAATCAGTGACTGCAGTTAAAAGAACATTAAGCTGGATGCCAACGTTATCCACACAAAAGCTAAAAAGCTTTATGAACCTTTTGCTGACAGAGATGAAAAGTTTGCACCTGACAACAGGTTTTGATCTTTGGTTTCATTTTATTATACTGGATTTTTGTACAAAGGTTTGAACTTTGAGATTTTAAACATGAGAGAAAAGTGTGAAAATGTTAATGCCTGTCTGAAAAAAAGTGTATAAAGTGTGCAGTGAGGGGTTTTACAGCCTTAACACATCTATAATAATTGTCAAAAATAAAGCGGACTACTTCGCAGATTTCAAGGGTTATTATTAGAATGTAATTCCTGCAATAAACGAGGGACCACTGTATTTTAAATAATTATAATATTTTTTATTTTAATAATAAACAAATTCAATCAAAATATATACTACATTATCACCAAAATGTAAAAAAAAAAAAAAAAAAAAAAACGGTTATGTTCTCTTAATAAAGTTATGCACAGCCAAATTAAGTTTCATTTAAACCATTTATATAATTAAAAAAAAAAGTCTAATTCATGCATATATGCTGATATGAGTGTATACTATTTAAATCAGGGGTGCCCAAACTTTTTCATATAAATGGCCAAAAACCAAATATCACTGAGAGCCGTGGGCCAAAGGTAAATATACCAAACTATATTACAATAAAGCTGCCATGGTTAATTTCCCCATTTATTTTATAATATTTCAAAATAAAAAGAAAACATTACTTTAAATAGTTTTAACTAATGCAGAACAACTTTTGAAATGATAACATTTTGCAATAAAACAACCACATTTATAACACAGTGAAGTTCAATACTGAATACAGTAGTCGAGCAGAATCTCCCTTCAACTTGATTTGCTCACCAAAGTCTCTGCATTGTCAGGTGACATTATGTACATTTTAAACAAAATCTGATTCATTGACACAATTTAATTGAAACATTTAATTTTAGTTAGCCTTTAGCTATAAAACAAACAAATAAAGTGTTACATTACATTTGAATTGACAATCTCAAAACCATTCCCATCATTCTCTCTCTTCTCAGATAAGAGGGCGGGCCAATTCAAAGGTTACCATGGGCCAACTTTGGTCCTAGTTTGGACATCTCTGATTTACAGTAAATTAAAACTAAAGTCAGTTTTGTCATCTTCATAATATTATATATATAAATATATAAATATATATTTGTTAATAGATCACATTTAAAAGTATTATAATAATATAATTTGTTTGTTTGTTTGTTTGTTACACAAATTGATGCTTAATGAGCTAAATTGGCCATAGTGTATGAGTGTGTGTGAGAATGTGAGAGTGTATGGGTGTTTCCCAGTACTGGAAGGGCATCTGCTGTGTAAAACATATGCCAACGTAGTTGGCGGTTCATTCTGCCATTGTGATAAACTGATCAAAGGAAAATGAATGAATAAATGTATCTTGATGCTTTTTGGTTTAACAAGTCCCCCTGATAAGACTCTGTGTGTTCCAGTGCGGTGTTTCCCTGGACCAATCTTCTGGTGGTGGTGGTGGAGCTGGAAGGTTCAGAACAAGAGGCTTTGGACCTTGTTCCTCTAGTGACCAATGCAGTCCTGGAAGAGCATTATCTGATTGTAGGTGTAGTGGTGGTGGTGGACATCGGCGTCATTCCCATTAACTCTCGTGGAGAGAAACAGAGGATGCACCTGCGGGACGGCTTTCTGGCCGACCAGCTGGACCCAATCTATGTGGCATATAACATGTAGCATGAGTGTACGCGTGTATGTTTGCGTGCGTGTGTTTTGCCGACTGCACATGACCAGTTGGGCGAACTTCCGCGAACGGACACTTACTGGGAGAAACTTTACAACAAAAAGCCAAATGGAAATTCTCAATTGGCAAAAGGATTCGGTCTCCCGATGGGAAGAAGAATCGCCTTTGCTTCTGCTTGTGTGCGTCGCGCTTTGTTTTTAAGTGAGGTGTTGCGACATCTTTTGTTTTTACTCTGCCCTACACGAGCGAAGGGTATTTTTAAATATCTGCATACCGTGGCAAAATGTGCATTTTAAGTTTACAAGTTTGCCGACAATTTGGAGTTAACTTGTTGAAAGAATAAGTAGGCTAATTTCAGACACTTCATTTAAAAAAAAAAAAAAGAAAAAGGTACGACTTTGGTACGTACGTCGCTGCCGTCCTTCTGCAATTGTTTTTCAACCTTTGTAAATGTCCTCGAATAGCAGGAAGCAAAAAACAAAAAGCGAAAATACGTCCCCTGCTTTTTCGATTCCTCCATGTTTAATAACATTGTACAAAGCTGAAGGCGAACACAAAGTCAATTGATATTGTGTAATTATGTACAGATAATAGTTCTTATTTATTTTGCTCTTTTTAGAATCGGTGAGCGAAGACATTCGGAAATGTTTTCCTCATTAAATAATATTGCTGATATAAAACATTGTATCATCTTGAGTGAGTCGTATCACATCAAGTCTATGTAAAAATATAAATATACATACAAATATATATATAAAAAAGAAATCTATATATATATATATAAAATAAGATCTACGAATCACCAATGAAACACTTCTAATGCAGTACTTCCCACTTGCATGGTGTCTGTTGTAGAGCGAATCAACTGACCAATCAAACGTTACCCGATACTAATAATACAAACTCTTATGATGATGTCAAACGTGTGTAGCCGGAACTATAAAAATAACGCCCTTATCAAGAGAAAACCCTCAAAATGTGCCTGGAATTTTGTTTACATTTGCTTTTCGATTTAAATCTACACCGTATTTTGCTTTTTTACTTGTTTTTTTTAATCATTACGTGTGATTTTATCATTATTTATTGACACAGGCTCTTTACACAAGTGCGTTTTTGTTTACCGCTCATATTTTCACATACAACGTTTCAATCTTTAGTATTTACGTAGTATTTACCTTTGAACCCCTATCAGCTGATGTGGAATACGCTCTTGTTTTTAATCGGATTATGTGGGAAATACATGCTAAGTAAACGCCGGCATATTGTTGGCACATGCAATATGGGCAAAGCATGAAAACGTGAGCGACTGGCTATAACAGCACAAACAAATCGAAGAGATAATAAAGAGAGCCGTGCCATTGTTCTCCATTCTACCAGCTGCATTAGAAAGGACGTGTTTTCCGAACGCCTTTTCCATCAAATCCGTTAACGACGAAACTGAATATTGAGGATTTGATTCTTTTTCTTTGCCGCATCCTGCCTCAGCGATCGATGATGGGCATCAGATGATAATCGTGGAGATCTACTGCAGATATCACACCCTTTGGCCTCGCCGAGGTCTGTTTTTAGTTTTATTTTTTAGAATCGGTGTCATAGACGTCAATACTGTGTATGGGAACTGAGTTTACACTTATTCCGAGAGTGACGATGCAATGTTCGCTTATTTTGACGTTTGTTTTTTTTAAGGAAAAAAATAATAATATGAAGGAAAGAAGAAGTCTTAAGCTGTTCGGAAGCTTTAGTGTTGCCATTCCCATACAAGCGGCCATTTTAAAAAGGAAAAAAAAAAACGTGCACATAAACTTTCAACCTGTGAAGTTTTTCTCCCTTTTTTTTGTTGGAAATCTGGACGTGAGAGAGTCTGCATGGTGTATGTAAATATTGTTGGTTAGCGGAAAAAAAAGACAAAAAAACAATTTATTTTGTATGGTGCAGGTGTGTTTGAAATTCTGTTTTGTACACATGATTAAAAGTATTAAATGACACTTTTATAGAAGCCTGCTTTGGCCTACGTTCACAAAATATGGTGCAATAAAGTGCTTTGATTGGTAAACTTGTCATTTTTAGAAAACAAAAAGCGCTAAACTATTACCGGTTGATATGTTTTATTTATACATAGTACTGTTACATAATGAAATGCAAGAAAAGGGAAACGTTTACACCACATTTTAACTCGTATGCACATGTAAGACAGATGTTCGTATAGCACACTTCTCTCTGGGTGTCGGAAATTCTCAGTAGTCATTATTCTGTCCGCATAAATATAAGTTAAAAATGAAATTTGCATTTAAAAAAAGGGTTACTTGGCATTACAAAGTGGTGTCAGATTACCCTAGAAAACCAAAAAGACATACTGCATCACCGATGACACGCAAGATTAAAATTAGGTACACACAACCTGATTTCATGCACACTGGAATGGAACAGATTACCGTTAAAATCACAAATATTGTTGTTTTTTTTTCCTTTACAGACTGACTTTATCAAATACACAGTCGATGCGTTCATGAAATGTACAGATGCTAACGTGCAAACGTCATCAGTCAATGTTAGCGGCAAACAGTTATTTACATGTAGTGCAACGGTGAGGTTGGGAAGGGAGCGAGAGAGAAACAGAAACCTGGATGTATCAGACTTGATTTAAGACGCATCCAGAACTTAAGAGAGAAACAGAACAAAGGTGCGCGCGCAAGTATGGTCCTGTGCGAAAACCTCACATTTTCCCCTACATCCTTCAGCTTAAACAAAACTCTCTAAAGATAGATCTTACTCATTTGTACTTAGAATTTCTTATTGCAATATTAAAAGGTATATTAATCCACCTCAAAATTCTAATTTTAGCATTTACTCCTCATCGTGTCATTCCAAACCTGCTCTTTTAATGAAAAACACAAAAGGAGAATCTTAGTAGTGCATTCAAGCTGCTCTATTTCCATAAAATGAAAGCGGATGGAGTCTAAGTGCAGAAATTTTCATAGAGCAGCACTTAATATCAGGTTTGGAGCGGCTTGAGGAGATTTTTAAATCATTTTTAAGTTCAAAAAGTGCCACAACTCTCGGTGATAAACCCCTATAGAGATAATTTCTGATTGTTTACTTTACACTGATCTCTGTACAATCTTAAGTCTGATTTCAATGTTGCAATATAAAATCGTCAGGTTTCGTTCATTCTTCCTTAAAGGACTGGTGATATTTCTCCACGCTTCACTAAGATTTAGTATGCAATCTACAGAAATGGACCCTAAAATTAGCACATCATTTAGTTTTTCGGTACTAATGAAAAGGCCTATTAAAAGGTGTATCCATGAAATGTGCATATTCATTAATGGAAGATTGTATCGTTCAGACAGACATGACTTGCCATCTTTAAACCCTGTTCCCCAAAGAAAAGAAAAAAAAAGACATCACAACTACTGATTAAAAACCAACCGTCGAGTTTAAAAGCACCAACTTCACCATCTCAATGCAAGAGGCTGACATTATTCGCTCATATAAAAAAGTCAAATATCTACATAGCTTCAGATTAAGTTGTGTTTAAAAAGATAACTAGTACTTCACATTTCAGCTAGTCTGTCTTGTAAGCGAGCAAGGCTGATTTCTGTCGTAAGGTAAAACCGAAAAAGGGATATGCGAAAAGAAAAAGGATACCGTTAAAATCAACCTCCGCAAAGATTGTGCAATCCCGCACTGGCTTGCCCTGTTAGCATTCATCGCAACTCAGCAAAATGTCCCCGATAAAAGTGTTCTGTGGAGCTGGGTTTAAGATGCTGGCTACAAATCAAGAATCCGTGGGCAGGGGGGAGGGTGGGAAGTGTTAAAATCTACCCAATAGCGTGTCTCGTCGTGGGTGGAGTCAAGAGGAAAGGGCGTGTCCTGCTGTAGCTCATCTCTTCCGGCGGCAGGTACGTTTGTGATCGGCGTGCCAGTGCTCCTGCTGGCATTTGATGGAGCAATATGACGTGTTCCAGCAGCAGTGGTACATGGCCTCTTCTTCACAGTTATAACACTGAAACGGACAATAAAAAAGATATTATTGAGACACAAAAACACCCACAAGAGCTGTCAAGTAAAATGTATTCCTGAACTTCCGCAGCTTTGGTTAACCAGTTTAGATCACTTCCACATTTGTGTAGTAGGAGGGAGGGTGTGCTGGTATCAAATACAGTTCCTGGATGACCACAACTCTGCACAATTTAGATTCAGCACACCTGCTCAAACTAATTGAGCCCTTGAGGCTTGTTTGAAACCTACAGGTAATGTGCTGAAGCAGGGTTGGAACCAAACTGCAGAGCTGCGGCCCTCAAGGAACTAGATTTGACACCTGTGTAGGTGTCTGATTGGATGGAAAACTGTAGTGCAGGTTGAGACATATCTTAGGGTAATTTTCCCAGAAGAAACAAAAACATCTAAATGTATGTGTTCTTCTGATAAATATGAATTTTGTTAGTGCTTTGGAACACACACACCTATTTAAAATCTATTAAATTTCAAAGCTAATATACTGTGTATTGACCAAAACAGTGTTGCTCAACCACATTCCTCAGAGACTATCGGCTCTGCACATTTTCCATGTCTCCTTAACCAAACACACCTGATTCAGATCATCAGCTCATTAGCAGAGACTGAAAGACCTGTAATGGGTGTCAGACAAAGGAGACATCCAAAACATGGAGTGTTGGTAATCCTCCAGGAACGTGGTTGAGAAACACTGGACTAAAAGACTCAAAACTATTACCTCAAGAAGTATTTTAATAAAAAGGTGTGCTTTTTTAAGCTAAAATCTAAAATAATAACTAAATCTGCAAAAACTGCATTGTAAAACCTGAGAACAGTGAAAATTACTAAATGAAATAAGTTAGTTTAACTTAATAATTTAAATAAGTTACTTTGACCTTATGAAAGAGTTTCAGAGACTCATAAACTAATAATATTATGTAGAACTCAAATGAGTTATGAATGAGTTAATCACATTTTGTGTGTTACCTTAAATGCTAGAAGCAATACCAAGCCAGCTGAGTAGCTAGTTCTTTGGACTTAATTTGTTCTTTTTACTGAACTTGATTTGATAACTGAACTTAAAATGTTTAAGTAACTTATTCTCTAAACATTTGATGATATCAACACAAATAGATGTTTATAACTATTTTTTGTTTTACAAGTTTACAGTACTCCAAGTTTAGTTCTCTTACAGTACTAAACCATTTTGTTTCGAAACTTAAGTGGTTTGCCGCAATCAGTTTCCTCAGTTTAAGTTAACTTATCGGGTATTGCAGTGTACATACTAAATTTAGAAAAGTAATTCAAGCAGTTGTTTAAAATGAAAATTTTTACATTTAAATTATTTTAAATCAAGAAAATAGAAACAGTTTGCAAGTTCTAAGTATGTTCTGGATATGTTCCGGTTTACTTCTGGTTTTGTTCTGGATTTGTTTGCATTTAGTTATTGTTATGTTCTGGGTTTAGTTCTGGCAAGATATTAATAAATCAATCGCCTAACTGACACATTCAGTGTGTTAACTTACAACCGATATCCCTAATGTTCATATATTTTTTATAAGACATTCCAGCCTTTGTTTACATGAATTGCCGCTAAGACTTGTTATGACATAATTTTATGCGTTTTTCATCGCGAAGCCCACTGACCGGAAGTTCTGTGCGCGCCCTTTTGTCGCCTGAAGAGAGCGCGCGTAAGTCTTCCGCGAATCCTATTACGCTTCTAGTAACCATTTTAATATCATGTATATCCCGCTCTTTATTTCTCATTCACTCGTGTTTTTATCACGTGTATACTTAGCATTAGGCTATAAACATGGTGCTAAATACCACCTGTAAATACAGTTCAGAAATATATAAATATTTCAACACAAACAAACGGCACAGCTCGAGGATTAACGTTGCCTTCTAAGTTAGTGAACAAAACCATGGCTACCCAAACACAAGGTAATATTTCAGAGCTTCACTAAATGCTCTGGTTCTGAAAGTTTCTTAATTTATTGCGTAAAATAGTCAGGGTTGCCAAATAAATCCTGTTTTGTTCATCGACAGAAGAACAACACGACGGCAGATCACGGTTATTGACTCAGTAATTGCTCTTCATTTCCTATTTCTGCACTTGGAGCGGAAACATTTCCCAGTAGTTCAGGTGAGTAATAAGCTGGAGAACTATTTCTCATCTCCTAGCAACTGCTAGAAGCTATAAATAGATGGTATATACAACAACATGGTGGGTAAAAGAGGTCTTCAGGGGACAAAATTACAAAAAAGTTAAATAATAATATTCTATATATACATAAAATATAAAATTGCTAAAATAAAATAATAAAGTTTAAATACAAGATTTCAAGGAGATGCTCAATGAGTAATATTCTGAATGAGAGTTTACCGGACTCAAACAGCAGACTATTTTAGCATTAATTAGACTTTATGATGCATTCAAAATTTGCATTGAGTTTTGCATTGGATCTAGTATAACATAAGGTTATAAAACTAAAGTGTTAACTAATATCTTGATAGCTTTATAATAAATACACACAATAAATCATTTATTAAGCTTTAGCATATGGTGAGTTCATTATTTGCTCAGCATTAACTCTACAATAATAGACGCAAGCGGTTTAATTTAATTTAATAAACCATTTATTAACACAATTAACTATTAATATATGTCAAATAATCAGATATATCAATGCTAATTTGAGTAGTTTATTAATCACTTTCTTATGCATTCAGAATGATCTTTAAAAACCACCAACTATTATTAAATAAGTAGTTTGTAAATAATGAAAAACTTAATGTAGTAATGAAAAATGTTTCATTAAAGTATAAAAAGTCAATTATTAATCACATTGTATATGTACTTATATGTAGGGCCAGATGAAATCTACTGACATTTCTTGCTATTTCTGCAAAGAATTTTGGTAAAAATCTGCAAATTTCTGCTGAATTATAAATTATTAATATGTGAAATAAAAAATAATATCTTTTTAACTTTTATTTAATGTTTAAAATGCAAACCCAATTAGATTCACTTTATTTGGTAAACAAAGCAAGTCTCTCATTATATATCTATTAAAAGACAAAAAACATTACTTTACAAACTGTATTGTACATAAATCAGATGAACATTTTCACATTAGTCAATAATATTACTGTAATTCATAAAAAAAAGAATAAATATAAATGTACACACATTTACTCAAGTAAATAAACAGAATTAATGATTTTAATTAAAAGAATTAATTAAAAATCTGCAGAATTTTGTGCGCACTGATTCGGTGTGGGCCTACTTTTAAGTCAAGAAAATAGCATGTGTAGCTGCAGTTATAAACTGCTCACTAATGTTTATTAATGTAGAGTTAATGCTTACAAGATGATGAATTCCGGTAGGATGCCGGTAGGATGCTTAGAACTTCCATTTACAGCATTTACGACTGGTAAATCTTAATCCGAAAATGGGTCAATATTTTGGTGACTTACATTTGTTTGAGTTGCTTAAAAAACAGAAAATGATCACTTTAGTGATGACAATGCTCCATTTAAATGGATGCCTTCTGACGGTAAGGGTAAATGCTTCTCAAATGTTGTTTTTCCATTCCTATTAGATTGCATTATTTAAATGATCAGTCCAGGAGGTGGCGCCGATCAACAACAGTACGAGTTCAAAGATGTTAAAAGCAAGTAAAAAGGATTTAAATTAAGGTTTCAAAGATGTCCGAATGTGCCTGTTCATACGCATCAAGCTGCCGACCGGAAGTTTGAAGCATCCTCTTTACGCATACACGCAAAGCTATATAGGTTAATGTGGCATTTTAAGAAAAAGGTCTATGTGATTATACTATACATGGGATGATAACTGTGTTCCCAAGGTATACCACGGTTTGGAAAAGTCAAGGTTTTAAAACCGACAAAATTTTCTGTTATACCGTTCCTGAGGTATGAGTAAGATTTATTTACTTTTTTGTTTTTTAGAAAAAACAGTATCTTCAGCAGAAAAAGATATACAAAGATGCTGTTTTAAATTGTAAAAAAAAAAATCTGTGTTTTTAAAAAAATTATTTGAAGACAGCAGAAGTCAATGATTTATTGGAATTATTTAGCCTGACATTTCTACTGCTTCATTTTTTTTTAATCTTTCACAAGTTAAAATAGAATGTGTAAAAAGGGGAAAAAGGTTTGTTTTTTTACCCAGATATTTAAAAATAATATATTTTAGAGCAGTAATCTTAATACCGTGATATTTATATCCAAGGTTATCATTCCGTCAGAATCTTATACCGGCCCATACCGGCCAAGATGATACTCTAATACTTAAAAAAAAATTGTACAAATTATTAATGATTTGTTTTAATTGTTGAAATGTTTTGAAAAAAAGATTAATTTTCATTAAAAAATCTTTTCTTTTTCTTTTTTTTGGTGTCTACTAAGTTTGTATCAGCAATAAATGTTCACTCACCCACTGCTTCTTCTTGGTCTGTGAAAGAAGTTGTTTATGCTGAGACACCATCTTCTTCATCTCCTCCATGAGCTCCTCTTTGCACTTCTCCTTCACCTGTTTGCACTTTCTCTCCATCTCGGCCTGCGTGCTGGACACAGCTTTGTTCACCGCCTGCCTTTTCTCTTCCTCCATCTCTCCTCGCAGCTGTAAGGACGACCACACTGCTGAGTTTGCAGCAATTGTTTCACCCATTTCCATCAATGGGGAGGGTTTCATCACAAAAAAATCTGGCCACAAGAGGGAGCCAAATGTAGGTCCAAAAAAAAAACAAAAAAAAAATTTCTCACCTTGTCCAGAGCCTCTTTCAGGACTCGTTCGGTCTCCCGTTTGTTCTCCGCCTTCATCATTTCTTTAACGTCGCTGAAGATCTTGGAGTATTTGTCGTGGCACATGTTTTGGCAGTTGCCTTCATTTACTGTCTGTGTGCCTTTGTGGATCATGCGAGGGGCCGGAGAGGAAGAGGATGAAGGGGAGCTAGACTTTTTGGTCTGCGTGGAGACGGACATACGCTCCGGCTGATGTGGAACAGCTGTTGGAATCTCTTGACTAGAACTGACTGCTTCCATCTCGGGCTCAGGTTCCTGATAATACAGGGGGAGACTGTAAGGGGCTGTTTACACCTGGTCACTTTATACACTTGTTTCTGATCAGAGAGCTATCAGATTGTGAAAATGGCCTCTGAAACACACTCTAGATGAAGCTGGACATGTCTAAATGCATCTGGTTGTTGAAACCGCTTATGTAATTTTTATTCCACCCAAAATGTAAAGAAATAAACGTGAGAGCATGTTATTGGCTTTATGGACATACAGTTGATGTCAGAATTATATCAGCCATTCTAAATTATTAGCCTGCTATATATTTTTCCCCAATTTCTGTTCTTTTTTCACCACATTTCTAAACAAAATAGTTTTTATAACTAATTTCTAATAACGGATTTCTTTTATTTTTGTCATGATTTTTGCCAATTTAAAGGCTTTATTTGGTAAATGAGGCAGGTAAGGGTAATTAGGCAAGTCACAACACTGGTTTGTTCTGTAGACTATTGAAAAAACTATATTACATAAGGTGGCTATTAATAATAATAATAACCTTAAAATCTCTTTAAAAAAAAGTAAAAAACTGCATTTATTCTAGCTGAAATAAAACAAATAAAACATTTTCCAGAAAAAAAAAAAAGAAGAAAATACTATGAAAATTTCCTTGCTCTGTTAAACATCATACAGGAAATATTTGGGGAAAAACAAAAATAATAAATAAATTAATAAAAAAATAAAAATAAAATAAATAAATCACGCAGGGCTAATAATGTTGACTTCAACTTTAAGATCGCTAATGCAACAAGCAGCAACAAAATATGCTGTTTCGTTTGTTTATAAAAGTTTTTTTTAGAAATAAGGTTGTACACAAATTAAACATAAACCTTTTACAGTTTTAAATATGGTCTTGCGCATATATGTACAACAAAAACAGACACTCATGGGCCGATCACACCGAACACTCGCACACAATAAGTAAAGTCTAGATCGGATATGTGGCCGACTGGAAGTGCGATATGCGCATCAAAATAGCAGCATTTTTTAAGACACCATATACCAATAATTTATATTTTTACAGTACTGTGACGGTTAGGGTTGGAGTAGGTGTTAAAAAAAATACAGTTTATTGAGTAATTTAATAGATAGCATAAATAAGTCTGTACAACTACTGTTTTTACGTTACTGTGACAATTGGGTTTAGGGTTGGGATGGGGGTAGACATTAATAAAATACAATAAATGAGAAATTTATAAATAATATAAATAACTCTCGTCAACTTCCAGCCACAACCACATCCGATCTAGCAACAACCCACACAATACACAGCTGATTCAGTCTGATTCAGCTTTTTTCTTGTCAACAAAAAAGGCAGTGTGATGTGCCTTGCGTTTTTGGAACGTAAAACATTCGATGTGATCGGCCTCTAAGGCTGTTTGACCACTGAAGCATTTTGTGCTGCAGAAAGGTGAGCACTGTTCTAAAAATGCTCAGCTGTAAGCATTTTTGAAAAGCTGCGTTTGTTTCAGTCAGTTGCTATTAAACAGAGTTTCCCCACTGTACCATTACAAGTTGAAAGTCTTTTGCCGTGTCCTAATTTACATACCATCCATCTTAAATAGTTTGTGAAAATAGATATGTTGAAAAGAGTATGCCAAAGGATCCTGGATGGTCTACTATTTCAGTTAGAATCTCAAAGTGTAGAACCATCCGTACTCACATCGCTAATATTGCCCACATTACATTGCGTCTTGGATGTAAATTCGATTAGAACTACAATCTCAGAGGGAAAAAAAAACAAACTACAAACATGGCTGATGTGTGAGACCAACCGTCAAGTAGAGAGGCTTTGGTAAAGTTGTTGGAATGACTATTAATATCTAGCCACTGAGACAATATTTAAATCATGTTTTCAGTATTATATTTAATCTGCAACAACGATGCCAACTCATATAAAGACATGTTTGGAAATTAACTTCTGATTTCTGCATAATTAGCTAAACACCTAAGGAGATTTTTCTGCATGAATGCTAGTGAATGGCAGATTAACCTGCTGCTGAATCTTCAATAAGGTAGCTAATTAAATGATTGACATGCTCATAACCAAGCAACATAACGGTCCGCTAATGAGGAAGTAGTATGTCCTAAAGCTTGCATACTCTTCTGTTATGCGCTTTTCTTCACAAAAGTAGTACATACCTTTAGAATATAGTTTAAGTATGTGAACTGGGACACAGCATTTAGTAGATTATTTGTTGACATTTGAGGGGCATTGTCCCACCCCCATCCTCCACTGTGATTGGATGGCTAGTTCAATACTGATTGGCACTGCACATTTCAACTTGGAACGGCTGGAAAAACGCAGAATGCTTAGCGCTGACTGCAAAACGTTCTGCTCAGAGTCTCGCTGCACTGCAGGCACTCAAAAATGCAGCGCTATCATTGAAAACAACAGAAAACACATGCTCGACTAAAAAAAAAAACCCGCTTTGGACATGCAACCTAATCACGCCACCTGTCTTGTGTGATTGTGATGATGTTTGGCACATGAGTGAAGTACAAAGCCTCCTATAGCCAATATATAAAATCATTCGTATGCTGAATAAGATAAATTAAGTTTCTGTAAAAACTAATATATTATTTAAATAAATCACGCTGTATCTGATGCTTTAGTCAACATCACCTTATTGAATTTGTCTATAGTTCTGGATTTAAGGTTCAGAATCATATCCGTTCAGCAGAGGCGCATTTACTGTATGTAGCCAAATGTGAATGGAACCATTTTCATAAATCAGATCTATGAAATTTTCATAATCAGATCAGCTATCTGATCAGAGAAAACACATGAAGTGAGCCAGAGTAAATAGGTCCAACATATATATTTAAAAAACAATTATGTGGTACAAACCTCTTCTTTGGGCTCGGCGACTTGGGAACGACGGCTCTTTTTAGCCTTGGGCTCTTGGTTGACTCTAGACTGTTGCAAAATTCAGAAGGTGTTCAATAAAGTCTTGAAAGGTGAACGGTGACATTTTCCATGCAGCAGAAAAGTGCTCACCTGCTCATTGGATGTGGACGAGATGCTTGACTCGGCTTCTTCCTGTCGTTCTTCCTGCCTTTCGTGCCTCTCTGACCTGTCGTTCTTTTCCTCCGGTTTGCCCTTCCAGGTTCTGCCCTCTCTCACAAAGCGCTGGTGGAGCTCCAGCTCATCGCAGGCCTTTTTCCAGCCTGAGCTGCGCTTCACCTGCAGCTGCTGCACACTGACCGTGATGTCCTGGATGTTGTCAGAAGGAATCCATGCCCTACAGCAAAACAGACACAAGCTTGTTAGTGTGCTCACATTAAGCTTTTGGTCCAGGTCTACAATTAAGGAGAGTCAAAACTCAGTAGCGTTGGGCAATACAATAACTTCACAAACTTTTGACTTCTAACAGCATATGTACAGTAGTCACCTATTGTGTAAATATGATCAGATATTTAAGTAACATTTCAAACATTCATCTAACTTTAGATTTAAGATCTTAACAAGTAATTCTAACTTGCATTAAACATCAAAATTAATATTTGGATTTTAAAAATAATTAAATTGTCGATGATGATAGCCTCATTAGCATATAGCACAGCTAATGTCCAGAGTTCCAATCCAGGGATAAAGACCTTTTCTAATCCCATCCTCTCTCTCCAACTTTCTGTCTAAATACTGTTATATGCTAATAAAGTCAAAAACCACCAAAAACAAATTTAATAAGTGATTACATTTTGTGAAGCCAGTGTGCATAAATACGAACCATGCAATATCAATTTTTAGTTCAGAAAACATTTTAATATTAAACGTCACATACACTTCTCTGAACATTTCTGAATGATTACATACAACTTACTATTCAGTGAAATGGATTATTTCACTTACTAGTGCTAATAAACCATCATAAACCATCAAGACTAATATAGTAAACTTCATAAGCTAAAATTATCATCATACTGATTAACTTTATAACAAGATGGTTGGTGGCAAAATTAATATCAAAATAGTGCACTGCTAGCCAAATTACCAGAAATGAAAACCTCGATTATCTGAACACTTTGCATCAATTTAAATTTTTGAATGATTCTTTTATTTTTTTAAATTATTATTTTATTTACAATTATTTTATTTTTTTATTACTTAGTTATTCATTATTTCCATCCCTTCCCAACCAGTAGCTCATGTTATCATTTGTACAGTAAAAATTCTCAACTATTATAGGTGGGACATCTTTCTAATAAAAGCACATATTCTTTGTGATATAAACATAATTGAATGAAACAAACAAATTATTGTTATTTGTTGAATTCTTTAAGCTCAAATACAGATATCATCTGAAAAAGTCACATTTAAATTATAATGTAAAAAAAACAAGTTCTTACCTTGGTTTGTGCTAATATGTTTTAAGAAATAGTATCACACACACATACTGTTTATATACATACATAATATATACATTGAAAAATACATACAATTATGTAGAATGTAAAGAGTATCAAGACATTTGTTTTTTTAACAATAAGCAAAAGAAAAATAATAATGATAAAGATTAAAATTGGTTTATTGCCACAAATTTAGGAAAAATATTTATCATATTGACGTTACAGAAATATTAACCGAAAATCGGAGGAAAAAAGGGGAAATTGCGTCAGTTACAGGTTATAAATTTTGGTTTCTTTTCCATTAATTAATATATATTAATTAATATATTGTGAATATTTGATATGTCACCCAGATGTAGCTCAGTTATTAATTTAGTTTAGCTTTTGATAAGGCTTCTGAAACCTCATTACTCTAGGCCAGGGGTCGGCAACCCAAAATGTTGATAGAGCCATATTGGACCAAAAAAACAAAAACAAATATGTCTGGAGCCGCAAAAAAATAAAAGCCTTATATAAGCCTTATAATGATGGCAACACATGCTGTATGTATTTATATTAGCTATATTAGCCTACTATAAAAATGACTTTGTTGGCTACAAATACATACTGAGCCTTCATGATTAAATGTTTATTTCCCTGCAGTGCATCCTGTAGAGAATGACGCGCCACGCGACTACTCTGTTGTACGATGCCGTCTCAAGTTTAACTTAATTACAGTATATTAATGAATTATGTTTAATGTTCAAGTTTAACTTCATTACAATATTAATGAATTGTTTAATGATCAAGTTTAACTTCATTACAATATTAATGCATTATGATTAATTATCAAGTTTAACTTCATTACAATATTAATGCATTATGATTAATTATCAAGTTTAACTTCATTACAATATTAATGCATTATGTTTAATTATCACGTTTAACTTCATTACAATATTAATGCATTATGTTTAATTATCAAGTTTAACTTCATTACAATATTAATGCATTATGTTTAATTATCAAGTTTAACTTCATTACAATATTAATGCATTATGATTAATTATCAAGTTTAACTTCATTACAATATTAATGCATTATGATTAATTATCAAGTTTAACTTCATTACAATATTAATGCATTATGATTAATTATCAAGTTTAACTTCATTACAATATTAATGCATTATGATTAATTATCAAGTTTAACTTCTTTACAATATTAATGAATTATGTTTAATTATCAAGTTTAACTTCATTACAATATTAATGCATTATGATTAATTATCAAGTTTAACTTCATTACAATATTAATGAATTATGTTTAATTATCAAGTTTAACTTCTTTACAATATTAATGAATTATGTTTAATTATCAAGTTTAACTTCATTACAATATTAATGAATTATGTTTAATGTTCAAGTTTAACTTCATTACAATATTAATGAATTATGTTTAATTATCAAGTTTAACTTCATTACAATATTAATGAATTATGTTTAATGTTCAAGTTTAACTTCATTACAATATTAATGAATTATGTTTAATTATCAAGTTTAACTTCATTACAATATTAATGCATTATGTTTAATTATCAAGTTTAACTTCATTACAATATTAATGAATTATGTTTAATTATCAAGTTTAACTTCATTACAATATTAATGCATTATGTTTAATGTTCAAGTTTAACTTCATTACAATATTAATGAATTATGTTTAATTATCAAGTTTAACTTCTTTACAATATTAATGAATTATGTTTAATTATCAAGTTTAACTTCATTACAATATTAATGAATTATGTTTAATGTTCAAGTTTAACTTCATTACAATATTAATGAATTATGTTTAATGTTCAAGTTTAACTTCATTACAATATTAATGAATTATGTTTAATGTTCAAGTTTAACTTCATTACAATATTAATGAATTATGTTTAATTATCAAGTTTAACTTCATTACAATATTAATGAATTATGTTTAATGTTCAAGTTTAACTTCATTACAATATTAATGAATTATGTTTAATGTTCAAGTTTAACTTCATTACAATATTAATGAATTATGTTTAATGATCAAGTTTAACTTCATTACAATATTATTGCATTATGTTTTGCTTTGATGAAATTAAAGAAATGCAATAAAGAAATCAGATTTTTTTATGTTTTTTTTATTTTGAGGATTCCAAAAAACAACATCAAAATTAACGTGCACAACGTGCCCCTTATCTGGGCAACAAACAGTGCAATAAAACGCAGTCTGCCATTTCCATTTCAAGATCAGCTCGAGTCATTCCTGTGAATGTGCTCAACCAACACAATCTCACGGCAATTCGTAACTTTTTCATTTAGTGGCTAATTCAAATAAATTCGTACGATCTAATTCGTACAATTTAGTACGATTTGCTTTTCCCCCAATGACGGTTGGGGTTAGGGGTTTGCATATCAACGATCGCACCTTGTAAATAATTACCGTTGAGTGAGTGATCGGGATGGGCTTCTTAGAATTCTCTCAGGGAGGGAAAATGAGAAAGCGTGCCCCGCTGTACATCTTTGGCAAAGATAGCTTGCGCTCCATGGCGCATCACACAGCCGCCGGTTTGTTTACAACAGCTACCTGCCTGGCATCCCGCCCTGCTGATAGAAACGTGTGTCGCAGGCTATGACGCAAATCTTCGTTGACAGAAATGTTGAAATTAAATATTCTACACACTTTTACAGCATTGGAAAACGTTAAGATTGTTTGTCCTCCTATAGAAACCATATTAAAACAAAAAATATATTTTCCTCCCTCATCATTTTCCATTTTTAAACATTTTTTGAAAAAGTTCCAGGGAGCCACTAGGGCAGCGCTAAAGAGCCGCATGCGGCTCTAGAGCCGCGGGTTGCCGACCCCTGCTCTAGGCAAAACAGCCAAAGCAACACTGTGTGCTTGACCTTGTTATGATGCGTTCGAATTTCCAACTGCAGCTTTCACACTTACTGAAATAAACCGCACTGAGTTATAGAACAAATGACTTCATTTAAACATACCCTAAACCACATATTGTCAATCACCCTAATATAACCCTAAACTCACCTTTGGTGCTGGTGACCAAAAAACCGGACATCCACCTGGTTGCCCTCCCTCTGCATCACCTTGGCAGGCCAGTAACCAAAGCCCTTCATCCTGGCCCAAACCAGCTCATGATTCGGAGACTGAACACAGACAAACATCTCTTTTTTTAGACTGGCAAATGCAAAACAACAGGCGTAGATGTGAAGAATTAAGTGTCTGGATCTGTGCTTACACATGGGTAGCAGAACCAATTGTCAGGTCGCGCATTTGAGAGATAAAAGCAGGTTCTGCACAGCATTAACTCATTCAGCTGGAACAAATAATTTATATATTAACATAAATCTAGAAGGAAAAGCACTCAACAAGTGTTGCTCTTTCTGACCTCATGGCATGTGTCGTTATAGAGAAGTCTCGCAATTTCAGTCTGATCGCTGTTGACTGTTGACAGAGAATGAGGAAACGGTTGACACCTTGCTCCACACAGTGTTTTATTTATAAATCACACCAGTTTTTAAACCTCACCTCCGTGCAGAATGGCGGTGTTGTGAACTATAAGTTGAGCATCAGCCCTGAACTCCTCAAAGCTCTTGTACTTCCCATCTGAGATGTTCTGTAGAGAAAAATAAACATAAGAACATGCCAAAACCGCTGGGAGATCTTTATTTTTAATTCGTTTTTACCTCTTGTATGTTTTCCACATCCAGAGGCGTGTGGATCAGTCTTTTGTATATGGGCTGCTTTGCCTCTTTGCCTCTCTTGTGCAGGTCTACAGCCTATCAAGATCAGATTAGAAGACAACATCTAAATCTGTTTCACTTTTTTATTTTAACAGAAAATAAGCAGACGATTAAGTGTGAAGTAAAAGTGTGAAACGCACCCTTTCCTTCATGCGTCCAAGAATGAACTTCAGGTATGTTGTCATTTCCTGTTTGTTCAAATTCTTCCTTTTACTGCCCTGTTAGTAAATATCATCACAAAAAACAAATGACTCATTAACCACATCATCTGCACTAAATTACTCTCACAATGGTTTAAGGTTTCAAACAAATAAATTAAAAGCATGTTTGTGAAATACTTCAATTTACATTCCTGAGGATTTCATATGGGTGAGTAGTTGTTTGACCTTTCATCGTCAGCATGACACAAATCTATTCTACATTATTTGGTCGGATGTTTGTTAGGGCTGCACTATTAATCAAAATAAGATTGCGATCTCGATTCGACACTACACACAATCTTTATTCTGCTTTTTCTAAGATTCAGCCATTTATATTTTCACCGTCAGGAGAGAAGCATCAAGGCGGTTGCACAAGTCTTCACATTGATTTATATACATTGCTCAGCAACATGGACACCTCCAAATGGTGTTTAAAGAGTCATATACTGCATTAATAAGGTATAATTCACCCAAAAATGTCATTACTGTCTTCATGTAATGATGTATTCGTAGCCGCGAAATCACACGAGCTGACCCTGAGCTGTGTGTTTAAGCCATACCTGTCAACATTGGGATGTGAAAATAAGGGATGTGCCCACCATAATAAGAGACCACAAAAATGTGGTAAAAAAAAAAATGCACACATCCAACATTATAATGAAAGCATTCGATTGCTTTTCTAACTTATTACGCTAATTTAAGACGAAATTAGTTGTGTTTGAAAAAACCCCACCAAGATCGACATCATTAGATGTTATTATTATTAATTATGTGTATATTTCTGTTTAAAAACGCACCCAAAAGCCAGACTTTCGCTCTGCTTCAAATCGCATGTACAGAATCAGTTTGGGAAACAGCGTCTATTAGACTCTATGGAGCACGTCAGCCGACAGTCATGCACCATTTTATGACTGTTTTAAGTATTGTATAGGAGGGGTGACGGCACCTGTAATGAAAAGGAAAGGGAATCGCGCTGTTTTTATATTTATTTCAAAGCGTTTTCTTGCCTAAACAAAGCGAAAGTACAGAACAGACACATATTTAAGAGCAAGGGGCGGCCCCTGGTGGTTCGGCGGTAAGGGTTGTGAATAAGGGAGGCTCGGCTCTTTAATGTCTATTTGCCACCCTTCAGAGAAAGACTGAAAATACAGGAGAAATACGGTAAAATACCTTTACGGGATGATAGCGGGATAGAACTGTAAAATACAGGAGAATCCCAGGAAAAACGGGAGGGTTGACAGGTATGGTTTAAGCTACCACAAATAGAATGTGTGTGAATGCAGTCTACTTTAGTAAACAGAACCTGCGTAGGCTGTGAATAACATGTAATAATGTTTATTGTACAGGACAATCGTTTGGGAGCCGTGCGGGAGGTATGATTTGCATGTATGTTTTTTTCCCCCTTAGAATGACGGCAGCCATGACATAAAACGCACTCAGCAGTGAAAGTGAAACCGAAAATGCGCACATAATTTAAATGATCATATCGAATTTTAAAGCTATAAATTAAAGACCAGGACAAAGTTAAAGTCTATTCAAGTCCATCATTGCAGGTCTTTACAAATTTTAGCATTTTAAACAAGAGTAGATCAACACAGGCCTAAAATTATTATTGTTGTTTTACCATATGTTTGCGAAATAACAATAATAATAATAGCTGACTTGTATCAACTTTATTTTACATTTACAGAATTGTGAGAAAATCATGATCGTAAAAAAGAAAATCCAGCCAAAAAGAATTTAGCCAGAAATTCTCATTGTGCAACAATATATCAATTCAATTCAATCTTCATATGTATAGCACTTTTACAATGTAGATTGTGTCAAAGCAGCTTCACATAAATAGTCATAGCAAATTGGAACAGTGTAGTTCAGTTTTTTTTGTGTTTAAGTTCAGTTCAGTTTAGCTCAGTTCAGTGTGGTTTCAAATCATTACTGAGAGTCCAAACACTGAAGATTGTGATGATTACTCTTTTTACAAGAATAAATTACCATTAAAGGTCCTGTGAAGTGCTTCGAAAATGTCTGACGTATACTGAAAAATGAGAGGGCAGGTCAGAGTAGCTCCTCTCCTTTTTAAAAAGCAGCCAATAGCACGTTGTTAAATCACAGCTCTGCCAGTGAGAGTGGTTGAGCTCAAGTACATCAAATGTGAAGCATCTTGAAGGGGGTGGGGCATATCAGACACTAGAGCATTTGATTGGTCAAGATTTGATGAAAAACTAAAGTATGAGGTGATCTGAAAATAAAAATGTTGATTCATTTAGCCAGAAGTGACAAACTACAAGGTTTACATATTTATATTGGTTTTATAGCTTCTAAATGCAAATTGTGTCATTGTTTTTACCTCACTAGCTTATAGATATCCTTGAAGACTAATATACCGATGACTAACATACTGATACTAACATCTAAAATTTCACTGGGCCTTTAAATGTTTGTTTTTTATGGAAAGGTGGATAATTTCGGGGGACAAAGTTTATATTAAGTCAAAGAGGACTGACCAAAATCCCTGCATTTTGATTGACATATTCTCTGTAATTTAGAAATGTGTTTCCCACCAATTTCATGGATTGAAAGGATTCATTTCATGGACTGCAAATTAATTTTGCGGAAAATGAAAAGGAGAAAAATAATTAGGATTAATCAATTAACTGTCATTGTGAATAATATACGTTTTATAAAAAGTAACTATTTATTATCATGTGATTTTCTCTATCGTATTGTACGGATGTTAAAAATGTATTACAATTCAATTACAAGTACATAATAGGAATCTAAAGGTGCTTTAGGAGATATTGGAAAACACTAATGTTAAAGGCATATCTCCTGAATCCATGAACACTAGACATCACTAGAATACATCATGTAACATTCACCAAAGAGAAAATAGTACAGATAGTAATTAATTACAATACCAACTACCTAAAAGAAGGTAGGCTGTCGATGTTTGGCTGCCATTCTCTGTCTGAATGCACCGATGATGTAAAGTTTTCTGCAGAGGTATGCAATTACAGATTTTGACAGGCAAGTAGGACAGCCAATTGTAATATTCGGACTTTACGTTTTGATTGGATGAACATATAAACACATTTGGACCACTTAATTGAATGTGCAGAGACTTTTAACCAGCATAACAAAATAGTTACTCTACAATCACCTATTGCACCTTTAAGTAATCTAGATTACATACAAATAGTTTTTATAATTATTATTCAAAGAGATACACAAATAACCTGAACTCAAATTCAAAGGGGAAAAAAACAACAGAAAAAAAAACTATAAAATTAAGTCGATGTAGCCAGATGTGTGTGTCTGTGTGTGTGCGCATTAGGCTTGGGCGGTAATATGGTAATATGGTATACCACGGGATCTAAATATAGCAACGGTTTCAATTTCAATACCGTTAGACCATCATAAAAAAACAATGCACTTAAATAGTAGACAAGTATTAAATAATAAATATTATTCATTTAATGCCTACAAATGCGTATGCGTGAATGTCATCACGGGACAGTGTGGAGGAGAGAGAGGGAGAGGGTGAGGTGGCGAGTCGAGCACCAAGTGACCTGCAGTTTAGCAGTATTTTCGGTTTCGACCGAACGAAAAGGGAGATGTGGTAAATACAAACTAGAGGTCTGCATTCCTGCTGCTGTACCGCGGGAGACGACCAAATTTCTTGCGGTGCGGTAATGAATTCCCTAATAAAGCGCGGGAGCGGTCGGTAACTCTGGTGTAATTTGAAAGGGAGCGGGCGCGCGGTCTAACAATATCGCTCCCGAGCAGGCGAGCACGCACGCATCCGCGTGGATGCTGTTTATTTGTGTTGTGTGTGTGTGTATGTATGTGTGTGAATGAGAGCGCCCTGTGCAAATACCGGCGCATATACGGTATTCAGTTTCTGAATGGTTTAGGCACAAGCCAACAGTTTGGTGACGCTGTCTGAGCCTTACGTCATAATTGTTTTATTATGCACAGTAATACCGGATACCAGGGTAAAATAGGGAGGAGGTTTGACGGTATCAAAATTTGGATACCGCCCAAGTCTAGTGCGCATGTAAAATTAACTGGGTGTACAGGTCAAAGTTTATATCTGAAATAAATACATAAAATGCACAATATGCATAACAATAAAAGCATTATCCATAAAGGTCAGAAATAGTATCAAAAATTAAGCAAGAACAATATCAGAAATGTTAGTATTACAATGAAAATTAAAGGTACTACACAAAACTTTAAATACTTTTCACCAAATAACAAGTAATGTGGTTATTTTCCTAACGATGGGCAAAATAATTGCTGCCAAGCACCACAACAGAACTTGGTCAATTAATAAGACATGAATGGGTCAAACAGCATTACCCAAATCTTTTAGTTTTCTAAACGCGTCTATACTCACCCTGCAGATGCCGCACTGCCAGTGGGAGGTCGTGTCCCGCGGCCGGTGGTCTTCCGACACACACCGTAGGTGGTAAACACGGAAACAGCCGTCACACTCCATCACGTCTCCAGGAAGGTGACACTCAAAGCAGTACCAATCATGACTTTCTGCCTCCCAGTCCTGAAACACACACAGTACAGTAATGCACATCCCCGCCCGCCTGGGCCAGGAACAAGACCACTGATCCAGGAACACTTTTCCCTTTCATAACCTGCAAATAAAACCTTATAAAACAGCTTTAAGAACAGCTCTCTTACTCTGACTTCTTTCTTTTTTGTAATTGTGTAAAATGTAGAATTGCTGAACATGAGAAAACAGAGTATGAGGGTTGCTCTTATATGATTAGTGGTTTTTCTGATTTTTCCAAAACCAACTCATTAGTAATTATAAAGAATCAAACTAACATTGTTTAAAGAAGTTTAGTAATTGGTGATGTGAGAAACATAAGCATGTACATTTTTGCATTATGGTTCAATTCAAATGGCCACTTTTTCCATGTTTTTACAATTCAAATTAGATGCATATGAACAACAAATGCTTTACAGAGGAATTATTTAAAACTAAGGTAAGTTAAACTTGGATTAGCTAAGCTACAGTTTTAAAACAAAGATAACACCATCATTGACTTTTACATAAGTGGCCATTTAAATCAAACCTCAATTATGAGATTTTTTTTTAAGGAAACGGTGAGCAATCACATTCTCACATGCCACAATCACATTCACCTAATGTTAATGCTATCTCCTCAGTAGGGATGCACCGATACCATTTTTTTGGAACCGATCTGATCCTGATACCAAAACTCTGAGTATTGTCTGATACAGATCCGATCCAGATACTGTGCCGCTTTTTTTTTTTTTTCATAAAGCTGCAATCACACTAGAGTTTGATAATGCAAAATTCTGTCGTGGGCACTGCGAAAAGGGGCAGAATTAAACAAGATTATTAGACATTAAAAAAAGCAAGCATTTGCTTTATTTTTTAAGTTTCTGTCCAGAGAGATCATGTTTTGATTCTCAGTTGGTCTCACGCAGTCAACTGATATGATTTCACAGGTCAGAGTTCACAAAGCTTAAACTTTGCACCGCAGCGACCTGCGAAACTTGAAGTATGAACCTGTGTTTCCGGTCTGACGCATTCGCATGTGTATGAATTGAAGTCTATGGGGAGAAAAGTCCAGTGTCACCGCAGCTTAATACAGGTTCTATAGTTGTTTTGATAAATTCAAATAATAGATCTTTAGTAAAATTAACCGACCTGTAGGCCTACTGTATTTGGCAGACGGCACAATCTAACTAAAAACATGATGCTTGCTGTAAACTAGGCCACATTATTTGAGCATTCATTATGACATTGATCTGTTTTTTCTCCAGCTTATGGTTCCTTTTTGACTATTAAGATTTTTCTTTGAAATCTATATTAGACTACCACTATTGACCTTAATCAAAACACAAACTGGTCTATTAAGTAAAATGTTAACATAAATAAAACTACAGAGAAATATTCACAGTTTCAGAGTAGAAAAAAAAAATTCTGTTAATAACAATCCATATTGTGCCGGTAAGTTTTACTTTTATTAATTTAATCAACTACTTAGACCACAATGAGCCAGGCTTTACAAATTATTCACAGCACTGAAAGTATTCCACCTTTGAAGAACAAACTCGGTCACAGAAGCTTTTAATATTACAGAATAATTTTACAGATTTTACGGATTGTTTGATGCATCACTGAGCCTTTTCTAATTAAAAATTTCAGGTCGGCCAACTTTGTGTGTGAAGAGCAGGTTATAACCCTCTACTCCAGTGTTGCGAATGTGATCTTCTGATCTAACAGACACAGCGCAACATGATGTAGAAACAGGAATGAACTCCATGTTGCAGGTCAAAATGAACCCATTTAATCCAAAACTAAATGCATTTCTCAACTGATAACTTATATTAACAGGAACAAATAGTCTTGGAGAAAGTTTTTTTGAGCTGAAGGGAAGTGCTGAATAGAACATGAATTTAACCACTTTAATATTCATCTGTGCTTCACATTAAACTATAGAATGGCATCAGAACAGTTGTAATAGACTTATAATAGGCTATCTTCATGGCTTTTGTTGGCTTATAAATTACACAGAATATAGCGCACACAAGATCGGATTTGGATCGGTACCAGCTAGCCGATACCCAATCCAGCAAAAATATTTGGTATCGAACTGATATCCGATCCAAGTATCAGGATCGGTGCATCCCTACTCCTAAACTATTATCAATCTACAGCACACACCTCAAAACACACCAACACACACCATTCACATTCACTGTTCTGGATACAATACAAAATCTGCAGGCTTTGAACAAAGTTTTTCGTTAAAATGTTGTTTCTTTCTGTAAAATGTTTTATTTTTATCTTTAAAATGGGACAAAAGCAGTGCAAGAAGTTCACAGAGGTTCGAAAAATAGAAATTTCTTGTAGGTATTTTTTTCATAAAAGGTTAATGTAATTTTGCAGCTAATAGATTTAGACTAGATTAAGAATTTCTGTTAAAGTAAACACCTTATAAATTCAAATGTAGAAATATAAAAGTGCAACTATTATCCTGAATAAAAAAACTTAACTTCGGACACTGCTCTTACCCCTAGTAAACGTCTTGTTAACTTGGCAAACACAGGTCTAACAGGTTTTGACATTGAGCTGATCTTGACATTGACATAAGAATCTTGCAAAATAAACTACATTTTGATTTGAAAACATGGAAGATTAATATGTGTGAAGCATACGCACATCTGGAAAAAGAGCTTCAGAAGGCAGAGATGGCTAGAGAAGAGAGAAATCACTAATAATGAGCATTCAGTGACAAAAAGGCGACAAAACCCTTGCACAGAAAAGCAGTGAAGCGATATAAAGCTTGTTAATGCCAGGTTTGCTTTAGACACCATTACGTGCATTATGATAACATCTTGGTTAAAAATAACATAGAAATCTATTTAAATTTGAAATATAAAGGCAAAAGCTTCATTCAATTCAGCTGCTCTCCCATGCACAGGTTATACATATTATTGACTGAAGGGTAGTTTACAGTATATTTGTTAATTAAAGAAACTCCAACTGGACGTCAACGTACCTTGCTTCCCTCTGACATCTGCTCCTGCGATTGCAAGTGATCCAAAAAACATGGTTTAAAATCCTAATCTGAGAGCTGGGGTTGGTTGAAACTAACCACAGGCGCTCCGTGTTAGGGACTCGCAGGTGGGTGTGTGTGGTGTGCAACAAACAGCAAACAATCTACACTGCTAATATAAAATATTAAATGAATATTAAATATGCGTTTTACATGCGATACTGGTCAAACATTTAGGGTCAGTATGATTTCCCATGTTTCTGAAAGTCTTTTGGCCCTTTTCACAAGACTTTTATGACGCGTTTAATGATCATCATAATTTTAAATCCTTAAAAGTTTTTGATATTTAGATTTTTTTTTAAACTATGATAAGAACATTGATATATATTTATGCAAGTATTATATCATCTTTGCATGAAATTACAAAAAACGAATTACCGCTTATACGAGGCGTTTCTAATACAGCGTCTATGGGCTGGACAGTAAATTTGACGTTGTTCTCTCTTCTGTTGGCCGTTATCAGTCTCATGGCGCGTTCACACCAGTCACAGATGAAGTATCAATAGCAAGTGATTTACATATTAAGTCAATGCAAAGATGTGAATAGACATCCTGTGGCACGATTTTGCGCGAATGAGGTGGCATGAATGATGTGATCAAGTTGGAAATTCCAAACTTTAGCAGACATTGGCGCCATGTTAACCAATTAGAAGCTTTCTCTCGTATGGGCGTGATTATGATGTTGCGTTTGTAGTGCGTGTCCTGATGGAAAATCCTCCTGCTTACCGGATTTACTTCAGAAAAGATCTAGTTGATGCATAACGAATCTACGCTGTTTTTCAATCTTCCTAAATCACAAAGCACAGCTAATCTCTCGATAAAAAACATGTTAGCTAATTTGCAATGAAAAGTCACCGAGCAGACAGAGGCTCCACCCATGACGTGAATCCGTGTCTATAGAGTGGAGGAACTAAGATGTCAATTTGTATGCAAGAACACGGAGGTTCCCTCATCCCAAAGTCAATGGTTTTTTTTTTTATGGGATTTGGGTTAAATCGCTTAAATAAAATTTGTGGCCAACACAAACTCAAGATACTTTCACGTTTTATTCTATGACATAAAGCACATCAGTTACATCTCACTCTTGATTTTTTCAATCGGTTACGCTTCTTTAAAAAGACGGTTGCTATTAATTTGCTAAATGGGACTACAGGCGGTGTCAGAGACGTCATCGAGCTGCACTGGTCTGGAACGCAGCCCACTTGCGTTGGGCATTTGGATTTGTCTGTTATTAGGTATTTCCATGAACAGTATTTTATAGTTTTATAAATATGTTTTCTAATTGGGAATTCATATTGTATGTAGATAATGCCTTCACTTGTAAAGATTGCAGAGACAGATTAATTTATTGATCATTTATTTTAATTAAACGATATTATGAGGATACTGCTTACCAGTGCATTCTGTTTCTTTCCTGCTCTCAGTAATGCAAACATATGAATAAATGTGCAAAAAATACATACATGTTAACTGTGATTTTAATGTGATCAATTGATTTTTCGTCTTTTTTCTTTCTCGTCATAACTGCAATATTTACACTTTTCCTTAAAATCTATAGCATATGAGATGGTATGGGCTGCTTTTCGCTGTACTTTGTGACAAAAAAAGAACATTGAATGTTGTTTTCTATCAATGATAGAACTTCCAGGCATATAGACTAGTCCCTCATGCCTCATTTCTGTCATCTGTTGCGAAGTGGGCTGTGTGCACGCGAGCTACACACTTATTTAGTCTTACGATAATATGTAGGCACATTTATGCATACAGTTTTAAAACTTTTACTAACAACTGTAAAGCAAAACAAAATGTATTTCCCATGTAAAAAAACTATGTAAAAGGCACGTAGGTCTATGTGTTTTTGCATATTTGTTTATAATATATAGCGTGGATTATAATACAATAAACCGATAAACCGAGAGTAAAGTAAATCTTTGTCAAGGACCATATAAGCCTTTAGGAAATTCCTATAGGGATTTTATTGAGGGAACCAGTTTTATGCTAGCAGGCGATAAAGCCTACAAGGTGATGTCATAGTTCCTCCACTCTATTGTGAAGTGAATTTGAAGTGTGAATGAAGCAAATTTAAAGCGCGAATGAAGTGAGTAAAATTAAATTGTTCACGCATCTATTTACACGCAAATAGAGCAATTTATTCATACAAGCCTAATCTAGTGTGAACACAGCATTACACTGTATTATTCCTTTTTCTGAAAGTCTTGACAACACTATCGTTGAGTTTTTCTTATTTTTTTTTAGCAAATAGAACTGTAAAAAATATATATTTGTTGTACTCTCCCATTCACTGTGCTCTAAGTTTAACCAAACATGACGACATCCGCTACTGAGAAACTCGGAAATGTAAAAAAAAGGGCTCCATTACACTCACCTAGTGCCTATTTTCTTTTTTAACAGTAATACTGTTAAATATTATAAATATTGAAAAAAAATCTGTACAACACGATTCTTCTGAAATCATTATAATATAATAACGACACATTTTAAGCAAGTAAGAGAGCAAATCAAAAGAATTTACAGTAGATGTCAAGTAAAAAAAACAGCATATTTTATGCTTTTCGCTACAATGCAGCAAATTATGAACTCTATAATGACCATATGTATGATAGAGAGATAGAGAGAAATGGATTTTAGTAGCTGTTTAAACACGTGACCAAATCTGTCTAAATGCATTTTAACAACCTTTGGAAGTGGTCAAAAATAGACTAGCTTAAAATATTTTAGACCTCCATTTACACGTGTTTTTAGTGTCATCTAGTACTAGTGACTAGTTGATGAAAACACATCTAATACCCAACGTAAACTGGGCCTATGTAACAATGTGAAATTCTTCACGGTCACATTAATTGTTTTGAATTAATTCTCTTTCAAAAGCAAAACATTCAGACTGACCTCCATATGTTGAACAGTAACGTACATGACAAAAACGCTTTCATACAAATAAATACTCAAAGACTTTTTTTTTTTGAATGAAGGCCCCACACTGCTGCTACAGCCTGGGATGGAAGCATACATTTGTAGCTGTAAGCCATACCCCAAAAACAAACAGTACTTCCCATCAGGCATGCTCTCTCACACAGCAGAGGAATGTCTCTATGTGCTGCTGATGAAGCACTGAAACATCCCTATCTACCATCACTACTGTGTATAGAGGATGTTTACAGCTAAAAACTTATTGTCGAGAGTCAAAACCATCAACTTTACCAATAATAAGATCAACTAATCAAATGTGTCCTAATGATGGCTACATTGACCCCAGCAGCATATCAACTCTTTATTTCACTTCATTAATGTGTAGTAAAACCAAGCCATGTTTACCTTTAGCATTTTTTATCTAGGAGGTATGTAGATAAAAGTATGTTATGTTTAAAATAGACATGCTCTGGTTTGTGTCTCACCATCTCATCTCCTGGGAGCCAGTAGCCCTCCTGTTCAATCCCGGCCTTTGAGCCTTTGCAGCCCACTGTGAGCGTTTCCACCACCAAACCATCTTTCACAGCCAAAACCAGCTGCCTGGCTGTGTCTTTAGGGTGCATACCATACACACGACTTAAATACCTGCACCAAAAACACAAAGGCTATTTCTTAGACATTGATAATGAACACTTTTAAATGGTATCATCAATGTGAAGGAAGTGGAGTTAAAGCAATTACTTTGAGATTCTGTCCATGTTGGCGATTTGTTTCTGATTGCGAATGACTTCGATGGCCGACCAAACATACTGAACCACTTTGGGGTCCGCTTGCCTTTTCTTCACCACCCTCGACATCGTGGCCAGTTCCAACCTACAACAAAAGAACAAGGCATTGAACAAAACAAATCATGCTATGAAGCACTTGCATATTAAACAGCAGATGCAAATGTTGGATCGTTTTAGCATTGATAAAGTAATGTGTTTATATGCAATAGTCACATCACAGGATCTGCAGTTTTATGTTGGGATTAATAAAGCTTGACCAACTCTAATAGGTTCTAATAGTGTGAAAAACTTTGATGTTATGAATTTTTAAGCCCTGCGACTGTTAGATTTCAAGCAACTGTAAACCATTTGGGCACAACAAAGTCTAAAGTTTGCCACTTTAACAAAGATTGATTAAGTATTTATACAATGAAGACTATACAGAGTTAATTTACATTTAATTGTTCCATTTCTGAGCCTCAGTGCTGTTAGACTCCACCAAAAACTGTGCTGCTTATTTCATTTTTATCTTTGCTCTGTTGTTTTCATCTCTGCTTTATTTGGCATATTTTTGTATAACTTTGCATATTTTATGTAGATGCACTTCCCTAAAATTATAATTACTTTCCAGAAAAGAGTTACTCAAGTCATCTTATTAAATTCTATTCAAATTTAAAAGTATATCGCAGAAAAACAAAATATCGCAACAGCAATTTTGCCAAGTAAGATGCGATCCTGGATTAACATCTATGTTGATCCTGGAACATCATTTTTGTTGAAAAATGTAATCCACACCTTTTCCCCTACCCCTAAACTTAGACATAACAGTAAATTAATACCAAAATCAGAGGGGAATAATAGCCGGATAACAATCATGTAAAAGTGCAAAAACCTAACCATGAGCCTAAACTTAACAAAAAACAGTAAACGTATCCTTTAATTCTGATTGGCTTAATGGAATGTTGTTTCAGGATCAACATAGATGTTAACCAAGAAACATGTCCTAGTTGGTTAAAAATTGCATAATTACTTTGAAGCGAATGTCACAAACTCTACTTTGACATTCAAAATCCTTCTCGACTTGAATAGTTTACTTGCTATGTTACTTCAGTTTTTGTTCTTGCACTCTAAGTCAGTGGTTCTCAAAGTGGGGGTCGGGACCCCCCGAGGGGTCGCGGGGCAATGAAGGGGGGGTCGCCTGGTGATTCCCAAAAATCTATTTATTTTATTAAACCATAAGAATTAACATATTTTATCCATAACTATACTGAAATTAAAATTGTCGTTTATAGTTACTATATACTATATAGTTACTAAAGTAGCTTATAGTTACTAGTTCTATTGGATTGCGACCCCTGGGGTAATTACATTATATTAAAGGCAGCAATAGCGTCAGATGCATTTTGATTTTATAACATCAGGTTATACTTTCTGGCACATTTAAAGCACTGACACAAATTTAATTGGTGTGTCTGCGTCATTGCATGCAAGGTTTCTGTATTTATAACCACCTCAGTGGATATTGGGGGTCGCGAGTCACTGGCATTGTTATTTTGGGGGTCGCGGGCTGAAAAGTTTGGGAACCCCTGCTCTAAGTAACCAATCAGACCTCTCTCTTCAGCCAATGGAGATTCTACCTGCTGAATCAGGCCAACAAGCTCTGACATTAACCCAAAGAGGAACACACCAAACATTTATAAAACTCATGGAGTTTCATTAGATGGAAATTCTTTCAGATTCTTTATATAAAAAAAGACCAGGTTAAACATTAAGCTTTCTTTTAAAACTTTTCAGAACAGCTCCATTAATGTCAGAGGATACCAAAGACAGTAAATAGAAAAACTAAATCTAGTTCTCTTCATCACTGTTTAGATTAATAGTCAAAATAGCATATAGAAAGCAAATGATTTTCAATAAAAACCAGGGCTCAACAATAAGGACTGCATGATGGCCAGGGGCCAGTGTGCGAGACATTCGGGCCAGTGTACAGAATGGTTACTGGCCGGATTGGGCCAGTGCTGCCTTGTCACAAAAGTTTGGCTGTGACCGTCTGTCAGTTGCGTGCAAATACAATCTTAGAGTGCTTTTACACACAAGACGTTCATTTCGGAATCTGTCTCGTTTTCCTGTGGTTAGTGTGGTTTGTTTGGCATATGCGAGTCCAGCAATCGCACTCGGATCTGCGCCAATTTAATCGATCCGAGATCGCCTGACTGAAATGGTCTCTGCTTGATTGAGCTGATCAATTGTAGTGAGAAAGCAAAACGGTCCAATGAACTAACGACCCAGGCTATATGACAGTGTCTTACGATTGTGTAATAGCCATATATACGGCTATATGAAGAGAGAATGATAAGCAGGGCAAGATGTCATTCCTACGGGCAAATGTGCACGTTAAATGTCTAACTTTAACATTCAATGAACTTGATGAACTGAATAATTTTTTTTTAAAAACCTGTGTATAAAACTGACCCCAAACTCAATTATGTTTAGCTTTTGAAACATTATTTAAAATATTGTATGTGGCTGAGAAATAGCTATTAACATCTTTTGTTTGGTGAGTCCAGTGAAAATTTTGGCAGGGCAAGTAAAAATCTGAACCACTGGCCCAATCGGGCCAGTAAAAAAAATCCTTAGCGTTGAACCCTGAAAACCCTCTCCACAAAGTGCCTGTAGTGCCATGTGGCATGAAGAAGAGATGAAAATGACTGTCACATTTATTGCTGTTGTGCATACTGTAAGTTACAGCTTCTACAATCATCTGCCAGATGGCTTTTACTAAGAAGACCAACTGAAACAACTCCTGTATGCTGAAATCTACTAATGAAAGTGCAGGAATGTCAAGGAAGGTGAGAACAACTAATGTTAAATAATAATAATAATAATAATATTATATATATATATATATATATATATATATATATATATATATATATATATATATATATATATAATCAGTTGTGAATCCCTGGGGTCAGGCTTGACAGTTTTTTTATTTTCATAAAAGATATGCCTGTAAAGAATGTATAAAGTGTGACACTTAATGTAATAACATTAAATTGTTAATTAAATAGAAAAAAGGACAGTTTATCCAGAAATGTAAAGTCACAAAGTAATAGGTGACTTTTTCAAAAATAGAACATTAGAAGGGATATAACAAACTATAGTCCTTGGTAACAATAAAAATGCACACGAAAGGTTACAAGCGCATTTAGAGTTAGTAATTATAAAAAAAACATGAACGCACAAAAAATTAATAACTGTCTCCTGACATTACATTCTGAGGTCTTTTTAAGCAAAATAAATTGTCTGTAAAAGAAACAAATCATTATGTACAACGTAATAACCTTAAATTCACATACTCCAGCAAACAGCAGTGCTCTAAAGCATGAGCTTCATATCGCATAATCACATTATCAGTAGTCAATGTGGGAAAATCTAGATTTCTGATTGAGATAATCTGTAACCCAAGTGCAACATCCAGGATGTGTGAAGACTGTCCAAACTTTCCATTGAGGCAGTGGATTAAAAGTTATGATGTAAATATAATGTTCAGTTACTTGTGCAGACCTGTTTTGCTTCATAAGACCCTTACGCATCATCAGAAGCCATTGACATTGCCTAAATATGTTTTTGTAATCTTAAAGTTAAGGCATGCACCAAGGTTCACCGTTTCTGCTTTAATGCTCCACTGAAGAAAAAGGCAACCTTCTTGGACAGCCTATGGGTGAGTTTTTGGTAGAACTCACTCTGTTTTGGTTACACTGGCATCATATGATCCTATTAAGATGAGTATTGCTGGTTCGCAACAATTCACTGTAATAACACTACTGAACATGTAGTTAAACATGATTATAATTACTAGCAACTTTGTCAGTTTTATGACTGGTCACGTGATATCAACATGGCAGCATCCATGAAGTGGCGACCCACTCAATGTGGAATTAAACCGCTTTTGCAGCAGACTAATGTATACAGTACAATTCATCTCATGTGGATTTACACGAGATTTATGTCATTAATTTTTTTTTAATGTGTAAAGATCTTTAAAGTCACCGATTGCGGCTTGATGTCGCCGAGAAGACCTGTTTGTTTTATTGCGCAATAAATACATGCGCAGAAAGGAGGATAACCGATCGATTCCTTATCGAACATTACAACAACATTGGAAGTTTTTGACAGACATAACTTTAGTTTACACTGTTAACGTTTAGAAATGTTGCCAGTGATTTTTAAAACCCCGACGGATGCCTCTACAACAGTTCATGTGGTTCACAGCTCGAGTGCTGGAATGTATGGCGCAAAATCATTAGGAACCCGATTATGTTAATTAAACGATCGAAATAGTGTAAATCCAAAAACCATGATGACTTTGGCAGCTGTATGGCTTATTAATAATCAATTAAACGCAGTGCAGTGCCTAAAAGAAACAACAAACGGCGAAGAGTCGCTAAACTATAAACATCAAGACATCGGAAACGCGCAAGCTGTTTTTGACGCGCGCTTCATATAGAGCAAACTGCTAGAAATCACGATTAATAGCACAGCAGATTGCAAATGGAGGAAAAACCCTTCATCGGTGCCTACACATTCTTGTTGGTTGGTTGGTGAGCTACATGGACGCCATGTTGATATCCCTCCCTCGCTTCTAGACAAAACCAACCAGTTGGGAGTGGATTTTTTGTTCCTCTTTGCAGCGAATGTCATGAAAACGACCCGGTTTATGCGCGTACTTACCGCTGTCCGACAGCTGATCAAGCGCCTCGCCGTTCCGTCTCACTTTAGGATGTAACGCAGCGCTGCTTACATTTGTGTTTCCGGAGTTAAATGTCAGAATAGTGGTTGGTTGAAGGAGCCCGGCCACAGTTGAAGCTCGGAGGGGGTAAACACACACACATACACATACACACATTCATACACAGTCACAGGCTGTGGGAGAACTCTAGTGGCAGGGCGCAGGAGTTGCGCGTTTTACTCTGCACGTCTCACCTTGAAGCTCTTTTTTCATATTCATAAGTTTGTATATCTGTCATATTTCTTGAAATATTATTTGCATTTTAAAGTTGATAATAATTTAGCCTATGTGGTAACTGTATGTGTGTGTGTGTATATATATATATACTATATATATATATATATATATATATATATATATATATATATATATATATATATATATATATATATATATATATATATATATATATATATATATATATATATATATGTATATATATATAAATCTCTGTAATGCATGCATAATATAAATCTAAAATCAGCATGTGGGCAAGAATTACATGCTCACACCTCTTTAAATTTTCATTCATTTGTTTTTTTTTTTTAGAATCAAGGTTATTTTTTAACTTTGACTAAAACTATGGTTGAAATCTATTTTAGTCAAATGATTCTTATTTTCTTTTAATTTAGTTTGAAGTATTAAAACAAAACGAAATAAACTTACAGAACCTAAATTAAATGAACTAAATTACTGAACATTTAAAGGTAAAGGAAAAATGAAAACATAAAAAATCAGTTTCTATAACCAAATAGAACAAAAACTAAACTAGTATAGTAAAGTAAAACTACTGTACAACAAGGATACATTTACAAACAAATGTTGGTTCATGATTGATAAACATCAGCATTAAAAAAAACATTTTAAAAATTTGCATTAAAAAATAAAAATGTACTACAAATCATTATTAGCTATTACTGCAAAAACTTGTTTTAATGCATGCATAAATGTGTTTAAATACATAACTGTGTGTTTGTTTCAAAATGTGTTATGATTAATAATAATAAGCAATTCTAGATCAACAATTCTCCATAATTTCATTGTTTAAACAGGTCAGTCATAATAGATAGATAGATAGATAGATAGATAGATAGATAGATAGATAGATAGATAGATAGATAGATAGATAGATAGATAGATGATAGGCAGGGAGGCAGACAGGCAGACAGATAGACAGACAGACAGACAGACAGACAGATAGATAGATAGATAGATAGATAGATAGATAGATAGATAGATAGATAGATAGATAGATAGGCAGGGAGGCAGACAGACAGACAGACAGTTAGATAGATAGATAGATAGATAGATAGATAGATAGATAGATAGATAGATAGATAGATAGATAGATGGATGGATGGACGGACGGACGGACGGACGGACGGACGGACGGACGGACGGACGGACGGACGGACGGACGGACAGACAGACAGACAGACAGACAGACAGACAGACAGACAGACAGACAGATAGATAGATAGATAGATAGATAGATAGATAGATAGATAGATAGATAGATAGATAGATAAATATTTTCTTTTTAATCAGTAGTGGTAGCATTACCAATTGATTAATGATAATTCTCATTGCTCTTAAGATGAAACTCCAGCAGATGGTGCTAAATGAACACATATTAGACTAACCGAAAAATCAACATTGGAACAATCAAAAGGCTGAACAAACAGCAGTACTTGCCTAATATATGATATAACAGAACATAGCTGCAACCTATAAATAAAGATAAATATGGTCAAAAAGGCTTTAGTATGACAATCAATTTGCACTTTTTAGTTTAAGTATTAGCTTGCATATTGGCTGTTTTAATCATTCTTATAAAGCACATATTAATGCCTTATTCTGCATAAACATGTTCTAGATCACTTAATCATATCCCATATGCTTCAACAACTACCTTAGTAGCTATCATATAAACAGTAAAATACAAGTTTATTGAGGCAAAAGTGGTAGTTCAAAAAATACATTTATGTGGACGCCATAATAAAGTGTTATCCATAGGTGTTAGATATTGCTTCATGTAGTCTTTTTATTACACAACATGGATTGAAGTATTACATAATAGGATAAGATAAGTCTTGGGCAGTGAATGTGTAGTTTGAGCTTGACTTAGCCATGTAAAAGTCCCCATGAGCCACTGTGTCAAAGATCTGAACTCATATTCACAAGTAATTTCATAAAAATGTTAAATATTCAACTGTTTTACCATTACGAGGGCTAGACTGCTGTGAAAACCAAATGTTCACAGTTCTTTGTAAGGGTTTGCATGACCAAATTTATTTATATCTGCTGTGTGCTTACATTTTCCCTCACTTTAATATCACAACAAAATATTGAAAAGTCTAAACACATCTCAGTGCTTGACAAAATGTTTGTCATGAGTCTTATTACTCTCGCAAAGTCTGCTTGTATGTCCTTTTTAAAGGAAGAATTTACCAGTAACGAGAACACTCAGAAGACACTAAATAATACTGTTCCATGGATCACTGCTGAAGTCCTATTTACGCAAAGACTAACTGTTGATGCTTATGTTAAGCGTAAGTTACCATCAGTGAGTCATGTTTATTTTCAGTTTTAAAAATGTGTAATATTGTAGCAGTGTTCATCTTGTTGTTAGGTGGAATGTAGTGAACTTTTAGTTTTTTTCAACAAAAAGCTTCAAAATAGAGTACACACAATAAATATTTGTTTAATTCTAAAGATGTTAAAGGTATAGTTCACATAAAAACTGAAAATTTGCTCACGTTTTACTCTCCCTCAAGTGGTTCCAAGCATTTTTGAGTTTCTTTCTACTGTCGAACACAAAAGAAGATATTTTGAAGACAGCTGAGAACCTGTAACCATTGACATTACATTGAAAAACAAATATCATGGAAATAAATGGTTACAGGTTTCCAGCATTTTTCAAAAAATCTTATTTTGTGTTTAGCAGAAGAAAGAAACTCTTCTTGAAAGGCTTCAAACAAGTAAAGGGTGAGTAAATGATCATTTTTTGGGTGAATATCCCTTTAAATATCCCAGAAACAGATTATTTATTTATTTATTTATTCATTTATTTATTTATTTATTATTATTTAATTTTTTTTTATTTTTTACATGCACAATACTTATAACATGGAAGTCCATCAGGGCCAAAAGAGTTTAAAATATGTGAAAGTTGAATATCAAAATGTCAATCACAACAGTCCATGAAACTGTATTTCAAATTTAAAGGATGTTGTAGTTGTAATGGCATGCATATATGCAATCATTAGACGTATTACCTTTTGTAAAAAAAAAAAAAAAAATCATCATCAACCTGTGTGTCTACATGTACTAAAGAAACCAAAATATCTATAGTCAAACTGCGGGTGACGCGGTAGCGCAATGGGTAGCACGATCGCCTCACTGCAAGAAGTTCGCTGGGCCTTGGCTGGGTCAGTTGGTATTTCTTTGTGGAGTTTGCATGTTCTCCCCGTGTTCGCGTGGGTTGCCTTCGAGTGCTCCGGTTTCCCCCACAAGTCCAAAGACGTGCTATACATAGGTGAATTGGGTAAGCTAAAATTGACAGTGGTGTACGAGTGTGAATAAGTATGTACAGATGTTTTCCAGGGATAGGATGCAGCTGGAAGGGCATCCGCTGCATAAAACATTTGCTGGATAAGTTAGTGGTTCATTCCGCTGTGGCGACCACGCATTAATAAAGGGACTAGGCCGAAAAGAAAATGAATGAATGAATGAATGAATAGTTAAACTGCACTGTAAAAGTTATTAGTTATTTAACTTTAAAACATGAGTATATCTGCTGTAACTGTTAAGTTGGCTTAACTTAATTTTTATAATTATGCAAGTTAATTTACTTAATTTTAAGGCAACATGTTTCCTCACTTTTTAAAGTAAAGTCAGTTAATTGCATTTTACAGTGGCTGGGTGTTGACATTTCATACATTTAAGGTCGTGTTCATTTTTCTTGTACTGTATGTGAGTCAGCGTACAGAGTGTGTGATGTGAATTTCATAGTCAGAATATTTTGAGCGCACTGTACATGATCCAGCGTATTTTTGTAATTGCACAGCGTTTGTACATGCAGTTTGAACTTGTGCTTTTCTGTTCTCTCTTTTTTTAGCAGTTATTTAATTCAGGGATGGGCAACTTCAGTCCTGGAGGGCCGTTGTCCTGCAGTGTTTAGCTCCAACCCTTATCAAACACATCTGGCTGTAGCTTTCTAGTGATCTTTAAGGCATTGGCTGTTTCTCAATATGCATTCTTGCATCCAATATTAGCCTATTTAGGTGTATTTGACTAGTGTGGGAGGAAAACTCTGCAGGACATTGGCCCTCCAGGACCAAAGTTGCCCATTGTTTACATCCTCGTCTTGCGGATAGTCCCAGGGTAGTCCAAAAATACAGAATAAAGTCTGGGTTACTTGCGGATGTCCATAAAGAAGAGAGAGGTTATAAATGGTGAAAAAGTATGCAAATACCTCTACTTCCTAAATATAAGATCTCTGTATACAGTGTGTTCAAGTCAAATAAAGTATAATTTAAAGGTTTGTGAATTCCACTGTCCATGTGTGTGTAAAGAAATGGAATACACTTTGGTCTTTTCAGGGCTTTAAACTAACTTTTTGCAAATCTTTTCTAAGGTGCACCAGTACAAAAGTTAGGTGCACCCATTTTTTTTAACTGCATAGCATTTAACACGGTAAAAAAATATGCTATCCATATAGGCAATATCGACTTGTAAATGATTAACTAACAATCTGGTCAACGAAGTTCTTTATTTAAAGCACAATTCTACAAGAAAGGGACTACCACCCCTCAATATCGCTTATTGGTTTAAACTAGTGATGCTCATATTGATCCAAAATTTGGTCACCAAACTTTTTTAGACTACGTTACATTCTCTAATTTGTTGCTGAAATGCAAGATCTACCCATTTAAAAAATGAAGCTGCAAAATGAAGCAAAATAAAGCTTTATTTTTCATTTGCATTTACAGCTTAATTCATTTATTTATTTATTTTCAGCTTAGTCCCTGTAATAATCTCGGGTTGCCACAGCGGAATGAACCGTCAACTTATCCAGCATATGTTTTACGCAGCGGATGCCCTTCCAGCTGCAACCCATCACTGGGAAATATCATCACTCATTTACAAACATACACTACGGACAATTCAATCTTACCCAATTCACCTAGCGTCTTTGGACTTGTGCTTGGAGAACACCCACGCGAACATGGGGAGAACATGCAAATTCCACATAGAAACGCCAACTGATCCAACCGAGGCTCGAACCAGCGACCTTCTTGCTGTGAGGTGAGTGTGCTACCTTGTGCCAATGTGCAGGTCCATATTCGATATACTGAAAATATGGATTCAGTACTGTATATAAAATCAATAAAGGCATAACTGTAAAAAACAAAGCTTGTGCATCATAGAGAATAACATTTAGACAATTTTACAGTTGATTTGAATATTTTATTTCAAACGGTGCGAGAGTTTAATTCATTTAGAGATTTACAGTATATTCAATATACAGAAAATATGGATTTATTACTGTATATAAAATCAACAAAGGCATAACTGTAAAAAACGAAGCTTGTGCATCATAGAGGATAATATTCTGACACTTTTAGAGTTGATTTGAATATTTTATCTCAAATGGTGTCAGAGTTTAATTGAATTTTGCAATTTTTGCATTAAAATATATTTAAATAATATTATAAAATAAATAAGAGTGCTAAATCCAAAAACTGAGTCTTGTGCAATATGCAGGATGTTTTTTCTGAATATTCTGGTACAAGTTTTATTGTATAATTCCATATGGTTGAATTGTTTAATTCATTTTTATGGTAATTTTTATTTATTTTTTATCGAGAAATTAAGCCTTGTGCAACATAAAGGGCACACATTTATGCCTATCTGACCTATTTTTGGCCCAAAGTATAACAGGAACAAAGAGTTTATTTGTTTGAAATCGAATGTCTAATGATTGTCAAACGTCAAACTAACTTTACTAGCCCAACACTTTCAGCTTATGGCCTTTAATTCAACATTTTGAACTATGTAAAAAGCACTACTTTACATTTTTTAATTGATGCAACCAAAAATATCTGACAAAATTTGGTAAATTTATTTTCAATCATTTGATCTTTGTGCCTTTCGTTTAAAGACGTTTGTCTATTGCTTTCCATATGCTGAGGTCAGGGGCGGACTGGGACAAAAATTCAGCCCTGAGGTATGCATTCAGATCACATGATGGATCTGGTAATTAACACAGTATTGTTTTTGTGTGCACTAACTGTGTTTTGCACTACTTATACTGTGCGGATACCCAGATAAACTTAAAACCCGTAGGGATACTTTGAATTTGAGAGATGGCAGATTTGTGTCTGGTCTCCACTATCTGTAGGATCAGTGCAAACCATTAATCTCAGCTCTATTCAGTGCACTCAGATCATTTTTATTTTTTTCAGAATTTTCTGGAAATGATTCACTATTGAATCTCCATAGAAGGAAAAATCCTGTCTGGGTTTTCATTTTAATATACGCATCTGACGCAAAATGCATTTTTGGGAATGCAAAAGCCGACGCCAGAATCAAAAGCCGTAAATGATGATCAACTGCATGTCAGCGTTTTTTCTTTGAGAAGCGTTCCAGTGCAGATGGTCTGGATTTAAGAAAGTTATGATTTCTGTTCATCTCTCCACGTTGTCTGCGATCATCCCGCTTACTGCATAATAAAACTTGCTGCTCATATTTTATGGAAATGCACTTATTCAGACATCATAATATCCCGTGGGGTTTGACAGATCTCAAAACACACAGATTTGTGCTTTTATCTGTCAGGCTTCTGTCTGGTTCACATTTGACTGAAATGCCTTTTCAGAATTTTGATACGGTTTCATCCCAAGCTCATTATATGGTAGGATGATTTAGAATGTGTCACATTAGCCCTAGGACAACCAGAAGAGGTCACTGTCATGTCGGATCTCCAGCCACGCATCTCCAGAACAACTGCAGAGTCCTTAATGAGCAAATTCTTGCACTGTATTGCATGTATTTTCATGCATGTGCGGTATATGTCATACATTGTAATATATTTATCTTTCTCTCATAGACTCAAGACAATGAAAAACAGTCAGAGGGTCGATGGCTGCTCTCTAATTTGCATATTTCCACATAGTTCTCCAAACTCCATCACTTCATGTTAGTTAAGTCAAATGACTTGACCGAGAACAAACACAGGAATGAGCTGATTTCCTGGAACTGCACTTCAGTGTTGAGAAAGTTATGATTTATTAAGCCACTGTTTAGCTCGACTGACCTGTTTCACATGCCAACTATGTCATTCACTGGTCAGAGCTTTAAAAAAATGCATATTAGCTGCTCTGAATGTACGTGTTTTTTTCAGTCTATAATTATTTAACATAAGAGGTGCCAGCAAAGGCTCATTCTGAAAACGTAGCCTTATATACATTTCTAAGGATTGCAAATTATGTAGCCAAAAGTATGTATGGCTGCATTTCATCTTTGAAACAAACGATACGGGGCGGTATGCTCCATTCCTTTTTGCGCTTACCAGCTGACGGCTTTCTCAGAGTCAACTTTACTATCCCGTTTAAGGAAACTAAAATTGCAGCAAGGTGCTATAAGCAGGTGAAGTTCCATGTACACATTAACAAAATATTGCCACACAACATACAATACATCATTTTTAGATACATCTCCCTCCCTGCTGGACTCATTTAATGACCTAATGGCCATCATTCATTCATTTATTCATTCATTTTCAACCACTTTTCTGGGGCCGGGTCGTGGGGGAAGCAGTCTTAGGAGAGAACCCAAGACTTCCTTCTTCCCACTTCCCACACGTCCTGAATGATTCTGAGTCATTCACAGGCCAGCCAAGAGACATAGTCCCTCCAGGATGTCCTGGGTCTTCCCCGAGGCCTCCTCCCATTGGGACATGCCTGGAACACCTCCCTAGGTAGGTGTCCAGGAGGCATCCGAAACAGATGTCCGAGACTCCTCAGCTGACTTCTCTCAATGTGGAGATTCAGCTGAACAACTCCGAGCTCCTTCCGGGTGACAGAGCTCCTCACCCTAAGGGTGCGCCCTGCCACCCTGCGAAGGAAACTCATTTCAGCTGCTTGTATCCAAGATCTTGTCCTTTCGGTCTTGACCCAGAGCTTATATAGGTAAGAGTAGGAACGTAGATTGACCAGTAAATCAAGAGCTTTGCCTTTTAGCTCAGCTCTGCAGAACGATACATCGACTGCATTACTGCTGCCGCTGCACCAATCATTGTCACGTTCCATCCTTCCCTAACTCGTGAACAAAACCTCAAGATACTTGAACCTCCTCCAACCTGGAGATGGCAAACCACCTTTTTCCGGTGGAGCTGTCATAATAAAATAATTTCTAATTCTGTTTGTCATGCAAATAAGAAGTCTAAAATGATGTCCTGATGGCAGCGGCTGAAACATCAAGTACAATGGATGATCCGGGGTGCATAAGATACCCTGAGCTTTTTTAAAACATAGATACAGTAAATTACCATTGGACAAGCTTTGGTTAAAACCAATGATCTTCCCTGCCACCTTCACAAGGCTACTCAACCTGTTCCTATTTGACAGACTCAGATTACCGTACTAAGCTACAATGCAGAAAGATAAAACAGGTTCAATACCTTTGTTACCTTTAGATGGACGCTTTCCCGCTGTTACCAGTTTGTCTAGCTCGCCATGTACATTGACGAACTTGAGACGCAGTGAGGAGTTAACCACAATGACTGTGTTTGAGTCTGGCGAGGAACAGTTTCTAGAGTGCAGATAAGAAAAAAACAGAAGCCAGAAAAAAAAGCAAGTAAATAAAAGGATGAGAACATGGTCAAATCTGAAAGCATGGTAAAATCAGGCGGGGGCTTTTCTTTTTCTGAATTGTTTTGTTTGGTTGGGTTTAGGTAATGGGTGGGTGCTGGTCAATCTTTGCTTTTGAAAACATTATTGGTTGGGTTTATGGCAGGAGGAGGGTGGGTCAGTCAGTCATTCAGTCAGTCAAACAGTCAGTCGACAGCAGCCTCTGGTGGATTTATGTTAGAACAGCAGGCATGAATGGCACTTGCAAGAGAGAATTTGAGATCTGAAAAAGCATACACAGCAGCCTCTGGTGGATTCGCGAAAACAAAAACTGCAAAAACCGTAACTCCTGGGACATATTTGGTGCTCTCCAGAAATGTATTTCGCAGTACATATTCATAATGAGCCTGGGTTGACAGGTGCATGAGCTTATCAAGTGTAAAACAAATAATCACTGTGTGGACATTCAGTTCACAATAAAAAAGTTTAATAAGCACAAATAAGTGCATAAAAAAATAAATGTGTTACCTGTACTCTTACATACCACTCTATTCAAAAACAACAACCTCCATATATAGAAAGCACATTGCTCATGTGCACGGTCACTTTGTCAATTTTATACCTTGTGGTTTGACATTAAAAGAAAAACATTTGTAAGTTCACCCACAAGCCTTCCTCTTTAAAGCCCAAAGTACACTTCCTATTGTGTTTGTATACTCTGGTCTGCGTACACTGCATGACTTTCTAGTGTTGTGTCAAGCAAGCGCTATCAAATGGAGTAGGCTATACTTAGACTAATCAGCAAGTTATGTGATTTAATTTAAAAATTGAAAAGATTATCACATTTTCCTGTTAGGATGCAAGAATTGTTTCACAGTTACAGTACATCTTATTTTCACAGTCATTTTCGTGCTTGTTACATAAGCGTCCTTCTTTTTGGAATGGATAATTAATGCATTATGCTTTTCATACCCAAACAAGCAAATATTTAAGGTTGTTGTTTGTCATTTCAAAAGCCTATAAATTCTCCCATTGAGGCACTGTTATTTTGTATAAACTCAAGTTAAGGCAGGCGGTTCATTCCGCTTTGGCGACCCCTAAATGAATGAATAAATGAAGTTAAGGCAGGTTACACATTTTAAATACCAATTTAATCTATCTATCTATCTATCTATCTATCTATCTATCTATCTATCTATCTATCTATCTATCTATCTATCTATCTATCTATCTATCTATCTATCTACCTTCAACAGAATATATTAGAATATAGTATCTAATAGATTTACTGTTTAAATGCTGCAGCAGTTGGTTTAAATGTAGCTGAAAAGCCTATAAAGGCACAGCATCTATTGGGACAACTTAAACTGGAGCATGGTGTCTCAAATGATCAATGTGTTCAATGACCTCCATGTTTTTCCATGTTCAATCGCTTTTAAAAGTGGTACAACTAGCCCTGTTTAGCTCATAATCAGCAAGATAACCCCGATTTGAGTGACCTCAAAGCAGATGATGAATTCCAGTTTAATATCCATCCAAGAGCTGGCAGTGTGTGTGATGTGTGCATAAGGCGCATCTGATGCTCCAGAGGAGGAGGAACGGAATCAACAGCCTCCCCTCAGCGCGCGCTCAACGCTACTGTACTGCAAACCGCACATGATTTTTTGCGCGCTCAGAAGTGTTTTCACCGGACGTCTTGATACATGTTCCGTGTTTTCTTTTGTCCTCCGGCATGACTTCTTTTTCCTGATGTAGAGGACTGACTGGAACTTAAAATAACGAGGTATTATTTATGAAAGCAGCAGGAAATGAACATGAGCCTCGTCAACTGTTTGGTTCTTCTTATAGTTTGGCACGCGCACTCGGTAAGTAATCAACCCTGCACCGGTAGTTATGAGTTCTTCAGCCTCAGGTGTGCGCTTTTAAACTCTCACTATGTTGTATTTCAGCAAATAAGAGATTTTAAAAGAACAATTCAATTATAACAACCGTAAGTTTTCTCTAGTTTTGGTTTTGTATGGTGGTTTCACACAGTTAATATATCTTAATGATACAAAAAAGATAGTAAATGTACTGTAGCGCGTTTAAGTTGGTTTTGTTTTCGATATTCCTGACACTTTCAGTGATAGACGGCAATAACTCAAAAACCTCTTACCCTAAAACATCTCAAGTGTGTTTCCTACAAAAAGACAAAGCTGGCATATTTTAGCAAAAACTGCTAAGTGACCAGGGAACAATGTAAAACCTAAATTCGTGCTAAAACCTAAACTTTTATCAACTATAAATGTTACCTTGGGTCATGTAAAGTGGTCCCATATTTTATGATATTGATAGCTAATTTATTTAAAGGATCTTATAAATCTGTTTATTGAGTTTAAAATAAATTTGCACAGAAGTTGTAGAAGTTACAAATTAATCAACACAAATCAGCACATGTCTATATCTAGATAGTCATAGCTTGTATTATTGTATTGTATAATATATTATTATTGGTGCAAGGTTGTCTAAAAGCTCTTCACTGAGATCTGCTTGAACCAACCAAACTGACCATAATGACCAGCTTGTTAAAGATAGAAACAATGTCAAAGGCAGTTATCACAAAAAAACTCATTATGTATATTTTATATTTTTCTGTTTCTATCTTGTCCTTCGTAAGTTGTTTATCTCTTAAGAAGCTTAAATGAGGCTGTTTAAATGTCAAGCCACACTGTGTCTACAGTATGTATCCATTGAAGCACTCATAGTTAATGGGGCATGTTGTTACATATTGGGTTTTATCTTTTCCTTTACTCTTGAGCACTATATTGCATTTTCTCTAAACTTTTTAATGTTTGTGCACATATATTATATACTTAAAGTGTTTTTCGAGTAAAAATTGTGATAGCAATCCATGCTCTCTTTACTTAAAAGGGTTTATTTTCCAACCATGAAAATGTTATTTACAGAGCAAGCTGACAATTAGTGTTAAAATGTATTGATCTTTGAGAAGACCAATATTCAGTCTTGCTAAAAGGTGACATAACCTAATCTAATGCACTTTTAGGTAACACTTTAGTTTAGGTCACAATTCAAGGTATTGACAAACCATTAAATCTTTAACTGCCCCACCAAAAAAAAAAAAAAAAGGATTGCATTTTTAAACTCCTAATGTCGCGAGTTAACGCTCTCAATGCATTCTTTTCAACACTTGCCATAATTTCTAAAATATCAACCATTTGGTTGAGGTTGATATGTCGGTTTATGTTAAACGTTCCGGAATTAATTTTTATACTGTCAAATGAAAAATCTGAAAAGGGCAATTTATAAAAAAATTAATAAATAAAATCAAAATGAAACATTTCTGGATACTAAATCATATTCATTTTAGAAGTAGGCCATCAAATATTTCATTTAACATGTTATCTTGTTTTTTTTTTTTTTTCCATAAAACCAAAATCAAGTGTAATGCAACATGATTATGTTTGTTTGATTTTCTTGTAAACCAACAATACTGTGTGTGTAAACCATTTATTTTGGACTTTCTTTAAATGACTTTAACAGTCATTATTTAAAACAGTCAAAATATGGTCAACCATTTTGTAGAGCAGGCAGTTAAAGGGTTAACTTACACTAGTAGCTTAATAAGCTACTTATTAACTGTTTATTAATAGTTAGTTAGGTAATAGTTGAGTTTAGGTTTTGGGTGGCATAAGGGATATAGAATTATATCATACTTTCTACGTAAATACTAATGAACAGTTAATATCTTAATATTAGGCAAGTAATAAGCTAGTAATAGCATGAATTTTGACCTGAACTAAAGTGTTACCCACTTTTAATTATAAAGTCTATAAACTCTCATAATGCTCCAATTTTGCATGCACAGCAAAAAAGGCAGTAAATGTGCTTTCTAAATATACTATTTTAATATAATATTCAGGTATATGTATTCCTAATGTAATACAGTTTTCAATGAACAAATGAATGCAGATAAAAATAATTTTGTGAAACCGTACAGTAGAATTTTAAACATTAAATTTTGTCTGAGCAGATTACAAATTGCATGAGATTTTTTATTGTTAATCCTACAATTTATTAAAATCTATTTCAGTATGCGGATCGCTGATCAAAAATGTGTTCTTTTCGGCCAAGGTCAAAGATAAATATTTTAGATACTGCAGGGAAAGCGATGCACCATAAATAAACTTATATAATCTATTGTTTACAAGCTCCGCTGTTAATCTCGTTTGAAATAAGCCAAAGCTTATCTATTCAAAAGTCCATTACTCAATTACTTATCTTTTAGATCACAGAGCATCTCTTTATGGCCTTAATTAAAGTGCAACTCTCTGGGTCCATATGGCTGCATCTCCCCAGAGGCATAGAAACATCGTGTAACAGACAAACTCCAGAATTTTCCATTTGTATCATATATCTGTTTGGTCTGTCTCCTGTATGGATTTTGAATCCGAGATTACTTTCTTTGATGTTTTCCACTCAGTCTTTGTCATAGATTAGCGCTGAGAATGAGTTTCAGTGTAATTCTTTTATATTTATGATCAAACTGCATTTTTCTACTACTTTTTAAATTTCCAATGACTTGTAGAGCTCATGCAATATCTGCCCCCAAATGTCCCTAAAACTAGGTTTTCAATCCGCGGATCAAAAGGTTTCATCAGATACTGAAGACATATTACACAGAGATCCCATCAAAGCTCCCAGGAGGAAGTTGTGTGTGGTTGTGCTCAATCCATTCAATCCCGGACCAATTTCATGCAGCAACATTTAATGTCATTTTTTATTTAGCTACTCCTCGTCCTCCTGGGAATTGGTGGTATTGTGTTGTATTGTATTTCTGTGACAGGCATTTGTGGGGCTAGAAAACCATGTTTTAGTGGCTTTTTTCTTTTAACAATAACAAAATCCTACCTTCAGTACAGGACAAATAGAAAAAAGTGACTAAATATATTTATATTCCTTTGTTCCTGGAGGGCCGCAGCTCTGCACAGTTTTGCTCTAACCTTAATCAAATACAGCTGATCCATGATCTAATCAAGATCTGCGTCCCAAATGGCACACTATACACTATGCACTTATGCACTTACACACTTAACAGCATAGTATATATGTAGTGTTGTCCCAAATGGAACACTAATGCTTTTTTACTTAGCGGGAATTCAAACCGGTTGCCAAATTAGTGAAATAAATGACCAAACTAAATAATACTGTACCTGCTTTGAGTATAACTAAATTCACCATCGGTGCTATATTCACTCACGTTGGAGAATTTAGCTTTAACAATCTGACATTATTAAAGTAACCCAACATAAGTGGCAGAAAGCTCCACTCCACTACGTGAGCAAAGCATCTGCCGTTGAGTGTGTGAAGTGTCCAACTTTTCACACTTCATTTTACTGGTTGAATATGTGCCCATCCGGGTAATTAAAGTGCACTTATTCTTTTTAGTGTTTTCAGTGTGAACGCACTACTTACACTATTTATACAAAAAATTGCGTAAAATAGTGCATAAGGATGCGATTTAGGACACACCTGGTTCGGATCCGGCATGTTACCAGAGGAGGGAGAAGGAGTGGTTGAAAGGTAAAAGCGCGGGGGAAGGGGGGGGGGGGATGATAGATGAAAGACGAAAGTGAAGAGTGGGGGGGAGATGTCGTGGACAAAAGTGAGGAGGATTGGGGAGTCTCAGAAGAAAGCTAAGAGCGTGTGAGGAGGGGGATTGGTAAAGTTAAGCCCTACTTATTCTACTCCATTTAGTATAAACATACCTGGCAACACAACTGTTTTTTCCAGAGAGTCTCCCGTATTTCAGACCCATCTCATGTTCTGTTCTGTCTCAACCCCGGATCGCCAACCTTGGTGTAATATCCGATCGCAGCAGCTGCCTGAAACTTGGTAGATAGTACAGACCAGGGGACCACAACATTCCCCCTACCACCCCCCCCCCCCAACCCCCCCCCCACCCTCCTCTTCGTCAGTTAGCGACACTCCCTATCCCCCGCCCCACCTCCCCTCTCCCACTTTCTCTGCATGTCACATAGACAAACACCCCCCAACCCCCCCCCCTCAATGGTCTCCCGGATTTTCTGATGCAAATGTTGGCAGGTATGAGTTTAAGTAGTGCATTCACACTGAAATCACTGAACAGAATAAGTGCACTTTAAATACCGGATGATGTGCTTATTCAACCAATAAAATAAAGTGTGGATTGTTGGACATCTCACGCACTCACCAGCTGCTGCTTTGCTCACGTAGTTGAAGGGCTGTTGGATTATTTCTTTTGGATTGTAAAAGCAAAATTCTACCACAAGAACGACTATACGGCCTCCTGATGGTAAATGCGGTTATACTCATGACAGGTATTATTTGGTAGTTTGGACATTTATTTCACATATTTGGCAACCGTCATACGTCACCAGGGAAACGGTTCAAATTAAAAAAAGCTTTTAAAGTGTTCCATTTGGGACAACACTACATTCATATACTATGCTGTTGAGGGTGTAAGTGCAAAAGTACATAGTGGATAAGAGCATAGTGTATAGTGTGTCAGCTCTTTTTTAGTTGTATTACATTGATTAGTTGCATCAGCTGTGTTTGATCAGGGTTGGAGCAAAACTCGAAATATGCCAGAAATTTACCTATATTCACACATTTGCAGTGACTTTGTATGTAGTATATGAATACTCAGTTTTGGTGTGATGCCATCATTAGTTTTCTAATTGAGACATCATCACTTTAAATCAGTGTTCACCAAACTTGTTCCTGGAGGGCCGGTGTCCTGCAGATTTTAGCTCCAACCCTAATCAAACACACCATAACAAGCTAATCAAGGTCTTACTAGGTATACTTGAAATATCCAGGCAGGTGTGTTGAGGCAAGTTGGAGCTAAACCCTGCAGGGACACCGGCCCTCAAGGACCGAGATTGGTGACCCCTGCTTTAAATAATAATTTATTCACATATAAATATTAATTTGACTCCTTAGAACCAATGAGATTCATTCTTGTCTTTCACATAACACAATTTCAACATGAACCAATAGGTTTTTTGTGTGCATCGGTCAGATATGATTGAGGGTGACCAGTGTTGGGTAATGCATCACAAGTATTGTGAGTTGCATAATACTATTACTTTTCTCAGTAACGAGTAAAGTAATGCATTACTTTTAAAGAATAAGTAATAATATTTGAGTTACATTCTTAAAAATGTAATGCAAGCTAATTTTTTGTTTAATAAATTAGCTTTTTTCCAGGCTAAATTGCTTAAATAAAATTAAGTTAGTCTCGTTTAATCATGCAGTCAATGAGAGAATGTGTTCATTATTTTGAACCCATTGAAGAAAAGGAAAAGGGCATTGTCCCAATGGACAAATAGCACAAGAGTAGAAAACATTGCTTTAAACTTTCAATAAACTGTATACACGGCATGTCTGTCTTGATGTTCTCAGATAACATCCTAAAATATCATTTTTTAAAATTTGTTTTTTAAAGGTAGATAAAAAAATATACAGTGCATTGTTAATTGCAGAACTCCTTTATTAAAAAAAGAACGAAAAAAAAAACAAGTTCTGAAAGAGATCAAGCCTCAGCCAGGTAATAAAAAGTAACTCAAAAATAACTTAATGCATTACTTCCTATAAAATGTAACTGAGTAATGCAACTAGTTACATTTTTGTGTAGTAACTCAATATTTTAATGCACTACAATTTTAAAAAGTAACTTTCCCCAATACTGTTTGTCACCATATAAAGCAGGAGTGTTCAAACTCTGTCCTGGAGGGCCGGTGTCCTGCATAGTTTAGCTCCAGCTTCCTTCAACACACCCCCCTAGACATTTCTAGTATACCCAGAGCTTGATTAGCTGTTTCAGATGTGTTTAATTAGGGTTGGAACTAAAATATGCAGGACAAAGTTTGGACACCCCTTATATAAAGAAAAGAAGGAACCTTTTAGATGAACACGGACATATTCATTTTTATGTTTTTGTAAACATTTTAACTCGGATATTACTTTGAGGGACAGAACTTTTGATTACAAATATCTTCATTTGTTTTACGAAGATGAACAAAACCCGTTCTGGTTTGGAATCAAATGAGGGTGAGCAAATGAAAGAGTTTCTACTTTATTCATGATAATCCTAACAGCTTTTTGTGTGGAGCACAACTGTTTAAACAAGCAAACTCTCAGAACTCTTTTGACCTTACACTGCAATTCTTATTCTCATTATGAATGTCTAATTACACTGAGAAAGACGCTTTATGCTGCAGTGTGAGAAATGGAAAGTTGGCTTGCAGACTGATAAAAGTTGCACAACTGCTTTTCAGCATAAACACAAGACCACACGTTCTCAGATAATCAGATGATGACATTTGCAAAGTTTCATGCTTTCCAGCTGACCCAGTTCACTAGCACACCGCCAGAATCCAGATTCGCCTCTTGCTGCTTAAATCTTCTTGACTAGAGAGATAGTAGCTCAAAAACAAATCATCAAATCATAGAAGAGATAGCAAAAGATGTTCATAATGGTAAGCGTTGAACCTACAAAATGAAGTTCAGCAATTTTGTGTGTGGTGTTTCGGTGTTATTCCCTAACACCCACAATTCAATTTAATCTTATGCTGTTTCTGTTGCCGTTTGTCATTGTCAACGGTTTCAGTGCAATATACTGTCTGCAGCCGCATTTCATTTTAAGCAAATTTCCCTCATACCCTTCAGATAAATCTGTATCTCAAAAAAAAACTTGTGGAAATGAGCTTGTGGTGGCGGTGACTCCAGTGGGGTTTAAACATGAGCGAGCAGGAATCTGTGTCACACATGAACAGCCGTATACAGCAGGACGCAGAACGATATTTCAAACAGGATTAGATGACATTACTGACACTGAAGTTAAAGATCAGCTTTGGTTAAAGATGAAAATGCACTGGATAACTGCAGTAAACTATTTATATTTATAGTATTTACTGGGGTATGTTTTTTTTGCAGGATATTACATTTTTACCTTAATACACTTTGCAGATTCTTTTGTAATATTTAGTGCTTGGCAAAAATGATTTACATCCAAAATAAAAGTTTGTTTTGATGTAATTTAAGTAACTATACTGTGTATTTGTGTATATAATTACGCTCAATCGGGGCTGCATGATATTGGAAAAATCTAACATTGCGATATTTTGTTATTCTGTGATATACAGTTGAAGTCAAAGTCTGTTTATTATTTTTATTCTTTACTTACTGTACCCGAATACTGTTAGACTCAGAAAAGGCACTGTATATTTCAATTATATATTTTCCTGGATTGTATTTATAGGTTTTTCATTAGATTCTGTGCAAATGCACTACCCTACAGAATCATCACAATCAGTCTAAAATAATCAGTTCTTTCCAAATAGAGATATTCAAGTCATCTGGTGAAATTGTATTTATTTCACTATATAAAGTTTAAGTCAGAATTATTACCCCCCTTTTTTCCTTTTTTTCTTTTTTAAATATTTCCTAAATGATGTTTAACAGAGCAAGGAAATTTTCACATTATGTCTGATAATATTTTTTCGTCTGTAGAAAGTCTCGTTTGATTTATTTTGGCTAGAATAAAAGCAGTTTTTAATTTTTAAAAGCTATTTTAAAGTCAAAATTATTAGCCCCTTTAAGCTATATATTTTTTCGATAGTCTACAAAACCAACCATTGTTACACAATAACTTGCCAAATTACTCTAACCTGCCTAGTTAACCTAATTAACCTAGTTAAGCTTTTAAATGTCCCTTTAAGCTGTATAGAAGTGTCTTGAAAAATATCTTGTAAAAATTATGTACTGTCATAATGGCAAAGATAAAATACATCAGTTATTAGAAATAAGTTATTAAAACTATTATATTTAGAAATGTGTTCAAAAATCTTCTCTTCTTTAAACAGAAATTGGGGAAAAAAATAAACTGGGGGGCTGATAATTCACATAATAATTCTGACTTCATACAAGTCAAAACAAACTTATTTTGGATGCGATTTAAGCAAATTAATCTTTTAATAAATTTACTTGCAATTTTTGCTTGACAAGTTTTTGTACATTTTCAGCTTATAATCTTCCACAAATATATCAGTAACCGTAATGTTATCTAGTTATTAAAAATAAATACATGTGTGTGTTTTCTATAGCATTGGTTTTGTTTGTTTTTATATATTGATTCATATTCGTTGCATTGACTCCAGTTGTTAGTTACAGTTGTCCAGTTGTTGTTGAGGTTAGAGAGTCAAAAACTCTCACCACAAGATTAAATCAATTTTTAAGATATATATGTCAATTTACTGTAACCAGTTTTAGTTTCTTCTGGTGAACACAAAAGAAGATACTGTATACTGAAGAAAGATGGAAACTTGTAACCAATGACGCAGTATTTGTTTTTTCAATTACAGCCAAGAGGACAGTGGTTACAGGCTTTTAGATTTCTTCAAAATATCTTCTTCTGTGTTCAACAGAAAATAGAATCTCATGAAGGTTTAAAAAACATAAGAGTGAGTAAATAATGGGTCTTTTTCATTTTTTTGTTTGAAATATTCTTAACTTAAAGAGCCCCTACTATGCATTATAAAAGGCCATAATTTGGATTTAGAAGTCTCCAACAACAGGCTGCTATGCATGTAGGTCCGAAAACACTTTAATTGTCTTATAATAAGCAGTGTTTTTACTAGTCTGTGTAAGAACACCTGATGGTGGCATAGCAACGACAGACAACAGGGGATTTGAACTCAGAATTGCATTTAAATTGATAAAGGATTTTCCACATGCTTTTACTGTAGGCGTGATGTTTATAGCCCAATAAAGATTTAACCAGAAACACAGTTCAAGGTGCGTAGAGTGATTACAACAATTTAAAGGTGCAGAATATAAATTTGACACCCAGTGGTTGAATTAGGTATTGCATTTCTGGATTAAAACAAACGCTAGTGCAGGTTTCCGGATGACCAACAGGAGCGAGTCTCTAGCTTAAAGGCTGATTTAAATCGTGTTTTAAATAAAGGCATAGAAGGAATCCACGATAGAAGGAATGTTGTCCATATAAAAGGAGTGTATGTCCTAACAAACACCTCAAATTGATATATTAGAAACGGCTTCTATTTCTCACAGCTGAACACAGAAAACTGACAATGACCACCTCAGGTACACCTCATGTGCTTTATTCAGTGTTTAATGCTAACAATGTGAGTTTGAGTGCCGTTTCACATGACATTTATTGCCATACTACTAAAAGCAGGAGTAGATAGTTTACGTCAGATCTTGAAAATAAAATAAACAGTTTGAAATGAAACTTTAGTACTGTGAAATAATGCAAACCAACACATATAAGTGATTAAGCATCTGCCTTTAATAATGTTTAAGATATTTAATATGTATTATTTAGATTATAAACCTTACCATTTCGTGAGTAAGAGCATATTCTGTGCTTCTGAAGTGCTGTATTTAAATTTCTGTCGTGTTTCATCTGGTGCAAAAAGCCAAACTGCTTATCCCTGCAAATCTCCTCACATAGCGTGTTGTTAGAACATGGTTACAATGTAACCTGCTCACCTAATATTTATGTTTGTAATATTTATTTTATTTGCCAAAATAATAACCCCATGTGGAATGCTGCGTCTCCTTTTGGAGTCTGCTACTGTCCACCGGAGGTCACATTTCGGTCATGGACCTATGCTTTTTAAGAACCTTTTTAAATGAATAAATGAAATTGTTATAATCACAAGCGATCTAGCGGCTACAGATTGCTGGTAAACAAACAGTTCACTAAACAACTACAAATCTGCCAGTATATGAACTACAAGTTCCAGTCATGCACCGCTCGCATGCACCTGTTTCTCATTATGTTGATTTCACACACTCACAAACTGATTACATGGACTATATACACAACACACACGCACACCTTTTGGCTGAGTCTTGTTTATCTGTCAAGTGAATTTTACAACTTAGTTTCCTTGCCTTGCCTTCCGTGTTTTAACCCTTGCCTTGTTTGTTTTATTTACGTTACCTGCTGCCTGCTTGGACTGACCATTCGCCTGTTATCTGACTACGACTCTGGATTCCTTGTGTACATCTATTTGCCCCTGTGTTGACCATTGCTTGCCTGATCATCTCTGTGTTATAAATCTGCTTATGGATCTGCACTTCCTTTGTCAGCGTCTCCCTTGTGACAGAAATACGCTGAAATATATTTGGCTAAAGTGGCATTGGGGATGGCATTAAAAGAACCAAACAAAGACAGCGTTCTAGCACGTAACAGACATTTTAAAGCAGAATATCTTACTTCAGCATTGTTTTTCCAGATAAACAAGAATGTTCACTTTCATGTTAGGCATGTTTCCTAAATTTCTGCAAAATATTATTTTATGCTTTAGAAGACTAACAGAAAAACATACAGCACCTTTAATATGTATTATTCTAACCACAGAAAACAAGTAGGCAACCATTTTAATCACACTTTCAGACTGTGATCTGGAGGAAGAAGTATCCCATTCAATTGAAAATCAAAAGCTTTTAACATTTCAGATTTAAACCTCAGCTAAATGTATTCATTCACTTAGAGCTGTGTCACACTCTGAATGCGAGGTAATTTTCAAAAACCCTTAATAGGGACTCTTTAAACTGTGAATTCAAAACTCAAAACTCAAAGTCTTGCCTATACGGTATTTAAAATGACCTTTCAAGATGAAAGCTGGCATTATTTTCTACACTCGTGCTTTAAAGTGTCATTTATCTCATCATCTGAAGCAGTCGTCTCATTTTGACATTTGCATCCCTGTCACTTAGTTTACTTTTAGAAAAGCAGCATTCTCAGGTGGAGCTGTTTTACATGTTTATTGCACCAGATGCTCCCCTTTTATCTACAAAGCCGCGATTCCCTTTCCCAACAAATCATTTTTGAAAAATGTGTCAATTCCCATGAAGCAGAAGGATGAGTCAGATATGAGCCGTGCGACCGGCTGCTGTCTGCTAAACCGGGACAGCAGACTATCAGCACCGATACATGCGATGCGCTCCTCTCACAAATGTCATTAAAATGTGAAAAACTCTTGAAGCATGTGATATTTTTTAGTCAAATTTGTATTCAAAGTTTTATTCACAGTTCATTCGCTCTCTCAAGTGTAATCTACAAAAACCGGTGAGAATGTCAGATCTGTTTTGGACTTGGCTGTAATTGCTCTCAGCCTGAGTTAATCTCAGCCAGCGTGAGTTCGCTCTGACAGTAATGATCCAGAATAATCCTGATAGAATCATTCATATTATTAGTGTGCGTGTGGCTATCTGTGATATATATAGAGAAGAAAGCTGAGAAGGGCTTCTCTCACCAGCGATTTAGCTGAAGAATTTTTTGAAAGAGACGAGCAATGACAGATTTTAAGTGTTGGCTTATGTCCTTTCCTGATCTGGGGCTGATTTGTCTCTGTGATGTTTGCTTGGAAAAACCCCAAGTCAAATGACTAGCACACAGTGCAAATGCACACACACACGCACAGTCTTGCATTTTTAAACATCTGGATTTTAAATATCCTTGTTTTAGGGACCGAGTGTAACCCCGCCGGTCCTACCTCACCCAACCCACTCCGAGCTGGTATCAATCCAGCGACCTTCCGCATGGGAGTTGGGTGCTCTACCAAGGAGGCTAAAGACCATGGCCTCTAGCGTTTGTCGCTAGAGCACCTTTAGAGGTCTGAGGAGTGAGGTTTACCTGCACAGCACACACTAGCTGGCCTCCGTTACACTCACCCCCCTAAACCTCACTCCCATCCAGGTCACGGCACCAATGTAACCCCGCCGCTCCTACGAGCACCAAAAATATATACCAAACCATGTATGCTAAATTTGCTAATTTACTAATTTATTCAGTAATATTTAAAAGTAGCTACAACATATTGCTTTAAATTAATACAGTATCATTTTTAACATTTATAATGAACTTATTACAGTAAAAACATAAACAATCCTATTTATAACACAATGGAGGTCACAGCTTAGTTCAAACTGCTCCTGCCTTTGCCTTGATTTGCTTGCAGATGTCTTGTGCATTTTCCTTTATCTGTCAAGTGACAGTATTTACAGTTGAAAAGTCTGGTTCATTTACAACATTTAATTTCAGTTGGCTTTTTGTTGCTCAGCAATAAAACAAAGAAACAATAGGTTTCGTTAAATTTGAAATGACGATCTCTGTCAAAAGCATTTGCCCCAACCACCTCTTCATCATTCTCCCTCTCTTTTAAGATGGGATAGTGAGCCAAATCAAAGGTTATCATGGCCCTACTTTGGGCATCTCTGGTTTAGGGATGTTTACTGTATGATGGTTAAAAAAACATGGGTAAATGGCCTTGAATAAAACATTGATATTTTTCCCACACATTTTTTAAACAGTCCATGACTAAACACCATCTGAGATCTTCAACTGCAGGCTTCATGTGACTGCTTAATTCTCTTGATGTCATTACACTTCTTATAATAGAGGATTTTTAATCTATTGCTTGAACAGGCTTTGTGGCGACTCTTTGATCACAGCAGCTTTGAGTGCTGGTCAGTCATTTCAGATGATGTCACCAGGAAGCCATCGTAACCGAGTTAGCAGCTCACTGCTATACGTTAATAACTGCTGCCTTCACTGGTGATAAACCTCATGATGTTTAAGTAAATCCTCAAGCTGGAGGATGCACATCTATCAATATGTATTCATTCTATTATTGGGTCCTTATACTTAACTGAAATCATAACTGTTATGTGATGGAATGGAGTTGTGGATCCAAATGCAGGTTTATTCAAGAGAGTTGTCAATTAAACATTGGTCAGAATAGAAGCAAGTGGGCACATGCCGTGAAATCCAAAGCGTAGTCATTAAAAGACAAAAGGTCAGTTCCGGGGGCAAGCAACATAAACAAGCAGACGAGCAAGTTTAAACAAGGGAAGGTAAAAGTGTCGTAAAGTTCACAGTAACAGTTTACAAGACAAGTTTATTTATAGTCTATGTAATCAGTTTATAATGATCCTCTGGTTGTGTGTGTGTGTAATTAGTATCAAACAAGAACAGGTTTGTGTGAGGTGCATGGCAGGATTTGTAGTCCCCTAAGTGACAGAACGGTAGTTCAGATGAAGGCGTGTGTTTACCAACGATCTACAGCCGCTTGATCACCGGTAATCATAACAATAACTATGGAAATTTAACTGAAATAAAATCAAATATTATGTATGAGCAATTCCATGCAAATGTCAACCTTGCTACAATTTTTTTTTACCAAAATAGAGAAACATCTACGTTTTTTTTTGTGTAAGCAAGTATTTTCCAGTACTTTAAAAATACTCAAAAATGTCTCTGTCAATGTTTTCAAACTGTTCTATTTGATTTACCAAAGTCACACAAGTGGCAATTTTACATCTGTCTTTTCCATAACGGAAAAGTGTCACATCCACAACGAAGCTTTTTCCTCATTAATGCAAAAATGTCAAATAAAATAAAAATCAATCATGTTAGTTCTATAGAGAGACAATTCTTATTCTTCTGATTATCATTATTTCTTTTGGGTTGTGCTGTTTTATTTACAGAATTTCTACAAATTATGTTTTACACTGTAAACTCGCAGACTTTTTGGTCACATCCATAATGCTTGATTATTTTTCTCATTTAAAGTATAAAAAATGTTAAAATGTTTACAGATTGATGTTTTTCTGCTCCCGTAACTGTGTTTAGTTGCTTTGGAAAATATAAACACATGTTTCAATATAATGTTAACATATACTTTTTATGTGAATTTATGTTTTAAGTTTTTACTGCAAATGTCACATCCATTATGCTGGAATTGCTCATATATATATATATATATATATATATATATTCCCAGAGATGGGTTGCGGCTGGAAGGGCATCCGCTGCGTAAAAACTTGCTGGATAAGTTGGCGGTTCATTCCACTGTGGCGATATATATAGGGTAGAACAAATTTTCTAGGCAACATTTGCTTAAATGACTAAAACTGAAATAAAAATGTTTACATTTTTAAAAAGCCAAAATCGATTTTTTTTAAATACATAACTAATTCTTTAAGTAACAAATTTTACAACAAAGCAATTTTTTTTTTTTACAGAAAATGACACGGACTTCTTTAAGAAGATAATAAAACGATGCACAAGATACAACATTTTATTTAAATTTGCAAACTATTTGTTATTATATACACACACACACACACAAGGTTCTGTCATTGGATGCACATAACACAGAGGATTGGTTGGTGCCGTCTCAGCAGCCAATGAGCTTACTCCTCACCATTTAAATACAGTACTTCATTGTTTGCTCCAGCTATGTATAGATATTATTTGTATATGCCTATATTTGTGGCATATTTGCAGTTTCTACACATGAGCGCCTTCTGATTTATCACTGATCACAGAGCTGTGCTCTTCTGACAAGATGAACCTGACAATAGCAGCTTTTGCTGAATCACGATTTTGACTTAATTACCCAGGAATTTTATTATTTTTTAAAAGATATCTAATAGACGTCTAAACACAGTCATTTTGGCTAAAAAAAGGCTAAATTTAAGCTGTCAGTAAAAATCAAATAGATGTCTAAGAATAGCCCAAAACTAAACTAGTCGTCAAAAAAAAAACTGAATGACTACACATATAAAGTCTGTCTAATCTGTCTATTTGACGACTAGTTTAGTTTTAAGCTATTCTTAGATTTTCTTAGACAGCCTAAGTTTAGCCTTGTTTTAGCCAAGCTGTCTATGTTTAGATGTCTATTAGACATCTATTAAACACAAAATTGTTTTTGCTGGGTATGATTTATTGTGCCACAATAAAAAACACTCCAAAATTGACACTAAATTATTAAAATTAAAAAGTAAGTGGAATGCATAAAATAAACTATTTAAAATATAAATATAGACTACACTCATTCGCTGTTAAACTATTATTAAAATATGTATATGTAACACAATATTGTTAGATTTCCATTTGTTTACAGTTATTTATAAAATTTACTTACAAATGTAAGATAAAGTAGTGATTACATAAGTCAGTTATTTTAGTGTCAGTGGCTCTCTGCTAGTCACTTTGAGGCAGTAAGACTGAGATCATATGATGGCTGATTTTCTTTTCTTACCCCTGAAGGTCAACGGGAGACATCCAAACTGTCAGTTTCTGTATGAGCTGCAGATGGCAGAGAAGGAATGTTTGGGCGATCTAGCAGACGAGCCTCTTCTGCACACTGAAGGTAAAGCATTAATGTGTGTGTGTGTGTGTGTGTGTGTGTGTGTGTGTGTGTGTGTGTGTGTGTGTGTGTGTGTGTGTGTGTGTGCATGCATGATATCTTCCTCTAAGTCCACTTACAACATCTGCTGTGGACAGTATGTTAAAGCGACATTCACTATAGGCAATCTCATTCCCTACAAACATTACCCACCTTTTCCCACACTATGATCTTTGTGTGAGTTTTCAGAATAACTTCCTTAAAGTCTGTTTAAAACTGGGCACAATGAGCTGGTATTATTCTCCTCACCTTTCTTCCATCCAGTATTATAAGGAAACTTATTAGAATGAACAAATGACTTTCGGCAGACCATGAATAAAACTCAAATTGAGTCTTTCTGCAGCAACATTACAGAAGTTGAATTAAAAAGGGACATTAATCTCAAAAGAGCCACACTGAATATCACATTGAAAGTGCTTAATGTTATTTTTATGATGGGTAAAAGTAAAGCACTAAGCCAAACATACCTCTCAATCAGTTTTCACACGTATATTGTGATTATTTGTAGCGCAACGTCATTCATTTTCTTTCGACTTAGTCTCTATTTCAGAGGTCACCACAGCGGAATGAGCTGCCAACTATTCCAGCATATTTTTTACGCAGCAGATGCCCTTCCAGCTGCAGTTCAGTACTGGAAAACACCCATACACACATTCACACACACACACTACGTGCAAATTTGTTTATTCTATTCACCTATAGCGCACGTCTTTGAACTGTGGGGGAAACTGGAGCACCCGGAGGAAACCCACGTGAACACGAGGACAACATGCAAACTCGACACAGGAGTGCCAACTGATCCAGTCGGGACTCAAACTAGCTACCTTCTGGCTGTGAGGTGACAGTGCTAACCACTGATTCACAGTGCTGCCCAGTAGCACAACCTTATTATTTCATCCATTTAAACAATGGGGAAAAAGTGGATAGGAAAAGACTTTGAAATGAGCTCTCGGCACAGTGTTTGTCCTGCATAATCAGTGAGTGTCTCATTGTTTCTGTTCAGCGTTGCTCTGGCAGATGCAGAATCACATGTACTGTTGGCTCATGGAGGTTGAGTCGCTTTGGCTTCAGCTTTTAAGGTCAATGTTGAACATGATACTATATTGTCTGAATTGGACATGACCCACATCTGGAGGACAGCTTTTTTTTAGACTAACTTTGTGTATCAAAATATCTTAGACTGCATAAAAAAATTAATTAGTGGGTAGCGCTGTCACCTCACAGCAAGAAGGTTGCTGGTTAGAGCCCCAGCTGGGTCAGTTTTGTGTGGAGTTTGCATGTTCTTCGATAAGATAAGTTCTCCGCTCGATAAGTTGGCAGTACATTCTGCTGTGGCAACCCCCTGATTAATAAAGGGACTAAGCCAAAAATGAATGAATGTATGAACTTTCAGACTGACATGAATTATTGTCAATTATTTTAGAAATAATTCATTCCAGTCAGAAATAATGCAAATAAATTTGGCCATCACATTTTATTCATTCATTCATTCATTTTCTATTAGGCATATTCCCTTTATTAATCTGGGGTCGCCACAGTGGAATGAACTGCCAACTTATCCAGCATATGTTTTACGCAGCAGATGCTTTTCCAGCTGCAATCCATCACTGGGAAACACCCATACACTTTCATTCACACACAAACAATACGGACAACTTTAGCTTACCCAATTCACCTATACCACATGTTTTTGGACTTGTGAGGGAAACCAGAGCACCCGGAAAAAACCCACAAGAACACGGGGAGACCCAGCCGAGGCTTGAACCAACTGCATTCTTGCTGTGAGCCGAGAGCGCTACCCACTGTGCCACTGTGTTGCTGTAATCACATTGTATTTTTAGTTAAACTCCATTGTTATAAATTACAAATCAATAAAAAACTATATATTGTTTTAACATGTTCATTTTAAAATAGGGATAATCATCATAATAATGACAAGCACACAAAACATAGGCTCATTCTGAAAATATACATTATGGGAGATCGCAAATTATGTAGCCAGAAGTATGTATGGCTGCATTTTGTCTTTAAAACTAACATTACGGTCGGCGCCAGTGGTGTAGTGGTTAGTGCGTCGACACATGCACGCTGGTGCTCACGGCGACCCGAGTATGATTCCTGCTTCGTGGTTATATGCCGATTCCTCCCCTCTCTCTGCTCCCCATGCTTTTCTGTCAATAATGTACTGTCCTATTCATTAAAGGTGAAAACCCCGAAAAAATAATTATAAAAAAAAAAGAAATTAAAAAAAACTAACTCTACTGGGGTGGTATGATGCCATTCCATTTTGCGCTAGCTGCTGATCGCTTACCTCCATATGGATGGGTTTCCTGCTGTTACCAGTTTGTCCAGTTGCCAAAAAATGTAATAAACAAGTAAATAACAGGATGAGAATGTGGCAAAATCTGAAAACATGGTAAAAATCAGGCGAGGGCTTTTCTTTTTCTGGATTGCTTTTCAAAACACTATCGGTTGGGTTTAGGGAAGAGGGTGGGTAGGGTTATCTGTCCATCGGTCAGTCAGTCATTCAGTCAATAAGTCGGTTGACAGTGACCTCTGGTGGATTTACCCAAGAACAGCAGGTGCGAATGGCACTAGTGATAGAATTTTGAGATCTCAAAAAGCGTATACTGTGGCCTCTGATGGATTCGCAAAAACAAACTGCAATAAACATAATTCCTGAAATGTATTTTGCAAACTCCAGAAATGTGTGTAGCGGTACATTTTCAGATTGAGTCTACACAGCAAAAGGACTAACACCTCAGCTAAAATTAAAACTGAAATATAAAACTATTTAAACTTTTAATGAAAACAGCAGCAGAAGGGATATAAATTTCTCTTTTTTCTATGAAAGATACTCATGGTTTTATGATGAGAGCTCTCAGATCTTTTTTTGAAGCTTTTAATAACCCAGATGTTTTAGTGATGACTCAGTGTAACTGATGTTTGTTTCTGATGAGATCTGAATATTTTCTCCTGCTTTTCTCTGTTTGCTGGCTGTAATCTAACAACATGCGGTCAATAACTGTAAGGGTCTATCTTTAACGTTTGTTTATTTATGTTACAACTTCAATGTTAAACAACTGCATCCACAGAAAAAAGCCAAAATCATTCATAGACAGCCTTTCATTATTTTTCGAAGCTTGTTTGCCGTTGTTCTGCATCTACAAAATCAGGAGTGTGGGAAAAATTGCTTTGCTTTGGTTTGTTTTGTTGACAGCTGGAAGATGTCCATCAACACACAGATGTTCCAATTAATGGTAATTATTTTTCAGCAAATGCAAACAGGTCTTGACCATTACAAAGGGTGAATCGAGTCCCTCTGGAAATGGGTGAAAAAAAAGCAGTTCGGGCTGCTTAAAGTCTCCCACATTTCTGATGGTTCATAAAAGGGCACAGTGGACGGAGCACTGACCAATCAGAGGAAGTGTTTACTTCTCCTTCAACAATATTTGTCGAGTGACATGTTTTCTCTTCGTTTAGATTCCTTATTTTCCCTCAGAACTGACCAGCTGTTTTAGAGAAGATGCAGCTGTTTAAAGCAATCGTAGCCAAAAAATGAAAAGTCTGTCGTTATGTGCTCGCCTTCATGAGATTTCAGACCTGCATGACTTTCTTTAATATTAGTAGCACAGTACTGTTTAAACATTTTCAGCAAGAATGCATTATATTGACCAATTCATCTTTATTTCTATAGTGCTATACAATGTAGATTGGGTCAAAGCAGCTTAACACAAAAGTTCTAGTAAATTGAAACTGCTTCAGTCCAGTTTTCAGAGTTGAAATTAAGTTTAGTTTAGTTCAGTGTGGTTTAATTTCACTGCTGAAAGTCCAAATACTGAGGAGCAAATCCATCCATGCGCAGCTCCACAATTAAGCAAGCCAGTGGCGGCAGTGGCAAGGAACAAACTTCACCAATTGACAATTGTTCAATATTGATCCTTGTACATATTTACAGTACTTATAAAATGTGTTTTTCTTTTAAAGGTTTTGTGAAGTGCTTTGAAATGTACATTTTTAAATTTAATGTTTATTGTAATCTGAACTGAAACACGAAGAAAGGGTCACAGAGAAGCTCCTCCTTATTAAAAAACAACCAAATAGAGTTTTGTTTAATCACAGCTCTGCCAGTGAGAGTGTTTAAGCTGAAGCGCATCAAATGAAAGTAAATGAGAAGTGATTTAAGCGGGCCGGGACATATCAGACACTTTAGAGCATTTGATTGGTCAGGGTTTGATGAGAAGCTAAAGTATGAGGTGTCTTGAAAAGTGACAAACTGCAAGCTCTGGATGTTTATATCAGGTTTACTATATCTTTGTTATAATTTTTGATGGCTCAATGGCAATCAGGAAGAAAAAATGAATAAATTAACAATTTAATAAATGAACAGATTAGAGCTTTCTGCTTTCTGCTTGCCGCATGCCAAAGCAGCACAGCAGAGCATGGAGCGTAAGCTGAGCTGAAGCAGCAGTGCCGTGATCATTTCAGCGCTGGGTCTATTTTTTGCAGCGCCACTTATGCTCAATTGAAATGACAATGCATTAATAATGACCAAAAACACATTGAATGACAGAACAAAATAGCAATACTAACACTGATATTTACATAGTCAATTGAATAAACTTAAGTGATTAAAAAATACTAAAAAAAGCAATAAAAAACAAATAATTGTCTGGGCCCAAACCACAAAACCAAAATTAAAAAAATTTAGTATACACTTTCCTTAAGTTGCACACTAGTTTAATTATATATATATATATATATATATATATATATATATATATATATATATATATATATATATATATATATATATATATATATTAACTATATATTAAATATATATAACTATATATTTTTTTACTAATACTATATCTGTATAATTATTATTATAACTATACATTATGCTGACAATCAAAAACAAAATCACTTGATATCATGTTGTCTTCTGACTGAGTGCACCTTAAAAGACATAAATGACACCCCGTCGCCTTGGAATGATAAGGTTCTATCTGCGTTCTAAATGATTTTGAGATATTGAGCTTCAAACATTTTGCATTCCACATAGCAAACAATATGTGTAACAGTTATCTCTTATACATTAACATGACAGAGAGCCTAAATGTATTCTAAATTTAAATTATCAAAATTATCTTTATTTGGGTTAAAATAAACAGGGCAAATGCAGACAGAACCTTGTAATCCTGAAAAGTCATTTTCTGCTTGGAATTATAAGGTTTTATCTGGCAGATCATTAATTAAAGTATTACATTTCAAGAAATACAATTAGTCTGCTTATTCATTTAGAAAAAAAATGGTGTTGTAACAATATGTTGATGTTTTAGAAAGTACTTTTTTTTGCTTTCTTTAAAATTCATTTAATGTTTTAGGATTAAAATTTTTCTTGTTCAAATTAAGCTTAGAAGGCTGTGCTAAATGTCTTGTCCAGTGCAGATGCTATTTTTTGGTAATTAATATGGTAATATTTACTGAACTATGCTTTATATGAATTCAGGCACGTGCACACATAGGGCTCAACCTGTGCAGTGCACATGCCCTTATTAGTCTTAGATAGAAAGTGCCCTTCCAAAATGATCAAAAGTGCCCCCGCGACGCGACACACCCTCTGTCCCGCCCTTCAGTAGGCGCACGGCAACACTGATCTTGAGTACGCGCACTCAACCTCATACCCCCCCCCCCCCCACCCCCCCTTACAGTACGCGCACGACAACAAACCCCCCCCCTTCAAAAAATTTATTGTGCACATGCCCTTGGGACGGTCTCTGCACGGCCTGTATGAATTATTGCATTGTATTCATTGAATTATATGTCCCATGAGTTAAATTAAGTATTTGCCCTTAAATGCTTAATATCAAATTTTACAAAACTTTAAAAGAAAACAGACAACGAGCAAATGAGTTGTTTACCACACACTGAAAAATGATTCATTGACTTGATATGTATATTTGTTTTTATTATTATTATTATTATTATTATTTAGCTAATCCTGATTGGTCCTCGTGCGAGAATTTGAAATGCTGCTTGGCTCACAGAAAGAACCTTATAAAGCCAAGCTAGAGTTCATTTGTTTTTTAAATAAAAAGTCTTAAAATGTTAACAACTTATACAAAAACATGACATAATGTAAATAAGTTGTCATTTAATAAGAACATGTGATTAACAAAATTTTGACAAAAAATGTCAGATAGAACCTTATAATTCTAAATAGACGACTCATAGAGCGTGTGAAGCAAACAGTTCTACATAATTGTTCAAATATAGACTTGCAGGCTAAGGAAACAGCATATGGGGAAGTTGCCGTGGGTTTAGGTGAAAAGTAAAAATAAAGAAGTTTATATATAGATATAGACAGAGATAGATTGATCAGTGCAATACCCGCTGGCTTCGATAAGGTGTATCCAGTGTCAATGCTAAATGCCTGCATGCTGCTTCTGCTCTCCCTACATGATGTGCATACATTGCTTCTTCTCTGCTTATGTGTGTGGTGTGAAAGAGCCATAAGAAAATGCTTTTCTGTTCATGCAAAAATATTAAGCAGCAAATCTGTTCCTTATAAACCACCATCGACTCGTCAGATTTCAGTTGACATCTTAGATATTTATGGTATCAAAATTATTCAATCTACAGTCTGATTCAAGCATTCAGTACAGAAACTAGTTTGGCCCAGCCCATATATTTTGAACAGTGGGATATTATAAATATACTTAGTACACAATTATTGAATCATATTTACTTATGTTTTTATATGCCATTTTTAAATCGGAAAATCAATGTTTCCTTTCCAATTGGTGCTAAACATGATGCTAAACATGCTAGTAAAAGATAAACATGTAAATATTGGTGGTTAAAATCTTTTTCAAGACATGCGTGGCTCAGTGGTTAGCATGGTACTTCACAACAAGAAGGTAAAGATGACATGCAGTATAAGCGAATTGACCTATCACTTAATAGATGATCAGTTTATTTGTGTTTGAGCTGTGCTTAATTGCAGTAGTTCATCCATGTTGTGTGCATAGACAGTGAACAGCTGAAATCTGATGTTGGAAAAGCACTAATTAAACATCACTGTTTCAGCTCAATAGGCTCAACCTTAAAAAACCTTTTGTTCTGAAAACTGTTTGGCCTGAAAGTCTGCTTTTTGGATGAGCTGTCCCTTTCATACAAATAAAGAACTAAGTGCCCTCATTGCTGTAATTTTCTATTTGCAGTGTTTATGAGAGTGTATGAAGTTGTAGATGACGATGATGAATGGTGATGTGATTTCATTGTCAAACCTCTTTCTATTTATGTCCAGACCTTCACAAAACACTTATCTGACCATAGATGCCGGAATGCAACTCGTCCCTGTGGGCAGGTCTCAAGAGACGCAGTGACTTTCCCCTTTTTTGAGTTTTTTGGTTGTACTGTGGTACCTTTAATGTTAAATCAAAGTCAATCTGGAGGTGTGATTTATGCACTGTTTGGGGTTTTAAGTTAAAAGCAAAAACCTGTTTAGTTGCACTCATCACCTAAAACATTGGTAAATGAGTGCGGATCTTATCTTGAGCTCAGCGTTTTCTCTGATTCCTGTCAAACATGTGTCAGGTTTCTCATGTGCAGTGGCTGCAATGTTTTTTAAAGCATATTTTGAGATCTTGATGTTTTAAACTGTTGTTTTGTTCTCTGTTTCAGGTTGCAGAGGGATGTGGGACAATTTTTCTTGCTGGCACCATGCTGATGTTGGAAAGGTGGTCGTCAATAACTGTCCTGCTGCCCTCAAAAATTTGTTCACCAGAGATGGTAATTTTGCTTTTACATTTGCAAACCTTCATTCATCCGTTCAGAATCTGCCAATATAGGCTCATTCTGAAAACGTAGCCCGATGTTCATTTCTGGAGATCGCAAATTATGTAGCCAGAAGTACGTATGGCTGCATTTCGTCTTTAAAACGAACGATATATTAAATTTAAATGTATTCCGTTACATTACTGCTTTACCCAAAAATGTTATTAGATTAAAGTAATGCATTACTGGCATTACTGTGAAATACGTTACACCCAACTCTGTTCTAGATATACCTGAAGATTTTAGGCTGAAATTAAATTATCATGGCCTGGGGGGTGAGCAAATGACACTTTCATTTTTGGGTGAAGTATCCCTTTAAGCTGTAAAACTCCATTTCAAAGCCTTCATTGTTAACAGTTAATGATTACTTCGACTCTGAGGTGAACAAACTCTGATAATGCTAACATATTAACAATAGGCTGTTTTTTTCTATACTCAAAACATGATATTTGCTGTTTGTTTGAACTACTTATTTAAAATAAACTGAAAAAAACACAATTTTTGAGTATTGTTGGGGGGGGTACTTGAAGGCTGTTTGCAGTGTACTTAAAGGCTGTGGTTTCTTGCGAAAGAGTAGGGTTCTTGCATTGCGAGCATGCATGTGTGCGAGTGTGAGTAAATTAATGAGTAAGGGAGTAAACTGAAGGCTGGAGTGAGTGAATCATGTCTTTCCCCTTCTGCACGGACATGCTCACTGACCCGTGGACCCCGAGCCGAGGGCACAGAACCAGCACACTCTTTCTTCCCTACAGAGAGAAGTTGTCTGTCAAGCTCCAGAGTGTGGGACTACATGCAGCCCTCGCTTCCCCCCGATCAGTCTATTTTCAGCCCTTGTGTGCTTTCTAACCTGCTGGCACAGAGAGGTCAAGCAGGAACTCATGAACACATGGTGCCGCTGGAAATCCACTCAGTTTAAGAAGCCAAATTAGCTGGGAACATCTGGGCAACACATGCTGACCTGTGGTTTTAGAGCGCTCGATGATCATTTCCAATCAAGCTTTCTTAATGTAAGGCTGAACTTTTCATAGATGAATCACTGTCATCATCAGCCGCAGCATCATTTATGCTCCATTAGTTGTTAGCCCAGGAATTATTATGATTTTTTTTGCTCTGTAAAGTAGATTGGGGGGAAAAAGTGATGCATTTGCACTTTTTCTGCTTGCTGCCTGTTTGGAGGGATGTGTTGCCAGTCGTTTGACAGAGGTTAATGGGTTATAAGGGGCAGAACAGATAGATGCATGTATATATAGCTGGATATCAGGTTGATTCAGGTAATGCAGGGCTGTGTGGGCAGTGAATGGTTCTGCTCTCCTTTTTTTTTCAGATGAGCTAGCATCTGTCTGTTACATCACGGGGGGATCGAGGAAAGTGTGAAAAAAATGATTATTTAATGTTTATTTATTACATTTTTCATGACATTTAAAGACTGTGCTCTTTATTAGTTAATGTAAAACTTATTTTTGACTAGAGGGATTTTTTTCAATAGTGTTATTCAATAATAATAATATTATAATTAAATACAATTAGCTTTGGATGGTTTATTCTGCTGTGGCGACCCTTTAATAAATAAGGGACTAAGCCAAAGGAAAATGAATGAATGAACAATTAGCTTTGCAGCAATGTTTATTATGAAATATTAATGATACACAAATACATTTATATCAAATAATTTTTTACATTTAAGCCCAGTGTGCACTGCCTATCTAATAAAAGACAAAAAACTAAAACATTTATTCAAAAATGTTATTTATATTATATTTAATATATACATAATTTATGTATATAGTATAATTTATATATAATTTATATTATATTTACTTATATTATATATATATATATATATATATATATATATATATATATATATATATATATATATATATATATATATATATATATATATATATATATATATATACTTTTTTGTCTTTATTAATAAATGAATTAATTTTTGTATTAAACTTTTCAATAATTTGCAAATAAATATGTTTTATTATTTTATATATTAAACTATAATATTTATCCTAAAAATAAATGTATGTGTCTACTCTATGCGTGTAAATACTATCGAAAAGTCCTTCAGAAAAATATTTTTATTTAATGTATTAATTTAATTGTAATTAATAAAAAATTCTTTAAAAGATTAAAATATTTCTAAATGTAAAGGAATTTGCAGTGAAAAATACTGTTAACACATTTACTGTTGCATACAGTGCTCAGCATATATGAGTATACCCCTCACAAATCTCTAATTTACATTAATATTATCTATAGGATGCTTTACAATATTATATTTTGAATACATTAGATTGGTCAGTACTGAAGCCAAATGTGGAGCTAATCTAACAAATCTAACTTACAATAATGACCTAAAAAATCATAGCCAAAATGTGAATGTTAGAGGAAGAATCATTGGTATAAATATATACAATTTTGTTAAAACTTGTCTTTTTTTTGTGCAATATTTTGCATTACTTAAATGTATTATCATTCTATTTCTAAATATGTTTGGTGACCTAAATATTATTTTAATAAATATATCTGTTTATTAAATCTGTTTTGTTCAAATGCATCACAACATGGCCACTTTATAAGGTACACCTTACTAGTACCGGGTTGGACCCCCTTTTGCCTTCAGAACTGCTTTAATCTTTCATGGCAGAGATTCAACAAGGTTCTGGAAATATTCCTGAAAGACTTTGGTCCATATTGACATGATAGCATCAGGCTGTTGCTGCATATCCATGGCGTGAATCTCCCATTCCACCACATCCCAAAGGTTCTCTACTGGATTGAGGTCTGGTGAATGTGGAGGCCATTTGAGTATAGTGAACTCATTGTATGGGTACACTGTGGTTATAAAGGGATGAACATGGTTAGCAACAATACTCAGGTAGGATGTGGCGTTGACACAATGCTCAATTAGTACTAATGAGTCCAAAGTGTGCCAAGGAAATATTCCCCACAGCATTACACCACCACCAGAGGCCTGAACTGTTGATACAAGGCAGGATGGATCCATGTAAATTCAGACCCTCCATTCGAATGTCACAGCAGAAATCGAGGCTTATCAGTCCAGGCAACGTTTTTCAATCTTCTAATTTTAGTGAGCCTGCGTGAACTGTAGCCTCAGTTTCTTGTTCTTAGCTGACAGGAATGGCACCCGGTGTTGGACATGTTGTGCGTTCAGAGATGCTCTTCTGCATACCTCAGTTGTAATGAGTGATTATTTGAGTTTCTGTTGCCTTTATATCAGCTTAAACCAGTCTGGCCATTCTCCTCGGACCTCTGGCATCAACAAGGCATTTGCACCCACAGAACTGCCGCTCACTGGATATTTTCTCTTTTTCGGACCATTCTCTGTAAACCCTAGAGATGGTTGTGCATGAAAATCCCAGTAGATCAGCAGTTTCTGAAATACTCAGACAAGCGCATCTGGCACTAACCATGCCATGTTTAAAGTCACTTAAATCACTTTTCTTCCTTATTCTGATGCTCAGTTTGAACTACAGCAGATCGTCTTGACCATGTGTATATTCCTAAATGCATTGGGTTGCTGCCATGTGATTGGCTGAATAAAAAGTTGTGTTAACAAGCAGTTGGACAGGTGTACCTAATAAAGTGAGTGTATAATACCTATACACAGAGAAATAGGTAAAATAATTCATTATTAAAATGGGTGTATTCATTTATGCTGAGAGATTAAATGATTGGAAATGTATTGTACTGTATGTAGGTATAATTTTTGGTATTAGTCAAATTCAGCAGTAATAAAGTAAAACATTACAGCAGTACACCTGTCTCCTCTACAGTAGCCTGCTGCAGGGTGTATAAAATGACTCCACATGTCACTGTCTCTCTGTCTTTGTTTCTAATGTGATGCGAGACGTGAGGGTTTTGGACTGATGGCCATGCGTGGAGCGCAGAGCACTTTCTGTCAGGCTTGTGCAGCACAAAGCTCTGCTCCTTTGCTTTTGTGTGCCTGAATGGCAGTTTCTGAGCAGTGAAGCAGTCTTGCTTTGTGTTCCCGCAAAGCACTTATATGCTCCTGGACAAATGCATGTTTGATTACCGTTCTGACAATTTCAATTCAAGATAAGAGCTCGCATGATGACGCAAATTAGCAGATCGCTGTGAATAGAAGAAATAAGGTGGTCTAGGTTTTCAAGTTAGCACCTTTATAAACCCTGGATCTGTGTGTTTGTACAGACAGACTCTTTTGTTTTGAGCTCATGTGTGTGTTTGTTTAAAGGCACATGTGTAGGTTTAGATCTGGATTTGTGCGGCTTTGTATTTTTGGGGGGATTTGTTTCACGGCTGGACGCAGACAAAAATAAATCTCCTTGTTGATACATGTCAGGAAAGTTTACATTCTCTACTGCGCACGCAAAAGTGCTCTACGGTGATGTAGTTGTGCTCTCCTGCATATTCGGCCCCCATGAAATGCCTTTAAATATTCATTCTGCTTTTCTCTTAGTCTTAAAATAAACACTCATGTCACAGAAAGCTCTTAGTATTTACCTGTTAGTAAATATAGAGTGCTGGCTAGCTGAGTTGTCGTATGCAGGTCGGTGCAAAAGTCTTTGTTGGAATTTTGAAGTGAGGCGGAAAATAATCATTGCTTTATTTTAATCCATTAAATTCACATCAACGCTGAGATCAGTTTGGCACTTTTTTGTGGAAAAGCTGTTTAAATATTTGTATGAATTTTAAAACAAAAAAGACAATTAAAACAAAGGATGGAACTAAAAATAGCTAATTACAAAGATGGATCAGCGTATATTTTTCATCATGTGTTTGGATTTTTGGTTTAGTTTAAATATTGACTATTGAGTAAGTACAAAATAATCGCATCCAAATTAAAAAAGATGGATCGTTCTGGGGTAAGTTTTGGATATTGGAGTTTGATTTATTGTTAAACCAAATAGAGACATATTATACAAAAAGATGGATTGTTATGGAAACCTATTTTCCTATGATTTGTGTGTTGGATTTATGATTTATTGAAGGAAAAGTTATGTTTAATTTTGATCCATTAAATTTGCATTAAAGCCAAGACCAAACTTTTCCTGTTTTTTTTTAGACATTTTAAAACCACAGAACAAGGAAAACATTTATTCATTTTCCTTCGGTTTAGTCCCTTTATTAATCTGGGAGATTAATAGATTGTCATAAAAACCTATTTTCAAGTTTTTTTTCATGTGTTGGATTTCTTATTTATTGTTAAAAGTTTGTTTATTTTTGATTGTTTTTTTTAATGTTAAACTATTCTAAGACATTTTTAAAGCACAAAACAAAAATACAAACTGAAAATATTTCTTCCTAATTTAAAAAATAAATGAATAAAATTATATATATATATATGTCATAAAGCAAAGTTTAATAATGTTAATGGAATGTTTTTTATGTTTTCAACTGAGATGCATTGACAAAAAATACTTTTTTCAAAAGTCAAAAGAAAAGAAAAACAACTTTCATTCAGAAATCATTACATTTCAAATCAATTTTAACAGCAAAGTAACACATTGTACTGTAAAAAATGCTGTATATTTTGCAGTATTACTGCCAATTTTACAGTAAATTTATTACAGTGTGGATTAGACTTTTATTTTTAAAATATTTAATTTCCTTTGGCTCAGTCCCTTACATATCAGAGATCGCCACAGCGTAATGAACCGCCAACTATTCCAGCATATGTTTTACGCAGCGGATGATCTTCCATCAGCAAGCCAGTACTGGGAAACACCCATACACTCTGCGCACTCACACACACTCATACACTACGACCAATTTAGTTTATTCAGTTCACCTATTGTGTATGTGTTTGGACTGTGGGGGACACCTGGAAGAAACCCACGCGAACATGGGGAGAACATGCACACAAAAATGCCAACTGGTTCAGCCGGGACTCAAACCAGTGACCTTTTTGCTGTGAGGCGACAGCGCTAACCACTGAGCCACCATGTCGCCCACCTAATGCAATAATTATTGGCAAAACATTCATGCATTTAAAGGGTTCGTTCACCCAAAAATGAAAAAATCAGTTATTAATGACTCATATTGTCCCAATCCCTCAAGACCTTAGTTTATATTTGGAACACAAATTAAGATATTATACAGTTGATGAAATCCGAGAGTTCTCTAGCGTTCTCCAGGGACAGCAATGTTCACAAGAAGGGGACTAAAGCTTTCCGTATGACTTTACTAGTTAAACTGTAATCAATCAAAGCTCCAAGAACAAGTTTTGTGCATCCAAAAAACCTCTTTAATGTGACTTTGTTTGCCTATAGCTTCCCTTCCACATCAGGTTAGGGAGCATGTTTACTATGGGCAATACAACATATTGCCAAAAGAGTCAAAAAAGTGCAACATGCAAGCATTGTATTGCCTATAGTAGCCTCAAACAATGACCTTATGTGAAGGACATAGACAAACAAAAGGAGCATTGTACGATTATAGTTAAACCACTCAAGTCAAATGGAAGATTTTGACAATGTTTTTCTATCATTTTCTGGATTTCGATCGTCTCAGGAGGATGAGAGAGCTCTTGGATTTCATCTAAAATATCTTAATTTGTTTTCCGAAGATAAACAAAGATCTTAATTTTTCCCGGCCACCCCATTTTAAAGTACAAAACAAAAAAGGAAATTTTACAGTAAAACCTACTTAAATAATGTACTTGCAACTTTTTTCAGAACATATAAAGCATTGGATCACGTATTATCTTCTGTTTTCACTCTGTCCAGAAATCTTTTGAAATATTGCTTGTGAAAATCTCTTTCAGCCTACTCCGTGTCTTCTTCAGGGGTCTGTCGGGTGTTCTCTGATGTTGGGTTGATGTGTGAATGTGTTCGTGTTCACTTTGTTATCCTGCCAGCTGCTCTTCTCCAGGTGTAATGGTGCTGATTGATGCGGTTCAGCGTGTAGGAGGCTGTTTTCGTTACCGAGAGTATTAACAAGCCTACATACAGATACTTTAGTGCATGAAGCATAAATATACTGTATTCCTACTTCACACTCAGCCTCTGCCTCTCAGGCTTGACTGAATGCATCAGTGATGTACCAAACTTCTCCATTATCACTGAGTCCATATGGATTTACAAGTGTAATGAGTGAACGCTGCATATGTAGATAGAAAAGCAAAGGAAACTGTATCTAAAGGCAGAATAAAAACACATTCACTATAATCAAAACTAAAAATGTAAGGAATCATAGTTTGCCTAAGCCTAACATGATTAGTTCATCTCAAAAAGGAAATGAAGACCTTTAATTAAGATATTAAGATATTTTTAGATGAAATCAGAGAGCTCTCTTATCCTCCATAGAGAGCAATTATGCCGAGACAATCAAAGTCCAGAAAATGAAAGAAAAACACTAGCCCCTTTCACACATACAGACCTTTCCGGAAAATTACCGGCAATTTTCCGGAAAGGTTGTATGTGTGAACAGGTCCTTTTTGAAAATACCGGTAAATTCGTTCTGGCTATTTTCCGGAAAGAGAAGTTGTAACATTACCGGCAATTTGCCGGAATGCTGCGCTGTGTGAACGCAGAAGGAATATTTCCGGAATAAGCGCGTGCACGTCTGACGTAAGACTTCTGCTTTAGCCAATCACAACAGTCAGACGCATTTACGTCCGCGCGGTTTGTGAGAATAAAAGCCTTTGAATATTTTTCCAGACACATTTAGCTGCTAGAAGTTAGTCAGATAACGTTTATATGTTCTCCTTAATGACAACTGTGCAAATAATCATCGATAAGATGCTTATAATAAGCCGTTGTTTGTTTACCTTCAAGCTTTGCGTGTGCCCATGAAACAGCCTGTGAGCGCCAGCACACACACAAATTATGAACACCTCGACATGCGAATATGATCCTGTGAAAGTTGTTTACAATATTGATCATCAAAAGAGTTTGTAATTTAGTCAAATGTTTACAAATACAAGCGCAGCCGTTTAAAGCTCATTTGTGGTGAATGATGTCAGAATTTACCGGTATTTTGGAATGGATGTGTGAATGCTCTTTTCCGGAAAATTTCCGTAACGTCCTCGCCTGTGTGAACAGCGCTTTTTTGAACATACCGGTAAAGTCGTTCCGTAAATTTTCCGGATATTTTCCGGTATCACTGTGTGAAAGGGGCTACTGTCAAAACCTTCCCTGTGACTTGAGAGGTTAAACTGTATTCATTCAATGCTCAAAGAAGATTTTGTTTGTCTGTGTCTTCCACATAAGGTCATTGTGTGAGGTCACTATAGGCAATACGATGCTTGCATGTTGCATTTTTTGACTCTTTTGGCAGCATGTTGTATTGCCCATAGTAAACGGGAAAATATAGGCCATTAAAGTCATATTTAGAGTTTTTTTTGGATGCACAAAAGTGTTGTTGGAGCTTTGTATGATTACATTTGAACCCAACATTGGCTCATTCTGAAAACGTAGCCCTATATGTATTTCTTGAGATCGCGAATTATGTAGCCAGAAGTACATATGGTTGCATTTCATCTTCAAAATTAATGCTATGGGGTGGTATGATGCCGTTCTTTTTTTGTGCTTACCAGCTGACCGTTTATTTTCATATGCATGGCTTTCCTAAAGTTGTCCAGTTAGCTCGCAATGTATATTGGCGGACTTAAGACTCAGAGAGGAGTTGATCATGATGACTAGATTCGAGTCTACTGAGGAACAGTTACAGAAAGCGGGTAAGACAAAAATAGAAGCCAAAAAATAAAATAAACAAGTAAATATTATGTAAGATTGTGGTAAAATCTGAAAACAAGGGTTTTTCTTTTTCAGGATTGCTTTTGAAAACTGTTGGTTGGGTTTAGAGAAGTGGGTGAGCGGGTCAATTGGTGTTTTTAAAAATGTTCATTTCTGATTTCTCCAGAAATCTATATCGCGGTATATTTTTAGAATGAGCCTGGGTTGGTTAAACCAGTAAAGTCACATGGAAAGTTTTTTGTCCCTTTTTTGGACATCTTGTGAACATTGCTGTTCCTGAAGGGCTAGAGAACTCAGATTTCATCTACTGTATAATATCTTAATTTGTGTTTCAAAAATAAGACTATGGTCTTGGGGGATTTGGACAACATGAGTCATTAATAACTGAATTTTACAGTTTTGGGTGAATTAACCCTTTAAATGCATAACATGTTTTGCTAATAATTATTGCATTAGGTGGGGGACATGGTGGCTTTGTGGTAAGCACTGTTGCCTCACGGCAAGAAGGTTGCTGGTTTGAGTTCTTGCTGGGCCAGTTGGCATATCTGCAACCCAAGCTCATTCTGGAAACATAGCCCCGCGGACGTTTCTGGAGACCGCGATTTACGTGGCCAGAGGTACGTTAGTCCGCGTTTAGTTTTTTTTGAGTGAACGCTGCGTGGCGGTGTGGTGCCGCTCCGCTCCTCCACTTTGCGCTCACCGGCCGACGGCTCGCCTCCGAGTGGAGGGCTTTCCCAATGCAACCAGTTTGTCCGCTTAGCTCGCAGCGTTACGTCGGCGAAGTGGAGGCCCGGAGGAGGAGGAGGAGCCGGCCGCGGGGACGACCGGGATCGTGTCCGGGGAAGAGCGGTTTCAGAAATCAGGTAAGATGAAAAACAGAATCCGAAAAATAAGGGCGAGAACGCGGCGGGATCCGAAAATGCAGTCGAAATCAAAGACGAGGGCTTTTGCTTTTTTTTTTTCTAGACGGCTTTTGCAAATCGTCGCTTGGGTTTAGGGAAGGAGGAGGAGGAGGAGGAGGAGGAAGAAGCGGGCGGCCGGGTCTGCCGATCGGTTTCCTCCGGGTGTTCTTGTTTCCCCCACAATCCAAAGACATGCGGTATAGGTGAATTGAATAAACTAAACGGGCCATAGTGTATGTATGTAAATGAGTATAATAATAATTGCAACAAATTATCCTTCACATTCAGTCATTTATTTTGCTTCGGATTAGTCCCTTTATTCATCAGGGGTCGCCACAGTGGAATAAACCGCCAACTTATTTAGCATATGTTTTATACAGCAGATGCTCCTCCAGCTTCCACCCAGTAGTAGGAAACATCCATACACACTCATTCACACACATACTGTACACTATGGCCAATTTAGTTAATTCAATTAACCTAAAGCGCATGTTCTTGGGGTGTGGGGGAAACTGGAGCACCCGGAAGAACCCCACACCATCATGGGGAAAACATGCAAACTCCACACAGAAATGCCAACTGACTCGGTCGGGACTCGAACCAGTGACCTTCTTGCTGTGAGGTGAAAGTGCTGACCACTGAGCCACCGTGTCACCTTATCCTTGACATTTGACAAAAAAAGGGTTTGCAGGTGGCTTTAAAGCCAGCAACGCTATCAGAAAGCCTGTGTCTAAGTCTCTGTAAATGTAAAGTGCTAGAGAATTCTCAAAGCCAGGATTTAAAAAGTGGTTTTGATGCCTTGACAATTTTGTTTTTATTTATTAATTCTGTGCAAAACTTCCAAAAATAAATGTTTCTGTAAAAGTAAATGAACGTTCGAGGTTACTAAAGTAACCCTTCGTTCCCCGAGGAGGGGAACGGAAGCACTATAAGTGGATTTGATTGTAAAATCCACGCATTGGGTGGTTCGGTTCAGAAGCTACTCGTCTGAAAGAGTATTGAACGGGCCAATTAAGAATGAATTGGCAGCGCAAGCCTGCGCAGGTGAGCGGCATAAGCAATCAACTGAGTATATAAGCTCACCTGGCGCCAGCAGACGCTATCCTTTTTAAGCTGAAGAGACTTTTAACAGCTAAGGGACAGTCATTATGGCGACGGAGTATAGTGCTTCCGTTCCCCTCCTCGGGGAACGAAGGGTTACTTTAGTAACCTCGAACGTTCCCCTTCGGGGGGAACTCCAGCACTATAAGTGGATTTGATTGTAAAATCCACGCATTGGGAGCCCATTGAAAGCGCCATAATGACTGCACCTTACCAACACCCACCATGAGAGAGCGGTCAGGCAAGCGTGACGCACCCAGATCACGAGAGGCGTGGTCCTCCAACGTGCCCTTGGCCCTAACTTATCCTACTTCAAAAGAAGTTTTACGGAATAGGTATCTTTTTTGGGAGTCGCTAGCGTCTAGATAATTCTAGGAATACACGACAGTACGTTGGGAAGCGTGCCATCCCAGTAGGGAGGACGCTGCGGAGACCATCCGCACCCAATAGGGGGAACAATGGAATTACATATGGACTAACCCTGAAAGGGGGAGTGCGCATAAGAAGGTGGTTAGCAGATAGGGAAAGCACGGGTCCGCCCAGGGGGGGAACTTAACCGTGGCGGAAAAGCATATGGGGATCACCAGCGGGGATCGGTCATAGCAGGCACCTATACCCAAAACGCGGGCTGACCACCGGGCAGACCTACTACGTAATGGGCCAGCAAGTGACTCCTCCGCTGAGTCAGTGCTGGGGGCCTCGGAGGAATCTGCAGGGCTCACCGAATGGGGAACTTTACTGACAGACAGGAGGGTGCACATCTCTCCGTGTTAGGGAAAAAAAAAAAAAAGGCACCGCAAGCGTGTACAACACCTACCGAGTTGTTTCCTCAATCACCAAAGGTACCTAACACCCTTGAGGAAACCGGCTCCACTCGCAGATTATAAAATCTTGCAAATGTGTTGGGTGTTGCCCAGCCCGCAGCTCTACAAATGTCTGCTAAAGAGGCGCCACGCGCACACGCCCAAGAGGATGCAACGCTCCGAGTGGAGTGCGCATGCACTCCTGGGGGGCGCGGCTGGCCTCTGCTCAAATAAGCACAAGAAATGGCCTCCACAATCCAGTGGGATAAACGTTGTTTAGACACGGCACTTCCCTGCTGCCGTCCGCCATAACAGACAAAGAGCTGCTCAGAAGATCTAAAGTTCTGAGTACGGTCCACATAAATGCGCAGAGCGCGAACTGGACAAAGTAATGACAGGGCTGGGTCTGCCTCCTCCGGGGGCAGCGCTTGCAGGGTTACTACCTGATCTCTAAAAGGAGTGGTAGGAACTTTGGGCACATAACCTGGGCGGGGTCTCAGAATAACGTGAGAAAATCCCGGCCCGAATTCCAGGCACGAGTCACTGACCGAAAATGCCTCCAGGTCCCCGACCCTCTTAATGGAGGCCAACGCGACCAGCAGAGCTGTCTTCAGGGACAGAAATCTTAAAGATACTGTATCGAGTGGCTCGAAGGGATCAAATCGCAGGCTCGTAAGAACGAGGGCGAGATCCCAAGAGGGCGTGAGAGGGGGGCGAGTTGGATTAATTCGCCTAGCGCCTCTGAGGAACCGGATGATGAGGTTATGCTTTCCCACGGTGCTGCCAGCCACCGCGTCATGGTGAGCGGAGATGGCAGCAACGTAAACCTTGAGAGTGGAGGGCGACAGCCTGCTGTCCAGCTTCTCTTGAAGGAAAGAGAGCACAACACTGATCTGGCAAGATCGGGGGTCTTCTCTGCGAGAGACACACCACTCAGTGAATAGACTCCACTTCAGGGCGTAGGCGCGCCTCGTGGAGGGGGCTCTAGCCTGAGTGATGGTATCAACCACCGCGGGCGGCAGGTTACCTAAGTCTTCCTCGCGTCTATGGACCACACGTGGAGGTTCCAGAGATCGGGACGAGGGTGCCAGACGGTGCCTTGTCCCTGAGAAAGTAGGTCCTCTCTCAAGGGATCTGCCAAGGGAGGGCCGTCGCGAGGAGGGAGAGCTCTGATATCCAGGTTCGGTTGGTCCAGAGGGGCGCAACTAACAAAACCTGCTCCTCGTCCTCCCTGACCTTGCACATTAACTGCGCGATCAGGCTCACTGGGGGAAACGCATACTTGCGTATGCCCCGAGGCCAGCTGTGGGCCAGTGCATCCGTGCCGAGAGAGCCCTCGGTCAGGGAATAAAACAACTGGCAATGAGCGTTCTCGGGGGAAGCAAACAGATCGATCTGGGCCTCCCCGAATCCCGCCCATATCAGCTGGACAGACTCGGGGTGGAGTCTCCATTCTCCAGAGTGAATCTGCTGCCGTGAGAGCACATCGGCTGCACGGTTGAGCATACCTGGGATGTGAATGGCGCGCAGCGACTTCAGCCGCGGGTGACTCCAGAGGAGCAGACGGCGGGCGAGCTGAGACATGCGGCGAGAGCGCATACCCCCCATGCGGTTGATATACGCCGCCGCCGCCGTACTGTCCGTCCTGACCAGCACGTGTTGCTGCCCCAGCACCGGAGAAAAATGGCGGAGAGCAAGGAACACTGCCAACAGCTCTAGGCGATTGATGTGCCAATGCAGCTGGGCACCTACCCACATGCCCGCAGCTGCATGCCCGCGACACACGGCTCCCCAGCCTGTGCTGGAAGCATCTGTCGAAACAACAACATGACTGGACGCCTGTCCCAGAGGCACACCGGCCTGCAGGAACGAGGGGTCGTTCCAGGGGCTGAGGGTGCGGCGACACAGCGCAGTAACAGAGACTCGGTGTGTGCCCGCATGCCATGCGCGTCTCGGAACTCGATCTTGAAGCCAGTGCTGAAGTGGTCTCATATGGAGCAATCCGAGCGGCGTGACGGCCGCAGCGGAAGCCATATGCCCCAGGAGCCTCTGAAAATATTTCAGTGGGACCACTAACTTGCTGTCGAGCTCCCTCAGACAGTTCAGCAGCAGGCGAGCGCGCTCTCCGGAGAGGCGCGCTACCATGGTGACCGAGTCCAGCTCCATCCCGAGAAAAGAGATCCTCTGCACCGGGGCGAGTTTGCTCTTTTCCCAGTTGACCTGCAACCCCAATAGGCGGAGATGCCGGAGCACCTCGTCTCTGTGCGCAGTCAATTGCTCCCGAGAGTGGGCTAAAATCAGCCAGTCGTCGAGATAATTGAGTACGCGGATGCCCGCAAGCCGCAGAGGCGCTAGGGCACCCTCCGCGAGTTTGGTGAAGACCCGCGGAGACAGAGAGAGCCCGAAGGGGAGGACCTTGTACTGCCATGCTCGACCTTCGAACGCAAACCGCAGAAACTGACGGTGGCGTGGAAGAATGGAGACATGAAAATACGCGTCCTTCAGGTCTATGGCTGCAAACCAATCCTGAGGACGAACGCATCGGAGGATGCGCCTCTGCGTAAGCATTCTGAACGGCAGCTTGTGAAGGCAGCGATTCAAAACGCGCAGATCTAGGATTGGCCGTGACCCACCGCTCTTTTTGGGTACGATGAAGTACGGGCTGTAAAACCCACTCTCCATCTCGGCTGGAGGCACCGGCTCGATTGCACCCTTCGCCAGGAGGGCAGCAATCTCCTCTCGCAAGACAGGGGCGGACAGGGGATTGACCCTGGTGAAATACACGCCCGTAAACCTGGGAGGCCGTTTGGAGAACTGTAGTTCGTAGCCGAGTCTGATCGTGCGTATGAGCCACCGCGAGGGGCTGGCCCGCGCTAACCAAGCAGGCAGAGCCCTCGCTAATGACGTCATCGCAGCAATCGTTGACGTACCCGCGGAGGGGCAGCGAGGAGCGGGTGTGCTGATCCGGGGAGCGCGAGGGTCCCACAGAAGAGCTGGAGGAGAGCGTTTCGCTCTGGCTCCGCACCCTGACTCCTGAGAGGGGGCTTGGGGGCTGGGAGAAGGGAGACCGTCCCCCCAGCGCCCGAGAGCCGCTGGCGGAGCTTGCAAGCCCTGCGAGCTGAGAGGCAGCGCGTCCCAGACTGGCGGGGCTTGAGCTGTCACATCCGGGGAAGGGAGAAAATGCTCTTTGATCGAAACTTTGGTGGCACTGAAAAGTACCGTTGGATTTTGGGCCCCGCCCTCCAGCGGGGAAAGAGCAAGTCTCCTCTTCTCCGGATGGCCTGTCTCAGGGACGCTTCGCGGTCCGTTTACCGGACTTAGCGGCGCCCTGGGCAGGAGGGGCTACCGGCTTTCGGCGTGCTCGACGCGATCGCTTCGCCGGAGGCGGAGGCGGGGGCGGGGCATCGGCCGTTGGCGGGCGCCCTCGGCGAGGAACAGCGGAGGTGGATGGCTCGGCCGGGGATGGAGCGGGCTTACGGCCCCGCCGATAGATGACTCTGCCCATCGCATCCGACTGCTCGCTCACCGCCTTGAACTCCTGGGTGAATTCACCGACGGTGTCGCCGAACAGGCCAGCCTGGGATATGGGCGCGTCAAGAAAGCGAACTTTGTCGACATCGCGCATATCTGCCAGGTTTAGCCAGAGGTGGCGTTCCTGGACCACAAGTGTGGACATCGTCCTCCCCAGTGCGCAGGCGGCGGACTTAGTGGTCCGGAGAGCATAGTCGGTCGCCGTACGCAGCTCGTGTAACAAGCCTGGGTTAGACCCACCCTCGTGCAGCTCAGCCAGCGCCTGCGCTTGGTAGCGCTGGTAGGTGGCCATCGCATGCAAGGCGGAAGCTGCCTGGCCCGCAGCCTTGTAAGCTCTAGCTCCGAGGGAGGCAGAAAACTTACAGGCTTTGGACGGGAGACGGGGCGGACCACGCAAAGCGGGGGCGCCACGCGGACAAAGATTGACCGCAATGGCGCGCTCCACCTGCGGGATCGCCTCATACCCCCTGGCAGCTCCACCATCCAGGGTGGTGAGGGCGGAGGCGGACGCAGCGCGGGCAGAGAAAGGTGCCCTCCAGGACTGCGTAAGCCTACTGTGCACTTCCGGGAAGAAGGGGACGAAAGGCTTCGAAGGCTTCGCCTTCTGATCCTCTACGTAACACCCATCTAGTCGGTCCGGCCGCGGGGCTGGGGGATAAACCATCTCCAACCCGACGGCCGAAGCAGCCCGAGAAAGCACGGCCAACATGTCCGCTTCAGGATCCGTTTTGACGGCGCTCGCTTGCCCAGAGGGGGCGAGCGGGTGCGGATCATCGTCGGACAATGAAAGCCCGCCCTCCGATGCCGCGGAGGACATCTGATCTCCGGTGTCAGCGAGCGTGAGAGCTACCATCTGATTAGACGGATCACTCTCAGTACCCGAAGCTTGGATGGAGCGCTTGGAGGAGCGAGAGGTCCGCGAGCCCGTGGGCGGCGGATTGTCTTTCGCTGAAGCCCTCAGATCTGCCCGAGCGCCCGCTGCAGAACAGGAGGCAACTGGGGTGGCTCGCTCTCTTACGAAAGCTAACCGCGATCTCAACTGCGCAACGGTCATGGCATCGCAGTGACGACATGAACCGCCCCCGAGCACCACATTAACATGCTGGACCCCCAAACATGTAATGCAGTGATCGTGTCCATCATCCGGAGCCAGGAAACCCCCGCAACCAGAAACGCACAGTCGGAGCGCCATCCTGAAAAGGACGTGCTGCACGACTGTGTTGCTCTTTTAGGATTTGCACCAATACGCACCGCTCTTGGAGGACCGGACCCAAAGGGACGCCAGGCAAGGGAGATACCCAGCTCGACCGTCTGCCGCTGCATGGACTCGCTCTGGACCGGGATGAAAATCGTTCTCTCGAATGGCTGTAGATCAGCAGGAGGAACCCTCATAAGCTCGATCAGAAAAGGCTCTGAAGCGAAAAGGATAGCGTCTGCTGGCGCCAGGTGAGCTTATATACTCAGTTGATTGCTTATGCCGCTCACCTGCGCAGGCTTGCGCTGCCAATTCATTCTTAATTGGCCCGTTCAATACTCTTTCAGACGAGTAGCTTCTGAACCGAACCTCCCAATGCGTGGATTTTACAATCAAATCCACTTATAGTGCTGGAGTTCCCCCCGAAGGGGAACCTAATTTTCTTCATGCAAGATATTGTTTTTCTTTTGACTTTTAATGAAACATGTCTTGACAGGCTTTGTTGAGCTTCACTCTATTTCTGAATAATTTAGTAAATTAGCTTATTTCTGTGTTTAGTTATCTCTGAGCTTTCTCTGATGTGCAGCGTTGCAAACCGCTACCTACCTAAACACTCACCAATGCTTTTTGTCAGTCTAAATTGCCATTAATCAGTGTGATAAATTGCCTGTTAACGAAGCGATGTCTGTTTGTTCTAGGGATCATTAGCAGGAACTGCACTACGGAAGGCTGGTCCAACGTGTATCCCAGCATCGACAGCGTGTGTTTTGCACCCACAAATACAAATACAACTATGGTGAGTGACTCAGTTCACGCTGTCAAATGTTCTGGAAACGGCTTTTTAATTGCACACTGTATTTAGGATCATTGCACTAACCATCCTGAAGGAGCTACGCATGAATAGAAAGAGCAAAGGAATATATTTTGTCTGAAAGGCACTGTTGTTTCTTCCACATGTGCTACAACCACACACTAAAAATCAGCGTTTGTGGACGCTGAGGGCACTTCAGGACCGTGAACCTTTTAGTGCCTGCATCTATGCCAGCTGGGATGGCCTCTAGGGTAGAGACTGTGTTTGTGTGCATTTGGAGATGTGAGTGCGTACATGCATGCATGTGTGTGTTCATGCGTGTGGCTGACAGAGACAAACAGTCATAGAAAGCGCTGGAGTTTTAAAAGAAATCGAGCTGCTGGCTCAAGAGTATTTTCATGGGCTTTCAACCAAATTACACTGCGTTATATTTCTTCTCCGAATCCCGAATTTGGAGACAAATGTTTTAGATGCGTTTGAAGTTGAAAAGAGCGCCGGAGAGCCAAAAAAAAAAGTGGGATGATAAAAAGAATCAGAGCAGAATGAGGTGCTTTTTGTTCCTTTTTGGCATAAAAAAGTAAGTGATGTAACATTTTGTGTCTCATTATAGCACTGGATTTTCTCAGTCGGTTAAAAGGTTTGTCATGAAGTGATCACTTGCCCATGAAATTGACAGTTTGGTTCTGTGATTGTGCTTTAGAGAATAGAGTAGAGGGAATCTAGGGAAGTGAACCATGTCAGTGTTGGTGTCAAGTAGGGGTGGCTGATATTTATTGTCTATGATAACATCGCAATAGTTGTTTTGTTCCCACTTTATATTAAGTGTCCTTTACTACTATGTACTTACATCAACATATAAATCGATCGTACTTGATGTGTTCATAATGTATTGCATAAGACTTCTGAAGCTAATGAGGTGGGAAATGGGCAAGGTTAGGGAAATGTTTGGTGGTATGGGTAGATTTAGGGTGGGTTAGGGTGTAAGGGACAAAAAAGTGTAATTATAAATGTAATTAGAGAAATTAATTACAGATGTAAAGTTTAAGTACAATGTTAAAACGTGTTTACACAATAATCACATAGTAACAAATTATAAATTTTAGTGTAAGTACATACTATTTAAGGCCACTTAGTGGGACCGTTGTTTTAAACCTCCACAAGATGATATTATTATGTCACTTACTTTGCTAAAAAGCAAAACAAAAGCATGGCTTAGGACTCCAAAATGTATTGAGTTGGTAATGAAACCTATAAAAATTCAGTAAAAATGACACTTAGTCAGTCCCTCACTCAATCTATCACTTTCTCAATTAGTCACTTAATTACTCACTCACTTACTCAATCAAAAAGGATCATATCATACACTCGGCGCAATAAGGTACAAGACGTGTATGGCATGATTTTTTGCTATTTTCAGATCACAGCAACCATAATTTTTACATTTTGCACCTCGATGTTTAAATAGCAAATCCATTTGCACCACTTTGTGGACTCATTGGTGTGCTGGTCTAAAATAGAAGGTGGTAAGGTGTATTGTTGGCGCGTAGAGGAGTAAAGTGAAGCGTAAAAGTAAAGAGAAAGTAAAGAGGCTGAATGAAAGAGGCTCATTCTTTATACTCTCGCAGATGGTCTGTTTAACTGTTTTCTCGCTAGTAAAGTGTTCAGTTTTTCCACTTACGAAGTCCGCCATGTAAGTAGCAAATGCACCATGCCGCAACGTTACTGACTCTTAAAGGCAATTATAGATAAGACTGATTGGTCTAATGCACTTTATGCTCAAAACATACCCATAACTAGGCCCACACGGAATCTTAATCCGTGTAGAGTCCTAAATCACTCACTCAGTCTCTTACTCGTTCACTTTATAACTCATTCAATCATTCAGTCACTCGCTCGCTCACTCAATCTCTCACTTAGTCAATTTAATTCTTGAAAAAATCTATTTTTGAACAATTTCAATAAATGAATTCAATGAATAAACAGTCAATGAATAAATAGTGCATAAATAAAGACAGTCACTTGATTTCTTTCAGTTTCTGTAAATATAAATCTACCGTTGCAATCTTCTGTTTCGTTTTTGTTGTCAATTGTGATCAATCAGATATTGTTTTCGTAATAGATTCTTCTCTAAATGAATTAATGAGCTGGACTAAAACTGTGTTTATTCTTGCTTAATTTACATTTATGCATAAGCTTTAGTCTGTGAAACACTTTGTTATTGTGTTCTCTTTTTATTGCCATTACAAGGGCATCAGAGGACATGTCATAAACGTAACTCTCCATCATTAATAACAATGAAAAATGCACATTTTCCCCATCTTTTCCCATTTTTATAACCTATTTTCAAAACATAAGTCATGAGATGTTTTTTTAGCTAGTACCCATGACCGGTTTTGCCATAAGATTTGTAGCATAATTAAGCCTTCATGGCATTATTTATAAAACAAATGCTCTTCATAGATCTCTGCTATTTTATAGGAGCTGAGAGCTTTGGGAATGCTGGGAATGACCGGAACGTTGGGAACTTTAAGCTTCCCACTTCATACGTTGGAGGCTCTATGCAGAAACTGTCATTTTGACAAAAAGGACCCGTCTCAAACGTAATCAGATGAAACCTCCCCGGCATACTAACTTAAACAGCCGTCTGAGGCGAAAAAGAAACTAAATAAGGCTTTAAATGCAGAAGTTAAGTATCTTATACCCCCTTTAAGTTATTATGACGAATAAATGTCTTATTAAGTATTAAAATGTCCCAGATTAACATAAGGCAGCTGGCAAGAGTGAAAGTTCAGCCATTCCAAATGTAAAATTGTACAAGTTAATAAATTATGATGCAGAAATGTCTAGTCTGGGTTATACACCAAAATGACATTAAACTGCACCGTGGGAAATGCTGTCTTTCAGAGGAAATGAAGACTTGAAGATGACAGCACTCAAATCAGCTTCAGCTAGAGTAAGATGAAATGCAATCAGTGTTTTTAAAAGGGTTTTATGTAAAAGTGTCTACACATGGTTGTGTTTTCTCTGTTGCTTTACTGTGGTTTGGAGTATTTGTGGACGCGTGTGGTCTCCAGCAGCGAGGGCAAACGGCTCTTATGGCTGGATAAACAGCCGTGTGAAGCGCAGTGAGTTGTCAGCGCGACTCGAGGTGAAAGCGTGGATCAGAGGAGACGTGCTGACACATGGGCCTGCTCTGATCGCCTCTATGATGAAAAGAGATGCGCACCGTGACTGAAGCAGCCTGGAAATGCTGCAAATCAGCCTGTCTGAGGCTATAGACACAAAAACAGGATGATCCAGCATATCAATTGGATTTGAACGGGATATCATTAGAACCTTTTGACATCTCAGTGAGCAGAGCAACAGATTTGCTGCACGCATACAGTAGAATGTGCAGTTTTGGGGAAACTCTGATAAGTAAAAATATATGAATCAGAGAAAATATAAATACGTTAATGTGACATTTCCCCCCAAATGCAGCTTTTTTTTTTTTTTTGAATTTCAACCTCATATCAAGGTATTTTTAAATGTTATCATTATTTTTTTATGGCGGCACAGTGGCCCACTAGTTAGGACTGTCGCCTCACAGCAAGAAGGTTGCTGGTTCGAGTCTCAGGGTCAGTTGGTATTTCTGTATGGAGTTTGCATGTTCTATCCGTGTTCACGTGGGTTTCCTCCAGGTGCTCCGGTTTCATCCACAGTCCAAAGACGTGCTGAAGGTGAATTGGATGAACTAAATTGGCCATAGTGTATGAGTGTGTTTGTGTGAATGTGAAAGTGTATGGGTGTTTCCCAGTACTGGGTTGCGGCTGAAAGGGCATCCGCTGCTTAAAACATATGCTGGAATAGTTGGCAGTTCATTCAGCGGTGGTGACCTCTGAAATAGAGACTAAGGTGAAGGAAAATTAATGAATTAATTTTTTATTATCATTTTTAAATATCGGTAACAATTTAGGTAACAATTTTCACAATTAACTGGTGACTTATTACCTTATTATTAAGATATTGGCTCTTTATTATTACTTATAAAGTAAATATTCTGCATGATCCTGTACAACATTCCTAATCCTGCCTAATACCTAAACATAGTTCCTTAATAAGTATTATAGAGCAAATGTGAAGTTTATTTAGGCAAAAATCATAGTTAAGAATTTAACAAAATTTAGAATTGCACCTGAAAACACAGTGTGAACAAAATATTTTTTTTTATATATTTGATAAAAGAAATATTTTTCCTGTAGTGGCAAAACTGTATTTTCTTGTATTCAGTGTCATGTGATTTAATTTAATTTTTGGTTTTTGGATATATTTTGGATAATTTTATATTTGGATATAAAATTCTAAATAGCATATTTTAATGAATATACACTCACCAGCCACTTTATTAGGTACATCTGTCCAACTGCTACTTAACACAAACTTCTAATCAGACAATCACATGGCAGCAAATCAATGCATTTAGGGATGGTCAAGTAGATCTGCTGCTGTTTAAACCAAGCATCAGAATGGGGAAAATGTGATTTAAGTGACTTTGAATGCGGCATGATTATTGGTGCTAATCTACTGGGGTTTTCATGCACAACCATTCCTAGGGTTTACAAAGAAAGGCAGGGTTACAATTTGCCATCAACAACATGAAGACATGGATTTATTCTGCCTTGTATCAAAGGTTCAGGCTGGTGGTGGTGGTGTAATGGTGTGGGGGATATTTGCTTTGCACACTTTGGGCCCATTAGTACCAATTGAGCATCATGTCAACGCCACATCCTACATGAGTATTGTTGCTGACCATGTCCATCCCTTTATGAACACAGTGTACCCATCTTCTGATGGCTACTTCCAGCAGGATAATGCGTCAGGTCATAAAACGCAAATAATCTCAGACTGTTTTCTTGCACATGACAATGAGTTCACTGTACTCAAATGTTCTCCACAGTTACCAAATCTCAATCCAGTAGAGAACCTTTGGGATGTGGTGGAATGGGAGATTCACATCATGGATGTGCAGCCGACAAATCTGCAGCAACTATGTGATGCTATCATGTCAATATGGTCCAAAATCTCTGAGGAATATTTTCAGAACCTTGTTGAATCGCTTCCAAAAAGGACTGAGGCATTTCTGAAGGCAAAAGGAGACAAGTGGTGCTCGCTGCAGAGCCATTTGGGCGAGCTGAGCTCCAGCGAGGGGGAGCTTGAGCATGAGCTCCACCTTTTTTGCACTTCTTCCACGAGTGATGTCACTGGGGGTAGGGTTAGGGGTGGGGTTGGTGTACGCATTAAAACAGCTTACAGGAGGAGGACCGAGAGCTCATGCTCCCCCTCGCTGGAGCTCAGCTCTGCTCAAATGGCTCTGCAGCGAGCACCCTCTCAAAGGAGATCCAACCCGGTACTAGAAAGGCTTACCTAATAAAGTGGCCGGTGAGTGTATATTATAGAAATGTAATGAAAAAATACCCCAATTTATAAATAATTTTGTATTATAAATAATATTTTTTAACAATAATAGCAAGCTTAAAATATGGAAAAAAATAACTTCAAAGTATGAGAATTAATTAACAAGACCATTTTAGACTTATGCCATGGTCATGGTCGAGTTTGAGTATGCAAAATTCTGCCAAAAGGGGTGGTATTAAACAAGATGATTAGATGTTTAAAAATGCAAGCGATTGGTCCATTTCCGTTCAGAGAGGTCATGTTTTGATCTTTGATTGGTCTCACAGTCATGTGATGCAATTTCGTAGGTCAGAGTTCACCAAGCTTGAACTTTGCAATGCAGCGGACTGCAAAACTTGTTGCACACACTTGCGTTTCCAGTCTGTCGCATTTTCATGCATATGAATGGGCCAAAAAGTGCTGTGTGACCACAGCTTAACATGCACGCACGCACACACGCACGCACACACACACACGCACACACACACACAAACACACACACACACACACACACACACACACACACACACACACACACACACACACACACACACACACACACACTCACACACTCACACACACACACACACACACACACACACATAAACGCACAATCACCTATTTCCTTAACCAGATGAAGAAATTGTGTGTTTTTGCAACTGCACCTTTTAGTTAACACTACGATAATGATCTCTGCTATCATTGGTTAATGTCTTGCAAGTGACATACAGTTTATCATTTATCAGTCAGTCACATTTCAACTTTCATTTTAAAGGATCAACAAAAAAATCAGTTTTATTGTACTTGCAAGTTGTTCTTCAATGTTTAAAGAGTTGCTGCGTATCCATACAAATGTTTTTCATCAAAAGTCTCTGTGATGGACTTTTGACAACACTCAGGGTCCATCCAGCACGTGCTCCTCAGTAAGACGGCTGGCAGTCGAGTGCTTTGGGACGGTGCCCAGTTGACGCGGCGCTGCTCATTTGAGCAATGAGGGGACAGTTCGCTGTTTTTCATTCTGATCCTGCGTCTGGGGAAATGAAACATTAAAGCAATTTCCTGAAGGGTAGAGAGACAGTAGCAGAGGGCACGTTCCCATCCTCGCCCAGTTCTCTTGTTGAAATTAGCAGAGATGACTAAAGTCGTCCTCCTGAGGCACTGGTAGAAACACTGATTGACCTTGAGCCAAACCTGTCTGAAACCTGATTTCTTGAGCCCCGTCCTGCTTCGCTTCAAAGAAGTCCTGCCCCGGGACACTTCAGAGAAATTAAAACAAGCCCAGTGACGAATTAAATCGCACATTGATCTTCTAACCTTGGGGTATTGATTCTGTTTGAAAGGACACCTGGTATTAGTTTTCGGGTTCACTGGAAGCAATTCTGCTTGATGGATATACACAAACAGCTGAAGTCAGAATTATTAGCCCTCCTGAATTATTAGCCTCCCTCTATATTTTCTCTGTTTAATGGAAAGATTTTTTTCAACACATTTCCAAACATAATGGTTTTAATGCAACTCATTTCTAATAACTGATTTATTTGTTCTTTGCTATGATGACAGTAATTTACTACATAATTTTCAAGATTCTATTCAGCATAAAGGGTTTTTTCAAGGCTTAACTAGGTTAATTAGGCAAGTTAAGGTAATTAGGCAAAGCCTTGTATAATTGTATGTAGGGGGCTAATAGTATTGACCTTAAACTGGTTTTTAAAAATTTAAAACTGCTTTTATTCTAGCCAAAATAAAACAAACAAATAAGACTTTCTCCAGAAGAAGAAATATTACAGGAAAAAAGTGAAAAATTCCTGGCTTTGGTGAACATACTTTGGGAAACATTTGAAAAGGAAAAATGTACAGAAAGGCTAATAATTTTGTGTTAAACTGTATTTTAAATGGACAGGTTTTTCTTTCACACTTGATTTAGTTCATGAATGTAAATGTTGTGTTTATTAGCCACCCCTGAATGAACATTCAGCGATCATTTACTCACTCTCATGTAATTTTTTATCCACTTTGGAAATAAGGAACACAAATGAAGACATTTTTTATGAAATCTGAAAGATTTCTGTCCCTTCAATGAAAGTCTACTCACACAAAACTTTGATGCTTTGAAATGATCATAAAGAGATTAAAAATAAATCTATATGAACCAAGCGGTTTAAGTGGGTCATAAACTGAGAAAAATATATCCCTTGACCTTTTGACATATAAGAGGGGTCACTGTGAGTTCTGAAACTGGCAGGTTATATTGTAGTCAAGCTACACTGTAAAACATTTTTTTACAGTGTGCCAAAAACAACAGGATGTGGAATGAGCTACTTGGTTGCAACACATTGTCATTGTGAAAATGTACCCCCAATACATTTCTGGAGAGCACAAATAATTTTGTCAGAGCTACCTATAGCTGCATTTTGTCTTTAAAATGAACGCAATGGAGTGGTATGACGCCGCTGATGGCGCTACCAGCTGACCACTTACCTCCGTGAGGATGGCTTTTCAGCTGTTATCAGTTTGACTCACTGCGTACGTTGGCAGACTTAAGGCGTTGAACGGTACGACGAGGTTCGAGTCTGGCAAAGAACGGTTTCAGAAAGCAGGTAAAACACAATCACTGTCGGTTGGGTTTAGTAAAGATGGTGGGCAGGTCAAACTGTGCTTTTGAAAACACTATCGATTGGGTTTAGGAAAGTGGGTGCATGGAGTGATCAGTCAATCAGTGAGTTAGTCAGTCGACAGCAGTCTCTGGTGAGTTTACACAAGAATAGCATGTGCAAATGGCACTCGCGATAGAGATCTGAAAAAGGGTACACAGCAGCCTCTGGTGGATTCGCGAAAACAAAAACTGCAAAAAAAACTTAGCTCCTGAGATATATTTGGCACTCCCTACAAATGTATACAGGGGTACATATCCATAATGAGCCTGGGTTGACTTTATTATGTAACAGTGGGGCTAAACTCTGTATCCACTTAAGAAAAATCTTCAACAACTGCCTGTTTAACTCCACCCATTAATGTTTAGCTCCATCCATCAGTTGATTTAACAGTAGGTTAATAATAAAGGAGGCAAATGCAATAAACACAATAAAGCTAATCCTAAAGACAACAAGACAACACAGTCTTTGCATTGCTTTCCCTATGATTCCAAAAATTGTTTTAGACAATGTCAGTAAGAACTTGGTCCTATATTTACTTCATTGGTAACCCTTTATAAACTACTCATTTGCTGCTTATTAATAGTTAGTAGGTAGTAGTTGGGTGTGGTATTGCGTAGGATTAGGGATGTAGAATAAGAGCATACTTCATATCTACTGAAAACAGTTAATATCTCAGTTATAGGCAAGTAATAAGCCAGTAGTTATTAGTGTGACTTCATTACTATTACTTCATTTAACCATAGACTTAACATGGAAACAGTTGACTGGATGTCTGGATTTTCAGAAAGATTGGAAGTTAGACAATGCTGTGCCAACTACAGGGGGAAAACAAACAAACAAACTAACAAACAAAAAAAATGTCCATTGGATTTACTAAATGTTTTTAAGGTAAGTAGTTGAAAACGGTGTATATGGGCAGAATTTAAACAAGCAAATTAAGTTGAACATTACTCAGTTTCATTTGTTTGTTTAAATTCAGCCCATATCAATTGTTTGCAACCACTTACCTTTTACTTTTTAAATGTACTGTAAGTCCAATCAATGTTTTTGTGTGTGTGTGTGTATTTAGGAGCTAACAGCCTTGTACACTCAGTCATGCTAATTTGACGTATGAGAACCAATGAGATTCATTCTTGCGCTACATGTCACATATGAGCTTCTGCATGAGCCAATCAGGTCTGTTATCATATGTTAATTAGGTACAGTATGGTCACTGATCAATGTTTATATGTGTGGATAAAAACTCAGTTAAATCTGTTTATCACAAATAGCAAGCATGTATCTTTACAAGATCTGAATTGAAACCATTTGGTCTATATATATATATATATATATATATATATATATATATATATATATATATATATATATATATATATATATATATATATATATATATACACACACACATTTTTTTGTTTTGTTTTGGCTGAATAGACTTTCGGTTAAGGGACTCTTAAATCTCTCCAATTTCATTATTAAAAATAGCTTAATTTATCTTAGGAAGAAGAATGAATTTCTTATGGTTTTGGAGTGACATGAATGAGTTGCAAATGATTGCAGAATTAAATATTTTTAAATACATTTTTAATCCATTTAAAAATGTATGTATGTTAATTAAATAGATGTAGATGAAGGCTGATAATAGTTTCTGGCTTTGTTTGTGTGTACAATTTCTGATTTAAAAAAATCGATTTGGCCATATGGTTTTCTCAAACATGATCTACTTTTGGTTGGAAAATAAAGCAAAGCTGAACCTGCGTTTCAGTGACAGAGAAATGTTTGATAATGTACTTTTCAAGATAATGTATCTAGTGTTTTAAAACTCGAATACACACATCTCTTTAAAGTCTAAATAGACTACTTAGACATTGTCTAAATAATACTCACCATTTCCTGTGCATTGCAAGGCATGTTAAGTTCCAAGTGCCATATTAATGTCAATTTTAATCTGAAGTTCTCCAGAAGTTTTCCATGGGCATTCCCTGAAACACATCCAACAGTAAATAAACCACTGTCTGAGGAAGGAAACAATCGCTCCGCTCATCCAAAGCCAGCACAGAGGCTGGTTTCTGTCTGCTTTTAACTGTTAAGGCTCGGGTTTACCTGCATGCACATCTCTTTATTACAGTCTTAATTTGTATGAAATATATATATTTATAACAGGTTAATAAAATGTTTAGAAAAAATAGTTAAATATCATTTTTTATTAATTATTTATCTATTCATTCCTTAATTAATTAATCATTTATATAATTTATATATATATATATATATATATATATATATATATATATATATATATATATATATATATATATATATATATATATATATATATATATATATATATATGGTTTTTAAATAATAAATAAAATTGGAAATTTGTTAACATGCCTTTATCCATAATTCCTTTCTAATTGCCTTTTGTATATTAATATTTTGTTTACTCCTTGACAAAAAATGGCAGTAAAACACTTGTAATAATATTTATAGCATCAAAATTATTTTTATAAATCATACTTTCCTCAATTAATTCAAATAACAAATGTATTTGCCCTTGATTTTTTTTGTTTCTAAAGTAAAAATAAATAAATAAATAAATAATATATATATATATATAAAGTAATATATATAAGTTAGTTTGCTTTTTAGCAATAAAAAATTAAAATAAAATCTGACAATGTGACATCTGAAGAAAAACAAAAATTGGGTTTATTAATTCAATTTTTATCTAATTTTACAAGTTAGATGCAGACTAATTAAATCAGCCTTAACAAAATAATGTTGCCAGCTGGATCACTTATTTTATCCAGTCTTTACTGTTATTTAAGCGATTCATTTTGTACAATTATGTTAATAAATTATTTTTAAAATCTAATACATATTTTCACATCTTCTGGCCTCTGCCAATAGCTTAATTTTTAGTAAAAGGTTTTGTAATATGTAAGCAACGGTTGGAAACAGATGTAAACAGGCAAATCCATAATTGTGCTCAATAAACAAGCAGATGGTCAAAGTCAGGCAGCAGACAAAAGTAAACAATAAAACAAAGCGAGGGTCAAACACAGCAAGAAAAGACAAAGGAAACGTGTCGTAATGTTAACAGTAAAGTTTAACAAGACTCAACCACTGGTGTGTGTCTGTGCTGCTTTTAAATTCCAAGTAATGGTCCATAACGATCCTCTGGCTGTCTGTGTATGTAATCAATGAAACCTGGAACAGGTGCGTGTGAGTGGTGCATGACTGGATATGGAGTTCTTTTGGTGGCAGATTTGTAGTTCTCCAGCAATCTACAAGCATTAGATCGCTGGTGATTGTGACAATAACCAGGCGGATATCAGTCATAATGTTTTAGCTTTTAAATCTGATAAAAGAAGTGTACATATTTTACAGTGTGTCTTCACCCTTATAGCTTTCCTCTTCCATGTGCAATCAATGCAAAAAAGGCAGACAGCGAGAAGTAAATCTCAAACAAATTCAAGCTAACAATGAGTGATAAAACATACCCGATAACACAAAGCACATATTTTACAGTGTGGGTTTGCCCTTATAGCTTCTCTGTTAAAGGAAAAGTGCAATGCATTCAACACTCACATGCATCCATGAAACAAAAATAAATCAAATCCTCAATTGAAATGAAAACATAAAAATAATGAAATATATGTGAAAAATAAAGTTATAAATATATCTTTTTTTAATTGAGTTTTAAAATAATTTTAGGTGTTCAGATGGTATAATATATGTACAAGCTTAGCAGACACCACCTCTCCCATGTGCAATTAGTGCAAAAAGGGAAGATGGAGGAGCAAAACAGGAAATTACAACTTAAGCTTCTTTAGAAACTCTCTATATATATGACATTAATATATAACAGGTGAAATACTACTTTTCATACTTGTTACATTTACACAATAATTTTTTCCCATTCAGTATTACACAGTCATTGATATATCGTGTCATTGAGCTCTGAAGTCAAATCTTGAAGCAAAAACATTCTTAACATACAGATAAACAAAAGTTGTAAAATATCCGTCTGATGTCAAGCTCATGGGTCTTTGAGTTGTCAGATTGGAGTCTGGCAGCAGGAATGATGTGCTGCCGCTGGTTTTAGTGGGTGCTGCTGTGGCTCCTGTGTGCCAGGTAGTATAAGTCAGACTGAAGGAATGCTGTTTATATGGGGGATGAGTCTGCCTGAGCTTCATCACACTCAACACCACCAAACACGCCTGCTCAACAAGCCATCTCCATGGTTATTAGCCGCCCTGTGATCCTTCATCTGTAAGAGAATTCACATTTACATTGTGTGCATTTCTTTCACCAGCTGTACACCAGTTGCTGTATGTGCTGTTCCTGTTATTTTAAAGCGACAGTGCCATTTTTTCTAAACCCTACACTGTGAAAAATGCAGAAAAAACCCTGTATGTTGTCCTAACACAAATCGATTAAGTTAGCTTTATTGTTTTTGCAAATTTAAGTGGATTTAACATAAAACAGTTAAGTTGTTCCAATTAAAAAGCTATATTTGGAATAGTAGTTTGAACAAGCAGCAAAGTATTTTTTTTGAGTGTATGTTGAAGGAAATTATTATTTGCACTGTATTCTTGAATGTTTAGTGTGAAATAGTACCATACAAAGTATCATGTACTGTCATCATGGAAAAGACAGAATAATTTAGTTATTACAAATGAGTCTTTTCAACTCTCATGTTTAAAAATATGTTGAAAAATATCTCTATATTAAACAGCACTAGCAAAATATAAAAAAATAATTACAATTTCACAGGAAAAAAATAAATAAATAATGGGCGTTAAATTATCCAGAAATTTTTCGCAATTAAAAAAAAAGTAAAATAACGGACATTAAGTTACAGAAATTTTCCATAATAAAAAAACAAGAAATAACAGACGGGTAGAAATTTTCCATTAAAAAAATAAAGGAATAAATAAAAAAAAATAAATTAATTAAATGACGGACGTCAAATTACAGAAATTTTTCATTATAAAAAAACATAAAATAACGGATGGTATATTACAGAAATTTTCAGTAATTGAAAAAAGTAGTTACATAGTTACAAAATTAAATAAATAAATAACAGACAATAAATTACAGACATTTTCTGTAACATGTTTTTTTTCTGTAATTTTACAGGAGATGTTCTGTATTTTCTTGAGCTTATAATATTTAATATATAACTGTACAGAAATATTGTAGAAAGTTATGTAAACTCCATAAGTGTTTAATAATTTATTCACCAAAAACTACAACAAAATTCAAATAGAAAAATCTGTCCAAAAGACAAAATGGTAACACGTTATAATAACTACACACTATAAATTATATATTAAGTATTAGCAAATATTTAATTATTTATTTGTTAAGCATCAACTCTACATTAATAGATGTTGTTAAGCAGTTTATAAATACAGCAACAAATGCTGTGTTATTTACTTACAAGGCCATTTATAATGTGCTTAATGATTATGTTTTCATACTTTGTTAATGATTTATTTTTGATTACTAAATTGCATTATTTACAAACCAGTTATTTAAGAATAGTTGGTGGTTTTTTTTTAAGATCATTCAGAATGCGTAGGTAAATTATTTATAAACTATTCAAATTAGATTAATATAGGTGATACTGAAAAAACACACATTTTTCATAAATTCACATTTTAGTGGATGTTTTCTATAACTCATGTTAAAATGTATGAATGTCATTTCCCTCGTGTTATTTTTCCAGCTATATTGTTTTTTTTCTGAGCAAAAATAATGACATTCATACATTTTTAACATGATTTATAGAAGACACTTACTAAAATGTGGTTCAGTGTAACAAAAGTTTATATACAAATTATCTTGTCATTCAGAACAAGAATAATTTGACTCTTTTCAGAGTCATGACTCATTTTAAGGATCACAGTGTAGCCTGAAAATACTAATTCATTGTCATTTTTAATCCTTATACTTTGCCATTATCCTTCAAACCACTAGGTCTTACCCTATTTTTATCAACAAAAAGCGTTAATAGCAGTCCAAATAAGGGTGTTGTTTAATATTTGCATAAATGTCACTCTGAATGATGATGAAGCTCTTTTACTTTTTTATTTACAAAAGTTATTTGAAACATTCAAGTAGACGCTTGTATTTAATATGCTTTATGTGCATGTAATATGAATTTAATTTTGATGCAGGCGCTAAAATAGGACATCTCAACTTTGATGCATGTTAAAATGGGAAAGATGCAGATTATGCATCTGCAATAATTAATGTAGCTCAATTTAATTTGAATATTTTCTTTCATATTTATTGTTCTCATATGAGGCTCAATGAGGCTCAATCATACAATATACTCGTTGCAGCAAGAGGTAACCATGCATTTCTCTAATATGGAAAAGGCAGCTTTGACATTTTGTTCTATTAGAAAAAAAGGTCTGATTTTTATGCATTATGAGCGTGGGCTGATGATGACAGAATTCAAATGTTCTGGGCAATGTACAACATGATTTGACTAGCCAAATGAAGACATGTTATTTCTGCCATAGTTTTCTACACAAACACTTTTGCACAACCCAGAGTGCAATACTACTCTTTCTGCTAGAATCAAGGTGCATCATTTTCAAACAATGTTTCAAAAAAAAATTTAAAATCCTCTGGAATAAAAAAAATTCCAGTGTCAACAACCAAAAAAAAAACATTTTATAAAAGGCACAATATGTAAGATTATTTTCATTGACATATCCAAAAACTACTAGAACAAAATATTTTGCTGACTTTTGTACTTCCAGTTAAAGTCAGAGTTATTAGCCCACCTTTGAATGTTTTTTTCTTTTTTTAAATATTTTCCAAATGATGTTTAACAGAGCAAAAAATGTCTCAGTATGTCTGATAATATTTTTTCTTCTGGAGAAAGTCTTATTTGTTTTATTTTGGCTAGAATAAAAGCCATTTAAATTTTTTTTATTAACTATTTTAAAATCAAAATTATTAGCCCCTTTAAGCTTTATTTTTTTTGACCGTCTACAGAACAAACCATTGTTCTACAATAACTTGCCTAATTACCCTATCCTGCCTAGTTAACCTTATTAACTTAGTTAAGCCTTTAAATGTCAATTTAAGCTGTATAGAAGTGTCTTGAAAAATATCTAGTAATTTATTATTTACTGTCATCATGGCAAAAATAAATAGGTTATTAGAGATGAGTTATTAAAACTATTATGTTTTGAAATGTGTTGAAAATATCTTCTCTCCGTTAAACAGAAATTGGGGGGAAAAATAAACAGGGGGGTTAATAATTCAGGGGGGCTAATAATTTTGACTTCAACTGTACATTCTCCAAAATGTCAGAGAGAATGTTTAATTCAGAAAAATAAGCCATTTTAAATGGTTACTTGGACCATGTCTTGTATCGTACTCTTAATTAACTCTTGTTTTTTGATAGAAACTGTGTAAAGAACAAATATGCTTTAATATGTTTTGTGTTTATTATGAGCACAGATAAGCATTAGAACAAAACGTTAATATGTATTTAACATGATAAAACAGCTCTGTTTCTTCCTTACATGATCTCAAGCAGAAGAATTGGGAACGGTGGACTGTGGCATAATAAAAGCTGCATTGTTTTTGTGCCATGTCGCGCTTGTCTCTCAGCAATTGCTCCAGTGCTCGTTTCTTTTGCCTGCTTTCAGCATTACTCTGCTTCATACTATCATGATAAGTCGTCTTGAATACAGGTACTTAGCTCGTCCATAAGCATGATTTCCTGTAAGATGTAATGAAGATTAATAACACACAATACACTTAATAACACACAATGTAACAGGTAATTTATTTAATTAATTAATTCATTTTTCTTCAGCTTACTCCCTTTATTTATCAGGGGTCACCACAGCGTAATGAACCGCCAACATATCTAGCACATGTTTTACACAGCGGATCCAGCTGCAACCCAGTACTGTGAAACACCCATACACTCTCGTTGACACACATACACTACAGCCAATTTAGTTTATTCAGTTCACCTATAGCGCATGTGTTTGGACAGTGGGGGAAACCGGAACACCTGGAGGAAAACCCACGCAAACACAGGGAGAACATGCAAACTCTGTAAATGACAACTGACCCAGAACTCGAACCAGTGACCTTCTTGCTGTAAAGCGACGGTGCTAACCACTGAGCTGCCGTGTCTTAATTATTGTTTTTTGCAACTGATCCGGTACGTCATCAGGCTGCAGTGGGGGGCACACTCCATTTTTTACCATTACCATTCTCCTGTCATCCTGTTTAAGTATTTTAAGTATGTGTTGGGGATATCCCTTATTTTCACATCCAAATGTTGACAGGTATGCAGTTGTTTAGCCATGTCTACAATTCTGGACTTAGAAAGCTTTGTAATTGTGCTGCACCTTTCCAGGCTCATGTAAAAACACAACTGCAACTGCAATGTATTGTAAAGTGTATTTATATAGCACATTTTATTGTGTCTCGTCATACACCCAAAGCGCTTCACAATCATGAGGGGAGATCTCGCCACATCCATTTCAATGATGCAAAGGCAGCCACAGGACAACGATGCCAGTGTGCTTACCACACACCAAATATTGGTGTAGTGGAGAGACAGTGATACAGCCAATTCAGTGGATGAGGATGATTGGGAGGCCATGAAGGGTAAGGGCCAATGGAGGGAATTTGGCCAGGACACTTTTACAAGAAGTGCCATGGAATTTTTTAATGACCACAGTGGATAAGGGGCTCGTTTTAACGCAGGGGTCACCAATCCTGGTCCTGGAGGGCCGGTGTCCCTACAGGGTTTTGCTCCAACTTGCCTCAACACACCTGCCTGGATGTTTATACCAAGTAAGAGCTTGATTAGCTTGTTCAGGTGTGTTTGATTAGGGTTGGAGCTAAAATCTGCAGGACACCGGCCCTCCAGGAACAAGTTTGGTGACCACTGGTTTAACGTATCACCAGAAAGACCTTGCTTGCTGACAGTATAGTTTCCCCTTCACTTTACTGGGACTCACACGGACTGCACAGTTGAGTTCCCCTGCTGACCTTACTAATACCACTTTCAATCTAACACCAATCTAGTTTTTCCATGTGGTCTCCCATTCAGGTACTGACCAGGCTCAGCCCTGCTTAGCTTCAGTCTTGGGCTGCAGGGTGACATGGCTGTGTACCCGACAGTTCTTAGAACTGTTTGGCATAATAGTGGAAAAGTAGCTATTTCATTTTTCTATGAGACTGCATTGTAATAAAAACACTTTCTGTATTTTTTTATTCACAGGTATTTTTCCTTTATTTACAGTTGTGAATAGTATGGGACCTTGAGCTCTGCTTTGTCGACTTTTAATGTTGAAAATTCAACTCTTACTGTTCAGCAAAGTGGCTTTTATTGAAATTTCAGAAGTTTGAAATATAATAAAAAAAAGAAATAACAAAGTAGAGAAATAAGTCTGTGAAATAACAGAAACTGTACTGGCAGTTTATAACACGGTTTTTGTACCATGATATACAACACCAACCCAGACAATATACTGTATCACTTTAAACTATTAAAAATGTTCATAATAGTCACTTTTTTAAACTTTTCAAGGTGGACAGTTGTTGGAAGAAAAATCAAGGTCCCATAATGCAATTCAAAAGCATAAATGAACACATTAATAAAAACATCCATCACAAAATACATAAACTGCTAATTTATGGATATTTTTCAACTTAGGCTCACTCTGACAACGTTGCCATATAAACATTTCTGGAGATCATAATTTATGTAGCCATAAGTACGTGTGGCTTCATTTTTTTTGTGAAGAACGGTGGATAATTTCAATCTGGGCTTTTGAAAACAGTTTTGGTTTGGTTTAGAGAAGGGCAAGGGTGGGTCAGTCGATCATTCAGTCAGTCAAACAGTCAGTCGACAGTGGCCTCTGGTGACTTTACGAGAGAAGAGCAGGTGCGAATGGCACTCGCAAAAAATTTGAGATCTAAAAAGCATATACAGTGGCCTCTGGTGGATTTACGTGAGAACAGCAGGAACTAATAGCACTGGCGAGATAAATTTGAGATCTCTAAAGCATACACAGCAACCTCTAGTAGATTCGCAAAAATCAAAAACCGCAAAAAACGTAGCTCCTGGGACGTATTTGGCACTCTCCAGAAATTTACACAGCGGTACATAATCCATGAAAACAAAAAACTGCTTAGAAACGTAGCTCCTGGGACATATTAGGAGGTCTTCAGAAATGTATAAAGCGATACGTTTTCAGAATGAGGTTGATATTTTTACAATATGGGTTATAGAAATCTTTTGGAAGGAATTTTATGTTGTCCAGCTAAAAGTAAATCTCGCAAATACAAAGTGTTTAATTTCTGTCTTTTATGTGTGTGTGTGTGTGTGTGTGTGTCCAGTATGTTTTCTACACAGTGATGAAGACTCTTTACACACTGGGACACAGCCTTTCTCTCATCGCCCTCATCACCGGCAGCACCATCCTCTGTCTCTTCAGGTTGGAAACAAAGCCTTAAATAATTCCAGTAGTTGTGTCTGCTTTGTATTACTCTACAGTTTGTGTGGATGGATGAGCCTGCCTTATATTAATTGTAATCATTGAGGAGTTGAATTTGGCAGGCTTCTGAACGCCTATATTTTAAACGTTTTGACACAGAGGATAAACATTTTGCTTGGCGCAGAGCTTAAACCCGATAGTGTTTATCTAGCTGGAATGAAATTATTAATTTAAGGAGTTGTCTTGAGATGAGATAAATGAAACAGGGCTCAAGATGTCCTTTGCATTCTTCTCACAAACTAAGCATGAGCACAATTAAAATAGAAAGAGGCCGTGTTTATTTGTTGTTCTTGCTTTATCAGAAAACTGCACTGCACCAGGAACTACATCCATCTGAACCTGTTCTTCTCGTTCATACTGAGGGCCATCGCGGTGCTGGTCAAAGATGCCATTTTGTTTTCTCATGAAAACGGGGAATGTACAGTGCAGCCATCCTTGGTGAGTGAATACATCTGATCGATATTGGTGCAAGTACACCCACCGGCCATTTTATTAGGTACACCTGTCCAACTGCTAGTTAATGCAAATTTCTAATCAGCCAATCACATGGCAGCAAATCAATGCAGTTAGGCATGTAGACATGGTCGAGATGATCTGCTGCAGTTCAAACCAAGCATCAAGAAAGGTGATTTAAGTGACTTTGAACATGGCATGATTGTTGGTGCCAGACAGACTGGTCTGAGTATTTCAGAAACTGCTGATATACTGGGATTTTCACGCACAACCATCTATAGGATTTACAGTAAATGGTCTAAAGAAGAGAAAATATCCAGTGAGCGGCAGTTCTGTGGGTACAAATGCCTTGTAGATGCCAGAGATCAGAGGAGAATGGCCAGACTGGTTCAATCTGATATAAAGGCAACAGAAACTCAAATAACCACTCATTACAACTGAGGTATGCAGAAGAGCATCTCTGAACAACAGGACAGGACAGAGTTTGGACACCACTTGCTTAGGGAATACTCAGAAATGTGTGTGTGTGTGAAACTAAGGGGTTAAATAGTCTAGGTAATCAATGATGATGAGTTTTAGCTGTGAGTGTGTGTGTGTGTGTCTCCAAATAAATGTCAGCAGGAGTGATTGGCGCAATGATTTCTGGGATTTGCAGTTCAGCAGGAATACAGGAAGTAATCTCCAGCAGAGAAAACACTGCTGGTGATCACAACAATATTAGATAAAAATTAAATGTATGGTTTAATATAAAAAAATCATAATACTAAAGTATTTGGCATAAATAAATAAAAATAAACAGTAAAATTAATTAATTGATTGTTTATTTACTTATTTATTTTTATGAATAAAATGCTCAGTATAACAAATAGTAAATATAATAAAAAAGTACAGTTAACGCTATTATAATTATATTTTACTTATAGCTATGTATATTCTATATAATATAGTCGTATAAGTAATAATATAGTCATAAAAACTAAATAATAAAAACTAAATAAATTGCGTAATTAATTTTTTATGATGGATGATTTTTGAATTCTCTTTAAGAAGTCAGTAAAAACACTTAATTTAAATGTAAATAATATTTCACAACATTACTGATTTTATTCATTCATTCATTAATTTTATTTTTGGCATAGTCACTTTATTAAGCAGGGGTCGCCACAGCGGAAAAAAAAAAAAAATGTTAAATTATTACAGGTTTTACAGAAACAGAAATATGTGAAGCACTGATGCTTTTCAGGAAGTCAAACCTACAAAAGATTTTCTTTAAGCTCCCTTTGCGCATGAATCTGGGATACAAGACAGTATAATAACATCAAATAAATTACACACTTCACCTGTAAGGGTCTCAATATGCTAAGCCAGATGAATAGTTGTCTTAAAACATTTTTATGCTTCATCAGGTTATTTCTTTCATCAGGTTATTTCTGTCACTACAGACTCTGAAATGACAAACCTCTTTGCTTGCCCCACAGTTTCATAAATGTGTTTTGATCATAGACGCTCTCCAACATAGGCTCATTCTGAAACATAGCCCTATATACATCTCTGGAGATCCCGAATTATGTAGCCAGAACTACACATGCCTGCATTTGGTCTTTAAAATGAATACTATGGGGTGGTATGACGTCGTTAATTTTTGCGCTTACCAGCTGACAGCTTACCCCCATATGGACGGCTTTCCAGTTACCAGTTTGTCCAGTAGCTCACCATGTACGTTGGCAGACTTGAGACTCACAGAGTCTGACAAAGAATGTTTTCAAACAAATAAAATAAACAAGTAAATAACAGGGTGAGGATGTGGTAAAATCTAAAAACGTGGTAAAAATCCATTTCCGAATCCTTTTCTTTTTCTGGATTGCTTTTTAAAACTGTCGGTTGGGTTTAGGGAAGTGGGTGGGCGGGTCAATTGGTGCTTTTGAAAACACTACCAGTTGGGTTTAGGGAAAGAGGAGGGTGAGTCAGTGGATCGTTCAGTCAACTGGGGCCTCTAGTGGATTTACGAGAGAACATGGCACTCACGAGAGAAATTTGAGAAATGAAAAAGCATACACAGCGGCCTCTGGTGGATTCTTGAAAACTAAAACTGCAAAAAACAGTAGCTCATATTTGACACTCCTGAAATGTATGTAGTGGTACGTTTTCAGAATGAGCCTAGGTTGACGTTCTCTGTGCTTCTGTTTAGATGGGTTGCAAAGTCAGTCTGGTCATCCTCAACTACTTCATCATGGCAAACTTCTACTGGTTGCTGGTTGAAGGATTGTACTTACACACCCTACTGATGGTCATTTTCTCAGAGAACAGACACTTCATCATTTACCTTCTGATTGGATGGGGTAAGTCTTCATTAGAAGCACTTGCACTGACCTTTATAAGACATTTCCTTTCTCCAAAATCCTTTGTTATTCTTCAGAATGGCTATATAGAGTGTTTTTCTCGGTCTATTAATGTTATTCATGTCAGTGTTTTTGCATATAAACAGGTAGTTGAGTAAATAAAGGATTATTTGAGTCTGGCAATTTTCCACTTCCCGCTGCATTTGATGCTTTAGCTTTCATCCTGTCTGACATGAACACGTGCGTGCATAGAAAATGATCCGAGAACACACACCTCTTCACGGTGTAGACCTGAATGTCTCTTCCTTAATTCATTCAAACACTTCTGAATAGATGTCGCTCACCACTCGGAGGAAAAAACAGCGAAGGGAACAGCGTGACGTGCCATCGGTCTTGTTCAGTCTGTTTGTCTTACATTATGTATTAGTTTGTCTTTGTAGTTTGTTTGTGTCCCTGGAGTTTCCAGGCGAGAGAAAGGAGAGCGGGATCTTCATGCATTTCTGGAGAAGCTGATGGGCGGGGCTTATTAGACGCATCACATCAACACTTTATTAATCTTCTCTTTCATCGTGACAGTGACGACTAACATGGCCTCTTTAATCATGTTCTGTTTACCAGCATTTCCTCTCCAGCTCTACTAATGTGTGGAGAGAGTGACCCTCCTCCTCCTCCTTCTGTCTGTCTGTCTCTCTCCATCCATCCATCCATCTTTCAACCTATCTATCTATCTATCTATCTATCTATCTATCTATCTATCTATCTATCTATCTATCTATCTATCTATCTATCTATCTATCTATCTATCTATCTATCTATCTATCTATCTATCTATCATCTCTATCTCTCTATCTATCTATCTATCTATCTATCTATCTATCTATCTATCTATCTATCTATCTATCTATCTATCTATCTATCTATCTATCTATCTATCTATCTATCCATCCATCCATCCATCCATCCATCCATCCATCCATCCATCCATCCATCCATCTATCTATCTAACTGTCTGTCTGTCCATCTGCCTTTCTTTTTGTCTCTCTATCCATCCATCCATCCATCCATCCATCCATCCATCCATCCATCCATCCATCCATCCATCCATCTTTCTACCTTACTAGCCAGCTATCTTTCTGTTTATCTCTGTCTTTTTATCAGTTTATCTATCTGTCTGTCCATCTGCCTTTCTATCTGTCTCTCCATCCATCCATCCATCCATCCATCCATCCATCCATCCATCCATCCATCCATCCATCTTTGTAAAATTTTAGCCATCTATCTTTTGTCTGACTCTTAATCTATCTATCTTTGCATCCATTTGTCCTTATTTGTTCTATCTATCTATCTGTCTGTCCGTCCGTCCGTCTGTCCATTTGCCTTTTTTTCTGTCTCTGCATCCATCCATCCATCCATCCATCCATCCATCCATCCATCCATCCATCCATCCATCCATCCATCCATCCAGCCAGCCATCCATCCATCCATCCATCCATCCATAAACTCAATCCATCTATCTTTCTACCTTTCTAGCCATCTATCTGTCTGTTTATCTCTGTCTTTCTCTTTATCTGTCTGTCTGTCTGTCTATCTGTCTGTCTGTCTGTCCGTCCGTCTGTTTATCTATGTCTGTCTGTTTATCTGTATTCAGTTATGTTTACATTGATTATATGTAAAGGTATGCCACCAGTATGCCTTCTGATATTTGCTCATTCCCTCTCCTTCCCCCCAGGATTCCCCACCGTGTTTGTGATTCCATGGATTGTGTGCAGGATTTACCTCGAGGACACAGGGTGAGCAGTCGAGCCCAGCATAATCAGACAGTGACAGAGCTCACACAAGCCTCTTAATAGCGGATATTTAAACCTGAGAGATTAAAACGAGGCAAAAGAAGATGAAACGCATTCCCCCGTTTGCTACCGCTGCTATGAAAGCACTTGTAACTCTTTGATGTCTACTCTTAATAGATGCTGGGAGAGGATCGACAATCCGATTCCCTGGCGCGTGATCAACTGGCCAATCATGGCATCTGTCATTGTGAGTATAACCTCACACCCGTACTTCTAAACACACAGACCAGCCTCATACTGTATGCATTATGTCAGGCAGGGAGGGATTCTGCCAGCAAAGCAGACGAGGGGATGTGCTGAGTCTCACAGACACTTTCCTGGATAAGACATGAATGCAGGCATGTCAGGAAGAGCAAGCAAACACGCTGTCACAAGCGCCTTTCTCAGCACACGTGCCAGAGCTCTCTCTCTCTTGTGCCATTTCCATTTTGCAACTCCTCACCTGCAGAAGATCAAATGTCTCTGGACAGCATGATGGCTATGTTTGACAGCTTTGCATCCAGGTCAAAATGTTCCTGTTACTCAGTCCTCCAGAGCCAAGAATGCAATAACAACAGAAAACGTCATAGCTTTTTTCTGCCAAACGTGCTTAGTTCTGGTAATCCACGTGTTTGGATCGCTCTTTCACAGAGCATTACATACCAAATTGTCACTGGTAGAGGGAATCGCTGGCCAAACTGTTCTGTTTGTTTTGGTTTGAGGTTTTACGGCGGGATTAATTATGAGGAACAGAAGCAGGTGCCCTCTTTTGTTTTTACTATCTGTCTGATGGATTTAAGCAAGATGGAAATTGAGGACGATCATTTACATTAGAGTTTACACGTCTGGCAGAATATATTTAAAACAACTTTTGGTGCAATTAAAGCATGCAGAGAAATAATTTTCAAATTTGGGGCTGCGCAGTATTGGTAAAAATCTGATATTGCAATATTCTTTTTTTCTGCAATAAATAATGTGATATGAATACAGTAAGATGTTTTGAATAGCTCTGTTTGGCTGTTTTCTATGGAGTCTAACATTGTTTAGGTACAGAAATTGAATAATCACAATGCAAAAACATGCTTTTCTTACTTTGCTTTGTCTCGTTTCTAGTACAAATATCCAAAAATTCTTAGAGCAAGTAAAAAATATTGTTTAATTTTCACCATCAGAAAAAAATAAGTGAAAAAGTTTTGGGTTATGGGGTAAGTAAAATAAGCTTGTTTTCGCTTTGAAATTTAGAAATTTGGACCAGAAACAAGACAAATATACAAAGTAAGAAAAACAATTTTTTGCAATCATATATATATATATGCCATATAAGTGAAGTTTTACAAACTGATTTCGAGAGGAGGATGTGATATGATTGATTATGGCTGGTCTCTCATCCGTAATCATTCGTAAGGCATTCGGATGAATCCAAACTCCAAACTATAATCAGCCCGTCTAGTATTACTCCCTTATCTTCATTTTTTGAAGAATCCCCCCCATCCACCCATTTTCTTCCTTTACCAGGGTAGCTCTTGAGAACTACCTGATCCCATACCCCCTTACATGCTCATCCACCAGGCTCAATTATCTTCGAGCTCAGGGTTCTCTCCCGGTACAAAAGGCCAAACATGCTATTATTATCAAGCAATATCTAAGTGTGAACTCTTGAAATACAGTGATTGAATACAATTCTGTAGCTTCTGGTCAAGGATAATTCCGACTCAACATTGCATATCTTTGCGATGTGACAATTGTGGATGTGTACATTGCGAAATCAATGCTGGAATTATATATTGTGCAGCCCTACTCTAAATCATACTCTATTCATACTTTTAGATACCAGATTAACACATTCACTGCAAAATTAGAATCCTGAACAACAAAACCAGTCATAAATGTCAAGTTTTAGGAAATTGAGATTTATACATAACCTAGAAAGCAGAATAAATGAGTTTTCCATTGATTTATGCAGAAACACTCGTCTCTCTATATGCACCACACACTTTCATAAACACCACGTTACAAGAACTTAATAAGAAAAACAAACGTTTACTTGCAAACGCACAGCGTTGTATAATATTATGTAAAGTAGGGCAACATGGTGGATCAGTGGTTAGCACTGTCGCCTCAGAGCAAGAAGATTGCTGGTTCGAGTCCTGGCTGGATCAGTTGGCATTTCGGTTTCCCCCACAATCCAAAGACATGCACTACAGGTGAATTGAATAAACTTAATTGGCCATAGTGCATGTGTATAAATGAGTGTGTATGGATGTTTCCCAGTACTAGGTTGCAGCCGGAAGGGCATCCGCAGTGTAAAACATATGCTGGATAAGTTCATTCCACTGTGGCGACCCCTGATAAAAAAAAGGGACCAGAAAGAAAATGAATGAATGAATTATTAAGTGCTTGTTTAGTCTTATGTGTATAGTCAAATATTTCTAGATTATGTATAGTTAGATTAATTCTCCAGTAAGTTTATTTACAATGAAATGGACAAAAATGGAAATGATTTTTTAAATAGTTTTTGGCTATTGGTAAATGATACCAATAAAAGTTTTGTGGTCCAGAGTCTCATTTACTCAAATTAATGCCATTCTGAACTTGTAAAAATGTTTGGAATGCAAATTAAGGTATTTTTTATGAAATCTGTCTGAGAAATTTCTCTCCTTCAATGTCTATTCTCCAAAGACTCAGAAAGTTTAGCCAAAAAAAAAAAAAAACATTTTTCTTTCAAGCTTTTTATCACCCTCATGTAATTTCAAACCTGTACAAACTCGCTTCTGTGCAACATGAAAGAAGACATTTTGAAGATATTTTTGTCCATACAATGAAAGTCAGTGGGGTCAACTCCGGACCCATTTTGCTTTCATTGTATAGACAAAAATAACTGAGACATTGTTTCTCTTCCACTGAAGAAAGAATATCATATAGATTTCCAATGACTTACTGTACAGCCTCCCTGCATACATTTCTTTCTTAAAACTCATCTATGATCATTAAAATGTGGTATTTGTGGACCATTAATATGCATATTTCTTATTTTCAAGCTGACAAGATTAATTACATGTTTGTTATGGTGGTAAACAGCTCTGCAGGCGCAGGACGTCATCATGACATCAAATTGATTTAGGGATTGGGGAGCCCAAAGGAATTCCAGCCATGGGGCCCAAAAGTCCTTAAACGAACCCTTATTACTTTTATTTAAAAAAAATTTATTTAGCTGTTTTTTAAACACTCAAACTTCTTTTCTATGCTTGATCTTATTGCAATCTCTACATTTTAAATGATTATTTTAAACTAAAAATAAAGATGTATAAATTTGACTACTGGACTGCTCCATGGGGACAAATTTGTGCAGATTTTAATTTATTATTTTTATTATTATACAATGAAATATTTATAATTATAAATAATAAAAATAATAAAATAATACAAATATTACATTTATTTTATATTAAATAATATTTAATTGTTTTAAATTTTTGTTTGTTTGACTCACTATACAAAATATTATAGAAAACATTATTATACATAGTTTATAGGTAAAATTTATACTTCTAGATATTTATTGGGGGCCCCCAGATTTCCTGGGGCCCTCAGCGGCCGCTTGCCTGGCTTATTGATTAAATACACCCTGGACGTTGTACCCCAATGTCGTGGAGATGTTGGATTTTGTTTGGAAATGAAAATCAGGTTGACGTCACAACCCAAAATCAGGCGGAAGTCAATGACCAACGTCTAACCTAAAATCCACCTAAAATCAACCTAATATCAACGTCTAATCATGTTACACCTTGACGTTGTGTGGACATTATCACTATGACATCTACTGTATCAGACGTTGGATTTTAATCACTTTCCAACACAACCTAAAATCAACCAAATATCAATGTAATTTGACATTGTTATTGGACGTTAAAATAACGTCCTTAGACGCTGGCTAGACATTGAATTTTGGTCACCTGACGTCGTGACCTAAATCTATAATATTAACATCTTAAGAATTTGTGTGCCTACTGGGAGGGGATTTTAAACCAGATTTTAGTACACGGCAGCCAGAAATTTACTAAATGACAGTGACAATGACAGTATTTAGTTTTGGGTGAACCAGTCCTTTAATGTCCTTTAAAGTTTGTATGTGTGTGTGTGTACAATAATCCTGTAAGCTGGTTCAAGTCTTACAGAATGTTTTGAGAAGTTCTTGTGTCAGATCCAGAGAACAGGACTTAATGTTTAGTCTGGATAATGTCATTGTATAAAAGAGGAGTGATATAAAATTGTGTTCTCTTCCTTTTCCGCCCTCTACAGTTAAACTTCATTCTGTTCATCAGCATCATTCGAATCCTGGTCCAGAAGCTGAGATGTCCTGACGTTGGTGGAAACGACCAGTCCCAGTACAGGTATTGCAAATGGATGCAAACTAATAGCATGACAACAGCCACCATTGGTTGAACCCGCTTCCATGCTATTCAGGTCATGACTGAGATTGTCCTTTTAAATTTATCAAGAGCTGCTATTCTAGCATGAAGCTCAGAAAGATGGCTGGAAATGGATGGCTGCTTTCCATTTTTATCCCATGTTATCTGTTGTACAGTGCTAAATGTGTTTGCATTGAAATGGGGGTGAAATATTTATGTCAGGATTTGTAGCATTTTTAGTTTTTGTTCTGCTGAGAGTTTCACGTTTTGCATCTGAGTGGCCTGTTGCTAATGCGTAAGAGGCTCTGCTCTATTTTAATGGCTCTCCCAGATACTCTTTTCTATTTTTATTTGTCTAAAGATGACTTTGGAGATCTCCATTGTGTGTTTGGAAATACAGTACATTTTGAGAGAGGTTGCCAAGCTGTTTCTATTTCACTATCCCTCCATCTCTAATCTTGTTCCTCCTCTTTGTGTCTTCAGGAGGTTAGCCAAGTCCACACTTCTGCTGATTCCTCTTTTTGGCGTCCACTATATTGTTTTCGTTTACATCATAGATGGAAATGGAGAGAGGGAAAACTATAAAATATTCTTTGACCTCGGTCTGGGATCCTTTCAGGTGAGGAAGATGCAAAAGAACAGAAGATGCATTTGGTACTAATTAATAAAGTTTGGGGTCACTAAGATTATTATTTTCACTTTTAAAGAAATTATGGTTTGTTCTGTACTCATTAAAAATCTTATTAATTAGCTAGTTAACAAATAACATATTACAGAATGTTTGTTTCTCTGGTTGCAGAAACTCTTTTTTCTATTTCTTTTTATTAGTCCACTTACTGGCCATATTCCTAGTATCGGGTTGGACCCCTTTTGCCTTCAGAACTGCCTCAATCCTTCTTAGCATAGATTCAACAGGGTACTGGAAATATTCCTGAAAGTCTTTGGTCCATATTGACATGATAACATCACGCAGTTGCTGCAGATTTGTCAGCTGCACATCCATAATGCGAATCTCCCATTCCACCAAATCCCTTAGGTGCTCTATTGGATTGAAATCTGGTGACTGTGGAGGCCATTTGAGTACAGTGAACTCATTGTCATGCTCAAGAAACCAGTCTGACATGATTTGTGCTTTATGAAATGGCAGGTTATCCTGCTGGAAGTAGCCTTCAGAAGATGGGTACACTGTGGTCATAAAGGGATGGGATACTCCCGTACGTAGGCTGTGGCATTGACACAATGCTTGATTGGTACCAATGGGCCCAAAGTAAGCCAAGAAAATATCCCCCATGGCATTATACCACCACCACCAGCCTGAACCGTTGATACAAGGCAGGATGGATCCATGCTTTCATGTTGTTGATCCCAAACTCTATCTAACAGAAGCTATCATCTGAATGTTGCAGCAGAAATCGAGACTCATCAGACAGGCAACATTTTTCCAATATTCCATTGTCAAATTTAAGTAAGCCTGTGCAAATTGTAGCCTCAATTTCCTGTTCTTAGCTGACAGGAGTGGCACCCGGTGTGTTTTTCTGCTGCTGTAGCCCATCCTCCTCAAGGTTTGACATTCAGAGATGCTCTTCAGCATACCTTGATTGTAATGAGTGGTTATTTTAGTTACTGTTGCCTTTCTATCATCTTGAACCAGTCTGGCCATTCTTTTCTGACGAGGCATTTGCACCCACAGAATTGCCACTCACTGGATATTTTCTCATTTGCTGACCATTCTCTATCCCCATTCTGATGCTCGGTATGAACTGCAGCAGACTGTCTTGACCAATTCTACATGCCTAAATGCATTGAGCTGCTGTCATGTGATTGTCTCATTAGAAATTTGAGATAACAAGTAATTCGACACGTGTACCTAATAAAGTGGCCAGTGAGTGTAAATTACACCAGTTTGTTGGATCAACATAGTAAGTGATCATTTTGGTCTTTAAATGGGATGGACATTTAAATTTAAAACTTTAGTTGAAATATACTTATTAAGTTTGAAACTAGTAAAACCATCCTTTAAATTGTAATCAAATTTCTTAAATATAAGTTTTATTACTATTATTTTCTGATTCAGTAAATGCTTCATCGACACTTCAAAAACGAGTAAAAATCTTAGCGACTCTCAAACTTGTGACTGTTTCCTTGTTTTATTAGCGTTGTGTCACATTGACTTTCTGTGTTCTTTCCACAGGGCTTGGTGGTTGCGATTTTGTATTGCTTTTTGAATAGTGAGGTCAGTCTGCATTCTTATTGATCTCATTACCGTATCTCAATTTGGATCTGTTCCAAACCCTAGTGACCTCCTTACTGCTTACATAGACATAGGACCTCATTAGTGAGCAATTTGGAGCACTTTGTATATGCAGCAACACACAACATAGAGCTATAGAGGAGTATGACATTCTAATACCATATTGGGTGAATTAAAAGCATTGATCAACTCAACAATTTATGGTCATTTAATCTTGTCCGGTGATTTTTGATTTTCGCTGAGCTTGCAATTGCAATGTACACTAGGATAAGCTTCCCTGAAAAATATTTGGAGCAATATATAGAAATATCTAGGTGCAGCTGCTCTGCTAGTGCGATTCCTGTGATTCAAATGTGAATGTAGACATCTGAACAATCAATATGTTAACATGGACATTAGTAATTGAATGATTTGCCTAAATCTGAATAAGACAATAATATGGTTAAGGTGTTTACATGAGTTGCTTTTTGAATGTTCCTTTCATGATCCTGTTTTACATATTATAGCACATAATTTGATTAACTGCATTGCGTTACCATGCTATCCACATTTCCTCCGGAGTTTCATTTTAAATTTTTTGACTTTAACTGCAGTTTGACACTTTCACTTTCATTCAGGAACATTGCATGCATGCCCCCGTGACAAACGAGATATTGGATGAGAGTATGAACTGCTGGAAGAGTGTAGTTTTAATGGAATTTGATACCACACGCCATATGACAAAAAAAAAAAAACTTGTCAAACCACTGTATGTATAGACTATCCTGTTGCCAAATACGGTGAAAATCCTACAGGATGGTAATAGCTTGATTGCGGTGTTTACATGTCTGTACTTCACTTCAATAATGCGACTAAAACGGCATACTCCACATGTCTTAATTCAATTCTGTTTAGTTTGATTATGAACTTAATTGGATTAAGTTAATTAAAAATTGCTGTTCACATGGTAAAAATGTGCTTTTAAAAGTTTATAAAAAATGGAAATGTTCTTCAAAAGTGAAAGGAAAACTGCTGTACTTAAATCTAAAGTATTAACATAGTAGCCTATTCATCAAAATCTGGAAATGTTGCTTTTCAACTCGCTGTCGGAGAGAAGACAGCGTAACGTGTATGTAGATCATCAAAATGGCAGGAAATATGTCCGCGGTATAATTACTCTTGCTAGACATCTCTACAACAAAACATTTGTTTTTAAGTAGTTATTTCTGTCTCTGCAACACAGAAAGCCTTTGTGCACGCAAAACTAGACAAGGTCAACTGTGATTGGCCTCTTTTCACATCAGTCAAATCACTGCTTCAGAATCAATTCCTAAGATTCGGAAACTGAATTTTAGCAGCTTATGACACAATGCACTAAAATAAACATTCTAAGCACAGCGTTGTGATCGTACGCTTTAGAAAACAGCCTATGCTGATCACATCAATGTTATAGTACGCATCAAAGGATTAAAAATGTTAATTGTTTCTTTCATTATTCAGCGATTCCTCCGCGTACCACTAGGAGGAAGCCCACAGATTGAGAACCACTGCTATAGACAATTTTAGCTCACCCAATTCACCTGTATACCGCACGTCTTTGGACTTGTGGGGGAAACCGGAGCACCCGGCGGAAACCCATGCGAACACGGATAGAACATGCAAACTCCACACAGAAATGCCTACTGACCCAGCTGAGGCTCGAACCAGCGACCTTTTTGCTGTGAGGCGACAGCACTGCTTACTGGCCACTGCATCGCTATTAATAGTGGTGGTAATATTTATTATATGCATATTTATATGTGTTTTAATTAAAAACAAGTTTAGATTTACCCACATGTCGGGTTTTGAAGATGTATGCATCACCATATGGGGGATAAGAATAGGACCTGTGTTTGTATATAACTCAGTTTTTTGACCACACTTTGTTATTATTGTTCATTTATTAATTTGCTGGAAATTAGAACTGAATTTAGAAATAGTTTTGAAACAAATCTTTGCGCTTAACAAACTAAAATAAATATGTAGGCTAATGGATGTCTTTAGTGGAGTGTGTACAACACTGTTTCCTTATCCACAAAAGTAATGGAGTAAAGTAAAGAGTAAAAGTAAAGTAAAGACAAAGTAAAGAGGCTGAATGGAGGAGGCTTGTCCATGCACTGCAGATGTTCTGTTTAACTGTTTTCTCGCCAGTGAAGCTTTCGATATTCCACTTACAAAGTCCACCATGTAAATAGCAAATGTGCCATGGTGTGACACAACTGACTTTAAAAGGGAGTGTGAGATGAGACTCTGATTGATATAATGCATATTATGTTCAAAACACACCAATAACTAAAAAGAATTAGTCATTGGTGTTGAATTAGTTACCAATAATTATTAAAAGAATAAGCACAACCCTGTTAGACCATGCACCAGGGTCAAAGCATATTTTCCATCATTAAAATAGCAAAAGTGGATTCGAACACGCCATGCGCTTTAGACTTTGCATCTAAATTGTTAAAATATTGCCCAAAGTATTTGAGAATGATTTTTTCATTTATTCGTGTATTTCGCTAAAGACCAAATTAACCTAGAGAAATCAACTACAAATGTTAGCACACATTTAAAAGACAATATGATTAACACCTAAAAGGGCTTCCTTATTATGCAGTAGTTTTTCTTATTGTTCTACTTTTGTAATGTGACATAATTCTGAGTTAAAGATGATATTGAAGGAGATAAAAAATGCAAGGAGGACACTTCTGGACAGAAACTCCATTGTGTAATCCAAAATAAATTAATTATAACATTTTAACATACTTAGATTACAGTTGCTTTTTTCCTGATTACATAATTATTACTTATGATTAATATCTGGAAAAGTTTTCATCATATCTAGTGGCTTTCACTGACTATAATCATAAAACATATGACAAAGAATATTTCAAAGCTTTGCTTCATGTTAACTCAACACCCTTTTGTGTGCCAGCGCTAATGCTAAAGTCTTTTCTTACGGATGTTGTATTTGTCGGATGTTACAGGTCCAGAGTGAACTTAAGAGAAAGTGGCGGAGTTTGCGTTTAAAGCGCTACATCGGCCGCGACTACCGTCTGCACAGTTCCTCCATATCCAGGAACGGCACAGAAAACATGGCCCAATTCCAGCGAAACACCAGAGCCCAGTCTTTCCTGCAGACAGAGACCACCGTGGTGTGAGACATCCAGAAGCAGCGCTAGATGAATCACGCTCGCTCTTCACTGCCCTCGGCTAACAACTCAGTACTTTCCAAAAGCTTTCCGCTGAAGAGGACGAGGCTTTCTGAAGCATGAGATTGACGTGCAGGACAGACACAGAGGATTCAGAAGACCTCAAAATCTCGACTGACCACCAAAACTACACTTCAAGCCAAACCTCTGAGCGAGATGCCATTGAAAAACACAATCTCTATTGAATGCAGATCACCTATATGTTGCTTTTTGTAAATAATTTAATGGCATTAGGGTCAGATTATGTAACGGTGTTATGTAAAGGCTACTTAAGGCCCAAAGCAGTTTCTTAGACGCTTTATGAAGATGCAGCTCCATGCTATCAACATGAAAACACAAGAACATGTCTTGGATGAAAGCGAAAGTAGGTCACCTCTATGGCAAACCCAAATGTGACTTCTTTTTTTTTTTTTTAGAAAGTCGACGTTATTGCCAGAGGCGTCTAGATTAATTTCAGGAGAACATGTCTTACTTTAGATACACACAGACTCTAAGCTGAACTAAAAACACAGATATGAACTCAAATGTGAAGCGGTGATTGTAAGAAAAAAAGCAAAAATCTGTCCTCTGCAATGTTATATCATGGCATCATGTCATTCTGCAGCCTGTTTTAATTCCTTCAGAAGAAAAGCCACAGTATGAACCGACCGAGATATAAGGATATGTATATTCTAGCATGTGAATGTAATTCATTTCTTCGTTATTATGTCAGGAGAATTATGAATGAGTTTTATTGACCAACATGTGGCATAAATGTTAAGCTCGGCCCCCGAAAAGATCTCCAGCGATAAACCAAACCAAGCCTCGGCGTTATGAGCTCTTTTATTTCATATCCAGCTGATCAGTAATTTTAGCAGAAGGTGTCAACGGTGTTATGTTTTGCTTTTGTGTTGCCTGGCCTCACATTGCCAGGGGGATCGTACACTGCAATGAATCCTGCAGCCTGTGCTCTTTTCATTCAGCTGAAAACAGATAATTAATCCAGCAGACTGTTGGACGCAGATTTAGGTCAAGTGAACTGACAAAAGCGAGTGCATGAATGTGGCATTTCAGTGTGAGCTCTGTTCTCTGTTATTCTCTCAAACAGATTTGAACTGCGCTGCACCGGCTGTATGATCGTTTTGGAGAGGAGATGGGATCTCTTACAGCCCGGCCTGCAGAGCGAAAAGTCTCCCGGACACCACGTGCCAGGTTGAGCTCATCTGAAGTGACACAGATGCCACGGGCAGGGGCATTCGGCATCATTATCAGACTGGCAGAGGGAGGAGAGGAGACGGAGCTTTAATTAGACCTGGCACAAAGGAATTGTGTGTTGTCTGAATGAAATACCGCAGGAGGGTTTCCGGGTTTGCTGTGGAGGACGGTATGTGGTAAAAAAAAATGATGTAAAAACTTAGATGTGTATAAAAAGAGGCCATAACGTTGTGCACTTCTTTTTTATTATTATATTTAACCATCTGCAATGTTTTAATTGAAATGTTGTTCTTAGTTATTGCTGAATGTTTCTTGTAAACTGTATTAAGGTGTTTTTCATTAAATGTGGAAAGTGTTTTTAATGGGTTTTTAGTCATTCCCTTTATTTAGTTGGTAATTATTCTCTTTTACATCTTTATTTATTTTAATTAAGGGTACTTAAAATGGAATCGGAAAATGGTGTTGTTTTTTTAGTTTGATATGTGCTTATGAACGATCCGTCTCCAATTTTTAAAGTATAAATAGTGGATTTTGTGTGTTTACGCTAAAATTTCTAAAAATAAAGTTAGCTTAGTTGAACATACTGTTGACAATTCATAGATTTTTCATAGATAGATTCACATTATAAAGATATTTTTCCACTAAGTAGTATAACTACAACACTTAAGGCCCAGATGTAGCTTACCATGTGATTTTAGAACAAACTAAAATAACAATTTCAAACAAAATCTTTTTTTTGTCTGATATTGTATTTTATATCAATGCAACATAGTCTCATTCTGAAAACGTAGCCCTACATACATTTCTGGAGATCGCAAATGATTTAGTTAAAAGTAGGTACAGTATGGCTGCATTTCGTCTTTCAAATGAACACTATGGGGCGGAATTTCGTTATTCCTTTTCATGCTAGCTGATTGCTTACTTGAGATGCATAGAAGAGTTGACCATGACACCGGGGTTCAAGTCTGGCGAAGAACGGTTTCAGAAAATGGGTAAACAAAAACCTCAAACAAAAGCATAAAAAATTAAATAAACAAGTAAATAAGAGGTAAAATCTGAAAACAGTAAAAATGGGAATACCATATAAAAGCAGCGTTTGCATCCAATGAGTCAAATAGAATAAAATAGTCACTTCCTCATTAACTGGTGCCAATTATCCAAAGTAAAAACGGAATTTGCTGGGGTAGAGGTATCCACAGGAATCTTTTCTTTATTTAATAAATGGCTTGCCCCTCAGAACACAAATGCTGACACAATGAATGAAAGGTGGTGTTTGAAGTTGTGAGATGTAAAGCATAGATCTGCTTGATGAATCTGGAGGTTATTAATAACATAATAACAATACTGAGATGGTTAATGTGTTTTAGAATGACTAAAATAACATTTCAGATGTTTTACAATGTGCTCAGCCGCTTGGGTTGTCCATTCACTGACAAAACTTTTATAACAAAATTATGTGACTTCACGTGATCGCATACTGGAATTTGTTCTGTAAAAGTATTTCCATCGTAGTTTATGAGCATCTTTTCTTATCGAATAAAAAATGTATCCTACTCAAATATGCACATTTTTTATATACATTTTCAAAATGTATGCGCATCTTGGGGTTTCCATAAACCATTTTCCATGCGCATATACAAAATGCACATAAAAATAGGTGGATGGTAACATAATGTTACAAACATGAAGGCTTCAGTGTCTGCACACCTGTACAATCACTCCTAATAGGATTTTAAAGATTTGAAGGGGGTCATACACCAGACTAAACATGATCTATTTGGTGGCTGTCAGAGGCAAATAGAAAATATTGTAAAGATGTGGAGTTAACCAGAGGCGCTTCTTGTGAAGAAGCCTGTTTATAAGATATTTATGAAACAGTTCTTCTCTCACAGCCACCATTGTTGTTGTCTTTAAGGGTACACATGATTTACAACCCCACCTACTGTTGCGTAAAGGTGTTTGAAGGTTCGAAAAGAGTGTATTACTCAGCCTTTTTGCCCTTAAATCTCAAAAAAAATTTAAAAAATTAATTTTGAAATATACTGGGGCCTTTACTAAAAACAAAAATCTGAATAGGGAAGTCTACAGCAATAATAAAGAATTATATTGAGAATGAGAAGAGCAAGACAAACATTAATGGCCAATCAGAATCAAGCTGAATTTAAAGAGCTTGAGCATTTAACAGCAGTACGCACATTACCCATAGTGAAGCCTCTTCCATTGACATCCATTCAAGCAAAACATCCAAAAAAACTAGACCGTTAGCTTTAGCTGTCTTTGGCTAAGTGTTGCAGGTTTGGCTTTATAGGCTTTGATAGTAAGCCTAACCAAATGAAAATAACGATTACTTCAAATTGTTTACTTAACATGGCTTGCATAATTTGAGATACTAATAGTATTGATAAAGTGTGCTAAAGTTGCATTTTATTTAATTGTTTTATAAAAAACGTGTGCATGAGTTTTTATTCTACACACATACTATAGACTAAAGGATGGTTTTCTTTATTAGTCTTGGAGTATTCAAAATAAGCACATTTGTAAATTAGTACAATAAGTAATTCATAATGAATAAAAATATGCAGGTCCAGATGCAGCCTTTGCATTGATGTTTGTGCAATATAAAAATTAAGTGGAGACACGTCATCCATCTTTCCGTAATGAGCAACGCCTGGTCTATTGGTGTGGACACTACTATCAGTCTTGGTGTGAAGGGGCATTAACACAACTAAAATTATCCCTGCCATAATTAAAATCTATTTAATACTCCAAAATAATTGGAAAGCGCGATGTAGATAAGGTTGTAAAGGTTTGTTTTTATGATCCCAGTTTATGAAGGAAACAATAAATGAGCTTCTAAATAGAGAGCAGTGAAATACGATTAGACTTCTTCCCTGCCGATCAGCTTCAGCATCAACGCAGATGATATCACGCACAGATGATGTTGTTTTGACTCATTTCCTCTCCTACTGCTGTCTGTTGTCTTATCGCCTTCCTGTATCCACAAAAAGGAGTGAACACGCTTTTCCTTGGAGGCACAGTAAAGGAAACAGGAAAAACAACTCTCGTTTTCAGGCCACTGACCTCCACATCCACAGTCATTCACAAAGCACTGAGCAGATCCGTTTGCATGTGCCATCAGCTCCATAAAACAATTGAACTGACAGAATGTCACAAATGAAATTTCACGGTAAGTCACACACCCTGATTATGAAGTTTCGCAGCTTTCAGAGGAGCAGTTGTTTGGATAAAGATTAGGCCTTTGGGCCAGATTTTATAGGCAAAATGTTGACCCGTCGAGGGAATAAATGATGGCACATTGCCACGGCAGAGACGGTCCAGTCCTCTTCATCCAGGCCCATTAGCAGTGTTCGCTAACAAAGCAATTTCCTGCAATTAACTAATAAGTTTTGCCCAATCAAACCAATTTGATTTTAGTATTCCTGCTTCTCAGATCACAGTGCTAGTAACATACAAATTCATATTAGCAACATGCAACAAACAGAACACTAGCAATATGAAAAAACATGCACATTGACATGCTAAAACATTAAAAATTTATCAAAAGCCATGCGCTAGTAAGCAATTATTCAAGTATTATTGTCAAAAGTCACATAACTCCATGCAAGCGATAGTGAAACATTGTAGCCATCTGTTAATTGATGCTAAAAACGTGTTAAAGCTTGTTTTTGTGTCATGTCGTGTGCTTTTGTACCATGTTAAATCATGTTAGCCATGATAAAATGTTTGAATCTTATAAGCAATGTGCACAACAGCAGCTAGCTACTTGTTATTTGCATGCTAAAACGTTAAATACACTCAGCGGCCATTTTATTAGGTACACGTTACTGGTACCAGGTTGGACCCCTTTTGCCTTCAGAACTGCCTAATCCTTCGTGGCATAGTTCGAACAAGCTACTGGAAATATTCCACAGAGTTTTTTGTTCATATTAACATGATAGCATCACGCAGTCGCTGCAGATTTTTCAGCTGCACATCCATGATGCAAATCTCCAATTCCACCATCCCAAAGGTGCTCTATTGGATTAAGTTCTGGTGACTGTGGAAGCCATTTGAGTATTCACCTTATTCTCCGCCGACGAGTGGGCGCTGACATTTGAATCTTTTTGGCTTGAGACTTCCGGTCTCATTCACTTCCATTCATTTTTTGACATTAAAAACTGCTCGTTACGCTGCTTGATGTTGCAATTTATTATTTTCTTATTATATTATTCTACTTGGTCTGTATAGTCATGCAAACATTTGTTTGTAGAGCAAGCAGTTTGACAGTTTTCTGCCGTTTATTATTCCTAGTCATTTCTCCCATAGGCGACTGAATCGGAAGTTCTAAGACAATCACAAAAACAGGCGCACTTCCGCATTTTAGAATAAGGTCAATAGTGAACTCGTTGTCATGTTTAAGAAACCATTCTGAGATGATTTGCGTTTTATCCTGCTAGAAGTAGCCATCAGAAGATGGGTACACTGTGGTCATAAAGGGATGGACATGGTCAGCAGCAATACTCAGTTAGGCTGTGGCGTTGACATGATGCTCAATTGGTAGTAATGGGCCCAAAGTGTGCCAAGAAAATATTCCCCATACTATTACACCACCACCAGCAGCCTGAACCGTTGATACAAGGCAGGATTGATCCATGCTTTCATGTTGTTAACGCCAAATTCTGACTCTACCATATAATGTCGCAGCAGAAAGATACTCATCAGACCAGGCAACGTTTTTCCAATCTTTATTGTCCAATTTGGGTGAGCCTGAGCAAATTGTAGCCTCAGTTTCTTTTTCTTAGCTGACAGGAGTGCCACCCGGTGTGGTCTTCTGCTGCTATAGCCCATGTGCCTTAATGTTCGAGATGTTGTGCGTTCAGAGATGCTCTTTTGCATACCTCGATTGTAACAAGTGTTTATTTGAGTTACTGTTGTCTTTCTATCAGCTCGAACAAGTCTGGCCCATCTCTGACCTCTGGCATCAACAAGGCAATTGCGCCCACAGAACTGCTGTTCACTGGATATTTTCTCTTTTTTGATCATTCTCTGTGTAAAAATCTTAGAATTTTATAAACTAAATTTAAAAGATAATATTTTGGACAGAAATACATTTTACTGTGGTTTCTAATAGGTGTTGTTTCTCAATATCAGGTGGTATTATACATGTACTTCTTTAAACATAAATTGCACATTTTTACTTTTAACCTATTCAGTAGGGACCAAAGTAACAACAATATATGCTAGATTTACTGGCTCAATCTTAATTCTATTAAATATACCTGCCTATGGTGTTTTATGAATTGATGTGTCACAAATTGGTCACAATTCTTTTTACATGGTAAAACAAAAAGAATTTGACAGAACATTCTAACAGCATGTATCAATGGTCAACAGTAGTTGTACTAAATTGTAACCACTATATTAAATATATTAAATAGCAAATCCTTAGCATGCTAAAACATTTTAATTCAAACTTATATAAAAAACAAAAGAGAAATAAGATAACTGACAGCTGCTACAGACCTTTTATAGCTTATAATATTATGTTGCCACAACTTCAAGCAAAATGAGCCAAGTATAGATAATTTGCTTTCATTACACCTCAAAATAACCCTTGACTTGATAATCAACACCTGTGCCCTGTTCCTTCACCCGAACGATCTCCAGATGCTCTACGTTGGCTGCGGTCCATTATGATACGTCCCGATTTATCAGGGCTGTTGACCTCTGAGCCTCGGCTAAATCTTTTGGCATGGCTATTAGGCCGAAATGACACGCATCCAATCCTGCGACAAGACCATGGACAAGACTCGAGTTGTCAGGCTGTGGATGTGGCAACCCACGAGAGGCTACGGTTGCTCAAAAGCCAGTCGCGTGTAAAGCTTCCACACACTGTTCTCCTGGGAATGGGAACTGCGAATCTGCTTCCAGAATCCTTGCATCGGATTGAAATAGACAAGCATTTTAAATCTCCAAATCGCTGACTGGTATTTGTGACTGTGTGGCATGTGCTTGAAAGAAACCGAAATGGCCGTGTGGGACGTTCTGGCCGGTCACTGACCCCTGTTTACGCGTACGGTGTCTGGGAGTCCTTGAAAACATGTTGTCCATTAGGAACAGCTGTAGGTTTGCGTTTGCCTCCAGCTTGTCAATGTCGCCACACTGTGAGGAGCTGCTTCTGTTCATCATTCGGGACGGCGGAGCGTCATGAACTGTCCCGTCCTCCTCTGGTGCTCAGGAAGGCCCTCATCAATATCTCCTGCTGAAAGTCAAGCTCTCGCTGAGAAACTGTTCTTTTCTGAGTGGAGAGCGTGACTGGGTGAGTTTGGAGTTTGTATGCTGATATTGACGCCAAAAAATGAGTCAATTTCAAACAACGCACACATTTTAAACAAACGTTATATTATTTGAGAGTAGCAAATTTCTTTTGTTTACACTGGTAAAGTGTTTTTTCAGACGTGAACATTAAATGTATACCTCACTAACATGCTAAAAATATATAAGAATGTTAGATACATACATGTAACAAATGACTTCCTTAAAAAAAAAAAATTGGAAGTCTTCAGAATATTTTCTTCATCAAAAGTAAGAAACTCAAAATGTGTGTGAATAATAACTAAATAATAATGACAATTTTAATTTCTAGGTGAACAATTCCTTTAGTGCTTTGGCATTTTTGAATATACAAATATTCAGAACAGTGTCTACACTAGTTGTATTAAATTGTAACCAATTTATTAGATAACAAATCTTTAGAATGTTAAAACATTTTAATTCAAACATAAAAAACAAAACAGAATTGAGCTGTTGCCTGCTGCAACAGAGCTTTTTATAGCCTTCTAATATTGTGTTGCCCCAACTTTAAGCAAAATGAGCCAAGTATAGATAATTTGAGATAGTTCACACAAAATATAGTATAAATTAATATATAGGGATAGTTCACACAAAAATGAAAAGTCTTTCATCGTTGTGAAGAAATATTGAAGAACGTTAGAAACCCATAACAACTGACTTTATAATAGAAAAAAAAAAACAATTAATCTGAAAGTTTTCTGAATATCTTCTTCAACATAAGTAAGAAACTAAAAGGTTTATGAATATTAAATAAATAACAACTTTTCAAAAATAACAATAAATAACAAATAACAATTTTTCATTTCTGGGAGAACAATGCCTTGAATGTAGGCCTACTTTGACATATTTGAATATGCAATTATGCAGAACAATGGTGGGGTACTCAGAGGTACCTAAATGAACACCATGGTATGTCATGTCAATAATGTTTGTAACAAACTATAGTTTTATCATGGTAAATAGTAGTAATGCTAAGTAAAATATGGCATTATCTTATGTTAAAATCCCAGAAATATGATAGTATCTCAGGCTGCATTTACACTGCATGGTTTAAGTCACTCAATTCTGATTTTTTTCTTCTCCCATGTGGCACAGATCAGATATGGCCCATGTATGTGTAAGCAGGTAAAAAAATCACATGGATTTCGATTTACTCAAATCAGATTTAGGCCTTGTTCATAAGGCCCTGTTTACACTGTCAGGTCTTGATGCCCAATATCTGAATGCATGCACTTTTTTACGTGTTTACATGGTCATAAACCGATCCGATCTGTGTCACATATGAGCAAAAAAAAAAAAAAAATCGGAATTGCCTCACATTTAACTGTCAGTGTAAACAAGGCCTAAGTTAAATCTTTAAAAACTTGTATAAAGTATATAAAATTAAGTATGACATTAAAATATGTGGGTAATAGGCATGGGCTGATATAAGATTCTGACGATATGATAACCTAGATAAAAATATCACGGTTTCACGGTATCATTGTGTTCTAAAATATATTCTTTTTAAATGTCTGGGTAAAAAACAAAAACTTTTTTATCCTTTCAAAACAATATATTCAATTTTTTTAATGATTTATGATATTTTAGAGCAGTAAACTTGTCAGGCTATATAATTAAAATGAATCACTGACTTCTGCTGTCTTCATTAGTTTCAAAAACACAGATTTATTTACAATTTAAAATTGCATCTTTGAAGATTTTTTTCTGCTGAAGAAAAAATGTAAATAAAAATCTTACTCATACCTCAGGAATGGTATTACAGAAAGTTTTGGCGGTATTAAAACCTTGACCTTTCCAAACCGCAGTATACATTGAAAACTGTTATCGTCTCATGCCAAGTGGCTAATAAATAACTATTTTATCATGGCAAGCATTAGAAAAAAACCTTAGTGTTTAGCCCTGTAGAACTCTCAAATTTCATTCATAATGGTCTTAAAAGGGCCTTGCAGAAACTCTGACTAGTCACTATTTACTCACCGTCAAGTGGTTATAAATCTTTAGAAGTTTCTGTCTTCTGTTAAATACAAAAGAAAACATTTTGAAGAAATATAAAAGCTGTAACCATTGACTTCCATAGTATCAAAAACAAAACAACTCAGTTACATGTTTTCATTTTTCTTCATAATATAATCTTTTGTTAAAGTGTTTTCTGGAATATATGGTAATTGTTGACCAGCCTGTGGAGAGAGAAGCAGCAGCTCATCAACAGGTGATGTTGAATTTATGAATGCGCGTGATGTTTGTGCTCCAGTAAGGTGATGGAGTCAAACATTTCCACTGGCTCAGATGGACAGTGCAGCGTTTAATGCAGACAGGCAGCAGATGGAGGGTTTATGCACCTTGAATAATGAATTTCCTGACCAGGAAAAAAAGAACACTGAGCTCCGTCTCCAGGGAAAAGTCCAAAATATCCATGAGGTGGAGGAGAGCAAACGGGCTGTTGATGCTCCTTAAATGCTCAACACTGGGTGAACCACAACGCTTGCGTATGAGTAATTAAAAGGTAGATTGTTCTATACTGTCGCTGCAATGGGGTATATCCACACTGACTATTCATTTCAGTCAGCCAGCCCCAGGGCTTCCGGTTAATGGTCATCCCATTCAAAATCGCCACATTTAAGATCTGATTTCTTTAAAAAAAAAACAGCAATCTTCACTTCCTGGCTGAGATATGATAGAAATTGGGTTTCAGACAAAGCAAGAAGCACTGGATTAAATAACATTTTCCCGCGCCATGTCTTTAAAATATGAACATTTATTTTAACCCACTCTCTCAGAAATAAAGGTACAGGAGCTGTCACATGCAGCACCTTCTCAACAGATACATGTTTGTTCCCAAAGAGTCCAAAGTGGTAACTCAAAGGTGCAAAGTAGTGCCCAAATGTTTTTTAAAAAGTACCTTTGAGGTACCATTATGGACCCTTCATGTACAGCTATGTACCTTTTGAAAAGGTACTGGCCCAGTGACAGCTCCTTAACCTTTATTTCTGAGAGTGGAGTATTTCCAATAGCATTTCTGTGCTCACTCACATGCAGCTAACAACAGCACCTGCATTTAAATGGTCTTTCAACTCTTTTTACATTTTAACAACTAAATGCATGCTTAGGTAAATTTATCTGAATGTATTGTCATTACATTACAACATTGAGGCTGTTAAAGGACACTTTTGAAATTGAAAAGTCGCATGAAGCTCTCATCTGAAGTTCATCATTGGCTGAAAAACACTAGCTGTGCATGTACCCTATTATCCAAGTAAAACATAATTTTAACAACGTGAATTAATGATAAGTTTGGTTTTCTTTTCGAGCACTTTGTTCTTGGCATCGCCTGACAAGTGTGAGTGTAATAGTTGAGTGTTTGTGCTATAAGTGGATTATAACAGCAGATGGAGAAGAATTCCTCATTTCATGGCTATATGAAAACTCTTTAACCCGATATTCCTTTATTAGAATGCTGTGAGCCTATTTATAAGTTCTGCAATTTGCAGAGGGCAGTTCTGTGGGTGTAAAAGATAACACTCCAATGTGTCATTCAATGGATTGATGTATGGCGAGACTTTAAATTAATTAATTGCAATGTGTGTATATTAATATAAGGTAAATGAATAGATTGTATTATTCAGTGACCTCTAATCTTCAGTACTTAATTTTTAAAGATTGCCAAAGGGAATAGTTCTTGTTCTGTTATTGAAATACTTTTAAAGATGTTGATGAATTGAAAACAGAACGGAATAAAGGAAAGTGGTCGCCTGTTATTTTGTGTTCTCTGGCGCCCTCTGTTGGCGTTTAGGGAATTTGTGGAATGGTTTATGGACTGCACGTTAATTTACTTAAAGCCACTATGTCAGGGCTTATTTCTCAAATGAAAATTCGATTTTTCTGAACAGCAAGTTCCCATCTCTGTACAATTATTCACACCAGATTGCAATTTAAACAATATTGTAAAGGTAAATGCAAATCTATTTGTACGTTCTTCAACATCCTCGTGGCAGAGCAGCAATATTTAATGATCAGCATAATCAAGAAATTTGTAACATGGTGAACAATTCCATCAGGCTAAGAGAGATCCAAAGTGCAGTCATAAATGACAGTAATGACTTTGCAAATATAAAGTCTGTCTGCATTTCCAGCATAGAGTTTGAAAATAAAAACATCAAATGAAAATGAAACAACTGTACAAGGTGCCATTTGAGAAGAACAGTGAAATAGTGAAGGAACTGTGGCAACACTATATCTAGGTGAACTATTGGTGTACACTATAGTTACTGTATGGCTGTTGAAGGTGTAGCAACCCATAAACAGAAACTTTATATTTTGTTGTGTTCTTCATAAAGAGCCATGGAGTTAGATTTACATGAATTAACCTACCTTCTTGTTTTTGTGGACAAGGCTGTGTTCTGTCCAAACATCGGAGACATGGTTACAGTTGTACACCAAGCTACAAGTGGCACATCAGGCTAACTTAGGGCCAATATCACAATGTGTGCTGGCATTTCAGAGAATGATGTGAGTGAGCACACATATTCCACATTGGGCCATGTAATACTCAACTTCTCTCGGCCTTCTTAAACACACTTTACAGAGAGCTGATTCCAGAACACGAAAGAGGTTAGTTAGACCAGTATTGACTAATTAAAGTGCATCTGGAAGTTTTCATACCGCTTTACTTTTACCACATTTTTATGTTACAGCTTTATACCAAAATTGATTAAATTAATTTTACTTCCTCAAAATTCTACACACAATACTCCATAATGACAATGTGACTTTTTTTTTTTTTTTGAAATTGCTGCAAATTTATTAAAAATAAAAAAACAAAAAAAATCACATGTACCTAAGTATTCACAGCCTCTGCTCAATACTTTGTTGATGCACCTTTGCCAGCAATTGCAGCCTCAAGTCTTTTTGAATATGATGCCACAAGCTTGGCACACCTGTCTTTAGGAATTTTTGCCCCTTCCTTTTTGCAGTACCTCTCAAACTCTATCAGGTTAGATGGGAAGTGACGATGTACAGCCATTTTCAGATCTTTCCAGAGATGTTCAATAGAATTCTGATCTGGGCTCTGGCTGGGCCACTCAAGGACATTCACTGAGTTGTTGTGAAGCCACTCCTTTGATATTTTGGTGGTGTGCTTTGGGTCATTGTCCTGCTGAAAGATGAACCGTCGCTCCAGTCTGAGGTCAAGAATACTTTGAAGCAGGTTTTCATTCAGGATGTCTCTGTACATTGCTTCATTCATCTTTTCCTCTATCCTAGTCGTCCAGTTCCTGCTGCTGAAAAACGAATGGTATTAGCCTGGTGATGAGTGGTGCCTGATTTTCTCCAACTGTAACACTATTAACTCCAAAGTGTTCAATTTTAGTCTCATCAGACCAGAATTTAGTTTCTAATGATATGAAAGTCCTTCAAATGCCTTTTGGCAAATTCCAGGTGAGGAATGACTTTCGTCTGGCCAATCTTTCATACAGGCCTGATTGGTGGACTGCTGCACAGATGTTGTCCTTCTGTAAGTTTCTCCTCTCTCCACAGAAAAACGCTGGAGCTCACACAGAGTGACCATCGGGTTATTGATCACCTCCCTGACTAAGACCCTTCTCTCCTGATCACTTGGCTTAGATGGCCAGCCAGCTCTAGGAAGAGTCCTGGTGGTTCCATGATGGAGGCCACTGTGCTTATTCGAACTTTCAGAGCAGCAGAAATGTTTCTACAATCTTCCCCAGCCTTGTGCCTCGAGACAATCCTGTCTCGAAGGTCTACAGACAATTTGTCTTCATGCATGGTTTGTGCTTTGATATGCACTGTCAACCCTGGGACCTTATATAGTCAGGTGTATGTCTTTTCAAATGAATCAGTTGAATCAACTGTATTTACCACCGGTGAACTCCAATTAAGCTGCTGAAACATCTCAACAATGATCAGAGGAAACAGAATGCACCTGAGCTCAGTTTAGAGCTTCATGCCAAAGGCTGTGAATACTTGTACATGTGATTTTTTTTTTTTTCAATTATTTATTTTTTTTTTTAATAAATTTGCAGCAAATGAATATAATCAATTTCGGAATAAAACTAACATAAAAAAGTGAAGTGCTATGAATATTTTTCAGATGCACTGTTCGATTATGCGGCAGTAAGATGTGATAGAAACGAGAAGTAAGGAGGGGGATGTGCTACATTTACTAAAATGGCTTTTTTATATTAAGCTTTAGTGATAGGAAAGGAGCAGGAATTTGTGATTGTATGGGCAGGAAAAAAGGAATTGTTTTTAGTAGACTATTGTAACCCATGTCAAAGATTAGAGCTAAGGAAATTTGAAGAAACAGCAGGACAGGAGTGTAGGAATATGGTAGTGTGAGGATTTGAATGGTCAAAGCACATTATGGGAGAGTTTAAGAAATGACAATAACTGTCCAGTAATTGAGAAAATGTTAGATGAAAATATGCTAGTGTGTCTAAATAATGGAGATTATACAAGAATAGATATTAAAACAGGGAATGAATCAGTATTATATCTAGTATTAAGATCTTACACTGATCTAGTATCAGTGTAAGATACACTAGTATTAAGTACCATTGCAGCAATATTTAATTTGTCAGTGCATCAAGAAGGTATTGGTAGTGATCATTACCCTGTATAGTGCAGAATAGATTTAGATGTATCATTAAGTAAAAAATGAGTGCAATTAGATCTTCACTAGTTTGTGTGATTCAGGTTGAAGAAGGTGAAATGTCGTTATGGCTGTCTGTATCACAGAACTGTTGGGAAAAGGAGAAGGGGAAAATGAAAGTTTTGGCTGGACAAGTATAATAGCAAAATAAGTGGAAATATACGATAAAGAATTTGCTAAAACTGTAGTATGGACCAGCAAACCAGTTTGGACAGTGGAAAGCCCAAACGTTTACTCAAAACTTCTAAAAATCAAAGAGAATAATAAACACAGATCTAGTTAGTGAATATTGCAGTGAGAGTATGTATAAATTACATTCAGATTTTTACAGGATTTAAAATCATCAGCTTAGTCCCTTTATTAATCAGGGGCCACCACAGTGGAATGAATCGCCAACTTATCCAGCAGATGCCCTTCCAGGTGCAACCCATCACTGGTTAACACCCATACACACTCATTCACAATCATACACTACGGACAATTTACCTCACCCAATTCACCTATAGCGCAGAGGAAACCCATGCCAACACGAGGAGAACATGCAAACCTCACACAGAAATGTCAATTGACCCAGCCAAGGCTCAAACCAGCAACCTTCTTGCAGTGAGGCGACAGCACTACCCACTGTGCCACCCCATCCCCGAAATATCATGTGGAAATAATCAAAAGAACATCTGATTGTTTAAGTGTGTATACAGAAATATACGTTATGTTAATTGCATTAGAGTGGATTGAGTTTTAGCACGCCGTGATTCAGTGTCAGCTCTTATGAGTAATAATTGGTACAATTAGAAATCCACAGGAATTAATAAATTACATTCTGTCTGAATTCAAGATTAAGAAGGCAGGGGAGAATTACATTAATGTGGGCACCAGCACACATGGGCATTCAGGGGAATAAGAAAGCAGACAAACTGGCAAAAGTTGCAACGAAAAAAGAGCAGGTTGACATAAAAATCAGTTTATCAAAATCAGAAGGGAAAAGTTTAGTGTTTAAAAAAACAACTTAAAAATGGCAATAATAATAATAATCCCTTACATTTACATAGCGCTGACACTCAAAGCACAATGGAGGAATCTCCTCATCCACCACCAATGCGCAGCATCCACCTGCATTAAGCAACGGCAGCCATATTGCGACAGACTGCACACCACACACTAACTGATTGGTGGAGAGGGGACAGAGTGATGAAGCCAATATGGGGATGGTTAGGAGGCCATGATGGACAGAAGCCAGTGGGCAAATTTGGCCAGGATGCTAGGGTTAAACCCCTACTTTTTCCGAAGGACATCCTGGGATTTTTAATGAGCACAGATTTAACGTCTCATCCGAGAGACCGATAGAATCATTAAATCAAAGGAAGACATTCCTATATTTGATCCAAAATAAAATTTGTAAGGAAAGAAAGTAAATAAACATAGAGAATAAGTCATCATCAGTAGATTGAGGACTGGACATGGTTAACTAAAATAAGTATCTTTATATACCAGTATCCAACTGAATTATGCAACAGTTGCCCGGTGGAAGAAACCGTTAAACACGTCTTTATATCAGTTATTGGAAAGGAAGGAAGTCAAGTAAGATCATTTGTATTTAGTTATATAAAGAAGACTGTAGGAATTATGGCGCAGTGGGTAGCGATGTTGCCTCACACGGTCGCTGGCTCGAGCCTGGGTCAGTTGGCATTTCAATGTGGAGTTTGCATGTTCACCCTGTATTGGTTTGGGTTTCCTCTGGGTGCTCCGGTTTCCACAAGTTTAAAGACATGCTCTATAGGGGAATTGGCTAAGCTAAATTGTTCGTAGTGTATGAGTGTGAATGAGAATCTCAGTAATGGTTTGCAGCTGGAAGGGCATTGGCTGCATAAACCATATAATGGATTAGCTGACGATTCATTCTGCTGTGGCGACCCCAGATTAATAAAGGGACTAAGTCAAAAAGAAATTGAATAGATGAATGTAATATAATAAATAAGAATAAATCTTATGTGAAAACAGCAGATGGCAGTAATGCAATTTATGGACGTCTGCTTCCGTTAATCTATAAAGACAGCACTGTTGTTGCTTTTAATTGTTTTATATCAACGTCGACCCCTACCCCAACCCTCACAGTAATGTAAAAATATTAATTATTGTTATACAGTGTCACAAAAATCATGCTTTATTGCTGTGCTCATGGATGTGCTTTAACGGTGGGTGGAGCTAGGAGGAGGGGGAGACTGCAGACTTGGATAGATAAGTAAGATGCCCAATCAGAAGTATCCTGGGTCTCTATAGAGGTAAAGTTTACATTTACATTTAGACATTTAGCAGACGCTTTTATCCAAAGCGACTTACAAATGAAAAAGTTGGTTTTATATACGCACATTCAGACTTTTGCTCTCCTAATAAAATATAAGAAAACTATTGTTTGCAAATTTCAAATAGCGAAATCATACTAGCAGAAAACTAATATCAAACTACAACAGCGTTCATGGTCAAAGAAATCATGCTAATGTTGTTTAAAGTGTTACTTACATGAGATTTCAGACCGGATATTCAATGTCGCGTGAAAAACAACAAAGGGACCGTGTCACAAGTTGTCGGTTTGTTGAAAAACGAACAAAAGCAATTCAGCCAACTACCATAACGGTACACATCACTCACATTTTGCATTACAATGACATGTTTTTATTGATTAATATATTTCATGCAATTATATATATATATATATATATATATATATATATATATATATATATATATATATATATATATATATATATATATATATATATATATTTATACACACACACACACACACACACATTTTTTTAATATGTTTGTGTTTTATATGTAACCGTGACATTTGATTTGTTTAAATAGTTTTTGAAATCATGGCCTGTGTGCATCAACATCTGTGGACCCTTCAGAACATGCATGCAACCTGTCTTGCTGTTGTCCTATACCTCTGTCTTACCCATTGTCTTAACTAAATATTGTAACACTGTCGTTTCTGTTTTTTTCTGTTTATGACATGTTGTTGTAAATTAAATTATCATTATATCATAAATGGTGTGCATTTATTATGATCATTATAATTTGCTGATCCCACAATGATTGGACAACAAAAAAATTACACATTTACATACATAATGAAAAACACACTAGAGAAATTATGCTCTAAAATATTAATATAAACTATTGAAGACCATATATGTCTCCAAACTTACTTGTGAGTGATAGATAATATTATAACAGATGTCTGATATTAATTTGTTGACGCTACAATTATTTCACAACAAGATATTAAGATATTTACATTCATGAAAAACACACTACAGAAATTATGCTCACAAATATTAATAAAATTTTTTACACCATATTCTCAAAAAGTGCTTGTGAGTGATAGGGGATATTATGACTGATGTCTAATGTTAATTTGTTGATGCTACAGTAATTGGGCAACAAGATATTAAGATATTTACATTCACTGTGATGAAAAACACACAACAAATTATGCTTACAAATATAAATATAAATTCATTTACAACATATAGTTATGAAAATGTACTTGTGAGTTAAAGATATTATAATTATTGATGTCAGATTTTAATTTGTTAATCCTACAATGATTTTGAAACAAGATATTAATATATCTTGCATTCAAACGACAAAAAAATAAATAAATAAATAAAACATTATAGAAAATATGCTTTAAAAGTTCATCATAATAATTGTTGTGCACATTAGTAAAATAATTGATGTTAGTACAACATAAAATGAAGACTAATGTGGGAAATAATTTTGGTAAACTACAATGTAGAAAAAACATGTTATATTTTCAAATGTATAGGATGTTGTTTATAGTCAAAGTAAATAATGAGAGAAAAATATAGAAATAGATATCATTAGTAAAACAAACTATGTGACAACACCAGAACACGAATATTGATGTGTGAAAACATTTTAGTAACCCTACAATGTATAAACAATATTATTTTATATTTTTTAATAAAAATACAAATTTAAATGGTGGTGGTGATGATGGTATTGATTTCAACCAAAAAATCTTCATTTTCATCTTCATTTTAACCAAAATTGTAATTTTACACAGCAATTATTATGATGAACTTTTAAAGCATATTTTCTATAGTGTTTTTTTTTTTCATTTGAATGTAAGATATATTAATATCTTGTTTCAAAATCATTGTAGGATTAACAAATTAAAATCTGACATCAATAATTATAATATCTATCACTCACAAGTACATTTTCATAACTATATGTTGTAAATTAATGTATATTTATATTTGTAAGCATAATTTCTGTTGTGTGTTTTTCATCACAGTGAATGTAAATATCTTAATATCTTGTTTCACAATCATTGTAGCGTCAACAAAACATTATCAGACATCAGCAGTAATATTGTCTACCCCTCACAAGTAGCTTTTCATAAACATATCTTGCAAATAAATTTATATTGATAATTTTAAGCATATTTTCTGTTTTTCTTAGTAAACACAGATATCTTAATATCTTGTTGTGAAATCATTGTAGGATAAAGAAATTAATATCAGACATCAGTCATAATATTATCTATCACTCACAAGTACTTTTTGAGAAATATATGGTGTAAAAAATGTAATTAATATTTATGATCATAATTGCTGTAGTGTGTTTTTAATAAATGTAAATATCTTAATATCTTGTTTCACTATAATTGTAGCATCAACAAATTAATATAAGACATCAGCAATAACATTATCTATCACTCATAAGTAGCTTTTTATAAATATATCTTGTAAATAAATTTATATTGATAATTATAAGCATATTTTCCACAGCATATGTTTTTCATGGTCAACACTGAAATCTTAATATCTTGTTGTCCAATCATTGTAGGATAAACAAATTAAATCCAGCCACCAGCAATAATATTATCTATCACTCACAAGTCATTTTTTAATAAATATATAATGTATATTCATTTATATTAAAATTTTTGTGCATAATTTCTGCAGTGTGTTTTTAATAATTGTAAATATGTAAATATCTTGTTTTAAAATCATTGTAGGGTCAGCAAATAAACATCGGACATCAATAATTTTATTCTCTATCACTCACAAGTACATTTTGAGAAATAAATGGTTTACATTAATTTATATAAATTTTTATGTGCATAATTTCTGTAGAGTGTGTTTTTCATTGTAAATGTAAAAATCTTAATTTGCTAATGTCCAATTGTTGTAGGAGCAAAACAGACATCAGTAATAATATTATCTATAACTTACAAGGACCTTTTCATAAATATATGCTGTACATTAATTAATATGATATATTTATGCACATCATTTCTGTAGTGTGTGTTTCTGTGAATGTAAACATCCTAATATCTTGTTTCACAATCATTGTAAGGTCAACAAATGAACATCGGACATCAGTAATACTATTGTCTATCACTCACAAGCACCGTTTAATAAATATATGTTATATATGAATTAATATTAATATCTGTGAGCATAATTTATGTAGTGTATTTTTCATGAATGTAAATCTCTTAATATCTTGTTGTGAAATAAATGTAGGATAAAGAAATTAAATTCAGCCATCAGTAATAATATTGTCTATCACTCACAAGTAGCTTTTCATAAATATATTTTGCAAATAAATTTATATTGATAATTATTAGCATGTTTTCCACAGTTTGATTTTCATTGTAAATGCAGATATCCTATTATCTTGTTTTATTATAATTATATTATAATTATTGTAGGATCAATAAATAATATCGGACATCAATAATTATGTTATCTATCACTCACAATTACATTTTCATAAATATATGTTGTAAAATAATTTATATTAATATTTGTGTGCATATTTTGTGTAGTGTGTTTTTCATTGTGGATGTAGATGTCTTAATTTCTTTAGGTCCAACCATTGTAGCATCAACAAATTAACATCAGACATCAGTAATAATATTATCTGTCACTCATAAGTAGCTTTTTATAAATATATGTTGTAAATGAATTTATATTAATATTTATAAGCATATTTTTACAGTTTTTTTTTTTTTTGCATTTCAAGGCAAATTTATTTAAAAAGCACATTTCATACACAATGATAATTTAAAAATAAATGCATTACATCTCCAAATTCATCATATTATCATGTTATTTTATTGATTACAAACACAAAGGTCTGCTGGTTTTCCGATTGCAGATCTATATTGACGTATGGGACATGAAACAAACATTGGCAAGAATCTCACTGAATCTGTAATGAAAGTACAACTTATTACATTACTATGTAATATGTGGTAATTATGTATAAAAATATTGTGCAAGTACATGTATGTAAAAAAAAAAAAAATTCCAAAGTTAATAATATCATTGTGAGTACCCAAATGCATAGATTCTCATTTTGGACTCTTTTTTCCACATGAGCAGCACTCATTTCTTGACACTGTTATTTGTTGTCTCGAAAATATTTCTTTATTCACATGTACTTCAGCAGAGTAACATTTTAAAGGAGGGAGCCAGAGGTGAAGTTCACAAGTCTCAATCTGGCCATCTTTTGCTTGCGTAAAATCTGTAAATAATGAGGAAAGAAGCAGAGGGGAAAAAACACATATAATTATTCCTATTACACATGAACATGTATACTTGTGTAAAGTGTATATACATTAATCATAATTAAAAAATCAGTGTATAAAATTACAATTCTATACTAATATACTATTCTAAATTACTATTTTTTAATGTTTATTAAAGTTTTATGTTTTTAAATTGTTTTAATATAATGTATACATAAACATATATGTAATATATTGTTTGCAGAAGATTTTATTAAGATTAAGTAGTAGGCTTACCGTGGACAATGAACGTTAGCTGCTTGATTTTACAAACTGCTAGTTTGTAGACGGTCCCTCAAAAAAGCGTTGACGTCACCTCCTTCATAGAGGTAAGCGTGTTTTTCTACTCCTTTAAAACGCCGAGTTTGACAGAAAAGAAAAGTGTACATTTTGCTCATAATCGACTACAACGGTAAATAATTGAATTTGGATTATTTACTTGCTGATTAACAAACTTATTGAACGCAGAGGTCAGAAAGTGTGAATATAAAATCAACTTTAACGTTTAGACCTCTATTGGGTCTCTTTGTGAACGGTGGTCGAGACGCACTTTGGACGTAACTTACATCTGTTCAGAACATCTGGTCGTCACAGCAGCGGATCACACCGGGTCCTGGGATAAGGGAGAAAGGGCCCACTAATGATCAGATCCTACAAAAAACATAGTTTTTACTGGTTATGATGGAATCCGTCTTATAACCTGTGACGCACTCAACTCGGACTTCTGTACGGTTTAGACAGTGTGGAAGATTAATGTTTTGCGGCTGAGGTAAGTGACACAGGTTTGTCGATAAAACACATTTTGTTTTAGTGAGATTACAAGGAAAACGTCGTCGCGTCTTTGGACTTCAGAGTTATAAACGTTACGTGGCCCAACGTTATGTAGGCCCCATATCGTGCTTTAATATAGGAAAGTAACGTTAGTATAGCAAAAGGAATTGACTGCGGTTAACTTACGTTGTTGAACGATATGTACGTGAAATTTATTTGTCGTCGATCTTACTTAAATATACCGAAGTAGCGTGCAAATGAGAGGCTCACTCACTCGTTTGTACACCTCAATATACGTTAGAGGTAAAGTTGGTTTTATATTCTTACATTCGTTCATTTAGAAGTCTCTATATTGGTTACCATGTTACTTTGAATATTCGATCGGAATTAGCATGCCAGTGTGACTTGAAAACCGCATTAACACTGCTTATTTGACTGAATAATGTTTACTGAAAATAACCTTAATAGTCATTTGTTTCTAATATGATTTAGCTATTTAGAGCTTGCTAATAATACTTTTGTGAAATTATATAATTAATGGGAAAGTCCTAATGTGCGAATATAAAACCAACATTACCTTTATCAGCCCAGTTAACTTAGCTGTTAACAGTTAGCTCAAATTCTGTGACTGAATGCAACGTTAATTTTTAGAAAGTCATAGACTAGGTTGTTTAATAACATCTGTAACCTGTTAAATGTTTTTTTATGGCTAACGTTATTCTAGGATTTATTGTTTGTATTAAATTATTATTTTACATTATTTGACAATTGAAAAAATAAGTTGTAGGGTGAGCATGAAGCATGCTAATAACTAACAGCTAACATTGCGGAACTTCCTGTTATTTGAAGAGATATACTAACAGTAGACATAACTTGATTATAATTTGGAAACATTATGTGCTAAATTATGAGCATGATTACAGTCCCAGTATTGTATGTATATGAGCTCGAATTTAGTTGCAGTATTTCATAAAACTACCACATTATGTAAACTAGGTCTAGTTGTGATACCTACGTGCACCTCTAGAGCGCAGCAGGAGCTTTGAGTTGTACTTTGTTGCACACAAAAGTGCTGTTTTGCTGGGACCTAAGGTTGAGATGTAAAAGTGGTTAATTTCATAAAATGTGCTTTAAACATCCAAAGTATTGGTTGGTCATCAGCCGTGTTTGTACTCCCGTCACTCTCCATGTATGCTTTGTGCAGTATTTATTTCATACAGCAGTGCAGCAACATGTTTTATGTTAGTCTTTTTAATTGAATAATCATGAAACGCTGAATGGTTCTTTCTGTAAGTTGCTTCAAATGAAGCTAGATAAAATCGAAAATTTGTTTGTGTGTGTGTGTTTGTTTGTACGTGTACGTGTACGTGTTTGTGTGCACTCGTGTCTGCACATCTCTAAAGTGTGTTTGTCTGTTTTGAACAAGAAAATATGTGTACATTTTGTTTTGCTTCAAATCACTGGATTTATGCAATTGTTTCATGACATAACTTCTGGACAGATATTCTTAAAACATTATTAAATGTTTTTTTTATCAAGTTGATAAAAGCTCATGCAGACATCCACTGTATTTTCTTTGCACTAATTGCAGTGTATTCTATTTGGTTGTTGCTAACACCATCATTGTAGCATGATGGATGAAAATGCATTTTGCATTATTAAAGTGTTTTAATGCACAATGTAATTGCCATAGAAAAATACAGCTGTGTGTAATATTGTTTTAGTCACAACTGTGGTTAGGAGTTCTTCCTGTTTTTTTTTTTTTTTTTGTTATAGGTTTGCATCTCAGCTTATTGCATGCATGTGAAATATTTGACTTAAATTTAACTGCCAAATTGTTTGCATGGGTAAAACAAAAAGTGCAAAAAAAAAGCTTAACTGTAGTTTCATTTGGAAAAAGAAATGCATATTAAAATGAACAATTGGCAAAACAAATGTATGCTTTGTATTATATATTGTTTGTTAAAAGGGATGTATCAAGAGAAATAAAAAAGAAACTGTTATGAAAGAAGTTCTCTTTTGACTTTGTTGTTTTGCTATGTGTCTGCAAGGAAGGGTTTATCTCATATTTTGCAAGCCATAACACGCCTGTGCAGCTTGAGTTTCTGGTTCCGAGAAATGGCAGGGCTTCATTTAATTCAGTTATTAACTCTGGTGAATTTACTAAACAAAAACTCAGGCAGTTCTAAATGAAACTTCTACAAAAAAATTCCACTGTATGTTAAAATGCTAAAATAATCCTTCAACAACTAACACATTTATAAACAGATTTTTATTTTTCAAGGCGTGTTCAAACTGGTTTAACCACAGCTTTTTTTTTTTTTTTATCCAAGTTCCTGATTAAAGTTCCTTCTTTATTTGTAAAGGTTTAACCGACATGCTTTGTGTTAGAACATGTTCTCTTATTATTTGAAACTTGAACTCAATCAGTCAACAAGAGCAGTTCTTATAGCTGTTTAGAAGGATGTAAACCGGTTAAATGTTACAAAAATGTGGAGGATGTATTACTGATTTGAACAGTTTTCAGCCATATATATATATATATATATATATATATATATATATATATATATATATATATAAATATATATATATATATATATATATATATATATATATATATATATATATATATATATATATATATAAATATATATATATATATTAGGGATGTAACGGTATCAGAATTTCACGGTACGGTAATACCTCGGTATGAATGGCACGGTACGGTATTTATTGAATCATTTACAGAAAAAAACAAAACTTATGACAATACTCCAAAAAAGTGCCAAAAGTGTCAATGACATACAAATTAGCCATCTATCTGTAAGCTTTGAAACAGGAACTTCAATTTTAATAACAAAAAATTATTAAACCATGTAAAAAAATAAAGTTTCAATTTAGTAGTGTTGAAAACTCATCACATTCAACATTTTATCACACTCAGCCCATCTACCCAGATGAGAGCTCTGCTAGTCGGACTTCTCATCAAGCATCTCCCGCTGGATCTAATCTCACTATATTTATTAAACGGGATATTTCATTTATCTTGTTGTCTTTATCTAACGACATATTCCCTGACTTTGGGCATTGGAATCTATTACTTGTTCTCAGGTAACGTGTTTTGGCTGAGCGCAAATATAAGTTAATGATTAATGTAACCATGTACATTCTGTATTTGACTGATCGCTTGCCTTTATTTCCTATAATGTATAAACTTATTGTATGTTATACTTTTAAAATGGTCATTATCGATTCTTAAAACTGATACTCAGCAAAAGAGAGGCTGTGTTTCGTATTTTCACTGAAATTGAAAGGAGGCAGTTGTTATCGGCTCCGTTTTGTTATAAATATCCACACAGTGAAGATGACGCTCATCTTATGCAGCACGACGCCTCAACATGTCTGCTGTCTAAGTTGCTAATATTAAAATGAAAATAGGCAGTTCCTTAAATCATGTTTACATTTTTTTGTTGAGAAAGTGAAACAACGTAGCCAGGGTGATGTGAATGAAGTTATAAAGTACACTGTTCCCTTTGAAGATTTACCCGTGTCCTCGGTATAGTCTGCTTTTCCATATCAAACTGAGAAGAAGAGACTGCAGCCTTGATCAAACTTGCGAAGTCTGAACTTACACGGAGAGAATGCAGGACTGAACTGTGCGTGTTAGGCTACTTAATATTCAGGAAAAGCCCCAATCAGAGAGCCCCGCCTCCGTTTTCAGATGTCTCCGTTTTCCATCATCCACACTGAGACGGAGCAGCAGCGTTTCAGAATGAAAACGGCCTCTCCAGCGTTTTCGAAACGCTCCGTTTTCGGCGCTTGAGAACTCCGGCGTAGTGTGGACGGTTGGCGTAACCGTAGCAAAACTTATGCATTTTCAAACTAAAACGCATTAATGTAAACGTGGCCTTAGAGTTTTCCAGCTCTTTTCATCCCCGCTTCTAGCAGCACACTCCATTTCCGCATTACTGGATCTGTAGCGACAACAGACCGCAAGGGATGATGGTCAAGCATGGGCTGATGGGAATTGTAGTTTTCGCTACCTCCCGTTCGCTTCATTCGCCTGAGCAAATTTTCTCAGAAGACCTATAGTTTTACCGAGTCATGCGACTTCGGTAATATCGAAAAAAATTAATATTGCGGTATGACGGTATTTACAATACCGTTACATCCCTAATATATATATATATATATATATATATATATATATATATATATATATATATATATATATATATATATATATATGGTTAGAATTATGCCATATGCTTCTACCTTAACAATGTCATACTTCATTTTAAAGAATTGTTTTTTTATCTCCCCAAAAATAGCTGAAATATTTGATATGGCACGAATGTTCTTGACTTGTTGATATTCAAACCTAGACAAAACAACTAAAACTATATTAAAAAACCCAGAGGAAAGAGGAGTATTGTAATGGATCATAGGTCTGAAGGTTTGTTTAATGTGCGTTCGTACTATGGTATCTAATTATCTCTAAACAAATGTTGACTCCCTGTTTCAACAAATGTTTTTCCTTTTTCAACCAACTAAGAAAAGATAATACACAAGGCTGGTTTTAAAATTGTGTTAAAAAAAGACAATTCATTTTATGTTTAATTTTAAAAGTAAATGGCTGAAAGTTCCTTGCTAAAATTGGGCTTTTTAGATGCTTATAAAAGAACTGAAAGTAGAACTGCGTAATAAGATCTTATGCAACCATCACGTGGAACAATGTGACTTGCAACATGACCTTGTTTTATACATAAACACCATAATAACCTTCATGAGTTTTCTATAACTCAGGAGTTAAAACAGCTTATAATAAATCGTGTATTTGCATGAGGTTAAGTTTGCTTAAGAACAAACTTAAATAGAAATGTTCAGTCACACAAAGTAAAAAGGAAGGAACAATGCCCTCAACCTACAATTGTTCAATTGTTTTATTGCTATATAAATAAAACAATGCTAGTCAAAGGTTACCAACAACAAGAGTGTGTTTGACAACTTTCACTATCCTTTTCCTTGTGCAGAACAGAATTCAAATAAATTTGGAGGTTATGTAAAATGACAGAATTTTTTCATATGTGCCATTTGGGAAAATTAAAGTCAGCTACAAAGGTTCCTATTGAGGTAATGTTTCACAGCATGTCTTTATATCATCCTCACAGTATTAATTTTTTTTAAATGTCAGAATAGGGTTTTTCTAATGCTCATGATGTTACACAAAACATTTTGTCTAAACTAGTTTTAAAACCCCCACAAAGAGTTGTATTTTATATATTCATAATTGTAAAATACTGTATCACTTTTATTTCAGGTCTGGGAAAGTTTCTATGATACCAAAGGAAAAGGAAAACTCAGCACACAAATGAAAATTCACCCACTCTCAGATTGTTAACTGAACTCAGAAGTACATTATTTGCGTTTATGCTTTTCACCAGAGAGTTGACTGTCTTCTTTAAAGCAAGTAAACATAAAGCCATCAACAGTCTGGTAACCGATATTCTTTAAAACATTTTCTTTTGTGTTGAGCAGAAGAAAAAAGCTAAAACAAGTTTTGAAAGGGGGATGGTTGATGATTAAATTTTTTTTAACATTTGATATTTCACATTTGCATAGTTTCCGTGATAATATTTTACCTGCTTAACTGCTTTACATAAAACAGGGTGTCTGTGGCGTCATAAAAGAGTTAATCTTAAATTTAAAAAACTAAATTTTAGGCCTTAAAAGTCAAAAATAAGGTGGCGAAGAGGGTAAGGATGTCTCCTAACAGCAAGAAGGTTGCTGGGTCAGTTGGCATTTCTGTTTGGAGTTTGCATGTTCTCCCCTGTTTGCATGGGTTTTCCCCGGGTGCTCCGGTTTCCTCCACAAGTCCAAAGACATCAATTACACACAAGTACAAAGACTCAATAACACTTTCAGCAAAACTATTGATAGTTAATACTATAACAGATTGTTGTCCATATTGTTTATTTTTTATATATATTTTAAAGTTATAATGTATACAACTAGGGTCTGCTTGTTTTGACATTATTTTAATTATGGTGAAGAAATAACTGATTCTTATTGTTTTTTTGATGGGGCAAGTAAAAATAAAATCTACTAGGCCATCAAAAAATCCTTAGCGTTAAGCCCTATATAAGCCTAAAGTTTAATTCTTGAAAGTCTTAAAACAGGGTATGCTCTGGGTCTAAAGTATTAAAAGTTGATGAGTCAATTATGAGAAAATGAACGCCCTTAAAAGGTATTAAAGTCTTAATTATGTTTCTACGAGGTCTTAAATTTTGTTCAAGCGTTGTCCAAAGTGTTTGACTCCAAAAAATAGGGGTGTAACAATACACTCTGCTCACGATACAATGTGTATCACGACATAATGTTCACGATTCGATATATATCACGATATTTGCAATAAAAATTGAAAATTAAACTGAAATGCAAATTTTATTTTTAAAAAAAATTTATTACCAAGTAAACTATTTTGTATGTATTTCTTTTGTTTCAACTTGTTAAACTGAACCTTATTTAAGAAAATAAATTAAACAGGACTGTCTCTGGAAAATAAAACAATTTAAAAACGTATAAAATATTATTGAAATTTTTCAATTCAATTGAATTTAACAGTAAGAGCTTAAGGCTTTGCATGGTCACTTGCGTATTTTGTGTGTGCAATCTACATTTCCAGGTAATCAGCAGTTCTAAAAAATAATCCTGAACTTATGTGTATCTGTCTGAGAGGTTTTTATGGATGGCTGTCTTCATGTTGGGCATGATGACTGACTGGGTGGCCGTCTTTTCATTACACAGGACAGTCGTGGCTCTTTTCAGCAGTTTAGGCAGGTTTACTATTTCTTCGGCGTTGCTGATGTCGGCGCTATCAAGTATATCATGATGACGTGCACTTTTGTGTACCTTTTGTACTCAAAAGAGTTCATGCTCGTCGTAATCATAACTCTAAAATGCGATATGATTATTTAAATAATGTGCACGCTTTCGGTTTCATTTCCACTGCTGTTCATGCTTCCCACGCAGCTCCTGAACGATCACTCTGTTCCACAAACTGAATGTTGTTTACTACTTTATTACCTGTAAGTCACAACCTGCAGGTTCGACCCGTCTGTCATCCGCTTGTTAAGTGGTGACGTATGTAATACTGTTTCCTGGTCCAAGCCTCCATTCATTTGAGTGGTAAAATCATTCGTTTATGATCACGTTTTATTCCTATCACACATTAAAGTTAATTTTATATAAAATCATAGTGTACACAACAATCTCTGGGCTTGCTGCATAACAAATACCAAAAATTAAACAATTTATAAAAAATAAAGGACTTTCTGGCCATCGGATATTAGGCATTGACATATATATATTGCGATCATGATTTTCGAAAGTATTAAATCGCTTTATAAACGTTTATTATTACCATTTCATGAGTCTCCCCATTCAGTTGAATAGAGAGCTTGGACCCGGAAGCCGCTTCGCGTGACTTCACACTTAACAAGCGGATAGTCCTCCCTTTGTAGTAACAGCTCACGGTCAGCTCACGTCATGTGTGATTTTGCGGCCGCTAATACATCATTATATGAAGACAGAATGATATTTTAGGGTGAATTGTATTTTATAAATACAGTATGTGACTCTTTCAACACTATTAGAGGGTATCCATGTCGCTGTGCAAAGTATGTACATCACTGTGAAGACTTTAAAACTTAGGCTATGTTTGACCCAGTATGCGTGTTAAAAAGCGGACGAGTCTAAAGCAATAACTGTACAACCGAAATGTTGCCAGACGTCTGATTTTGAGAGGATGGGCCATCCTCATTTCAACTCCACTCATCTTGGTCTGCTAACATTACTGCTGCTGCAATCTGAACTCACGTGCGACAGCAGGTGGAACGTAGCTCACGTGCAAACAGCTCAACTAATAAGAGAAAACGGACGTCATATCGTAATCAAATTGTCATAACGCCACGATGCATATTGTGACATTTTTGCATTGCAATAAATCATACAACGATAAATCGTTACACCCCTACCAAAAAAGCATAAATATATTTATTTTCCTCCTAATAACAACGGGGTGCTCAATCCATGTGGTCGGGTCAGGCCGGGGCACGTCCAGCCAAGCTCCTCCATCCTGATGTGTCGTAATTTGCGCCAAATGTGGTAAGGTGATGTGACGCTCTCCACATTTAGCGAAACAGATGGCAAAATGGTAAAATGAAAGCTTGCGTACTCCTGGTAGGAGAAAGATGAGTTTATTTTAAGCTTTGTTTCTTTCGAGCTTATTGGAGTTCTGTTGCATGGTTGTACTTCATTGATTTATTTAACTACACAGGTTTATTAACAACTGTTTAGTAAGTTAAAGGTTTGATACTGATTAAAGCTTGAAGTGGCGATAAGGTCTTAAAATATTGTTAGAAGGTGTTAAATTCTTAAAAACGTGTTGAGATTTCCTTTAGGATTCCTGCATATACCCTGTAAAAGAATTCCCGTGTACCCTGAATTTGACATGGTGAAACCTGCGGAAACCCTGATGAGACTGTGAACACTTAAAAGAATGACACGCTGTCTAAACATTCTCATAAGACTTTCATGAAGTCTTAGTAATGTGTGGAAATTTTTGTTAGTCATTGTTTGCGTAACATCACAGGTTACTTGATAAACATTGACACATACACAGATGTGGTTAAAACAAGTTCTAAAAACACTAGATTTAGATTTACTAAGCTTGGCAAATTAGCATGAGAGAGCAGTGCCATTAACAATCCCAATTGCAAGTGGAAAGTTTTGTGTGTGATCTGCTGATGATACGCAAATTAAAGCAGGCGCAGCAGATAATGACGAGGTTGGTATAATCTTAACAACGCTGATGCAGAATAGGTTAAGACATGCATTTGGGTGTTAAATAATTGTATAAACACCATTCAATTGACTACTGCAATTAAAATGTTCTTCTCACACGTGTTCTGTGTGGATGTGGAATGCAAATAGGTCAGATGGCAAAAAAATAAAAAATCACATTTTGAGCACTAATGTTTCACTTCATGTCATTAGTAAATCTTGACATTAATACCGAAAGAGGGTAAATCTGAACCATGGACAAGGTGGTTCCTTAAAAAAAGGAAAAATTCTTTAGCTCGTTTTACAAGCCCTGTCCTGCCCTTATTTATTACAAAGTTGGTGAGCTTTCTCTTTGTATTCTTTGTTAATGAAACTCAAGAGTTTCTGAAAAAACAGTACTGCAGTACTTGTTCATGGCGGCCTTACAGCGCATCTGGAAAGTATTTATCTCGCTTCTCCTTTTCCACATTTTTTTTTATGTGAAAGCATTATTCCAAAATGAATTAAATTCATTTATTTCCTCAATTTTACACACAATACCACAATGACAATGTAAAAAAATATTTTTTGAAATTTGAAAGTTGCAAATTTGTCAAAAATTAAAAACCTGAAAAATCCCATGTACATAAGTATTCACAGCCTTTGCTCAATGCTTTTTTGATGTACCTTTGGGAGCGATTACAGCCTCGAGACTTTTTGAATATGATGCCACAAAGTTGGCACACCTGTCTTTGGGATTTTTTTTCAATTCCTCTTTGCAGTTCCTCTCAAGCTCTATCATGTAGGATGGTATACAGATCATAAACGGCCATTTTCAGATCTCTCCAGAGATGTTTAATAGGATTTAGGTCTAGGCTTCGGGTGGGCCACTCAGGGACATTCACCAAGTTGTTGTGAAGCCACTCCATTGATATTTTGGTGGTGTGCTTTGGGTCATTATCCTGCTGAAAGATGATCTGTCGCCCCAGTCTGAAATAAAGAGCAAGGGAATGAGGTCAAGGATGTCTCTGTACATTGCTGCATTCATCTTACTCTCTATCCAGACTAGTCTGCCAGTTTCTGGTGCTGAATACCATCCCCACAGCATGATGCTGCCACCACCATGCTTCACTGTAGGGATGACATTGGCTTGGTGATGAGCGGTGCTTGGTTTTCTCCAAACGTAACGCCTTGCATTCACACAAAAGAGTTCAATTTTGGTCTCATCAGACCAGTGAACTTTGTTTCTTATGGTTTGGGAGTCTCTCAGATGCCTTTTTGGCAAATTCCAGGTGAGGACTGGCTTGCGTCTGGCCACTCTACCATACAGGCCTGATTGGTGGATTGCTGCACAGATGGTTGTCCTTCTGTGAGTTTCTCCTCTCTCCACAGAAGAACACTGGAGCTCAAACATAGTGACCATCGGGTTATTGATCACTTCCCTGACTCACGCCCTTTCCCCTGATCATTTAGCTTAGATGGCCAACACTCTCTAGGAAAAGTCCTTTGGGTCCAAACATCTTCAACTTAAGGATGATTGAGGCCACTGTACTCATTGGAACTTTCAGAGCAGCAGAAATTTTTCTGCAATCTTCCCCTGCCTTGTGCCTCGAGACAATACTGTCTCGGAAGTCTACAGACAATTCCTTTGTCTTCATGCTTGGTTTGTGCTTTGACATCGTCAACCCTGGGACCTTAGACAGGTGTATGCCTTTTCAAATCATGTTCAATAAACTGAATTTACCGCAGGTGAACTCCAATTAAGCTGCTGAAACATCTTAAGAATGATCAGTGGAAAAAATTTACCTGAGCTCAATTTAGAGCCTCACGCAAGGCTGTGAATACTTATGTACATGTGATTTTTATTTAATTTTTTTCAGATTTTTAAAATACATTTTCAACAATTTCAAAAACTTTTTTTTCCCACTTTGTCATTATGGGGTATTGTGTGTAGAAATTTGAGGAAATAAATGCATTTTTAATAAGGCTGTAACAAAGAAATGTGGAAAAAGTGAAGCGCTATGAATACTCTCAGGATGCACTGTAAGTACTGCTTAAAGGGGCATGAAACTTCCCTCTTTCAGTTCAAGTCTACCTCAATTTTTTCAAAAAATTACACATGGTGTGGAGAGCAGTGAGCAGAGGGCAAAGCGGGCTCTGACAGCATCATGGGGAAGCCCACAAACCCTGTGGATCATGGAAACAAACAAGTATGACCCTTCAAAACCACCTAAATACTGTGGGCTGTGTGCTGTCTCACAACTTGGCAGGCTTGTCCATTAGTCACATCGGAAAACATGTGCAGTCATGAGTAATTAAGAAGCAGGGTCTTCTCATAGGAGAAGTCAAATCAGTCTATGAGTAACTGAGATGTCCTCACTGGACAGGCAGTTGCTTTGATCCTATCCCAACATTTATCCCAGTAGATGAAATTAGCTCACAAAAGCTCAATTTTCCCCACTATTGTAGCTGACAGGTGCTACCGTTGTCTTGGTTGCTCAAATCTAAAAAAAAAAGTACTAGAGGATTTCTTGAACCTTTAAGATAAGTGCTGGTCTTATTTCCTTTTACAATTACAAATATATTCATTTTAATTAAATATGAGTTAATAACTAATGTATGCATTTTATATTAATGCATATGATCGCATAACATTACATCAATGCATGCAATGTTCCTTTGAAAGAGATAGTTCACCCTAAAATTTGTTATTCACTCTTCATTCTCTCTTTAGTGGTTGCAAATGTTCTTTTATTTAATACAAAAGAAGATATTTTGAAGAATGTTAGAAACAAGTCACTATTGATTTCCTTAGCAAACACATATTTTGAAAAATGGAATAATTTTATAATAGTGAAATAATATCCTTTTTTTGTGTTCAACAGAAGGAAGAAACTCAAACAGGTTTGTTACAGTTGAAGAGAGTAAATTATGATTTTATTTACATTCAGTTTGGTGTGACTTTAAAAAGTACTTTAAAAAGTACTGAAGTGTTTAAAGGAAACAGCATTCTATTTGGGAACCATAAATAAAAATGGAATTTTTAAGAGTAATGCATTCTTTCTCTTTAGCAAGTAATGATAAGCATGAAGTAACGTGTCTGCTTTTATGGCATTTTAATTCATTTCCCTCAACGAACTCATTTTCCAGGAAGCCTTATCTGAAACCCCACCCAACGGTTTGACATGAAATGAAACCACAGATGGTAAATGTGCGAGGAATGGAATGATTCTGTCTGAATATGTTTTATGCACTGACTAAATGCATTCTGTAAAGCTGCTTTTGAAAGATATATTCAGAAAAGCACTATACATTTTGGACAAAATTTGATAAAAAGGGCAGGCATGCATGAGAGAGCAGTCATCTAAAAGGTCTAACATGAATTGGAAAGTTTTGTGTGGGATTTTGCTGACAATTTGCAAATTAATTAAAGCAGATGCTGCTAATTTTAAATTCTGACGCAGTTTTCAAACTTAACAACAACCATTGAAAGCCAATAATAAGGTGCATGTTATTTCTTGCAAAACAGGTTGTGTAAGCTATGGTGACAAATGATGTTGACATTTGAAACCACCAAAACAAACACACTCATGTTTGTTCATGTTCTTAGCCCTGATATCCCTGGTAAAAAAAAAAAAAAAAAGTGCACTAAAATGCACTTTATTTAAGTATACTTAGTACACTTTTCAGTGATGTACTAAAAGTGCTCTATTTTTGCACACTAATTTTGTACTTAATGTACTAAAAGATAGTATAAAGTATATGTTAAGATAAACTTAATACCATCTAAGTGTACTCAACTGTGCTATTTTGACACACCCTGAAATTGAACTAAAATGTGCTTTTAACATACTATATCTGTATTTTTTAAAAATATATTTAGTTACAACTAGAAATACGCTTGAACCCTAATTTTAAACATTTATAAATATATTTAAGAATAGCTTAACGCATTATAGTACTATATTAAAAGAATATACAAAATGTGAAAGCAGTGTGCTAAAATACATTTTAAGTACAACATACTTTTTTAGTAATTTACTAAAAGTGCTCTATTTTCACACATTAATTTTGTACTAAAAGATAGTATTAAGTATATAATAAGATAAACTTAATACCATCTAAGTGTACTCAACTGTGCTATTGAGACACCCTGAAATTAACCTAAAATGTGCTTTAACATACTATATCTGTATTTTAAAAATATATATATTTAGTTACAACTAGAAATAGACTTGAACGCTAATTTTAAACATTTATAAATATATTTAAGAATAGCTTAAAGTATAATAATAATATATTAAAAAAATATACAAAATGTGAAAAAGGTGTGCTAAAATACAATTTAAGTATATTTTGTAAATAATGTACTAAAAGTGCTCTTTTCACACACTTATTTTGTACTTAATGTACTAAAATATAGTATAAAGTATATGTTAAGATAAACTTTATACCATCTAAGTGTACTCAACTGTGCTATTTTGAGACACCCTGAAATTGAAGTAAAACGTGCTTTTAACATACTATATCTGTATTTTAAAAATATATATATTTAAATATATTTATGACTAATTTAAAGTTGTAACCACGGGGAGTGACACAAACAACTGAAGTAAGATCCAAATGCAGGTTTATACTTAGTCAGGCAAGCAAAGGTCAATACGGGTGCAAACAGGTGTGTGAGGGCAATCCAGAATCATTGTCGAAATAACATGCGAGAGGTCGTAAGGCAGGCAGCAGACTAAGACAGGGAGGCTAACAAGGCTAAGGTCGGTACACAAGATAACAATACTAGGAAACACGTTGTAGTGCTACTTACAGTAAACAAGACTCAGCGAACTGAATGGGTGAGTGTGTGGCTTAAATAGTGTGTGCAATCAGTCTCTGACAATCCTCGGGTGGTGTGAATGTAATCAGTTTAGATGAGGAAGCATGTGTGTCTGGGCGAAGTGCATGTATAAATATGTAGTCCAGAAATGGTGGAATTGTAGTACATGAGTTATTGTGAGAGAGATCCAGCGATCTATGGAGTAGTGATTGCTGGTGATTGTGACAAAAGTATAATAGTAATATATTAAAAGAATATACCAATTGTAAAAAAAAAAAAAAAGTGTGCTAAATACTGTTTTAAAAGTGCTCTATTTTCCCAAACTAATTTTGTATTTAATGAACTAAAAATTAGTTTTAAGAACAGCGAAAGACCAGTTGCGATGAATAAAAACAAAGAGCCAGGAATTAAATAAAATAGAAGGAAATTTAATGAGTTTTCTTGCAGCAAGAAATCAGCTTCAGCACTCTCCATGAGCGCCACAGGTCGACCTTCCTTACATTCAGAATACAGTGATATTTATGCTAACAGAGTCAACAAACCCATGTCATTAGATTATTTAGACATCCTCACGTAATTGGTTAGACAAAAGATAAGTAAGGATAAACAGTCCAGAGCAATATTAGAATATGCAATGTTTCCTTAGATTATCATAATTTTGACTACACTGGATATACACAAACATATCATCCCTTCTGCATGCCCATTCTTGGCTTTCCTGATCATTCCTTGACCTACAACACACACATACTTCAAGACAATAATGTTTTGGTAAGATTACCACACTCAAAATCAATTTAAGTGTTAGTGATAATATTGCATTCACATTAAGTGTACTTAAGTACAACTTTTGGGAAAATGTACTTCTACTACAATACATTACTTATATATTTTTTATATATTAACTTATTTTAAACTTAGGATTAGTATGTAAACAGTGTACCAAAATCAACTAATGTTTAAAGCATTTAAAGCACACTTTTGAAAAACACACTAATAAAACTCTTAAATGTTTTTTTTCTGTAGTGTACTTTATTGTAGTACACTAAAAATTTATTTAAGTATTACTGGTATTTAGTATACTTTCATCAAATGTACTAAAGTCCTACTGAAGTATAAACATACTTTTAATTAGTATATTTATAGTGTCAAACCATCAAACCTTTATTTAACACAAAAAAGTGTACTTAAAATGTATTTGTGGGTATTTAAGTGTATTTTAATTGGATTTAATTATATTTCTTTTTTACCTGGGATCTACAATATTTATAAACATGCTCCCTCCTTACTGCTGATTGGCTGTTAGTGTATTTTTTTTTATCAGAATTAGCATCATCACTCTGTATCCTCTCCACCAATCATGGTGCAACATGGTTGCCTTCTCTTAATCCAGGTGGATGCTGTACACTGGTGGTGGATGCGGAGATTTCCCCCAATATGTAAAGCACTTTGATTATCCACAAAAAGCGCTATGTAAATGTGAGGAATTATTATTATTATTTTAATAGTTATTATTATTCTGTCCAACACTGGTCTAAAGCATTTTTCAATTATTGCTTGGTGGAAATTTAAGGCATGTGTTAAATAGTTACATAATGACAAGTGAGTTAATAATTCTTCTTTCATAAGTATCCTGTGCTGTGGAAAACTGAAAAATTGGTAAAACAATACTTCTTACTACTAACCTAGCCTGATAATTAAAGCAATAGCTAAGAAGTAACAGACAGACCACAATTATTAATCGTAGCATGTAAAACAAACAAGAAAAGAAAAAACAATATTGAGAATTTTAAAAATTATATTTATTAAATACATATTTTGGCATTTATAGACCACAATAGAAGCATTCATAGAATGGATATGTAAAGTATCAATATTACTACATAAGATTTCAAATAAAGGATGAAAACATACCTCCCCTCTATTCATTTTGTTACATAGAACTGAAATATTGTCTAATAATTCTTTCAGTATAGGAAATTGTAGTATGTTAAGAGTTAAACACATCATGCTATTTACATGTCTAATATTAACAGCTGCTGTACAGAAAATGATGCAAGGGCTTGACCTACAATTGCTTAAATTTATGTGTAAATGTATGTGTTTTCTGTGTTGATTTTTGAAGGTGTGATTAACTGACATTATTTTCACTACCCTGGGTTTAACATTTAGTTTCTGATATTCAATTTTTATGTCATTCAATTTACAATCAGACTTTGTTATTCTGTGTATCTGTGTTAAGCTGTTTAAATTCTGGCTTTTCAATTTTACTCCCTGTTCTCTTGATGCCCACACCGACAGCCAGCAATAAGACCACAAGAAATAAACAGACTCCGACAATAACACCCCGTTTCCTGTAAGCTGTAGGCAGACTGGATTCATTTGTTGCATCTATGACAGAAAGAAGGTGAAGCAAATTTAGTAAAGTCTGAGTAAGCAAACAAACAGCTTAAATACTTCTAATTTATTTATTCATATATTTTGTGTGGAGACAAAATATATGCCAAAGAAAGTGAGTGTATACCTTGTCTTGACATTTCATAAGTTGTAGGGCTTGTTGATTGTGCTGTGAGAAGAAAAAAAGTCAAATGAAGCTCTCCTAATTCATAGGTTTTAATCTTAATTAAGAAACTAAATTGAGAGAGAAAACTAAAGAAGAACGTTCTTCAACAAACCTGTGGGTGTTTCTGGTTTAATGCATTGTTTTGAGGCTATGTAAAAAGAAAAGTGATAAATTTACAATAATGTCTTTAAACAAAGACATATGCAAATATATATATGTGTGTGTATATATATATATATATATATATATATATATATATATATATATATATATATATATATGTAAGTATATATATATATATATATATATATATATATATATATATATATATATATATATATATATGTGTGTGTGTGTATATATATATATGTATATATATATATATGTATTGTGAATATATTTACCTTTGACAAACAGTGTAATCTCACATTGTGGTTCTCCATTAATGCACAGAATATATATTCCTTGATCTGACTGAGCACATCCTTCAATGGAAAGGGAGAAATCATCATTCAGCTTCACGGTCCTGTTTGTGAAAGAGCCTCCTTTGTTGCTGTCTCCGTAATAGTTCCAGATCACCCTTTCACCCGAACTCTTCTTCCAAAGTGCGTTTCCTTTGTGCTTGCTGCTTGATTGCAGACAGGACAGCTCAATGCGATCACCCTCGCATTTTACTGTGAGACATTATTGGCAATGGACCTCACATTAATTATTAGGAACCATAAATATAAGCTGATGTAGATTATAAATTGTAGTAATCTTTAAAGAAATAAACATTTTTTTTAAATAAGTGCTTACTCTCATTTGCTGTGCTGATTGGAGTCAGTAGGACGATGACGAAAATGCTTGATATCCTGCAGGTAAAAATGTGGATATTTAAGTGCATGCTAAAGCAGTTAATCTAAAACATTTAAATAACAGGAATATTTGCTTGTTCTGACTTTGCTTACCCACTTTTAAAATATCGAGTAATATTATATTTTTAATATTTAATATACTTAATGTTTAAATATATTGAATTGCATAACATGCTGATTTTTAGAACAACATATAGATCAAAGCATTTACGTGCACTGAATTTCAGTATCCACTAGTGTGGTTTAATTGAGCAAATAATGAATGCAGGATTTAAAAAAGTTATTAAAAAACCAATACAAGAGTTTAAATACCACGTAGAATTAAACGTCCAAATATATTTGATTAATTGACTAAATAATTTATTTTTGCTCAGTTTAAGTGGGTTATTTTATGATGCAAAACGTCGGAGCATCGAACTTCTTTGGAATTCTTGTCAAACAATACTCACTGCATTTCGTTGTCATATGTTCAGATGTCTCCTCCCTGTGTCTGCTTTTGAGTGCTTTCAGGTACGATCAGACTTGTGTTGAGATCTCTGTCGCTGACAGTTTTGTTTACAAATACGAAAGCGTTTTTGCCATTGGTTGCAGTTACCTCTCCCCTCCCCCAAACACGCTCAAACATGCTGGGGAGGTGACAAACTCGGAAATAGTCGAAGTTGGAAACCGAAACCTATTAATATCTTGTTGCTGAGGGGGAATTTTTTACCGTAGTTTAGTGTCTGCTCAGACTTATTGTCGAAATTTTGATTGAAATTATGTATTTTAAAGAGTCTTGTTGTAAAGCATAACTTTAATTCATTTGAAAGGAACATATATTTAGCCTATAAAAATTACAACTGGAGACTAAAAAAAAACATATGTACTTAATGTTAATGTTAATTCTAAGCTGGTATAGAATAATGTATTTTTGTTAATAGCCTATATAGCTACTGCAATAAATAGATAAATAAATAAATAAAGGGAACACTATCAACACAATTTAACTTCAAGTACTCTCTTTATGTTTTGAGCAGTATCTATCCATCTTTCAAGTTAAAGGGCACATAGTTTATCCCTTTTTATAATTTAATATTAAAGGTTCTTCTTATAGTGCCAGTTTAAGTTCAGTTAAAAACACAGTTCAGATTTTTTTATTATAATGTGTTCAAAAGTGTCATGTTGTGGGCGTGTACACAGATCGCTGTTTTAGGGACGTGTTGCTTCACAAGAAAATTAATTTAGGCTTCCCACGCTCTGTTTGCAACAGACAGGCAGACTGAGAGGAGTGAGAGCAGCATTCAGCTGTACATGTACGACTCGGACACAGACCAAGCATATTTGTATATTTTTACAGCCAACTGTGTGTTAGATTAATAACCATGCACATTGAATTAACAGTGTGAGCGACACGGCACACCAGACACTCAGTGGTGCGGCAGAAACATGAAGTGTGCCGAATCGTTGCACCACGCATTTTAGAACTCTAAACACAGGTTTCCATCAGGGCACACAAAATGACACCCCAAGTCAGCGGCTGTCTGCAGTCCCCAGCCGCTGACTTGAAGCGCCGCCACGTGCACCCCGACAGAAACCCACGGCCAGAATTCCAAAATGCATAGCGCTGCATCAGCGTCGTTTAATTCTCTAATTAACCTACAAAACTCAAAGTACACAGGTGGCAAAAAACTCAAACTAATCGAACAAAAATCTAAACTAAAACAAACCGGATAAATCTGTCAAAGCTTAGTTTAGTATCACACAATAACCATCACATTATGTTACTTAAAGCCAATGAAGTTCAACAAGCAAACTCGAATTACCGCAGTAACTGAGATGTACGCCGAGGCAGAGCGCACACCACACACTGGACTGTCAGGGCTTTAAATCCTTGCGGCTCGTCCTGGGATTGGTGGAACCGAGAACGTCATAATAATGATGCATAGAATGATAAACCAATAAGAAAGCTAAGGGTTGAGCAAACGGAGAGGAGGGTAAAAAAAAGACAGAGAAAACATAAATCATAACAACATGTTTGCAAACCTACCTTAAGATACAACCAATAATTACAATTAGAGCGATTAATGTGGAGAATATTGATCTTGTGTTAAGCCCAATGAGCCTTACATCTAAAAATAGAGAAAGGATGTTCCTTTAGTGATATCGTTTTGTCTCGCGCTGAAAATGGCGGACGTGAAACGAAAAACTGAGGATTTGGTGAGGCGTGCCTGTCAATCAATATTAGTTGGCGGGGTGACCGCACTCCTAAGTCAAGTTGCGATCACTCTGAAAACCGTTCCAATTGGTCGATCGTTTTTATGTTGTTAAATTTAAAAAAAAAGCACTGGGTGTGTTTATATCACCCCAATATAATGGTCTATTTACCTTATTCTCCGCGTACGATCGGGCGCAGCCATTTCAGTCTTTTTGGCTCGAGACTTCCGGTCTCATTCATTTCCATTCATTTTTAGATATTAAAAACAGCTTGTTCTGCTGCTTGATGCTGCAAACTGATATTTTCTTATTATATCATTCTACCTTGTCTGTATATTCATGCAAATACTTGTTTGTAGAACAAGTAGTTTGATTGTTTTCTGCTGTTTATTATTCCTAGTCATTTCTCCCATAGGCGGCTGAATCGGAAGTTCTAAAACAATCGCAAAAACAAATAATAATAGATCAGAATAGACTGTACATTTAATTATCAACATTTTAGGATAGGCGAGGCAGTGGCGCAGTAGGTAGTGCTGTTGCCTCACAGCAAGAAGGTTGTTGGGTCGCTGGTTCGAACCTCGGCTCAGTTGGCGTTTCTGTGTGGAGTTTGCATGTTCTCCCTGCCTTTGCGTGGGTTTCCTCCGGGTGCTCCGGTTTCCCCCACAGTCCAAAGACATGTGGTACAGGTAAATAGACCTTTTTCACAGCGGAATTGAACACCGGAAGCGCCCTTCGAAGCAGTGTATCGATATTTCCGGGTTCGCTAGGAGTCGCAGAGACATGACAGCCTTGGGACAGCGGATGACTTTTTCACGGTCAACTTTGCCATAAAGTTGGCAAAGTTGACCGTGGACAGGAAGATGTTGTTCGGTGAATGTGTAAAACTACCTTAATAAAACAGCATTTAAAAGATGATACCGATTTGCAGAGTTTGTGCAGAAAACGTGTCTTACACAGCGTTTGCAACGTCAGGTTGCAGTAAGGTGCACAGCCAACAGCATAAAATCTGCTCATTCAAGCCATTCGTAAACTAGATTAACCTGGCTATTTAACATCCAGCAGGATGAGTTTTATGTCAGTAGTCCCGTCTGTAAACTGTGCTAACCCCCTCCTTCCTTTTTATTCAGAGTCAGATATAGTGAATGGCGAGGTAGCTGTACAGGCGAGTTGCTATCGGTTAATACATTACAGGTTGTTTAATGCTCGTGAGGTTTTCTCAAGTCTGGAAACACGTTAGCTCCTACTCGTGGATAATATTCATTTTTATTATTTATTTAAAGAACAGCAAATAACATTTTACAATATAAAAATGTACATACCTGGGGGTAATTATAAATAAAATACAAATATACAAAATGTAATATAACATATGTAATAATGAAATGCATTGTAGAGTTCACACATTTTAAAGTGGGTCGAGTTTCTTGTTTAGAGAGTTGATACTGGTATTATACAAGCATATTTCAGTCATCAATACCTTAAAATCTGGTTTCATATTAGTAAACTTACATTTATGAATGTACAATTTTGTTAACAACATAGGTTTTGAACACAAAAGAATCGTTATTAATACATTTTCCAACTCACCCTATAAGCTGACTATGTACAATGCCAAAATAAGTGTAAAACTGTCTCCTCATATTCGTTACAAAAATACAATTTACATCAATCCCACTTTTAAATTTTTGCAAACAATGTTTTGCTGGATAAAACCTGTGGATGAGTTTATAGGACATTTCTTTAATTCTATTTCTAACATGATATTTCTGTGGTAACAGCCACACTTTTCTTCAATTCACCCTTTAATAAAGACATATAATAAAATTGAATATAAGGTACAGTAATGATTTCTTTTTGGAAAAGAGTATGAATATCTCTATCATTACTCTTGGTATTTAATAAAACAAAATTTGCTGACATAAGATTTAGTAATATCAAAAGACGATGCATCCGAAGGATGGTCTTATTAATACCTCTAAATAACATGAATGAATAACATGTCTCTGCAGGAATTGAACCAATAACAGTTGAAAACTTGCTGGGTTATTAAGATTTTGTAATAAAGGACTTCATTGTAAGAAAAGTATACTATCTTTATTATATAACTGACTAAACAAATAATTTTGCTGTCAAACCAATTAAAAAAAAGAGATTTGCATTTGTATGAACTGTCTATTATTCCAAAATAACAACAATGTAGGGATAAATCATGCTTATAAATTAATGACCATGATGAGCACTTGTTTGTGGAAGGCAGATAGCTTAACTGGAGTTTTGTCTATATTATAATTACTCATCAAAATAAACCATAGACCACCAGTCTTTAATGAAACATAATAATCTCCGCTTTGAAGTGCATACAGCATAAGAATGTAATTCCGCATATAACTTGAAACGGCATTCAACCCACTTTAATATTGTCATCCATGATTTTCCCTGTCCTTCGTCTTTCAGGAGATCATGGTCAATAAAGTAAGAGTGTCGTTTTTGAGTTGGAGCAGCTGGGAACGCAGCAATCACAGCGATGAGATGACCCTGCCATTCTTTCTTGCTCCGTCGCATTGAAACCGGATGTTGTGGTACACTGCTTCGCTTACCGGAACCAGGAAGTGTGAAAAAGGCCTATTGGGTAGGCTAAGTTGTCCGTAGCGTGTGTGTGGTGGTTTCCCCCACTAGTCCAAAGACAGGTGCTGCGTCCGAAACCGCCTACTACTCAGTAGGTACTGAATTTGAATTTAAATTTAGATCTGACCTCAGTGTATGAATGTGTCTGGATCATGTTTGCCATTGATGGATTGCGGCTGGACGGGCATACGCTGCGTACAACATATGCTAGATAAATTGGTAGTTCATTCTGTAGTGGCGACCCCGGATTAATAAAGGGACTAAGCCGAAAAGAATGAATAATAAATTATTTTGGCTTTATAGCTGACAGCATTAATCTAATCTATTTAATCTTTTCAATTTAATCTTAACGACTCAGGTAAAGCTAAATACTTGGAAAGAGTGAAATGAAATCTCATTTGGGTGCAAAATATTTGTACACCATTAGTAATGATTAATTTGCTCATTTACCTTATTTAAATAATCTACACTTTTTATTTTTGTGATATATATACATTACAGAAATTGTCTATTTTATTCATTTTCCCATCATTTATTTCTCATTTACTGTATATTTTATAAATTAGATGTCAATATATTACATAGCCTATTTTAGACATGTCTAAAATAATGTAAAGAGTTTAATTCTTTATTATTAGTGAATACCTGCTTGCCATCTGTATTTTTATGTAATGGGTTTGATGCTTTTAAGTTTCCTAGAATTACTGAAAATAATGTGCTGTTTAGGTATGTAGGACAGTGCCCTCTAATGGCCATACTACTGTACCAAAAAAAGACTTAATTTGCTACTTGTTTTTTTATTTTTATCCTGCATGACATGCAAATCATTGGTCCACATCACATTTAACAGTAAACATATTCAAAATGTTCTGTACTCTGTAACAGCCAGAAGTTTTATTATTGCAAAAATAAATAAATAAATAAAAATTTCTGCAATATGTTATTTCAAGAACACTCATGAAAAAAAATCATTTTTAAACAAGTATTATTTTCTTCCTTAATGGCATGACACATTGCATTTAAAAGTTGTGGTTGCAAAACAAGTGATAGATTGGTTTGTTCCATATTTGTATAACAGCTAAATAAATTACACTATGAAACTGGTAGTAATTTTCACTTATAACAAATGCAACAAACAATCAATATTCCAAGAGAGAGAGAGAGAGAGAGAGAAAGCGAGAGAGAGAGAGGGTCCAAAATACAAAATGTATAAGGAATCCAAGACATGGACATTTTAGCTGGTTTCTAGAGCTCTCCATGAAACCTGCTCTGCTCTGCCTCTCAAGTCTGGTGCCATTTGTGGTAAGCTACCAAGCAAACCAGTCACACCAGCAAAGCTGTCCATAGCATTTGTTTTACATGCAAATGCAGACATGTACAAGCACATATATCTGCTGATACAAAATTTCTAACAGCAACAAAAATATATAATACTGTATGTAATAAATGTATATTAAATATGTAAATATATAAATGTATAATAATAATTAATAATAGAGAATGTTGTCCCTTGGTTATTTGCTGCTGTATCAGAAATATTAAGAATATGTTATTATCCAGCATTTTTATTATTGTACAAAATAAGAGCAGATATTAAAGCATGTCTTTTCACTTAATACGTGCATATACTGTGTCCTGTGTGGGATGATGACGATGTCCTCTGTTTTTTGGAATTTTGTTTATGTTTACAGACGCATATGTTATTTCATCAGCTTCATTCCCCTGAAACAACACAGGTGTGTACTGTGTTACACAAAAACCTTTGTAAGACTTGTATAACTATACAAATATAAAATGTTCTCAGTATTTCTATTTTCTATTCAAGTAAGTTTAATTCTTTATTATAAGAGAATACCTGCTTGTCCTCTGTGTTTTTATGTAATGGCTTTGATGCTTTTAAGTTTCCTAGGATTACAGAAAATAAAAAGATGTGCTGTTAGTACACTAGAACAATTGTAATTACTTTAGGTATTAAGAACTCTGTTATGCACTCACCTTTTTTTGGTCTTTTTATTCTCCTGCACATGCACACATTTGACATCAGTGACAATAGTAGAAGCACAGATATCACAGGCAGCCATATCATGATACAGAAATGTCTGACTTCTGTTTTTCCCCCCTCATTATTCTCTGCATTTCAAAAGATATAAGAGAAAAATGGAAAGAAATACATAATGTGAATCATAAATAGAACATCTTCAGTTGCAATATGTATGCATACATTTTTTATATTTCCCAAATTATGTTGAACAGAGCAAATAAATTTTCACAGTATGTCTGATAATATTTTTATCTTCTGGAGAAAGTCGTATTTGTTTTATTTTGGCTAGAATAAAAGCAGTTTTACATTTTTTTAAAGAACATTTTAAGGTCAAAATTATTAGCCCCTTTAAGCAATTTTTTCGACAGTCTACAGAACAAACCATCGTTATACAATAACTTGCCTAATTAACCGAATTAAGCTAGTTAAGCCTTTAAATGTCACTTTAGGGTATATAGAAGTGTCTTGAAAAATATGCCAAAGATAAAATAAATTAGTTATTAAAATTAGTTATTAAAATTATTATGCTTAGAAATGTGTTGAATCTTCTCTCCGTAAAACAGAAATTAGGGAAAAAAATAAACAGGGGGACTAATAATTCTGACTTCAACTGTATGTACAGTATAATTGTATATACAAACGTAATCAAATTCTCTATTAGTTTGTATCTAAGTATATTAAATATTTATATATGGCAGCACAGTGGCGCAGTGGGTAGCACAATCACCTTACAGTAAGAAGGTCGCTGGTTCGAGCCCCCACTGGGTCAGTTGGCATTTCTGTGGGTTTGCATGTTCTCCCCGTGCTCGTGTGGGTTTCCTCTGGGTGCTCCAGTTTTCCCCACAGTCCAAATATATGCGGTACATGTTAATTGGGTAAGCTAAAATTGTTTGTAGTGTGTGTGTGAATGAGTGTGTATGGATGTTTCCCAGTGATGAGTTGCAGCTGGTGGGGCATCTGCTGTGTAAAACCTATGCTGGATAAGTTGGCAGTTTATTCCGCTGTGGCAACCCCAGATTAATAAAGCGACTAAGCCAAAAAGAAAATGAATGAATTAAATATTTATATTAAATCCCTTCAAGAATCACAGTCATATCAGTCTCAGTCAAGTCAAGTCACTTATTTATATAGCACTTTATTCAATACAGATTGTTAAATAATAATAATTGATAATGCCATTTTCAAATACAGGACATATTGGATTCAATAGGAGACAATATTTTCAATAATCCGTAATATTCACTCCTTTTGGTGTTGGTTTAGCAATTAAGTCCCAGTTGTTAGTGTGAAAATTGAAAATCAGTAATTACTATTAAATTATTATTTATGTTGTTTGTATTTTCATATATATATTAAAAAGAAAGCTTATACTATTATTACTGCTATTATGTGTTCATTGTATACTTGTTACATTATGGAGTGTTTAAGACATCATATCTTAGTTGCTGTGCATCAAGTAACAGTTTTTGCTTAGTTATATAATGTTTAATAATTATAACAATTAAATAATTGTACAATGAGATTTGTTCCTGTCTGGGAGCAAAAAATGCAGGAATCAAAAAGGAATGTAAGGATATAGATGATTTTATCCATAGTCCATAGATGATTTTAGTCCATATCATTCTTTTTACCATATCTATCATTTCTTTTCGGCTTAGTTCCTTTATTTATCAGTTGTCGCCACAGTGGACTGAACCGCCAACTTATTTAGCACGTTTTACACAGCGGATGCCCTTCCAGCTGCAACCCATCATTGGGAAACAACCATACTTACTCATTTACACACATACACTACAGCCAATTTAGCTTATTCACTTCACCGGAACCACTTGTCTTTGGACTGTGGTGGAAACCGGAAAACCCGAAGAAAACCCAGGGAGAACATGCAAACTCCACACAGAAATGCCAACTGACCCAGCCGAGGCTCGAACCAGCTGCCTTCTTGCTGTGAGTTAACAGTGCTATCCACTGTGCCACTGCGCTGCCTCCGTGCCAAAATATGCTGTGGAATTATCAGAAATGCTTACCTTTGGAGTCTAGTTTTGTGCAGGTCCACTCAATTTTATAGTCCAAGCAGCAGAAGAGCAGGAGATCATCTTCAGTGATGTTGAGCAGATGCAGAGAGTGAGTGTTTGTGGATGAATTGACAGATCTGATACGTCCTGAGTAATTTGGGTGTATATAAGAGGGTCCTAATTTAAACTCTGGTCCATAATTATTGTCAACCCTCATAATTCTGACAAATGTTTGGTTTCCATCGGTAATAATCCAGTTAATCTCTCTATCATCTTTAATGCTGCAGGGGAGTGTTATGTTTCCTCCAGGGTGAACTCTCACTGATGAGCCTTCATTTAGAAATATTAAAACAACACTGAAACCTAAGGATTAAACAACAGCAATTATTACAAAATAAACTGACTTTCTTTACCTGTTTATTTGTTGTCTAATTGCTGCAACAGATAAAAAAAGCATTATTCTTACAGTTATTAAAGTTTTAAATGGTAACAAAAAATACAGTATGTATTACCTGCTGCAGTTTTTAAAAAGTATTTTATTCTTATAGTCTTGTTATCTAAATGAGCAGTATTAAAAAAAATCAATTGAATTTTGAAGTGTTTTCAATCCAATGTATGTGTAAAATGATACAGAAGAGCTGAAATCCACTAATACTGATATTTGACCAATTTATGCATTTTTCTATACTTGGGTAATATTGGGTTTACCAGTAAAGTGGGGAAAACTCCAAAGCTTATTTAAAGAAGAGTTCCAATCTCAGCCTCTTTTTCTACCAGCACATTTGCAAACGCAACCACAACAGCTAATTTTTTTTTATTTGTTGATAATTTTACAGAACAGCAGATGTTGCTGATATATGCTCTTGATTGTTCATATATGCAAGCAAAAGAAGACATATTGCCTTTAATATACTCACTCATCAACCCTGTCAACATCATTTTCTCTGAACTTCTCTCTTGGTAGTTGTTAGCAGAATGAAAGCCGCTTGTGACTTTTTCCTGTTGTATTTTTTTTACGTCATAGATAATCTTCGCTCACCAATAGGAAATGACCGTGAAGAAACAGACGCATGTGCAGAGATGTGATTTAATGTTCAGGTAATCGCTTTTTTATTAGAGTCCTACTGACCAGTGCAGTTGTTTGTGTAAATTGTTGACAAAGAAGTTCATCATATGAAGAATAGTTTTGTCATTTTTATGCAGTTTTAGTGCATGATGTATTTTGTCTTTTGGTGAATAGTAAGTTATCAATCAATCAATCAATCAATCAATCAATCCATCAGTCAGTCATCAATGAACAGAAGAAGGAAAAGTCTGAAACAATATGAAGTAAATGATTGAAGTTGATATTTTTTTGAGTGGTTTGACTTATTTGTTGAGTACTTTGGGAAAACAACACATTCATGAACTACAAAATCAACTCATACAACATGATCAGATAATATAATTTAAACAAAGCATTAGTTGCATGATTCTTATTGTGAAAAAAAAAATAAAGTCATAGATGACTTCTAATGTGTTTAGTACACTTTTTTTTTTTTTTTTTTTGCAAAAACAACCTGAGTTTATAAACCTCAGTTTCTATTCAAATTCACAATGTTTTTGAAATGTTAACTTTACCTTGCAGGGTAAATAATACCCTATTGTGAACTGTTAATGAGCATGACTGAAGTGCAGTTTGAGTTTAAAGCAAAAATGGATCTCTTCTTAAGTGGTTGTGGTGGTAAATCTCTAAGGACAAACATAAAAGATTGTCAGAAAACCGTAAGCTAAATTTTGATACATTAAATATTTCAGTTAAAAAGTTGATTTAAATGAATTAGTCACAGTGCAAGGCTATGGCAGCTTCGAAGATTTTATAGATTTTATAGAAGGATTTTTTTTTTCATTTTTTTTTTTACAGAATAATGAATTATTACTGAATTATAAGAGACTCAAAATACTAAATATTAAAATAGCATCTTAGACACACTGCATTCTTTTCTTTATTTTTATTTATTTATTTTTGTGTTGATTTAATTGATCCTAAAGTGCATACATAGCACAGGTGGAAATGTGGTCTAGCTCTTGTGAAATGTGAGTTCCTGTATCAGGAAATACATTTGTCTTTAACCCCTATGACTAGACTTCCGGAGAAAGTGTTTAAATTAAGTTTTAAGTGTTAAAAGGGTAAACATCCTGCAGGTGCAAATTTAGTTGTAAATTAAATTGTAATTTTTTTTTGTGAATTTAAAAGATTCAAATATGTAAAACAAATCTATATTATGTAATTTCTTTTGATTAAATATTTAAATATATCTTATTGATTATTCAATAAACAATGTTATTGGCTGTTACACTGTATGTTTCTTCTTTTGTTCTTGTGTACACCCTGTATGAAAATTTGTATAATTTCCAAAAGGTTAAACATACTGTAGGTCCACTGAAGACAAAAAATTTGAGTGGCTCAGTGGTTAGCTCTGTCGCCTCAGCAAGAAGGTCACTGGTTCGAATTCAGGGTCAGTTAGCATTTCTGTGTGGAGTTTGCATGTTCTCCCCTTGTTGGTGTGGGTTTCCTCCGGGTGTTCTGGTTTCCTCCACAGTCCAAAGACATGGGGTACAGGTAAATTGAATAAACTAAGTGAAGTTTATTCATAAACTAATTTCGAGAGGATCATATGATTATGATTGAACATGGCTGGTTTTGCATTAGCTAGGCATGATCCACCAATCAGGCCATTCCTAACCCACTACAAAGAGCCAGGGTTTTTCACTACAGTCATCTTCGATTTGAAGAATCCCCCCTTCCACCCCTACCTCTTCCCCTTTCCCTCCATTGGGTGGCACAGTGGCCCAGTGGTTAGCACTGTTGCCTCACAGCTAGAACGTCACTGGTTCTAGTCTTTTAACAGGCCTGTGGTCGTTTCTGTTTGTAGTTTGCATGTTCTTCTCATGCTCGTGTATGTTTTCCTCGGGTCCTCCGGTTTCCTCCCACATTCCAAAAATATCCACAACAAGTGAATTGATCCATCTAAATTTTGCACTACAGTCAATCTCTCACCCTGCAGCATAGCTTTTCATATCATTCAATTTTTAGTCATCAGTTCTTATCATCAGGTAGATTTCGACAAGCTCAGGGCTCTCTCCCGGGACAGCATGCCAAACTTGCTTATAATCAATCATCAGCTAAGTGTGAACACTTGAAGTTGACCGTAGTGTATGTACATGAATGCAAGAGTACCCAGTACTGGGTTGCAGATGATGGGCATCCACTGTGTAAAACATATGCTGGATAATTTGGCGGTTCATTTCGCTGAGAAGATCCCTGATAAATAAAGGAACCAAGCCAAAGGAAAATGAATGAATAATCAATTTTTTTTTTCACTGACATAGATAAAGTCCAATTCAAATTGTCATAAAAGTTAGAGATTTTTAATGACTGTTTCCTGATGTTGTTAAAAAAAAAAAAAATCTTTTATTTTTCATACACTAAAGGGCTGAACCGATATTCTTTAAAGCAAACTAGTTTATTATTAGTATTATTGTTACTTTATTGGATAAATCAATGATCCAAAATTAAAAATCCACATTAACATTTTGATTTGATTTTAACAAAATCACTGCTAAAATCAGCATGAAATGGAAGTTAAATTGTCCTTTTTTTCTGCTGTTGTGACGCACATCCACTTGAAACGATTTTTGAAATAAAAAACAAACAAACAAACATGTAGGGCAGTGTTTGATATTGCCCTTTGGAAAAATTTGCCCTTACGCAAATTCAGATATGAGCTGCACCAATGACAAGGGTTTGTATTACAATCATGACTAATAAACCACTGTGCTTTTTATGTTTTTACTTTTAAACCACAACACTTAGGATTTTACAAAGCTTATTCAGATAAATGGGTTTTCAACTACATCTGGAAGTGGTTTAATTGTGTTGTACGATTGTGATCAAACTTAAAAAAAAGCATCGGGTGTAAACAAGACTACTTTAAGAGAAAAAAAAGTTTCTCAGGGCTGGAAATAACAAGAACTAGTTTAAATTACAATTTCTTCTTAATTTAGTTAAGAAAATTTGTGTGTTATTCATAACTCATTTAACAGCCTAAATTTGTTTGCATGTTTTATGGAGAATTTCTATACTTAAATTACTTTTCTGTTTTTATATTATATCTCTTAACCCTGACTGAAAATTTAGCTAAATCTAACAAAAGCACCCATTTTGAAACATACGGTATATTATATGCTGTAAAAGCATTGATTGCTGTGGTATATATATAATAGACACCAACATATCTCGAAAAAGAAGAAAAGAAAGAAAAATGACTGAATGATGCATTGTGAGACTTCTTTCAGATTGTTTGTTAATTATACTAGTCAATGATAGTCTAACAAGTATAGGGCACATATCAATGTTGTTTAAGGGCCCTAAAAGCCAAGACTGTCAATCTGAGTTCTTTGAAAAGAAGTGCAATATAGACAAGACATTTGTGATGAAAGACACACTTGAAGACCCGCATTAGCAGTGATGATAATACCATCATTGTGTGTCTTTTACTATAAAACACAGAGAGACAGATTGAGAAAATGAAAACCTGGATCATTACTGATGGAAACCAAACATTTATCAGAATTATGAAACTTGAATATACTGATGGGGAACAATCTAGACCAGAACCCACTAATATTCACCCAAGTTACTTTGGACGTATCAGATCTGTCAGTTCATCCGCAAACACTCACTCTCTGCTTCTGCTCAACATCACTGAAGATGATCTTCTGCTCTTCTGCTGCACTGAATGCAGACTTGAACAAACTCACTGTACAAAACTAGACTCTGCAGGTATGGGTTTTTCATATTACTATATTAAACACATTTCAAGTTTTACCCCCTTAGTTTTTGACTTAAGAAGAGACAAAAAATGTCCATAAACATTTTGGCTTTTTTCACACTCACAAAACCTGACACTGGGGCAGTGCCTTTTGAAAAGAATGTCTTTAGTACCATAAAGGTGCACATAATTAAAGGTACAATATAACTTTGTAGGTATCAATATATACCTTTAAGGTACAAATGTGATCCTGTTAGATACAAAACTGTACCTTTTGGAAAAGACCACCCCTGTGACAATTTTTCTTATACCTTAATTCCTTAAGAGTGGATTAATGAAGTAGACGTAAGTGCTAAAGATGCAGATTGTGTCACTCCTGAAGCAGTGCTCATCAGTGTGTGGCTGCCTGTTGTCGGTGTGCTTCTGCTGCTGTTACTGCTGTCCACTGTCTGTGTGTGTTGGAGAGCAGCAAAAATGCAGAAATGTGAATTTTACTTAATCATGATTATATTCCCATGAGAATTTCTTGTATATTTTTGTTTTTTTATAACTGTGTTCTTATTTAAAGGTTGTGGAATAACTTGTGGTCCTTGTCATGAGGAATGGACACTTGACAGTGTTAGGGTCAGAATCTCTCATATTAGTCTGTTTATTAGTAATTTGGGTAACACTTTACAATAACAGTAAATGAATAATAATGTACTAATATGTAAACTAAAAATTACTTTATTATAAATTAATGATGAGTTAAGGAACTACCTTAATTACTTTTTAGTATACAATGTTAATTAATGTATTAATTAACATTTAAGCTTAAGCTAAATGTAACCAACATGGACAGATAACCTGTAAATGTATAATTGTGTTTTGACTCTACTTGGAGGGGCACATCACCATAAACTCATTATTAACTAATTATAAACTCCTGTGTTGAACCTGTTCATGTTGATGTTGACAGAACACTTTTCTATTGTTATTCACTGTAACCAAGCTAGACGGACTTGCATAAGGAGTTCATGAGTAGTTAAGAATGGGTTAATGATGATGTGCCCCTCCAAGTAAAGTCATGGTATAATTATACATTAACATGTCCATGAATCCATGCTGGTTAAATAAAGCATAAACTATGAACATACAAGAACTCGTGACTCATATTGTAGTCAAAGTTAGTTCATGATTAGCTTATGCATCAACTCATCATTAGTTAATAATAGGGTAATGTTTAGTTCACTTATTAATACATCACTTTTTATGTACTGTTATTGCAGAGTGTTACTGTAATTTGCTTTAACTTCACTTTTGTTCTTTTTTCATCCTGTCTAGGGCGTAAAGAGCCTTAATGATTGGACACTGGCTGAAGTTCTGTATGCACCTACACAGAGAAATAATTCCTCATAAATTGTTTAATGTCCTTTATTGCACTTAACTTCCCCCTTTGTCTTTAATACAGTTGAAAAGCTTTAGTGTCGCTGTAGAAACAATAATTATATATTTTAAACATGTTTATGACCCCCTCTTTAGATGCATTGAACTGTGTAATGATCACTTGACTGTTTTTTTGTTTGTGTCTGCTTTATGTATTGCATTTTTGACAAATTAAAACAACTTGTCATAATGAATAATGTCAACATAGTTTTAGATCACTGTATTAAACACTGCTTTGTTGTAATTTAGCATCAAAAAGCTCCTTGCAGTTTGACAAACATTTAGCCTGTTTTTTTATTTGTGCTTGTTGGCAAAATGTATCGTAAGTCTTGTGCCAGTTGTTAAAAAAGTAAGGCTGTCACTCACATTGAATAGAAAATCTCTAATTACTACAATGCTTTCAAATAAAGTCCCTATAAAACAGAACAAAAATGAAGAATAAGAATCTTGACTTCTGCAGGCATTTGCTTGACAGTGATGTCTAAAATTAGGAGTCTTAATTGTTTTCATCTTAAAACTAATCTTGGTTAAGGATTGTTAACCACATCTTCTTTGGAAATTCATGCTGGTCATTTATAACCACACTGCGCTTCACAGGACTGAGCTACTAATGGAGCAAATATGTTGTGGTGTATGTGCTAAAGACCACAGTCTTTAAGCCTGATCGAACCAGTGGATGGAAAATGGTCAAAACCACTGAGAATGCAAATTGAGGTTTATTTTTCTTCTGTAAACATGAATGCATCAATGTTTAGAGGCTGGTTAGCATTATTGTGGACTACAATTACTGATGCACGTGGATACAATCTGACATAGAAGAATTCGAATTAAATAACAATATAATTCCTGGAAAGAAACACATCTGCCGCTACACACATTGTAGTAGAATAAGAATGCTAACAGATGCTAACAGATACTGTAGCTCAGTCACAGCATCTATAGGTCTGTTTGGTTCAGCCCTTTTCTGACATCTAGTGGCAGGGCTGCTATTTACGTTTACTTATTATAATTCTGAATCGGCTGTTAAACATGAACAATGCAACATAGACAAAACGTTTCATGAGAGTAAATATTTTAGACATAAAATACTTATTGCCCATAGTCACCACTTAAACATAGACAAAACTTGGAGAAAAAGAGACTGTGACTTAGTTTGGTGATATGTACAGTTTATATGTTGTTCATCCATTGCAGACAGTATCTTATAACACAAAGACCAATAACCACCGCGAACAAACTTGTCATGAAAATTCTTCCTGTCCACATTTTCACAAAACTTTTCAAATCGTTTATCAGAGTAAATATATTGCAAGGGTTTTACGTTTTTGCTCTAAAGGTGCAATATGTAAGTTTGAAACCCAGTTTTTGAACTAGGTATTGCATTCCAGGATCAATACAAACCCAAGTTCAGGTTGAGGCAAAGAGGTTTAATATGTATTAGATTAGACACCTTACCATTTTGTTGAGTAAGTTCACTATTCTGTGCTCCTGAATGGCTGTATTTAATTTCTGTTGTGTTTCGTCTGGTGCAAACAAGCTTATCCCTGGAAATCTCACCACATAACGTGCTGTTAGGACACACAGTTACAATGTAACCTGCTAATTTTAACACCAGTAATGTTCATATTATTTGCTAATTAATAACCTCATGTAAAACTTTAAATCTGCATCTTGTTTCGAAGTTTGCTACTGTCCACTGAAGGTCCCATTTTAGTCCCCAACACATGCTTTGAGAGTTTTTCTGATTGAATGAATGAATGAAATACGCTGTTTTACAGTTTTGTTCAAGGCGACCCAGGCTGCTGAAATATAACTGGCTAAAGTGGCATATTGGGCGTGTTAAAAGAACCAAAACAAAGACAGACGTTCTGGCACATAACACATTTTCTGAGAAGAATATCTTCAGCATAAACAAGAATGTTTTTTAGCAGGTTTTTTAATATTAGCAAACATATTATGGTATTTTTATGCTTTAGAAGAGTTAAAAGCTTACAATACAGCACCTTCAAAGAGATCACAGCAAGTGTTTCCAGTGTTGTTTTGAGTTGTTTTTAAGGTGTTAAATTTTTTGAGTTAAAAAGTGTTACTTGAGTTGATTTACATGGCATAAACACCTGCAGTGTAACTCTGTGGTCAGAGTATGTGTTATTACAGCGAGTTGATATAATTGACACTAGATAATTGCTAGTTTCATTTCCGGTCGCTTCACTTTACTTCCTTTTTGATTAATGGCGGACAGCACATGGAGAGCAGTTTTCAAACAGGTATACAATTTATTTAATCACAAATATTCAATACAATTCTACACTTGCTTCATGTTTAACTAGCTATTGTACATTTTCTAACTGGGTTTTCAAGTTCTAATTTTAACCACTTGTCAATTTTTACACGACAGACAATCACGGGAGCCACGAGACAAGTTGGTTAGCTGGAAAATAAAGGTAAAGACAAACATTTAACAGTTTGAACCAGTTTTTGTATTTGATTCGGAGTTTTGCGTTGTTAGAAATTTGCGGTTATACGTAATTTAACCTGATAACTGTCATCGTGTTTCCCTTTGTTGTGGCTAGCCTGTGCGCTAGAAATGAACGCAAAATGGCCAGATAAATGAGCATTTAACGTTAGCACCGCTAATCTTACATTCTCCAAACCTATGTAGTTTTGAATTTAAAAAAAATAGCTGTAAAGCGGCATCTGTGAAGGCTTAGTTAAACTTCATAGCTTCGGTGTAACAAGTTAATGAACTAAATTATTCATGTCCAGTGATTTGCGGCGCGAGCCGCATGGAGTCGCGGACAGCATGCACTCGCATTCTTTTGTGCTTTTACATGAAACAGCGAATAGACGTTTCAAGTGAACAGATCTGATTTTCATATTCCATTTAAAACAGATGTAAAAATAGACTCGCTGTAAAAACAGATGTTATTGTTAGCAAGAGGGGTTAGCCGTATCACAAATGAATCTTTTTAACCGGCTCATATTAGTGAACTGATCGAATCAGTTCAATTAATCGAACTGAATCATTTAAAACGGCTCGCTTATTCAGTAACAAAACTTATCCACAAATGGCTCTCTTTATAACCTGTCTGAGACTCTGTCTGATTTAAAGTAAAATTGTATTTCGATTTGTACGCAAAAATACAGTCGCTGTAAAAGAGTTAGTCTCGTTTGTTTGCAAGATGGGATAGCCGATGCATAAATGAGTCTTTTCAACCGATCGATTCAGTTCACTTAACCGAACTGAATCATTTGAACGGCTCGCTTTTTCAAGTAAACACAAATCCACAAATTGCTTAAGTTACTTTATAACCTGTCTGACATGCCGTCTGGTTGGAGGTAAAAGCGTATTTCGGTTTATTCAGTCACTGTAACAATACACTGACAGAACTGTTGTGTAAAGGACTGATAATGATGAGCACGAGTCGAATAGTGATATCTTCGCCATAAGAGGAAGCTAATGTAGCGCCCTCACCGCCTGATGAGGGACAGTAATGTTAATAAAAACACAGGAAACACGGAGCTGCTGCTGCTTCACGTCAGAGTCTGTGTATTGTTTTTTTAAAATGAATGCACTTAAGGGGGACAAGGTGACAGGCTGAACGCATGCGTTTTCACCGAGCAGCCTAGCGAAACTTCTAGTTTATCTTTAGAATTCAAAAAATTCTCATCTTCACCTACCTAAAAGAACAATTAAACACCATAGGGGTGTTTTACATCGTCAAAATGCCGAAATCTTCACAGCAAACTACCCACCCAAAGATATACATCACTTCAGTAAAGGACGTGGCCTCAGATCCAGAAATGGAGGTACAAACGGCTAAAACGGTGATGCATCCCATTTCACCCCGACCAAAGACAACAATGTCTTTGGTCGGGGTGTCTTTGTTACTGTCTGTTACTGAGTCTGTGTATTGTTTGAGCAGCAAGCCCCTCCCCCTCATTAGGTATGAAGTAGAAGTAGCCAATCGGAAAAATGTAAATCATAGCATCACATTACATTAATTTACAATATTTATTTTCTATTTTCTACTTAATAAAACTAAAGTGTACGGACTAGAAAGACAAATAAACTTGGATTTTCAATTTCTAATAATTCATAACCACTTCACATACACGAATAACAAACAATCATATGTTTTAGTCAGAAAGCCTTTTACAAGTAAGCATATGTTCATTTACTCACCAGATATGTTTTAGAAACTCTCCAGAGCTCATGGAAACCATCCTGTGTTGCCGTTAGCATTCGGGCAGAGTAGGCTAGGCGGCTCCAGGGATTCCCTTGCTAGTTTGCTTCGAATTAAAGAAGTGTCGATTTTATTTTACAGATGGGTAACAACGCACAAAGTGAAGTTTCATAAACTAATTTCGAGAGGAGCACGTGATATGATTGTGCACCGCTGGCCACTCATCCGTAATCAGTAATAATCCAATCAGAATGATCCTAGCTTAGTATAAATGGATCACTTTCTCCCCATCTCCTTCATTTTGGAAGAATCCCCCCTTCCACCCCATCTCCTCCTTTTTTCTCCCCTTCTAAAGGGGGAGCGATTGAGACCTACCTGATCTCGGTTCTCCTGATATGCTTCTAGACCGGGCGGGAGCCCTGGGCTCAAATATCTCCGAGCTCAGGGTTCTCTCCTGGGACAGCATGCCAAACCTGCTATAAGTGTCAAGCATATCTAAGTGGGAACTCTTGAAATAGCATTAAGCGTGAAAAAAATGTGTTGAACATGTACATTTGATTGACAACTGTATTTCCTTAAAGAAAGTCATTAAAATACCAACATTTAGGTAGTTTGACTCACCAGTTGCTGTTCTAAACCTCAGATGGAAAATGGCGTCTGGAAAATTCTTCAGTGACTGGGGCTGCATGAATTCCCGGATGTTGGAAATAACACCACCAAGTGTTGAAAGATCTGCATTTTGGAAGAATGCTTCCCGCTACAAACGCTCCAGCATTTAAACTACGCTTCAGCATCATTCAACCTTCTGGCATGGAAGAACAAACAATCAACAACAACAACAACAACAACTTCTCCAACCAGAACCCCGCTCTCCCCAAAACTCCAGCAGCTGCCTCGCCAGCAATCGAGCCAGAATCCCCGCAAGAAGCCGGCATATCAACTCTTCCATCTTCTACTTCATCTGCCCTTCACTACACAAGCCACAACTTCGTCTAAACTTATGACGCCGGCGATTCAAGCCACCGGAGAGAAGCCGAACTCACAGATCACCTAACGTTAACGGTCCACTTTCGGTAACGTGCATGCTTTAAAGGGAAGTCTGGCGAGATCAGCGTGAATAGAACGCTTTAAATGAAGAACTCACCTCTCAGCCTCCCGCTGGTCAGCAGATCCATAACATTCTGACAGCTGAAATAGTTCGAAGGCAAATGACCAAGCAATCTAACCCATAAACATTATTCCATAACACCTTCATTCGTCGATATACATCCATGAAAAGGTGCACTGATATCCAATCCAGCTGCTGGTGAGAGTGGAGCCATACTTTCACGCATAAACATTGTAGCGATCTGATCTACAAAATGGCCGCCGGCCTTTGCACTCTGAACTCTTGACCGTGACTTCAAGGAGCCAATAGCTTAAAGGGGAAGTATCACCATCCAATGAGCTTTCCAAAACTGGAGACGGTCCCGCCTTCTCTCCCGACAAATTCATGAATGGACTGCGTGCAGAGACTTTGATTCGGGCCAAATAATCATGTTGAGATTACAGACATGTTACTTATCATTGATGGAGTAAAGCCATGATAAACATTACATTCACACAGTTCCTATTAAGTGGCAACATCGTTTTTTAAGTTTGATGTAGGCAGTTGATATATTTACATTGTATTAATAATTATATATACATATATTAAAAAAAAAAAAAAAAAGTAAATAAAATTCTGAAATGAGTATTACCCAGCAAGTGATAGACAACCTACACATCAAGCAGTAACCCTTTTGTATCACGCCAATTGTGACTCTCATATCAATACACCTGAATGTCAGTCAGTTTATAATGACAGTAAGAAAACAATTTCCTGCTCGACTGCAACAAACAAGAGGAGGACATTTCTGGCCATGGAGTAGCTTTTCATACTTATACTTTGTGTTAAATACATTCGATTTTTAAAAACTTCTATATCAGTAAGGGGTTTAAACTCCACTCCATCATCATCTCACCAGCTCTCCAAGAGGTTTCCTGGACTTCCAGCATAGAAACGCCCCATACGCTCAGTTCTCCTTCTAATTACCACCCTGCAGGAGGACAAATGCCCACTTCTACAACCCTAGCACATTGGGACATTAAGTATTGGAACATGCATTAACAAAGGCGCTTCCATTCACAATCATCCATACACTTATGAAGACTCCTCCCACGAATATCAGCCAATACAATTAATCATGTCTGCTGTACTTGTGCCATGTTGCTAAGATTTCATTTCTAATTCTCTCTTGTTTTCCATTTTAGAGTTCAAGACTGCCAGCTCCTGAAACTGCCCTCATTCAACCCATCACACTCTTCATCCATTCCTAATGCATTTACACTCTTCACAAAGATACTTTCTGCCTATACAGCCCACACCCTTGATACCATATTCACATATACCCCCCCCCCCCCATTTACTCTTCATATCACTATTGACAATATTTAGCACTCATAACGCTCCAATGCTGACTATCATTTGTACTTCCGCTATAGCAGAGTCGCTCCGCCGAGCCTCATTCTCCTTCTGCACACCCCCCCCCTCTTCTTCCCATTTATAGATGACACAACCGCCCTGTCACACGATTCTGATTTAAGAGATGCTTATAGCAGTTCTTTGCTCCACAGGTTTCAGAATATGAGCAGCCATCACAGAAGTACAAAGGGCAGCAACAAATCCAGATCCTAGAAAGGTGGTCACCTGATGCCTTCAAGACATGCATCCTAGCCACTGGCCCCCCAAAGAAGCCCAGATGGCTCTTGTCAACCATAATCCCACATCCACTCAAGGGCGAGGGTGTGACCCAGCCACCTTCTTCTTTTTCTTCCTTCTAGCCTGAGTAACATTCAGTTTCCTCCCCCAGCCACATAGGTAATTGGAGTTTCATCCAAGCCCCCCGCCACCCTGGCCGTTTCCGCTGGAGTCTTCACAGCCCCCTCCCATTTCCCGACTCCTGCCGGACCCCGCCCCCCCTAAAGCTCTGACTTCCGCAGAAGTGTTACCCCGAGCTACGACCCCCGCAGGAGTCGTCTCACCGTCCCTTCCAGGCCTTAGCAATCTTTATTTATATATATATATCTAGATACACCTGTACATAGATATATATTTATAATAGCGCTGTCACTCCCCTGCTCCATCTCCTAACAGAGTGTTCCTCGAGCACCTAACTTATCCCGTCACCCTCTAACAGGAGTCTTCACTGTCCAAATCCCCTTTCCCAGACTCCTGCTAGAGTAGGCCAGCTTGCCCTGTTCCCCGGGTGCCGACCCCCGCAGGGGTCAGTCACTGCCCCCCCCAGGCCACTGAAACTCATTATATATGTATATCTATGGACTTTCGTTTATAGATATATATTTATATAGAGCGCTGTCACTCCCCGCTCCATCTCCAGTCGGAGTGTTCCACGAGCATCGACTCCAGCAAGAGTCTGGCCAAACTTGCCCCTCACCCTCTAGCAGAAATCTCCACCGCCCAAATCACACTTAATGATTTCTGCTAGAGATGGCAAAATAAAAAATTGCTGCACCCAACTCCCGCAGCGCCCATTCTGACTCAGAAGTCTCCTGATCACCCCCTCCAGGCCTTAGATTATCCCATTATATATATATATATATATATATATATATATATATATATATATATATATATATATATATATATATATATATATATTTATATACTCTCTCATATATACATATATATTTATATATAGCGCTGCCACTTCCCTGCTCTATCTCTGTTTGGAGTGTTCCTCGAGCATTTTTGACTCTTAATGAACCAACCCCGCCCACCCCTTATGGCCCCCCTTCACTAGTCTCCACCCAACCCCCTCCCCCGCTCTGGCTTCCACAGGAGTCAGTTTCAAACTTTTCTTTCTTCATTCTTTAATTACTATATCCAGCAGCCGGATATAGTAAAAACTTTCTAGCTTTTTGGGGGAAATTCTTTGAAATACTCGGCTGCTGTCCAGAGCTAGAGGCATTTTTTGGGGAGCGATCGAGACCTACCTGATCTCGGTTCTCCTGATATGCTTCTAGACCGGGCGGGAGCCCTGGGCTCAAATATCTCCGAGCTCAGGGTTCTCTCCCGGGACAGCATGCCAAACCTGCTATAAGTGCCAAGCATATCTAAGTGGGAACTCTTGAAGTGAAGTTTCATAAACTAATTTCGAGAGGAGCACGTGATATGATTGTGCACCGCTGGCCACTCATCCGTAATCAGTAATAATCCAATCAGAATGATCCTAGCTTAGTATAAATGGATCACTTTCTCCCCATCTCCTTCATTTTGGAAGAATCCCCCCTTCCACCCCATCTCCTCCTTTTTTCTCCCCTTCTAAAGGGGGAGCGATTGAGACCTACCTGATCTCGGTTCTCCTGATATGCTTCTAGACCGGGCGGGAGCCCTGGGCTCAAATATCTCCGAGCTCAGGGTTCTCTCCTGGGACAGCATGCCAAACCTGCTATAAGTGCCAAGCATATCTAAGTGGGAACTCTTGAAATAGCATTAAGTGTGAAAAAAATGTGTTGAACATGTACATTTGATTGACAACTGTATTTCCTTAAAGAAAGTCATTAAAATACCAACATTTAGGTAGTTTGACTCACCAGTTGCTGTTCTAAACCTCAGATGGAAAATGGCGTCTGGAAAATTCTTCAGTGACTGGGGCTGCATGAATTCCCGGATGTTGGAAATAACACCACCAAGTGTTGAAAAGATAACTCCTTGATTTCGCACTGAATAAAATCAATTCTAACTCTTATTATATTCATTTATTAAAATCTAACTCTTTAACGTCAACACTTTACTCTGAAATGCTTCAACACCGAGAATTTAACTCTGATGAATTTGCTGTATATCTATATATATATATATATATATATATATATATATATATACTGTATATACCAGGATACACCAGACTATACAACAAAATATAGCCAAAAAACCTTTAAACCAAACCCCTACAGTACTTAAACCTTCATTCATTCATCATTCACTCATTATCTTTTCGGCTTAGTCCTTTCACCAGTCCGGGGCTACCACAGCGGAATAAACCGCCAACTCATCCCACACACTTCCACGCACTTGGACGCCCCTCCAGCTGCAACCCATCTCTGGGAAGCTAATTAAATATTAAAGACTTATTCCAAAAATTATTACAGAAAAGGGCGATCAAACTCCTCATTTAAACCTTTTGGGAGACAATGTGTCTAAAGTAAAAAAATCCAGAAAGCTTCGCGTTGCAACAGCAATTTATTAAGATCACCACCCCGACGTGGACACTTCACAACTTCAATCCCTATAGAGACGGAATGTCTCATAACTGAAAAGTGTTGCGCAACCGGACTTCGAGGATCATGGTGTCGAATAGCGCATCGATGTTCAGAAATACGAATTTTCAAAGGTCTACTCGTCTTACTTACATAACATAAAACACACGGGCACCGCAGCATATAGATTACGTTTGCTGTTTTACACAAAATAGTGCCTCGAATAATAATTTTTTTCGCTGTATGAGGATGTGTGAAAGTAGATGTTTTATATGTGAAGTTACACTGTTAACAATTCCCACATTTAAATAACCCTGTGGTATGGTGTTTAAAAAATGTGGAGCGGGTTTTAGATCAGCTCTTACTAACATATTTCGGATATTAGATGTTTTTTTGTGTACTAAATGGGGTGACTTATCAAAACATTCTTTAAGGGTGGGATCACTTGAAATAATATGCCAGTGTTTTAACAGCACTTTATTGATGTCTTTAGTCACTGGTGAATATTTCATATAACAAGTAATGCAACTTTTTTTTAAAGATTTTAAAAACCATCTGCTTTTTCATAATTTTTTTTTTCTGTCAGTATCCTTATGATGCAGTTTGCAGGTTGACGAGGGATGGTTCTGATTTGTCTATCGCTGGGTCAAGGTAATACAATTCACCAAATGGCTGGGAATTTAGAAAATAAACTTCTTGCCTATCACTATCATATTCTCCATGGTCCACCAGTTGCGTCCCCATCTATTTATTATAAATTTCTTTAGGCTAGTATTTTTTTATGTGGTCATTCATGTGCATTTTTTAGAAAAAAGCGCAAATGTGATCTCCTTTATTAGTGACGTTTGCAGGCGTCAAAACAGTGAGATTCAGGAAGTGTCCAACTTCAAATGTCAATATTGAGCCCTCTGATTACACTCTGCTGCTTCCTGTTAAAGTCATCACAGTGGTTAATTTATTTGGCATCGAACCACATAGAGAGAGGAAGCAAAAAATAGTCATGAAACAATTGATATGTGAGTACTGATATTATACCATGTAACAATACTTTTTAAGTGTGCTCTAATTTGAATGAATATTGTTCTTGACTCTGAATGTTAAAATATTAATGATTTTCTTAAAACTAAAAAAAAAATTAAATGTTATTAAACTTCATCCAGATTGTCATGTTATTGCTTTGATAAAGCTATTACATATTCACAATTATTTATCTCCAGGTTTTGTTGTTTTATTGATTGTCACTGACGGCTCATCAGTGAAAATTCACCCTGGAGGAAACATAACACTCCCCTGCAGCATTAAAGATGATAGAGAGATTAACTGGATTATTACTGATGGAAACCAAACATTTGTCAGAATTATGAGGGTTGACAATAATTATGGAGCAGAGTTTAAAATAGGACCCTCTTATATTCACCCAAATTACTCAGGACGTATCAGATCTGTCAGTTCATCCACAAACACTCACTCTCTGCTTCTGCTCAACATCACTGAAGATGATCTCCTGCTCTTCTGCTGCTTGGACTATAAAATTGAGAGTACCTGTACAAAAGTGGATTATGAAGGTTGTGGTTTTCTTCCTAATATTCCATTATACAATTTTCTTTATTAATGATTTAATTGCTAGATTTTCCATATAAAATTAATTGTGACCCATAATTTTTTTTGTGAAATGTTAATTTAAACACATTATAAAATAGAAATGTGTGTTTTTCTGTATTGTTGTGTAGAAATAAGCACTGGAAATGCAGATTCTGTCAGTCCTGATGCAGTGCTCATCAGTGGGTGGCTGCCTGTGTTCTGTGTACTTCTGCTGCTGTTACTGCTGTCAACTGTCTGTGTGTGTTGGAGAGCAAAAGAAATGCAGAAAGGTGAAATCAACTTTATTTATCTCCTTGAGAATTCTACAACCCCAAATCAGAAAAAAGGTTGGGACAGTATGGAAAATGCTAATAAAAAAAAGAGAATAGTGATTTTCAAATTTACATTGACTTCTATTTCATTGCAGAAAATATGAATGCAAAAAAATAAGTTGTTTATGTAAATATTATCCTTTCCTGTCATTGAGATCTGCAATACATTCCAAAAAATCATGTAAATTGGCTAAACAATGATGTGATTAGAAACAGGTGATGTCAACAGATGATTGTAATTATGATTTGGTACAAAAACAGCATCCAAGAAAGATCTACTCTTTTAGGAGCAAAGATGGGCCAATGATCACCAGTTTACCAACACATACATGACAAAACAAATGGAATGTTTAAGAACAATGTTCCTTAAATTTGGATATTTCACCTTCAACAAGTTAAAACTGTATTGTGCCAAAAGGAAGCCTTATGTTAACAGTGTCCAGAAGCGCCATCAACTTCTCTTGGCTTGGCAGCATCTTGGACTGACAATCACATAATAACTGTGTACTATGGCTAATTGGTTAGAACGTTTGAGTGGTTGTATAGAGCTTGCATGTTCTCCCTGTGTTCTTGTGGGTTTCCTTCAAGTGCTCTGGTTTCCCCCACAGTCCAAAGACTTGCTGATCTTAGTATGTGAATAGAAGTGTGGTTGTTTCCCATACTGGGGTGCATTTCAGAAAACCATCGTTAGCCAGCTAAGGTCACAAGTTGTCGTAACAAACATAGTTTGTTGATTTGGCATTTCCCAAATCCATCGTTCCAACGAACATTCGCAAACTGCGTGGCAAACTTCTGTGCTTGCAACTACACCGCTGGAGCTGTTGTTAGAAACATAGTTCCTGGCTGTGTTCTATTCAAATATGGTCAGATGAATCAGTATTTAAGGTCATTTTTGGGAGAAATGGACCATTCAGACTGTTACCAGCAACAAGTCAAAAAGCCAGGGTTTGTCATGGTGTGGGGTTGTGTCAAAACCTCTATCTAAGGTAACGTGCACTTCTGTAATGGCACCATTACTGAAAAAAAGTACATAGAGATTCTGAAGCACAGTATGCTGCCTTACAAGAAGACATCTTTTATAGGGACGCCAATGCATATTTTAACAAGATGATGCAAAACTACATGCTGCACATATTACAAAGTCCTAGCTGTGGAGGAAAAGGATATAAGTACTTGACTGGTCTGTCTAAAATCCTGACTTGTCTCCAATAAAGAATGTGTGGCACATTTTAAGTGGAAAATGCAACTACAATGAGCCTGTTGCTGACCTTAAAGGGTCACGAAACCCCAAAACACAATTTTGAGCTGTTGACAGTCATATATGTGTCCCACACTGCTGAAAACACTATTAGGACCAACATAATTTACTTTAAAAAGTGAAAATGAGATATTAGCATGTATTCCAGCGTGTAGACTGGACGTCTGTACCTGGGAGCAGGGGCGTTGCTAGGGTCGAAAGGGACAAGGGGCTTAGCCCCAAAGAAATTGCCCCCCCCCACACCCAAAATAAAAAATTTATATAAAAAAAAGAAGTTTTAATTTTCCAAACTAATATACCTACTCTAATCTTATTAACAGGATTAAAAATGGTTAATAATAAATAAAGGGTTTTTAAGACTTGTAAAATCCAAATAGGAAAAAAACATTGATAAATTAACCCACTTCTCATTTAATAGTCTGTTATGAGCCATATCAATCCTCTTGAGCCTCCTATCTCCTCCTGATTTGAACTTTCTGTTTGTTTTTTGAAAATGTAATTTTCTGCTTGTCTTCAAATCTGAAAATATGATTTATTTTATAGTGTGAGTTATCCAATGTTTTACAAAGCTACAAACATGTTCATTTGGACAGAGTGATTAACTGAGGTGTAGTGTTGTCAAGATAATGGAATTTCTAAATTCAATACCTTGCAAAATATTGATATTCAATAGGCTACTATTTTTTTTATATAATAACAATTCTATCAAAAGTAGTAGGCTACAAAAAATAAAAATAAAGATCTATATGCTTGAAATATGTTTACTTTAAATTTCTTCAGGGAATTTTGTTTCAGTTTTCTTCAAAATAGGGTGATGTGGGCATTGTAGCACTTTAAATGCATGTAATGCCTGTTTTAATCATACTTGAGCAGAAATTCCATATATGCCTCACAAAAGTAGAACATTCTAGGAAATCCCTAATATGGATGAAGGCAACCAGCTGTTGCTGTAGTAGAATGAAAATAAGATCTGAATAAAAATAAAAAGGCTTTAACTGATCATTTGCACGACTGCAACAATAAATGTTTTATACAGTTGAATTATTAGCCCTCCTTTGAATTTTATTTTCTTTTTTAAATATTTCCCAAATTATGTTTAACAGAGCAAGGAAATTTTCACTGTAGCCTATGTCTGATAATATTTTTCTTTTGAAGAAAGTCTTATTTGATTTATTTCAGCTAGAATAAAAGCAGTTTTACATTAAAAAAAAAAACATTTTAGGGTCAAAATTAATAGCCCTTTTAAGCTATATTTTTTTCGATAGTCTACAGAACAAACCATCGTTATACAATAACTTGCCTAATTACCCTAACCTGCCTTTAAAGCCTTTAAATGTCACTTTAAGCTGTATAGAAGTGTTTTTAAAAATGTCTTGTCAAATATGACTGTCATCATGGCAAAGATAAAATAAATCAGTTATTAGAGTTGAGTTATTAAAACTATTATGATTAGAAATGTGCTGAAAACAAATTTCTCTCCGTTAAACAGAATTTGGGGAAAAAAATAAACGGGGGCTAATAATTCAGACTTCAACTGTATGTGCTCTTCCAACCATTTTATGTATTTTCATAAGAAAGTCGATTTATAATTTGATGCAAATTGACATAGCATGTTACACTAGAATATAGCTATATAACAATAAGCTAGATGAATAAACTCAGTGTGATTTAACTATTACAGAAACAAATGTGACTTGCTATCTCATATATATATTATATCTAGAAAGCTAGAACAATTTACGTTTTTTTTTTTTGTACTTACTCGCATGTATTTACATTGATATGATGCCCATTTTACTGATTATAGTTATTTTAAATCACCAGAACTAAACACATTTTATACTGGGGAAACAAGTTTCATCAGTAGTTAAAACTATTCAGTTTCGCGAAAGAGTTGTATTATTACCTCATTAGCTTCAGCTCCTCAAAATAATGAATGAATGAAGTGCAGTGGCGGGATTTTTTTAACACCATGTGACAACAGAGCCACTCCCACCTGCCGGTAGAAACAGGTACTGCTGAACAGCTGACGATTTAATTACCTAACAAACGCTGCGTTAAGTGGAATGTTCGTGATGTATGTGGTCATTTTCAGTACTTAGATAACAAAATAAATGTTATACAACATATTTTTATTTAAGTGCAATATATTCCAAGAGATCAGGGGCTTTTGACAATACATCAGGGGCTTAAGCCCCCAAAGCCCCCCCCCCTCACAACGCCCCTGCCTGGGAGTACCTTATTACGTCTTTAAGGCCCCGTTTACACTAATGCGTTTTAGTTTGAAAACGCATAAGTTTTGCTACGGTTACGCCATCCGTCCACACTACGCCGGAGTTCTCGAGCGCCGAAAACGGAGCGTTTCGAAAACGCTGGAGAGGCCGTTTTCATTCTGAAACGCAGCTGCTCCGTCTCAGTGTGGATGATGGAAAACGGAGACATCTGAAAACGGAGGCGGGGCTGCAGACATTCGCCTCTCTGATTGGGGCTTTTCCTGAATATTAAGTAGCCTAACACTTTAGGAGAATCATAGAGGAACTTTTATTATGTAATCACTATATAATCACTGTATAATCTGCCACTATTAAAATACACTGTTAAAACATATAGAAATACATTCAAGTGATGCAGAGCAAAACACACAGAAGTAAACAGCGGTGAAGTAAGACCATTCAGACAGCATATGCAACATGTATTGATGTATTGACTATGACAAAAACAACTTAAAAACAACTTTGCTCAACCTGCATGGCAAAAGCATGCATAGGGAGAATCATTTTAAAAAGTGTTGAAATATGACCTTTAAGATGTGCAAAAACAGAAAAACATACAGCCATCAATATAAAGGCTAGAATCCTATTGGAGCCTGGAAATAACGTGATGCTCATGCTACACCACTGTTTCATGATGACTATAGGAAAAGCCTGTATATAAACTGTGGGTTTTGGAACATTGGTAGGAGAGAGATCGATCGACCAACTCTGCTGTAACAATAAACTGCTTCAACTTGACAACTTCGAAGACCTCAGCCTCTTTTTTGAAACTTAGAAGATGTTTGACGAGATCCAGCGCAACTTTCCACAACATAATTTGGCGCCCAACGTGGGGCTGGATTGAGGGTGGTCGAAAGAAGGTGTCAATAGGGCCAATCCTTGGCAGACACTCACGCAGAGACCAAAAAGCGCGCAGATTAAAAAAGGTGAGCAAATTTTTGCTTTATTTTGGTTCTCTGATGAGTGTACTGTGGGGTAGACCAGACGCCTGAACTTGACTTTAAAAAAATACCTCACCATTAAAAAGAACCTTTGAATTGGCTACATTTATTAAAAAATTATAAAGTAAGTGATAAAGTAATAAAAGTATAGTGAAGTGAACTATTTATAAGAAAAAGAGGTCTTCCAGGTTGTCAAGGTATGTGATTGTACTAACAAATGGCTGTAAATTATGCACTTACTAATAGCTTTGTATTATATACTAACAAAGGGCTGTAAATATATGCGTATGAAAGAGAGGTACATGCATGAATTGCTACGCGAGAGGCGTGAGCAGAACGCGCGGAGGCAGCGCTAGAGTTCGCTCTTTATAGATGTAATCGGAGAAAAGGAGCGCTCCGCGTCTCTGTACCCGCCTGTGGATTGAGTAAGACTCTCCCGATAGGGGCAGGGAAATTGGGAGGAGGCCTTTAATCTGATTCCAAAAGCACCTATAGGGAGGGCTGGATCTCAGTGAACTGGCCTGTGTAAGTCTTGTTAGTCTATATGTTGTGTTTTTATGTGGTGGTCTGGACCAAAGTGAATGGGGAAATTTTTTCTTACAATTCCTAGAAAAGAGGATTGAATAAGAAAGCATATAATGCGAAATCTGTGAATGAGGATGCATGTGATGAGAGAATTGAATTTAAAGCATGAGTAGGGTGTGCTTAAGGATGTTGAGTGTTGGAGAGAAATTTCTGAGGTGTAGTGTGAGAGAAAGTAAGTATTATAATTAAGAGAATAAAATATAGATAAAAATATGAATTGATTAGAGAATTAATAAAAACTGCACATGCTGTGCTGGAGGGACAAAGCAAACAAAGTGGCCACAACAATTAAGAAAAGCAGTTTTGCATGTAAAAAAAGTTTGGTTTGTCTCCCAGGACCTGCTTGTGATGGTAAAGACACTTCAACTGTTCCCCCAAATTAAAATAAATAAAAGTAATATGAAGAAAGGCTTAGATTCCAGATTAAAAAAGAATAGTTTGCATGCAAATGATCTGTGTCTGTTTGTTAAGAGGCCTTGATAGCGACAGACGTTAACTAGTAACTGTTACTCAGATTTGGGAAGTTATTTAATGATGATATACATAGAACAGATATATTTCAAGAGTGAGTTCTGAATGTGTGGTGACAGTTAAGAGATTAAAAGCAGATTGGATTATAGAGATGTGCGCAAGGAAATTCCTGTAGTTATCGCTTTAGTGTTGTGTGTGTCTGTGTTTGTGTGAATGGTTGTGTAAAATTCCATATTAGTGGACAAGCAGAGCCGCCCTCCTGCACCATCCCTTAAATAGAGCATGGCAGAGATGGACGCTCTCTGTGTTACACTGAGAGGAATGAATGACTGAATGAGCCCTGTAGATATAAAGGGACAAATGTTGAGTGAATGAGTCCTCTAAATGTGAAGGACTAGAATGTGAGAGTGTGTTTAACTGTTTGTGTTTAGTAGTGTGTTTGTGATAAATAGTGAAATAATATAATCATCATTGTAGATTATAATATAAAGATTGACTGCAGATATTGTGTGATATAGAAGAGGTATATATATATAGAAGAGGTATATGATATATATTGGTAAATATAGAAGAGACTGATACAGTTTAAGGAAGAGATTAAAATATTTAGGAAATAAATAAATTTAGTTCAAATAGAAAGATATAAAGATAAATATTAAATTAAGGAGATGTATATAACATAAGTTGACATGTGCATACAAAGAGATCATAATTTAAGTTCTTAGAATATAATTTAATTTAGGGAATAATAGCATAATAATAGCATCTGATTTAATATTAGTGAGGTGTAAAAGTGTATATTGCAAAATAGTATAAGATAAATAGGATAAAGTAAATACAATTTGGAAGAAGATTATGTGTTATATAAAATAATAAAGTAAGAAGGTAAACGTTTAGGAACAGAGGGGAATAACACATAATAGGAAATAATAGAATTAGAACTTGAAAAAAAATATATATATTTAAATATATATAAGATACTCATCTAAGAGAGAACAGAACAGAAAATAATGGCAAAAGGAAGGAACATTTGATGTAAGCAGTGTGTGTGAGAGAGAGAGAGAGAGAGAGAGAGAGAGAGAGAGAGAGAGAGACAGGACAATGGGTCAATGACCAATACAGAGGGAAATTATGGAAGTAGCAAAAGAACTTAAAATGGATGAAAAGCAAGTAGGGAAAGGTTAAAACTAAAGAGATGAGTGTGTAAAACAGAGTGAAAAAAATGTACTATAGAATTGAAACAGATATAGAAAATGTTAGAGAAATTCAAACAATGTAAAGAAAGGCCAACTAGTGGGAAAACACTAGAATAGATTAGGGGAAAAAAACACAAGCTGAAGCTAAAGAAAGGAATTAGAAGAAAATTAAAGAAACAGAAAATTAACAAAAGATAAAGTAGACTTAGTAATAAATATTAAGAAGAATTAACTATTGGACAGCAAATAGAAGAACATAGATGAGAGGAGTCTTTATTTGATGAAGGAAAAATGGGAAAGTGGAAAAATGCTTAGATTATTAACTAAGCAAATTGTTATATTAAATTAAGGGGCAAGGAGATGGACTTTGAAGGGTCCTAGCCTTTTCGCCTGCCTGACATCCCTGAAGGCATTGGGAAATAGATTAAGGTGTTTTGAGAAACACAAGGAGCAACTTGTTGACTGTGGACTCTTATCACATGAACTAAAGCAGTGAGCCAGGCACTGCATACAGAAAGCTACAGAGACTTTGACCCATCGACATATGTTCAAAAAGACACTTAAAGAAGGAGAAACAAGAGACTGATGAACTGATCAAAAAAAGCTAAACTTTCCAGCAACATCAGCTGGGTGAAAGTGAAGCCAGCACCAAGAGGAAGGAGAAATGCTCAACACTTTAACTCCTTAAATAAGCAGGAAATGTGGGGATTCCTGAATACAACAATGCAAAGACTGCACCATCTATGGAACAGTTGCCTTGGGGTGCGAGGGAGAGAAATTGGCTATGGCCTAGCAAACTCAATCTCAAAAGCCCAGTAGACATATGATCCAAATCAAGTATGTTGCAAATTAAAACAAAAGTGTAGCCTTTCTTGTATCAAATCAGACTCCTGTCAATTGATTAGTTAGAAAGTTATTTGATAAAATAGGACTTTACATTTAGTTAAAGAAATTTGAATTAAATAAGGATTATGAAATAAAAAGATAATATCTATTAATGAAAACAGATAGAAGATGTAATTAAGACAATTGATAATGGGAAAATAGATTGAGTTAAAACATTTCTGAAGCAGGGTTAGTAAAAAGAAGAATTTGTCTATGCAAATTTATAGTTTTAAAAGAGATTTAGCCTTAGAAAATTATTACCAGGAAGAAATTGAAGGAAAAAGAACAGCACAAGAAAATAGGTCAACAGTGAAAAGCTCTAAGTGTAGTAAGAGATGATTTGGGGAAAAAAAAAAAAGGGGTTTAATGTAATAGATTTTGTTTAATATATCCATACAAGTAAAAAAAAAATGGAAACTAAATTTGAGGACTAAAGAGTAAAGCAAAACAGAACAAAAAGATTAAATGATTTTTCAGTTAACTTGCAAAAATTACATGAAAGATGTGTATACAATCAAGTAGATGGGTTGCCTTAGAAAGTAAATATTAATAGAGAGAAGTTTAGAGAAAACTAAATAAATGCAACATTCAAATGAACAAATAGTTAAAAATGATTTAAAGAAGTACAGTTAATACTTAAAGAATAATTATCATTGCAGGACTTGGATTTAGAATTAGAAAATTAACCAGTACAGTGAGGGTTAAAATAAACTAAATGCACATCTGCAGAGAAAAGAAGAAAAAAGCTGAAATAGGTATAAAAAACAAAATTGAAGTTTTATTAAGAGTGGGAGTATTAACACCTAGTGATTATAATATGCAATACATAGGTCGTTGGATATTTCTATTTAGATTATATTTCAAATCAGGTATGACAGTGTATGTAATTATTAAGATTTGAATTTAAATTGAATAAATACTTTAATTATGCTGCATCAAAGCAAGTAAAAAGCTGAAGATATAAGAAAAATAAATGAGAGAAAATTTGTCAACTGAAGTTCCTACATTTTATGAACAAATGTTCCTCCTGATGTCAAATATTGTTGATAATTAGTTTCTTTTCAGCCAAGTTTAGGTAATTAGCAAAAGATGATAGGCACCTATTAGTATTTTCATTTGCTGCTGAAAATTATACATACACAAAGTCTGAAGATCTTATGATGAACAGTAGTGTGTTACACTATGTTGATTTAATTATCTGCAGCTCCTTATAGCTCTAGCTCAATTAAAAGACAGAAAACCCATGATGACTTTTAGGGATGACTGAAATTTAGCATTGATGGAACAGAGAATTTTACAACAAACTGCACTAAAGAAAATTTATGAAACAGGAAAGACTGCAAAAATAAGGCCCTAAATTAACAGGAAACACAGATTTAATAAAAGCATTTGAGATGATGAAAGAAAAATTAGTTTATCATTAAAGGAAACAATACAGATTTGAAAGTTAAACAAGTGACAGAATATGAGGTAGCAAGTCATCTATAGTGCTTATAGAGCTACAATCTCAATTGAAGAAAATTGTGAAAATTAAACAACAAATAAGTCTCTGTGAACAATCTAGCATGAAAGGGGGGAAATAGCCTATATACATAAAAGACTAATTGTTGTGCCAACAGCATCTCCAAGTATACTTATTGCCGATGCACATGAATTTAATCAAGGGTGAAGTATTAGGAAAACTTAAACAGCAAGGAGATTGGTATCCTTATTCAAATGCAGTGCTTAGTGAGTTTTGTCCATGTGACATCTATGCTAAATATAATGTGAGGGAATGAACAGCGAGCAGTACCTGAAGTGACATTTAAGCATTTAGTAAAGAGGGTTTGAGGTTATATTAAAACGAGTACAAGGCAAGAAATACATGTTTGTACTACTTAACAGGTTGGGATTAAAATCTGGTTGTGATGATTAACTATATTTCTAATGCATAAAAACATCCATTCTTAGATTTGGACTATCATCAGAAATAATTTCAAATAATGATTGTGCATTAATAAATTTAGAGTAAATAAAGTAAATTAAAAATAGCTAAATAAGTAAATAAGTGATTAAATAAATAATCAAATAAATAAATAAAACAGTTAAAGAAGTACTGTTAATTAAGAATGAATCAAAGGCCAGAGTGAAGTTTATCAAGCACAATCACAACAACTGGTCAAAGGCACCAAGAAGATCTATTAAGGCCATAACTTTTTTGAAAAACGTAAAAAATAGTAAACCTGATTGAGTTTGGATTGGTAAACTGGACTGATGTGTAAACTGATGCTTTAAGGAGTTTTTATGTAAACTAACAGAAACAGGAACATTGCATGGAACGATAATTGCACATAAGAATTTCTGTCGTATAAGAAAAACTAACTGCCATGTATGAAGTTATTTATTTACAGGAACAGAACAGGGAACGACAGAAGGAAACTGTTTTGGAAGATGTTCCTGCTGTTGCTGCTGATGATGATGCAAATAAAGATGAGTGAAAGCCTAGAGGTAACTTCTCCAAAGGTAAAGGATTATCTCAATCTGACCGAGTTGGACAAGAGTATCAAACAATTGTCTTCTTAATTTTTTGGAAAGAGGCAAATATCCCACAACAAAATGAATGTAAAGAACAATCATCTAAAGAAAAATGCCGACCCAGAGGATATGCATGAATCAAACTGATACATATGCGATTTATGTAGAAATTGACTGACCAGATCTCAGATGATCAGTTCTTAGAAGAAACTAATAACAGTGATTGGTATCGTGGGACAAATACACAGTTGGAAAATTACAAATATCCAATTGTCTAATATGTTTTCTAATAGCCTCTATAAAGCTTATAGTGGTTGTAAATCTTTATGATTTTAGACATTGTGCAAAATTCAGGAAAATAACTGCAATATACCAAACAGTGACTCACTGTTTTGCCAGGTTTGATGTCTTGATACTATAGGAAACTTCAAATTTACATTAGAAAACAATGATAGGTTGAAAAAAGACTGTAAAGAAATGGACATCAGAATTCAACCAGCAGTAAGAGTGATCCCACAAAATATGTGATAAACAAGAAATTAGAATATGAATGTTATAATCAAACAAGAGGATCAGAAAATGTAGAAAAATTTAAAGGAAATTATGCAATAATTTGGCATTTGAATAACGAAATGTAGGAAAAAAGAAAATGCTTATATGCAAACCTGCCAAATGGCTACAGTTACAATAAAGAGTATAATGTTGCCAGTTTCTGAAGCTGCAATTATGAAAAAAAAGTGATAAGGCAGTTAACCGCACACTTGGTATTTGTACTGGACAATGTACAATTCCAAAGATAATTTCCCTTAATACAAGAATATATACAAATAGTACACTATTACTGGATCTGTGGATCAGGAGTATTAGGCTCCAATATTCCATTGAATGGAAAGGGATTTGTACTAGAGTTAAACTAATACAGAAAGTGATAATAAATGATTGGGTTAAAGAGTAAGATGACCTAGAAAGACCAAAGCATTGAAAGCAGCAGAATTATAAGCATAAAGTTAAGAGACAATATACACCTGACTCAGAAGTTTACATAGATACAATTGGCCAACCTAGTGAAATACCAGATACGTTTAAAGTTAGAGATATAGTAAAAGCAGGACTTGAGGTTATAGTAGTGTGTATAATTGCAATGAAAATTTTAAGAATGGGCTAACTAAGTTTATTACAACCAACAAAGATTTATACATTACAAAAAAGATGCAACCCTACAGCATTAGGAGAACAATTGGCTCTGACAAGTAAAATTGCTTGTCAAAACAGTGCACCATTTGCTCCACCTATCCAAAATAATACTGCCCCAAGTGGATCTTTCACGGAAGCTATGCGGAAATTGGAAAACCTGAGAAAAGAAGTAAAAGAAAATGCTGGAGCGGATAAGAACTTCAGTGACTGGTTTGCTTCTGTATTTGGATCATGGAGACAATGGATAATCAAGATTGGAATATTCATAGGAATTGCTCTACTTGTTTTTGTCCTTCTCTTTTGTTGTGTTGTGCCTTTTCTCAGATTGATGCTGGTTAAAGCTGCTGTCAAGCAGATGGCAAATGAGCAAGTGAATAGAATTGTGCATGACTGCAGAGACCATGTCTATGAAGTCTTTGGGCCAGATTTGGACCAGTTGGATGAGTTTAAAAAAAAAAAAACAATTACTACTTTAAATTTCTTTTTGTCTTTAATTTCTTTGAATTTATAACTTTTTACTAATTTTTAAAAAAGATGATGAGAGTTTTAAGCAAGGCATCATCCATAATACAGGAAAAAGCTAATAGAATGGACTAAACTGAAAAATTGTGTGATTATTTAAGCCCTATTTACTAGTATACATTTCTGTATGTATTTAGGAGTTCATCGAAGCTGCTGGAGCTCCTATCAGATGTACACGGGGAAAGAGGGAAGATGATTACGGTCAAGGGACACCTTGGTATCCAATGGCAGGAGATGCAGAAGAGCAGACTCTACTGGCGGTTTAAAAACCCACTGTCTGCTCCAACACCAGACAGTACTCAGGAGTACCTCTGGCGACGTGGGATAAAACATCGGATATAGCTCTTTTACAGGCGCCGAGAATATTCTACAACTATATGATTGCTATTAAATGATGATTAATCAAGTATATATGCTGTATACCCACAACTGTGAGCAAGGCTGACAAGCATATGTTTTTAACCTGACTAATGATTATTGTGTGTTGAACTCCCCAAGGAAAGTATTCAGTTAGGGAGAGCGGGATCTTTTACTCCTTCTAAAGTCAAAAGTAGAGGGAGACGTTTGGTTCTGTTTCTCCTCTGAAGTGCGGCGGAAGGATGCTGACAATTGATAAGGATGTAGATGGGCAACTTTTTGGTTGCACAAGTATGTTAAGACTTTGCAAGTGTTGGATTCTTGAGTTGCACTTCAGTGAGGGATTTAGGAAAAGGACTTTTTTGATTAAGTCCTTAAGGGGGGATTTATTTAGGAGAATCATAGAGGAACTTTTATTATGTAATCACTATATAATCACTGTATAATCTGCCACTATTAAAATACACTGTTAAAACATATAGAAATACATTCAAGTGATGCAGAGCAAAACACACAGAAGTAAACAGCGGTGAAGTAAGACCATTCAGACAGCATATGCAACATGTATTGATGTATTGACTATGACAAAAACAACTTAAAAACAACTTTGCTCAACCTGCATGGCAAAAGCATGCATAGGGAGAATCATTTTAAAAAGTGTTGAAATATGACCTTTAAGATGTGCAAAAACAGAAAAACATACAGCCATCAATATAAAGGCTAGAATCCTATTGGAGCCTGGAAATAACGTGATGCTCATGCTACACCACTGTTTCATGATGACTATAGGAAAAGCCTGTATATAAACTGTGGGTTTTGGAACATTGGTAGGAGAGAGATCGATCGACCAACTCTGCTGTAACAATAAACTGCTTCAACTTGACAACTTCGAAGACCTCAGCCTCTTTTTTGAAACTTAGAAGATGTTTGACGAGATCCAGCGCAACTTTCCACAACAACACGCACAGTTCAGTCCTGCATCTTCTCCGTGTAAGTTAAAACTTCACAAGTTTGATCATGGCTGCAATCTCTTCTTCTCAGTTTGATATGGAAAACAGACTATACCGAGGACACGGGTAAATCTTCAAAGGGAACAGTGTACTTTATAACTTCATTCACATCACCCTGGCTACGTTGTTTTACTTTCTCAACAATAAAATGTAAACATGATATAAGGAACTGCCTATTTTCATTTTAATATTACAACTAAACAGACAGCAAAAATGTTGAGGCGCCGTGCTGCAAATATGAGCGTCATCTTCACTGTGTGCATATTTATAACAAAACGGAGCCGATAACAACTGCCTCCTTTCAATTTCAGTGAAAATACGAAACACACCCTCTCTTTGCTGAATATAAGTTTTAATCGATAATGGCCATTATAAAAGTATAACATACAATAAGTTTATACATTATAGGAAATAAAGGCAAGCGATCAGTCAATATACAGAATGTACGTGCTTACATTAATCATTAACTTATCTTTGCGCTTAGCCAAAACACGTTACCTGAGAACAAGTAATAGATTCCAATGTCCAATGAATATGTCGTTAAATAAAGACAACAAGATGAAAGAAATATTCCGTTTAATAAATAAAGTGAGGTTAGATCCAGCGGGAGATGCTTGATGAGAAGTCCGACTAGCACAGCTCTCATCTGGGTAGATTGGCTACAGCGCTTGCCTGAGAGTGTGTGTGTGGTCACGTGATGTGCGTTTTCAGCGTTTTGGTGTGGACGGAGAGCAGTTCAGAAACGCTGGGTGAAACGCGAGTGTGGACGCGGATCGTTTTCATTCTAAAACGCCGTTTTAAAACTAAAACGCACTAGTGTAAACGGGGCCTAAGTGTGCTGCATTTATTCAGGAGTAAGACTTGGTTCAAATCAGCGGTGCAGCTTCATTAATATGCATGATAGCTTCCAAGACTTTTTTTTTTTTACCAGCTACAGTGTTCAGACGGCTGAGAGACGCCACGTTGTGTTGCCAAAACAAGTGTGCAGTGTTTCTTTTATAATTTGCTGCAGTGTAGGTTTTATTTTTGTTTTCCGTCTATGAGAGCGCAGTTGGACTCACGTGTGGATTACAGTGCACGCAACAGAAATGCGTTTCTAAGGTACATTGTTTACCTGAGAGTTTTTTTTTTTTATCTGGAAATGGGGAAATCCGGATTTGCTGCTCGTCTCCTTTTAATAAAGACGCGGCTCCAGTTGGTGTTGATTATACTGTGTCTACAGATTTGGTAAGTAAGTGATCAGTGGTTTTTGTTTGTTTATTCAGAGCAAAATTTGTTTGTATCATCAGCAGTACTCTTTCAGTGTTTAAAGACGGAACTTAGTCAAATGATTTCTAAGTTAATAAAGTTTACCGTACGTTAATATCACTACAATATTATGGACTGAAAGATCCGCTGTAAATGCTGCTCTCCAAGTGTAAACATATAACCACCACAATCAAACTATTACAGTCGTGTAGGATTTTCACCGCATTTTGTGACAGGAGTAGCACACACGGCTTTCTGAAGCTACCTACCGAGTGCATCTAAGTTACAGAGAAATGCAAAAGTTTTTTTTTTCTCTCATTCGCCGTGCGGTAACAAACATTGCATGAAAAATACACGCTTAGAGCAGTTCCTCGAATCAAATATCTCGTTTGTCACAAGGAGCATGATTGAAATTCCTGAATAAAAGTGCCAAACTGCAGTTAAAGTCCACCATTTAATAATTTGTCAAATAATTTGATTACTGGTCCTTTAAGATTTGTTTGCAGGAAGAATGGGACAAAATTACACCTGAAACATTTCATAACCTGGTTTCTTCAGTCCCTAAATGTCTTTTAAGTGTTGTGAAAAGAAATGGCAACATTACAAATTGGTAAATGCTTTACTGTTCCAACTTTTTTGGTTATGTTTAGCAAGAACCAAAATTGGAATATGTATTTATTTATTTTTTAAATCATGAGGAACACATTAAATAATGTTTGTTGTCTTTTCTGCAATGAAATACAAGTCAAAGTAAATTAAGAAATTACTTCTTTCTTTTTTATTTGAGTTTTTCTCTGATTTGGGGTTGCATAAATATTTCAATACTATGACTTTGTACTGTATAACTGTTCTTTGTTTCAAGGTTTTGAAATGACTTATGTTCCCAGTCACAAGGAATGGATTTTCAACATTGTTCAGGTCTGAATCTCTATTGTATTTGTGTTCTTAGTAGTGTGCACTTATCTCAATTCTGTTTTTTTAATGTTTTCTAGAGAAAAAAAGGACAAGATGATTGGATACTGGCTGAAATTCTATATAAATGTTCTGAGAATGACTCCTAATTATAATTTTTTTCTAAATGCTTTTACCATTTAATCTTTTTACTTAATACAGTTTGTAAATACAGTCAATGTCTCGATTGAAATAAATAATTGTATGACAAAAAAAATGTTGTATGATTTGTGTAGTTTATTAAGCATGTCACAGTTACTGTCAATGATATATATTATATCTTTATATCTTTATATATTTTTTATGACATACGATTTATTATTTAGTAAAGGAATTGTGGGACAAAATATTAAAATGATTGGGCCTTCAATCTAATATTGGGTGGGAAAAAACGCAGATTCAGATATGAACTACACCAATGGCAAGGGTTTGTATTAAAATCATGACTGGCAAGGAACCACTGTGCTTTCTACATTTTTTTAAACCACAACACCTAAGATTTTACAAAGCTTATTCAGATGAATGGGTTTTCAACTACATCTGGAGGTGGTTAAATAGTGTTGTACGATTGTGATCAGATTTTAAAAAAGCAGCGTGTGTAGACAAGACTTTACTTTCACAAAAATAAAAGTCTCTCAGGGCTGGAAATAACAGGAAGAACTAGATTAAATTACAATTTATTCTTAATTTAGTTAAGAGAATTAATGTAAGCATGTTAATCATAACTCATTAAACAGCTCAAAACTGTTTGCATAGTTTATGGAGAATTTCTGTACTTAACTTTTCTGTATGTATACTATTTCTCATAACCCTGACTGAAAATTTAGCTAAATCTAACAAAAACACCCATTTTGGAATATACTGTGCATTAATTAAAGCATTAATTGCTGTGGTATGTACAATAGACACCAATATATCTCAAAAAAGAAGAAAGAAAAATTACTGAATGATGCATGGTTAGACTTCTTTCAGATTGTTTGTTAATTATACTAGTCAATGATAGTCTAACATGTATGGGGCACATATAAATGTAATTTAAGGGTCCTGCAAGCCAAGACTTTCTATCTGAGTTCTTTGAAGGTAAGAAATGCAATATAAACCAAACATTTGTGACGGAAGCCACACTTGAAGACCCGCAGCAGTGATGATAATACTATCATTGTGTGTCTTTCACTACAAACCACAGAGAGACAGATTGAGAAAATGTTTCTGACACAATTTACGAGTGAGTATGTGAAATTATATTTTATTGTGATGTTTTACTTTTGTAAATTGCTTTGGAAAAGCATGTTATATTGTAAACATTTAATGATACACACATTTTGGTAGACAATTATGTTGTTTTTCCATCTTTCAGATTTCACAGTTGTTTTGTTGTTTGTCGCTGAAGGCTCATCAGTGAAGATTCACAACGGAGGAAACACAACACTACCCTGCAGCATTAAAGCTGATAGAGAGATTAACTGGATCATTACTGATGGAAACCAAACATTTATCAGAATTATGAAACTTGAATATACTGATGGGGAACAATCTAGACCAGAACCCACTAATATTCACCCAAGTTACTTTGGACGTATCAGATCTGTCAGTTCATCCGCAAACACTCACTCTCTGCTTCTGCTCAACATCACTGAAGATGATCTTCTGCTCTTCTGCTGCACTGAATGCAGACTTGAACAAACTCACTGTACAAAACTAGACTCTGCAGGTATGGGTTTTTCATATTACTATATTAAACACATTTCAAGTTTTACCCCCTTAGTTTTTGACTTAAGAAGAGACAAAAAATGTCCATAAACATTTTGGCTTTACACACTCACAAAACCTGACACTGGGGCAGTGCCTTTTGAAAAGAATGTCTTTAGTACCATAAAGGTGCACATAATTAAAGGTACAGTATAACTTTGTAGGTATCAATATATACCTTTAAGGTACAAATGTGATCCTGTTAGATACACAACTGTACCTTTTGGAAAAGACCACCCCTGTGACATTTTTTTTTTATACATTAATTCTTTAAGAGTGGATTAATGAAGTAGACGAAAGTGCTAACGGTGCAAATTGTGTCAGTCCTGATGCAGTGCTCATCAGTGTGTGGCTGCCTGTTGTCGGTGTGCTTCTGCTGCTGTTACTGCTGTCCACTGTCTGTGTGTGTTGGAGAGCGGCAGAAATGCATAAAGGTGATTTTACTCAATCATGATTTTATTCCCATGAGAAGTCCTTGTATATTTTTGATATTTATAACTGTGTTCTTATTTAAAGGTTGTGGTCGCTGTCATGAGGAATGGACACTTGACAGTGTTCAGGTCAGAATCTCTCATATTAGTCTGTTTATTAGCAATTTGCGTAACACTTTACAGTAACAGTATGAATAATAGTGCACTAATATATAAATTGAACATTACTTTCTTATAAATTAATGATGAGTTAAGGAATGCTCTAATCACAAACTAGCTTTAACTACAACATGAGTCACATAAGTTAATGTATACATGACGGCTACCTTGATTAGTTATTAGTACATGTTGTAAATTAATGTACTAATTAACATTTAAGTTTAAGCTAAATGTAACCAACATGGACAGATGACCTGTAAATATATAATTATGTTGTGACTCTACTTCGAGGAGCACATCACCATAAACTCATCCTTAACTAATTATGAACTGTTGATGTTGACAGAACACTTTTCTATTGTTATTTACTGTAACCATGCTAGACAGACGTGCATAAGGAGTTCATGAGTAGTTAAGAATGGGTTAATGATGATGTGCCCCTCCAAGTAAAGTCATGGTATAATTATACATTAACATGTCCATGAATCCATGCTGTTTAAATAAAGCATAAACTATGAACATACAAGAACTCGTGACTCATATTGTAGTCAAAGTTAGTTCATGATTAGCTTATGCATTAACTCATCATTAGTTAATAATAGGGTAATGTTTAGTTCACTTATTAATACATCACTTTTTATGTACTGTTATTGCAGAGTGTTACTGTAATTTGCTTTAACTTCACTTTTGTTCTTTTTTCATCCTGTCTAGGGCGTAAAGAGCCTTAATGATTGGACACTGGCTGAAGTTCTGTATGCACCTATACAGAGTAATAAGTCCTCATAAATTGTTTAATGTCCTTTATTGCACTTAACTTCCCCCTTTGTATTTAATACAGTTGAAAAGCTTTAGTGTCGCTGTAGAAACAATAATTATATATTTTTAAACATGTGTATGACCCCCTCTTTTGATGCATTGAACTGTGTAATGATCACTTGACAGTTTTTTGTTTGTGTCCGCTTTATGTATTGCATTTTTGACAAATTAAAACAACTTGTCATAATGAATAATGTCAACATAGTTTTATATCTCTGTATTAAACACTGCTTTTTGTAATTTAGCATCAAAAAGCTCCTTGCAGATTGACAAACATTTAGCCTGTTTTGTAAGTCTTGTGCCAGTTGTTAAAAAAGTAAGGCTGTCACTCACATTGAATAGAAAATCTCTAAATACTACAATGCTTTCAAATAAAGTGCCTATAAAACAGCACAAAAATGAAGAATAAGAATCTTGACTTCTGCAGGCATTTGCTTAACAATGATGTCTAAAATTAGGAGTCTTAATTGTTTTCATCTTAAAACTAATCTTGGTTAATGATTGTTAACCACATCTTGTTGTTCTTTGGAAATTCATGCTGGTCATTTATAACCACACTGCGCTTCACAGGACTGAGCTACTAATGGAGCAAATATGTTGTGGTGTATGTGCTAAAGACCACAGTCTATAAGCCTGATCGAACCAGTGGATGGAAAATGGTCAAAACCACTGAGAATGCAAATTGAGGTTTATTTTTCTTCTGTAAACATGAATGCATCAATGTTTAGAGGCTGGTTAGCATTATTGTGGACTACAATTACTGATGCACGTGGATACAATCTGACATAGAAGAATTCAAATTAAATAACAATATAATTCCTGGAAAGAAACACATCTGCCGCTACACACATTGTAGTAGAATAAGAATGCTAACAGATGCTAACAGATACTGTAGCTCAGTCACAGCATCTATAGGTCTGTTTGGTTCAGCCATTTTCTGACATCTAGTGGCAGGGCTGCTATTTACGCTTACTGATTATACTTTTGAATCGGCTGTTAAACATGAACAATGCAACATAGACAAAATGTTTCATGAGAGTAAATATTTTAGACATAAAATACTTATTGCCCATAGTCACCACTTAAACAGACAAAACTTAGAGAAAAAGAGACTGTGACTTAGTTTGGTGATATGTGCAGTTTATATGTTGTTCATCCATTGCAGACAGTATCTTATAACACAAAGACCAATAACCACCGCGAACAAACTTGTCATGAAAATTCTTCCTGTCCACATTTTCACAAAACTTTTCAAATCGTTTATCAGAGTAAATATATTGCAAGGGTTTTATGTTTTTGCTCTAAAGGTGCAATATGTAAGTTTGACACCCAGTGGTTGAACAAAGGTTGAACAAAGGTTGAGGCAAAGAGGTTTAATATGTATTAGATTAGACACCTTACCATTTTGTGAGTAAGTTCACTATTCTGTGCTCCTGAATGGCTGTATTTAATTTCTGTTGTGTTTCGTCTGGTGCAAACAACCTTATCCCTGGAAATCTCACCACATAACGTGCTGTTAGGACACGACAATGTAACCTGCTAATGTTAACACCAGTAATGTTTATATTATTTGCTAATTAATAACCTCATGTAAAACTTTAAATCTGCATCTCATTTCGAAGTTTGCTACTGTCCACTGAAGGTCCCATTTCAGTCCCCAACACATGCTTTGAGAGTTTTTCTGAATGAATGAATGAATGAAATACGCTGATTTACTGTTTTGTTCAAGGCGACTCAGGCTGCTGAAATATAATTGGCTAAAGTGGCATATTGGGCGTGTTAAAAGAACCAAAACAAAGACAGACGTTCTGGCACAAAACAGACATTTTCTAAGAAGAATATCTTTAGCATAAAGAATGTTCACTTTGCAGGTTTTTAATATCGCCAAACATATTATATTTTTATGCTTTAGAAGAGTCAAAAGCTTACAACACAGCACCTTCAAAGGGATAGTTCACCCAAATTTTACTCACCCTCAAGTTGTTCCAAAACCTTTACGACTTCCTTTCTTTTGTAAAACACACGCAAAGATTTTCCGAAGAAAGCTGAAAACATGTAACAATTAGCTACCATAGTTTGGAAAAACAAATACTTCAGAAGTCAGCGGTTACAGGTTTTTCAGAATATCTTTATTTGCTTTTAAAGGAAGAAGAAGGTCAAACAGGTTTGAAACACGTGAAAAGTGAGTGAATGAAGACAGAATTTCCCCTTTTTGGCTGACCTATCACTTTAAGACCTGCTTATTTTAAACGGTCTTTGATAGCACTGTGCCACTTTTCTCTGTTTTAATGTTTTTAGCACATTATATTGGCATTTTTATTGATTGTGGATTTTTTATTTTCAATGTGTAATTTGTTTTTCAGTTGAATTGAGAAAATGTTTGTTTATGACTCCTTTTTAGTCATATAACACATTAAAATGATTTTTTAAATAAAATTTGTACAAAACAGTCTCTGGACTGTTGGACTTGCTCCATCACGGCATCAATATTTTAACCATTTATAAAAAAATAAATCGCTTTCTGGCCATCTGATATTAGGCATGGTTGTATATATTGAGATCATGATTTTCTAAAGTATTATATAAGAGCAAAAAAGGATTTCTATGTATCAAAATATATCCTCAAGAATATTAAACTTTAGATATCGTCAAGTATCAAACACTGATTGCTGTGTATTCACTCAAAGGGATTTCTTCTATGCAATAACAGATATCCTCAAGTATATAAACATTTTGATATCCTCAAGTATAGATAAATTCAAGGATTTTGTTTTGTTATTGTTATTGTTTTATTCTTCTTTTTCACTGGATTTATTGTATTTTAAAAAGTATATTCTATTAATTTTCTTCACTGGAGTGGACATTGGCTTCATTTGCAGAACCCATTAATATACCATGTGTGGTAATTTACAGACTGATTTCACGAGGAAACGTAATTATTTTACGTTTTGTCAGTTTAGTGGCTAATTCATATGATATGATTTTAAAAAGGAGGTGTGGCACCTACCCCCACCCCTAACCCCAACCGTGATTGGGTGATAAGCAAATCGTACTAAATAGTACGAATTAGATCGTACGAATTCATACGAATTAGCCTCTTAATCAAAAAGTTACGAATTGCCCTGGGATTGTGCTGTAATTTATTATGAACAACAATACAATTGATATTGTAATGTGATATGGTATTGTAATATGATATATCTACAATAGATCCTAAACAAAACTCTAGCTTAGAAATAAAGCCAAAAGAGGATTCTGGTTTCTGTATTTAATTAGGGCAAAACATGCATGTGATGCAATAACCTAATTAGGTTTTAGTTGTCTTGTGCTCTGTATATCTATGTGCACGATTATGTGTATCTTCAAAGTATTTGTTACCTGGACCTTAAATATATTACTAAAAGTTTCAAATATTAGCCTTAGATTTGATTTGCTTAGAATGACACAAGTGTAAGTAAATGATGACAACATATTGAATTTTTTTGGCAAATCTCAGCTTTAAAGTTGTTTTACTAAAGTCTACTAATGATTAGTACTAGAATAAGTCAAAGGATGTCTACTGCTGCATCCTGCTTGTGGTTTCCAACACATGCGAGAGAGCGAGAAAAGCCATAGCAAGAATAGACAATTCACATGTGAGTACTGATGTTATATAATGATATTAGTTAAAGGAATAGTTCACCCAATATTGTTATATCAGTATTTGTTTTTCCAAGTATATGTCAGTATTTACAGGTTTTCAACAATCAGACTGGTTTGAAACAAGTCAAGGGTGAGCAAATGATGGAAGAATTTTCATTTATAGGTAAATTATCCCTTTAAGTGTTTTGTGAATAGTGCTGACTCTGTATGATACAATATTTACAATGTTATTCACTTGTAATTAGAGCATCTAATATTAAATTTATTTTTCCTTGATTCAGATTGTGTTTATCATTTCATCACAGATTCACAATTATTTCTCTTCCAATTTCTCAGTTGTTTTGTTGATTGTCGCTGAAGGCTCATCAGCGCTGGTTCACCTAGGAGGAAACACAACACTCCCTTGCAGCATTAAAGATGATAGAGAGATTAACTGGATTATTACTGATGGAAACCAAACATTTATCCGAATTATGAGTGTTGAAAATAATTATGGACCAGAGTTTAAATTAGAACCCACTAATATTCACCCACATTACTTTGGACGTATCAGATCTGTCAGTTCATCCACAAACACTCACTCTCTGCTTCTGCTCAACATCACTGAAGATGATCTCCTGCTCTTCTGCTGCACTGAATATACTCTGCAACAAACTCACTGCACAAAACTGGACTATAAACGTAAGTTTTTTTTTCCCCTAGTATTGAATTAAGAAGAGACAAAAGTGTCCACAGCCATTACTTTAATTCATATGAACCAAAATGCACTAAATTATAAATCTGCATTTTTTCTGTAATATTAGAAGTAAGCACTGAAGATGCAGATTATGTCAGTCCTGATGCAGTGCTCATCTGCCCATGGCTTCCTGCCATGTGTGTGCTTCTGCTACTGTTACTGCTGTCAACTGTCTGTGTGTGTTGGAGAGCAGCAGAAATGCAGAAAGGTGAATTTTACTCAATCGTGATTTTATTCCCATGAGAATTCCTTGATTGTTTTATTAATATGTTACTGTGTTTTTATTTAAAGGTTGTGGAACAACTCATGACCTCAGTCACCAGGAATGGATTCTCAAAAATGTTCAGGTCAGAATCTCTTTTATATTTGTCATCTCCTTAGTAGTTTGCACTTACTTTCATTGTATTTTTTTCACAATTTATAGAGTAAAAAAGGCCAAGAAGTATGGACTGAAGTTCTTTATACATAGAAATAATTCCTACTATTCCTATATCTTTCAGCACTCGTTCTTTTTTCTTTACTTGATACGCATTGTAAACTTCAATATCTCTATGTATGTAAGTATGTATGTATGTTTTTAAAAAAAAACTGTATGTCCCTTTTTCATGTTATACAATAGATTGCTATTAAATGAATTGTGCATTGAGCACTTCACTGTTTGTGCAATGTATTACTTGTTTTGCTACTTTTATGCACATAAATGATGACAAACAAATCTTTTTGTTAGGAATTAAATTTGTTATTATATGGCATTCATACTCTTCTCTCACATACTATGTTTTAACAGGGTCGGCTTGTTTCCTGCTTGTGGTTTCTGACAAAACGCAATGTGCCAACAAAAAAAAATATTTAAAATAAATAATACTTTTAATATAATAACAACAGCAACAACAGTAATAATATTAATTATACCAAAAAAAAACTCAATAATAATAATAATTATGTAACATTTATAATAATAATAATAATAATAATAATAATAGTAATTGTAATGATAATTTAATAATTTACTAATTGTTTAATTAATTTAAAAAAAATTAATTTAAAGAAATTAATTGTAAAGCAAGATGTCCTTTGCAAATTGCTCCCAGCCAATAACTCTAAATCTTCTATATTATTATTATGTTTATAATTTAGGGCATCATCGTGGCGCAGTGGGTAGCACAATTGCCTCACAGCAAGAAGGTTGGTTCGAGCCCCAGCTGGGTCAGTTGGCATTTCTGTGTGGAGTTTGCATGTTCCCCCCATGTTTGCGTGGGTTTCCTCCAGGTGCTCCAGTTTGTCCCACAAATCCAAAAAACATGTGGCATAGGTGAATTGGGTAAGCTAAATTCTCCGTAGTGTATGAGTGTGAATGAGTGTGTATGTTTCACAGTGATGGATTGTAGCTGGAAGGGCATCAGCTACGTAAAACGTGCTGGATAAGTGGTGGTTCATTCTGCTGTAGCATCCCCTGATTAATAAAAGAACCAAGCCGAAAAGAAAATGAACGAATTGTATAATTTATATGTTGATTAATAATAATTATAGCAACAATTTAAATAAAGTGCCTATAAACTGAACTAAAATGCAAAAATAAATACAGTATATTTAAAGTATTTGCTTAAGCTTGATGTTGAAAGTTAAACATATTTTCAAGCTTAACACTTGGTAAGTGACATTAAAGAGCCCACATTATGGGTTTTTGAAAATGCCCTTCCATGTAGTGTGTAACACAGCTCTAAGTGAAGTGAAATATCCAGCTAAGGCTTAAATTTAGTGTTAAAACTGTTGATTCATCTATAAAAGAGTCGACTCAGTGCTTCAAATGAGTCGTCTTGTTAACAAGTCATTTTGTGTTTCACGATGTATCCACGAAACACAAGTAGTTGCGTGCGCAAACCCAGGAGATTTTAAACCTGTGGCCCCGCCCACTAACACAGAAAAAAAGACACACACACACACACACACACACACACACACACACACACACACACACACACGCACATACATACATACATACACACACACAAACACACACACACACACACACACACACACACACACACACACACACACACACACACACACACACACACACACACACACACACACACACATACATACACACACACAAACACACACACACACACACACACACACACACACACACACACACACACACACACACAGAGACGCCCGTCAAATGAAGTCACGCTGTGCAGATGGATATTATTGATTCTCTACCAAACATCAGCATTATAGCCCAGCTTTGAGCAGTTTGAGTGCTTCTGGAAACTAAATGCTTACAAAGAAGATCGGCCGTTTGTTAAAGAAAGGATCAGTAAAGAGTGCTGATGGAGTGCTGATTAAAGTTGTTGCCTCGTTTACTCTAGCTTGCAAATGTATTTAGTTGTATTTCGTTACTTGTAACCACATGTACTGTATCAGGTTAACTCGCTATATTCTCATATCAAGCCACGTTGAAATGGGACGCATGCCGCTTTGTTTACGGACCTCTGAGGAGGAGGGTAATGTGTGTGTGTGTTTGTTGTGTCCTCTGAGGAAGAGGGTAATGTATGTCTGTGTGTGTGTTGTGGAGGAGGGTAATGTGTGTGTGTGTGTGTGTGCGCGCACGTGTTTGTTTGTGTGTTAAAAGAGCAGGTAGAGTGTGCTAGGAGATCTCCCCGCCAGTTCTTGGAGTTTTTGCTCAATAAAATAGTTAGTCGTCAGTATTTCCATGTCCATCGTCTGTATTTACATTCACCCATTGTCAGCCAAAATCCACGCCTTACACTATGAAGCGTGTATGCACTCTGATTACTTTTATATTGTTGATTAGCTGCTGGGCATTTCACTGTCTCACTGTCTTGCGCTGAAGGCTGTCAGTGTCAACCAATCGCAGCAGGCTGTCATCGGTCCAATCAGCGCAGATTAGCTTCACGCTAAGGAGGGGTTAGGGAACAAATGATTTACTGAACGATTCATATGGGAGTCGCTGAGATAATTAGGTAAAAATAGATGCAGATTATAAGACCATGAAAGTGTTTTTGACCTTGCATGCATATTAGACTGTTCTTGGAGACCTTTACAACCAATAATATGACCCTATTTCATGTAGAATAGGGGCTTCTTCGTTTAAGCAATTTAGTTATTACACTGGAAATCACAATGGTTTATGGTTGGCCCAATTTATCACATTACCAGAGTGAACCACAGCAGCAGAAACGTGCTGTGGTGTGTCTATTGTTCTACAGAATATGATTGTTTAGAGGTCAGTGGATGGAAATATGGCTAACCATCAACACCACTGAGAATGCAAAGGGAATGCAAACTGCAGTTTATTTCTGCTTAGTAAATATGAATGCATCGTGTGCTGTTTAAAAGGACATTCTAATAAATTAATTCTAATAGGAAATTCTAATAAAATAACTGCAGGCTATAAAAATGCCTCTGTCAGAACTGCTGAGAATGCTAACAGGAATTAGCACTCTGCTGGCCTGCTATTATATCTTTTATACTGACCTCTAGTGGCAGCATTATTGTCACACTGCCTGTATGTGCGTCTTGTACAATAAATTCAGGGTTCTTTCTACAGTAGTTTGCTTAGTAAAGCAGAAAGAAAGTGGTAAAGGGGAAAAGAAAGAGGAAATCGCATGAGAGACACCCTGTCCGATGCAAGACCATGCAACAATATTCTGTTAGGTCAGCGTCTGGACTGCTGCCTATTTTAGTTTTGGAGTAAATTTAGAAACGTAAACTCATTGGCTGTAAAATTATTTGTGAGAAAGTCATTACATGTGAAAGGGGAGTAGGTGGCTGTCTCTGTTTTAGGAATAACTGCTTGATATAATTTTTTAAAGACATTTACATGTGCTAGTTCTGTAATATAAAAAACGTACAATAAAAAATTTATCCCATTTAATTATTTAATGAAACATTAATCATAGTTTTACCTCAGGTTGGTTTATATAGCCACAGTACAATTTGTAGCTTTTTGAAGGATTTTTAAAATACCAGAGGTAACTGAGATAACTTTTTGAAATGCTATACCAGCCTTTTCCCATATTAAACATCTATGAAATGTGCAGCATATAATTGTTCACATATAGTTTTTAAAATGTGGTGTTACCTTTTTGCTCTTGAATATCTTTACATTTGAATAGGGATGTGTGCAATTAGGCCTAACATATGTATGCATAGTTATACATAGTTATTCTTCAATATTTCATTTCATTTCAGAGTTATGTATTCAAACATTTTAAACTGCTTCCATACTTAAAGGGATAGTTCACCCAGAAATGAAAATTTTGTCATAATTTACTCACACTTCCTCTTGTTAGAGACCTATTTAAGTTTATTCCTTCGTTAAATACAAAAGAACATATTCAGAAATATTCTGTTGCTGGCACCTCATCGACTTCTATGGTAATTTTTTACCTACCGAAAAATCAGAATGAGTTTTATTTGCCAAGTGTGCCCAAACACACAAGGAACTGGGTACAAACATACATACCATCACAGGAGAACAAATGAAATTTATTATGAAATAAATTAAACTATAAAATAATGATACATATAATATAAATATATACAAAGTTTTCCTGAGGAAAGAAGTGTGACCAGTTTGTATTTGTGTTCCACAGAAGAAGGAAACTCCAATAGTTTTAAAACCACATGAGGAAGAATAATTGAGGTAAACAACAGGAAAATTCGGAACAATCGGAAAAGCCTATATAAAAATTGTTTTAAAACAGAAACATCAAGCCAAACCAATTGTTGCTGATCATACTTTATTTGCAGATTCAAGCTGCAGTTGCTCCACACATCATCATTGTACATCACATTTATATATTTTTTCTAAGATACATTATTCTTTTTCTGAGTTGTTATCCATTACTAATCAATGATGATGATGATGGTGGTATCGTGGAAGTCACATAGGATTTAGTTGGTCTTTTTGGTTACTTTATTTTTGCTGCAAAACAAGAAAGAAAACACAGTGCTGTTTACTATGACAGTCACAATACCTCAATCTTCAGTGTTTTCCCTCTTTGTACAATAAGGGCTAAAAATGACCCAAGTCTATTCTTCTGGCTTTTACTGTAGATATTGTTAGATCATGTTACACATACTATTGTGCTGTGAATTGTTGCTAGGCTGTAAGGACATTTGCTGACGTTGCCTATAATTCAGATTTGACTGATGTTTGAGTTTAGAGGGGAGACAAAGTCAAAGTTTTGCAATTCAAAAGTAAAGTCTTGAGTCATTGCATTTAAATCTTGAGTCGAGTCAGACCAACCAAGTGAAGTCTCGATTGGGTCAATGACTCGAGTCCACACCTGTGGTTGAGTTATTTGCCAACATTTGAGTCACAAAAAGTAGCATAGTGGAGATTAAAATTAGAGATTATTTATTTTCCAGAAATAATGTAAACTTCATAGTTACAAAATTGTAGGATTTTTAATTGCAGCAATACCATAGCGGTAAAACTGTTTCTCAAAAAAGAAAAAAAAATCATTGAAGAGTTCAGATGCAAAAAGTGTCGTCTGAAATTTTCCTTTAAAATTAGTATTTTTATCAGGCTCCATGTATGTATGTTCAGTAATATCACTTTTATGGCAAAGAATAAGTCCTTTTCCTGTTCTTCAAAGTAATATATCTCAACATAAACAAAGGAGGCTGAAAATGTTTTTAATTTCTGATGGAAATTTCAGACAGCACTTAGAGGTTTTTGCATCTGAACTCTTCAGTTGGTCTCTCACAGTATGAACTTCTCCACTTTTAACCAATCTTTCACACACTTTGTGTTCGACCTCTCACTAATTTGATGATTATTATGTTTCCAATCAGACCTAAATAAATTGAATTACTTTAAATGCTCTGAGACACTATATACTGACATCCTTGATTCCAATTGTCTACAGAGATTCTTCACATTACTGATTGATTGATTGATTTTACTTTATTAGAAGGAAATGCATTGTCCAATTGGCACATAACATGACATAAAATACTATTTTAAATACACCATTAAGATCATTGTTTATGTATAGGAATGATCCTGTCCTCTCATATTGATTATTCATGTGTTATTTGATTTTGATCAGTGTCCTTTTCCAAATATCTCACTTAAGATTTTAATACTGTGCTTCTTCTTCAGAAAACATAAACATAACATTTTATCTATGCTATTTTACTCTTGTTAGGATCACACAAACAAGACTAAGCAGTGACATACCATCCGGAAATTGTAGATAATTCTCTCATTTTGATCTCCACTGTATATGTGAGCATGTGTAGACTTCACACTCTTTCACAATCTCACTCTAACACAAATTTAATGTAAATCTGAACTTTTTCTTTCAAATAAATATACACAAAATAGCCCCCTTTTTTGCCATTATTAGGCTCAAATGCCACCTGTAAGTGCAAGATAAATCTTTTTCATGTGTTGCATATGAATGCCCAATATTTAGATTTTACCTGCCCACACATCCTCACACACCACAGATTTTTCCCCTTATTTTAAGAGGCAATTTACACTTTTGTAGCTTATAAAAAAATAAAAACAAAGGTCACATTTTGTTGAGATTGTCCGTTTGTTGAATTTAAGTTACATTGCATCTACATGCCAACTAATTCTCATTAGAATATACCATAATTGGGCTTAGGGTTAGTGTAAGTTGACATGTATTTGCAAAGTTTCTTATAGTCAGTATGTCTGTTGAAGGAGCAGTGTCAACAGATATTAAGCAGACAATCTACAAATACTCAAATGTACCATCAAAATAAAGTGTTAGCAAAACAAAAGATGTACTATGGTTATGTACATTTTTCCCTCTCTGGGCATCACTAAAAGCATTACTAAATGTGCAGGACACCTGATGTTTGAACACTTTATAAGCAGTTTATGTTCTGAAAAATGTAGTTTTATCAAATGTGTTTGCTTTCACTTACTAGAACTGCATGACCTTCCTCCTCACCCACAGTTGTCTAGGATCAGAGCACAACTCCCGCTCTTCAGTCTTGAAGCTGACAGAAAGAACAGATACATAAAGATACAGTATTTTTAAAATTCTTGCACTGATTTTTCCCTAGAGAGGATCAGTGAGTCTTACACGATGGCCGTCTCACACTCAAGACTTTCAAACTGGATCCTCACACTCATGATGGGATCGGTGAGCTCTGGTGTGGAGACTGGGGTACAGCATGATTCCACATTATCAGCGACTGCTAAAAACGAAACAAAGATAGAGTAAACTTCAGAATACTTCATTATTGGGTGAAGTGGAAAATGTTAAGTGCATTTTACCTGTAACAGTCCAGATCACTGATGCAGTAAGTGCAACAGCCAAACTCCTCATGAAGATCTTTTGTGTCTTCATTGTCACAGTTTCACTTCTGGTATCTGAAATGCATTCAAGGTTCTGGCTTGTTTGACTTAAGCAGTAAATAAGCAGAAAGAAAAGCGGAAATCACATGAGAGACATCCTGCATTGTAAAAAAGTAAAGAACTGGATCCACTACTTAACTTAAAACGGTTTTCAGTAACAAATTAAGTAAACACACACATTCTTAAAATCATTCAGGTATATCAAATTGAACTCTGTTTGATTATTAGCATCTGGTTTGTTGGTTATTTTACTTTGGAGTAAACTCTGTAAACCAATTGGCTGTAAAATCTTTTATCAGAGTGTAAATTGGGACTACACATGCACGTTTCATACACAAACACACCTTTTTAATGTCAAAAACTCGACAACTGAAAGTAACTGGCTGCTGTGTCTTCATTCATTCATTGATTCATTCTCTTTTCGGCTGAGTCCCTTTATTAATCAGGTGTCAACACAGTGGAATGAACCGCCAACGTATCCAGCATATGTCTTACTCAGCTGATGCCCTTCCAGCCGCAACCCAACACTGGGAAAGACCCAAACACTCTTGCATTTATATACCAGCACCATGCTGTAGGTGTTGTGCATTATAAACAAAATTTAAAAAATGTTAATATATAGTGTTAAGGACACTTAATAAATAGTGAGACCAATATTTGATTCACAATTATTTTATTTCATATCCCGGTTTATGCATTTTATGAAATATTTCACAAAGTTTTTTTTCATAATCCAATGTGAGATGTGTAACCCAGGTTACTAGTTGGAAGTGTACAGCAACAGAGCAAATAGAAATACCCTTATAAATATAAAAACACTGCCAGGATACTTGATTAAATAATATATATTAAAATTATTTATTTATATAAATAACTTATAATAGAGTATACAGCATCCAAGGAAATAGCTATTTGGAATGACATCATTGTGCCTTCCTCAGTTCTGCTGTACATACAATAACAGATCTCTCTTGTCCTCTAGCTTGTGTATACCGTTGCTATGAAAGTTCAGTGTTCGCAAGCCAATGAAATGCAAGAGATGTAAGTTGTTATATTGTTAACAGTAGAAAACTATTATATTTATATCGTTTATTGTTTAAATTGCGTATTAATTGTGAAATTTTACCACTAAGAAGATGCTGAAATGATTTCTCACACACACACAAACACACACAATATATATATATATATATATATATATATATATATATATATATATATATATATATATGAGCAATATCACACTCGTAGCAGTGCGATATGGGTGTATATCAGCACTGGTGGGAGGCATGTGTTGGCACAAGTATCGTGGGTTACATGTGACAAACTGATTGGACATTTGACTGAATTTTTTCATGTTTATTTCTGTGTATGCACCGAATACGTGAAAAAGGAAGAAAGCAGTGTTTTGGGTGCATTTGCCTATGGTTATATCCGTAAAGCATTACACTTTTAATATTACATTTATGTTATTTTAGTGGAAAATTAACCACATCCTGTTTCGCTCGCTTAAAGAGCCCATATTATGGGTTTTTGAAAATTCCCCTCCATGTAGTGTGTAACACAGCTCTAAGTTAAGTGAAGTATCCAGCTAAGACTTAAATCTGTAAGAATACAGTGTTTAAAACGGTTGATTAATCTATAAAAGAGTCGACTCATAGTGCTTCAAACGAGTCGCCTTGATACCGATTCATTAGGTGTTTCGCCATGACGTACAAACGAAACCAAGTTATTCACGTGCACGCGCAAACCCGGGAGATTTCAAACTTGAGGCCCCGCCCTCTGACGCAGAAACCCAGACACACACACACACACACACACACACACACACAAACACAAACACACACACAAACATGCCGGTCGATTGAAGTCACACTGCAGATGGATATTATATTGAGTCTCTACCCAAAGATGAAACATCAGCATTATAACCATGCAGTTGGAAACTACTGGAAACTTCTGGAAACTGCATGCTACAAAGAATACTTCATCTGCGTTTGTTAAAGGAAGGATCAGTAAAGAGTAACTTACTGATAGACGTCAGGATGGGTTTCCATTTCTCAAGTGTAAGTACGTGCGGTTAAAGTTGTTGCCTCGTTGACTCTAGCTTGCAAATGTATTTGTATTTGTGATTTGTTACTTGTAACCGCGTGTACTGTATCCGGTTAACTGGCTATATTCTCTTATCGCGTGCAAAGTCACGTTAAAAACGCGACGCGTGCTGCTTTGTTTATGGAGCTCCGTGGTAGAGTTCTGCATTCCCGCGGCTGTCCCCGCGCCAGATTTCTGCGGCGCGGGAATAAATTTCCGAATAAATCGCGGGAGCGGTCGGTAACGGGTTTAATTTGGGACGGGAGCGGGCTGTCTAGCAATATCACGGATATTGCTATGCGAATGAGAAAGAGAGAGTCTGCTTGGTGCTTGTGTGTGTGTGTTAGTGCGCACGCGCGCGTATGAGAGAGAGAGAGAGCGAGCGAGAGCGAGCTTTGTGTGCTTGGTGCTGTGTGTGTGTTTATACAGACATCTTGGCTGTCTGGACTGTATTCACCTTATTCTCAGCTGTCGAGTGGGCGCTGCGATTTGAATCTTTTTGTCTCGCGACTTCCGGTCACATTCACTTCCATTCATTTTTTGACGTTAACAACTGCTCGTTACGCTGCTTGATGTTGCAATTTAATATTTTCCTATTATATTATGCTACTTGGTCTGTGTAGTCATGCAAACATTTGTTTGTTGAGCAAGTAGTTTGGCCATTTTCTGCCGTTTATTATTCCTAGTCATTTCTACCATAGGCGACTGAATCGGAAGTTCTAAGACAATCGCAAAAACAGGCGCACTTCCGCATTTTAGAATAAGGTCAATAGCTGGGTGACTTTTGGTTGTGTTCTCCCCCGCTCTAGCGAGATCGGGCGCGGCGGGCAGAAAACAAAGCGGGCTCTCAGGCTAAAACCTGGCGGGTGCGGGCGGAAGCGGGAGCGTTGTCGTCCGGAGGTGTGTGTGTGTGTTTTTGTGTGTGTGTGGCAGCTAAAATCCACGCCTACACTATCGAGCGTGTATGAACTGTGATTACTTTTTATATTGCTGATTAGCTATTGGCCATTTCACTCTCTGACTGAAGGCAGTCGACCAATCACGACAGACTGTCATCGGTCCAATCAGCGCAGATTAGCTTCGCGCTAAGGAGGGGTTTGGGAACAAATGAATCACTGGACGATTCATACGGGAGTCGCTGGGATAATTAGGTAAAAATAAATGCAGATTATAAGACCATAAAAGTGTTTTTTGACCTTGCATGCATATTAGACTGTTGTTGGAGACCCTTACAACCAAGATATGACCCTATTTCATATATAATATGGGCTCATTAAGTGAGTAATGTGCTGACTGCCACAGAAAACAGCAGGGTCAAAGAGTCAGTGATAATTTCAGTGATAAACAAGGGGAAATATGAAATACATACTGTAATTGTAGTATTACCAGCTGCATGACTTTACAAACAGGGCTTAGACTAGTAAAACAGGACTTTAAATTGATTTAAGTTTTAAATGATGGTTTTTAAGCAGTTTTTATAAAAATGAAAAACACATTACTGGTGTGCATCTTGAGAAAAGAAAAACAATAACACTGATATCTTAATTAAAAATATCTGAGAGTAATTTTGATTTGAATAAATTAAAAAGCAAACAGCAATTCATTGCAGAAGAGAGTTGTTTTTTTTAATCATGCACCCTATCCTTTATGCAGTTCAGAAAGGTTTGTTTTAGCTGTGCCTCAACTGTACAGACATGAATTACCATGTGCTTTCATCTGAGATTCATTCACTTCACACTCGATGTTAGGTGTAAAAGGGCTTTATTTTTTTTTTTAAGTGTTCAGCATACTTATGTACAACCCTCACAAATCTTTCTTTTAAATTCATATTTTCACTAGGAAGCTATACAATATGTGTCCATATACATTAGATTAGTCAGTACTGAAGCCAAATCTGAACTTATCTAACAAAATAACCTACGATAACAGTCCAAAAACAAGTACACCCAAATTTATGTTATAGAAAAAAATGTAATACAAATTTAAAAGAAAAATGTAAAAAATCTGAAATAAAAAAAAAAATTGTGGGTCGTAATTTATTTGCAATATTTTGCTTGAATTTAATTGTATTATCTTTCAATTTCTAAATATTTTTGGTGAGTAAATATTATTTTAATAAATATATTTGTTTAATTAATCTGTTTCATTTAAATTCACCAAAATACATTACCTACATTCACTGAGAAATGGAGGAAAAATATTCATTTTCAAAATGCAGAGTACACAATTATGCTGAGCACTTTATATATTTAATATATATATTATCGCAAGCATTATTTAAAATTAAGCAAGCATAGTATGAAAAATAGAAAATCTAGCACATACATTCCATAATAAGTACTTATCACATTACTTTTTAAAAAAGTAATGTAAGTTTGTATATTACTTTTTAAAAGTACCTTTTCCTAACACTAATACATAGTCACAACTGAATAATTCATATCTCTACGACAGATCAATAATGCAAACAGCAAAAATGAGAGGTTTGTTGCAAAGCTTTCATGTTATAAATAGCTTGATTGTCATAGTACGGTGTAAAATATGTTAGCACAAATGTGAGAAGTTAAGTCTTTCTGCTCTGTTTGAGCTTCAGCAGATCGTCTTGTATATTTGATATTCTTCTTATGACTTTCTCTGTGTATTTCATTTTCCACAAACACAAGTGATACAAGCAAAAGCAATAGCTGGGGATTTATTTATCTGTATTTTTATATCATCATTGAAACAGTTTAACATTTTCTCATACATTAGCCTACTTGTCATGAGTTACTTTTTATATATACAGTAGTTACTTAGAGATGAGGTGGTCGTGGAAGACATGGTTGATTTGGGTGATGCTGCTGGAAATGTGGAACCCGAGAACTGGACCTGGCTTTCATCTGGTTTAGTTATTGCAGTTTTTCTAAAAAACAAAAAAAAAAAACAAAAAAAAAACAAAACTGTGGACAACAATCTGACAATAGTACATTAACCCAAGACTTAATAAAGTACTGAAAAGTTGATTTCTTTTACTTACTCATTACTGGTGGTGGATGATAATGGTGGCAGCGGGGAAGTTGGACTATTTATTTGAGTTCTGCAGCAAAAAACAAAACAAAACAAAACAAAAAAGATATATAAAAAAAGTCCTGTTTACCACGGCAGCTGTCATGATGTCACAACATTACTTCTAGCATCTTTACTTTGGAATAAACAATTGCCCAAAAAAAAAAAAAAGTCTGTTCTTCCAGCTTTGATATTTGGTTTAGTTCATGCTGGAGATATAAGGGTGCTCTGAATAGCTGCTTGCTAGGTGTTTAATTTTGATCCATAAGTAGTTACATATGGAAGTATTGCTACACTAAAAATTAGACTACCACAGTAAAAAAATGTGAACACATCATGAGCAATAACTCTACTTACAAAAACTGCACAACTTTCCTAAGCACCCATTCATGTCTTGGATCAGAGCAGATTTTACCCTCTTTAGTCTCAAATCTGAAAACACAAAAAAATAAGTCCAAAATTTAAATGATCACTAGTTGTAATGTGTTTTCTGCAGAAACTGTGATTCTTCTTACATTATGGGAGTCCCACATGGAGGACTCTCACGCTGGATCCCGACACTGATGATGGGATCAGTCACCTCTGCTGTGGAGACTGAAGTACAGCATGGCATCACGGTTTTAGCGTCTACTAAAAATCAAAACACAACAAAAGTAACTTCAAATTTTGCAAAGCTCCATCAAAAAACTGTAAAACCAGTTTAAAACTCTTTACTTGTTATACACCAGATAACAGATGCTATAGCACAACAGCCCAACTTGAGATGAGAATCTTTTGACATAACTATTTTAAATGTGTAAAAACAAATGTTAATTTTATCAATTTGTGTTGGGATAACATGAAGAAATTGTGTGGAACACAGCATTTTTAACAGAGTGTGTAGCAAGAAAATCTCTCCCGAAACTGTTGACTGTTGACCTTGCAGGATGTATGCAGGCTTTCATATTGTATATGCCAAATCTTCACCAGAACGTCCTAGTGTCGCAGTAGAAGTTGAGATTTAAAAACCTAAACAATCTTTTTCTGTCCTGTTTTTGCGAGTCTGTTTAAATTGTAACTTTGGTTTGCTGTTGTTAGCATGCATGAGAGACACTGCTGTTTTCTTCTGCTGCTGTAGATTATCTATTCAAAAAATCTGCTTAATTCTCTATTTATGTGCACAGAAGTGAAAACAGCATGTTAATTATGCTTTAAATATGCTTTAGTGCTTTCAATGTGTTTCTCTTGTATTGTAGCTGCAGTAAAAAGTTCAAACAGTTAAATAACGATAAAATAATGTTAATTTAACTTTATGAGTATAATAAATAAACGATAAAAATAAAATAATTAACAGAGATTTCTCCCTGTTTTTCATGGATTGCTGCAGCAAATTTTGACCTTGACAAATTAATAACTGACTGCTGCTCAATAATATTAAAACTCAGTAACCAAATTTTAGAATCTCAAAGCTTTCATGATTTATAGCTTCACTGTCATAATATGGTGTAAAATATGTAAGTGCAATTGTGGAAGGTTAAATCATTCAGCTCTGTTTGATCTTCAGCAGATCATCTTTGATATTCTTCATATGACTTACTGTGCATTTTTTCTTCTCAAACACAAGTGCTACAAGCAAAGTGCAATAGCTGGGCATTCATTTAATTGTATTTTTACATCATCATTCAAACAAGTCAGTGCTGCATCAGCCTTCATGCCAACTGTTACTCTTTATATATACAGTAGTTACTTAGAGAGGAGGCGGTCATGGAAGACACGGTTGACTTGGGTGATGCTGCTGGAAATGAGGAACCCGGGAACTGGACCCCTTTGCTTTCATCTGGTTTAGTTATTGTAGGTTTTCTAAAAGAAAACAAACTGTGGACTGAACAATCTAACAGTGGTACATTAACCTAAGTCTCAATGTCTGTTCATTAACAGTTTCTGTATTCTGTGATTCACAAGTGTTTTCTGTTTATTTATGCTTGTGATTTGCATTATTGGATGTTGATCTCTGCTGTGTCGACTCTGTCGAAAACCAAAGTTTAACAAAGTGACTTTTATTGACATTTCAGAAGTTTGAAATAATATAATGTTTAAGAAATAATATATAAAGAAATAAGTCTGTAAAATGTAGTGGCAGCTTATTTTAAGGTTTTCATAACCCAATATATACACAACACCAGCCCAGACAATATATCACTTTAAACTATTAAAATGGTAATAAAAGTCACTTTTTGTTGGAATTTGTTGGAAGTAAGATCAAAGTCTCATAATGCAATTAAAAAAAAAATCACAAAATATGTAAAACTGCTAGTTTACAGATATTTATTTCAGTGTATATGGTGTTCTGCTAGACTTTGAGTAGACAGTTGTCAGGGTAAAACTAAAAAGATGATTTATTTTACTTACTCGTTACTGGTGGCGGATGATAATGGTGGCAGCGGGGAGGTTGGACTATTTCTTTGAGCTCTGCAGTAAACAAAAGATATAAAAAGAGTCCTGTTTACCACAGCAGCTGTCATGATGCCACAACATTACTTTTAGCATCTTTACTTTGGATTAAGCAACTGCCCTAAGTCTGATCTTGCAGCTGTGATATATGGCTTAGTTTATACTGGAGATATTAGGGTGCTCTAAACAGCTGCCGGCTGGGTGTTCAATCTTGATCCATAAGTAGTTACATGTGGGATTATAGCTACAATTCTACCACACACTAAAAACTATGTAGACCACCACACTAAAAATGTGAACATATCATGAGCAATAACTCTACTTACAAAAACTGCATAACTTTGCTTCGCACCAATGGTTGTCTTTCATTCTTACATGATGGCATTCACACAAGGACGACTTTCACGCTGGATCCTGAAACCGATGATAGGATCAGTCACCTCTAATCTGGAGACTGAAGTACAGCATGGCATCATGTCTTTAGCATCTGCTAAAAAGCAAAACACAACAAAAGTTAGCTCCAAATTTTGCAAAGCTCCATCAAAATACTATAAGCAGTTAAAAGCTTTTTACTTGTTATACACCAGATAACAGATGCAATAAGCACAACAGCCCAATTTAAGACGAGGATCTTTTGTGTCTCCATTCTCACAGATTTTCAACTCTCACTCTTGCTCTGCTCTGAAAGGATCTATTCAAGACTTTTGCTTGGCGAATATATTCAATAAAAAAATCCCAAGGCTGTATCCGGTCCTTTGCAAGTGTCTCTATTTTTGGTGCTGATTTAATCTTCGATCTGCTTAACACCACCTCTAAAACTAGCTTACTTCTAAATAAGCAAGTATACTACTACTGAATAATACTTACTAAATGACCATCATCTAGATCAGTTCTTGCCAAAGTGGGGGTCTTGAAACTATAAGGGGGGTCGCTTGGTGATTTCCAAAAATCTCGTACAGTTTATGTTATTAAACTATTAGATTTACCATATTTTATCCATAATATACAGAAGATTAAAACAGCATATCATAGTTAGATAAAAAAACAACATGCATATTAAAAGCCATTAGCTTTTCTATTTTTTTTCCCATTGGATTGCGACCCCTGCGGTTATTCTGCTGGATCAATGACACAGCAATAGCGTTAGTTGCAGCAGATTGATTTTATGGCACAATGCTAAATGTTGACACCTTAACATCACTCACGTATATTAAAAGTAAAGGCCATGACTGAACATGGATGTGCCCAGGGCTTGACATTACTTTTTTGATCCCCAGCTAACATTACTAGTCATTTTCACTAGCCACAATTTAGTTGTTAGGAAAATAAATTTTATATGCATAAATATGACTTTGACATGCTAAAATTACTTGATTTAGATTTTGTGGAATGTCCACATGCCTACTCATTCGTTTTACTTTTTGTGTATGTTGTTTACAGTATGAGCTTGCTCAGTAAGCACGAGCACATGGGTCATGGTTTCATAGTGTTGTATTACACTGTTTTTATTTCACATGACTTTTCAGAGCTCAACGGATTTACCAAATTTATCTCAAACCACCCCAAAAAAATTAATAAATAATTATTTCTTAGCCACAAATTTTTAATAATGTGTCAAAACAAGCAAAACATACCTGTACACTATACTTTTTATTTAACAAAATATTTCTTAAAAAAACAGTTGACATGAGTTAACTACACATAAATGGGAAGTTAATATCCTATATCCTGTTTTAATATTGGTTAACGCGAAAGCAACCGGTGCTACTTACAAAAAGACTAATCTGGAGCTCTTGAAAGCAGCAGGACTGTGGGTGCATGAGCTTAACTTTTTGTCTAGTCTATTTGAAAGAGAACAGATCACACCAGTTGCGTTTACAGGTTGTTTCAATCAAGGAAACGGGAGCTCGCACGTATTTTAAACAGTCGCGCTCATCACATCAGCTGTTGGCGCGAGTGTGATGTCAATAAGCTTGTTTATATAGTTCCTACTGGTGTGTGTGCACTGTTGTGTGCAATGCTTGTGTTTATAACCACCCCCGAGAATAGTAGTGGTTGTGAGTCACTTATCCAGCGTATGTTTTACACAATGGATGCACTTGCAGCTGCAACTCAGCACTGGGAAATACCCATACACACTCATATTCACACACTCATACACTATGGCCACTTTAGTTTATTTAATTCACCTATACTACTTGTTTTTGGACTGTGGTGCATAGTGTTAAGGGCACTTAATATACAGTGGGACCAATATCTGAATATTGTATTACATATCCAGGTTTACACTTTTTTTATGAAATATTTCATGGATTATATGCTTTAAAATAGAATTTTTTTGGAACAATGTTTTGCATTTACTGTAAAAATATAAGTACTCAAATACTTTTTTGAGATTAGACAAACAGATTGGACATTCGGCTGAATTTATTCATATATAGCCTACTATTTCTATATGCACTAAATAAGAGAAAACTAGAAGAAAGCAGTGTTTTGGATGCATTTGCTTGTGCTTAAAGTCTGAAAGCATTTCACTTTTAATATTAAGATTTTTTTTTTTACATTTAGATGATTTTCAGTGGAAAATTAACCACATCCTGTTTTGTTCTTCTGAGTAATGAGCTGACTGTGCAACAGAAAACAGCAAGTGATAATTTCAGTGATAAACAAGGGGAAATATGAAATACATAGTATTAATGGCTGCATGGCTCCACAAACAGGGCTTAGACTAAGACCGAACTTGCTCTTAAATTTAAATGACGGTTTTTATCAAAATTAAAAACACATTACTGTGTGCATCTTGAGACTACGGTGACGCATTGCTGCCAAACACATATTTTTTTCCCACTCAGCTATGTTGTTATACCGATCTTTTTTCGTAAAATGGACATCTTAACACTGATGTATTTCTTCATTATTTGTGTACTTTACATAAATGATTTAAAATATGGGTAAATTCTCACCTGTAGTAAGTCAGTTTTGCCTCTAAGAATGTGCTACACACTTTAGAATGAGAATATTACATTTAGGTGAATTGCTGTAAATATTTTTCCCAAATATTAGTGTGATGTACATACATGAAGGGAAAATTTGTCATTTATAATAATTGGTAATCTCACAAGTCAGTCTGACCTCTGTGAATAAGCTATAACCTTTGCTGTGAGAAAAAAAAAAAAACATTTAAGTGATATATGTATTTATACAAATGTATGTATTTTTTACTACTCGCCGGCAGCTATCTCTCTGCAACTCTCACATAATCACCCACTGAAGCTAAGCAGGGCTGCACCCGGTCAGTACCTGGATGGGAGACCACATGGGAAAGCTAGGTTGCAGCCGGAAGCGGTGTTAGTGAGGCCAGCAGGGGGTGCTCAACCTGCAGTCTGTGTGGGTCCTAATGCCCCAGTATAGTGACAGGGACTCTATACTGCTCACTGAGTGCTGTCTTTTGAATGAGACGTTAAGCCGAGGTCCTGACTCTCTGTACTCATTAAAAATCCCAGGATGTCCTTCGAAAATGAGTAGCGGTTTAACTCTGGCATCCTTGCCAATTCTGCCCACTAGCTTCTGTCTATCATGGCCTCCTAACCCTCCCTATGTCATAATTGGCTTCATCACTCTGTCTCCTCTCCACCAGTCAGCTGCTGTGTGGTGTGCGGTCTGGTGCAAAATGGCTGTCGTCATGTCATCCAGGTGGATGCTGCACAATGGTGGTGGATGAGGAGATCCCCCTATTGTGTAAAGCACTTTGAGTGCCCAGAAAAGCGCTATATAAATGTAAAGACTTATTATTATTATTATTATTATTACTTGTACTTATGATGAGAGGTATTGCCAATCTCTACTTGTGTACAGTATAGTTATGAAGAGACATAGTCACTTTCCTGTAGTTCATCAACCTGTATGCTTAGTAGTTGGCCGGCGGTGTGCAGGAATTACACTTATTACTAAGCCATATACTTACATGCTATTTTTGCGGGAATGGATGCACAGATGTTCAAATCGACAATATTTGATTGGATGAACATTTTTTTGTTTAATGACTTACCCAGAACATAAAAAATACATAAAACATTTAGGTCATTTACTTTAATCAATACTATTGGAATGTGAAGAGACTTTTAACCACAACCAGCACAACAAAAATATTTCTGAAGACAATCACCTGCACCTTTAAAACCAACTTTACCGAGCTTTTATTATTATTATTATTATTTTATTAATATGTGTAAAGTAAGACTAAACAAATACAGTACATTATGGAGAAGATGGAGAAACAAAAAGAAAACATTTTGAAAAAAAAAAAAAAAAAAAACAGAAGCTGTATAAACATCTCTCATTAAAGAAAAAGATTATAAAATTTACAAATTTCAGATGTTTTTAAAGCCTTTTGTAAAGGAGTTAGACATAAATATATAAAAACGGTTTTAAGTTTAAAAATTTAACATTTTCAATTTTACATTTAAATTTACATTTATGTATATATATATATATATATATATATATATATATATATATATATATATATATATATATATATATATTGTATTTGCTGAACATTTGCAGTTAAATGCATAACGAGTCTTACAATATTACAAATTTTAGCACAACTTGTATAAACAAAGTAACAAAAAAGAAAAAACAAATAAAGAACAAGAGCGGGTATACATAACATTTACCATAGAGAAGTGGAGTTTAGCTTTTTTAAGTATATTCACAGTTCTGGTCGCAGTACATTACGACTTGAAAGTCCTTTAAGAGTCTCAAAACAAAATTTTTAAATCAGCCTTAAAACAGAAAATGTTAGGCTTCCTCTTCGACCATTCACACTTGTGTCTATGTAACTTGCCCACTTTATAACTTTAATTTTTTAACTTTATATCAACAGATTTAACATAAACAGGATATTCTTATCTATTTCTTTTTATCTATATAAAATATGACATCTCTTTTCTTAATAATAATTCTATGACCACTAAGTATATTAAATAGACATTCAACATCAAACCAGAAATGTTTAACATGCATACAATCAAAAAACAAAAAAACAAACAAATGCATAACAGTCTCAACATCCATTCCGCAAAAAACACACGATTCAGAAAGATCAACTTGACTATGCTAAATAAAACTTTACCGAGCCTTTTTCAGTGACGTCACTCGTTCCACTGAGTGCTGACATCTCTCTGCAGTATCCAGAAGCTATTGGAGATATTTGAGCAACTTGTTCACACAGCTTGGAACCATCGATTTTACAACAGAGTTAATAACGCGCGGAATTAACTTCTCGTTAGCGCGATTCTCGTTTACTTCTGGTCATTTATAGTTCAGCAGGCAACATGTGTACCATCTGGGCCCTGATCGGCAGGTAACACTTTCCCCACTGAAAGTATCAAAACACTTATGTATTTATACAGGGGGTGCAGAATTATTAGGCAAATGAGTATTTTGACCACATCATCCTCTTTATGGATGTTGTCTTACTCCAAGCTATATAAGCTCGAAAGCCTACTACCAATAAAGAATATTAGGTGATGTGCATCTCTGTAATGAGAAGGGGTGTGGTCTAATGACATCAACACCCTATATCAGGTGTGTATAATAATTAGGCAACTTCCTTTCCTTTGGCAAAATGGGTCAAAAGAAGGACTTGACAGGCTCAGAAAAGTCAAAAATAGTGAGATATCTTGCAGAGGGATGCAGTACTCTTAAAATTGCAAAGCTTCTGAAGCGTGATCATTGAACAATCAAGCATTTCATTCAAAATAGTCAACAGGGTCGCAAAAAGCATGGAAAAACAAAGGCACAAAATAGCTGCCCATGAACTGAGAAAAGTCAAGCGTGCAGCTGCCAAGATGCCACTTGCCACCAGTTTGGCCATATTCCAGAGCTGCAACATCACTGGAGTGCCCAAAAGCACAAGGTGTGCAATACTCAGAAACATGGCCAAGGTAAGAAAGGCTGAAAGACGACCACTAAACAAGACACACAAGCTGAAATGTCAAGACTGATTTTTCTAAGGTTTTATGGACTGATAAAATGAGAGTGAGTCTTGATGGGCTAGATGGATGGGCCCGTGGCTAGATTGGTAAAGGGCAGAGAGCTCCAGTCCGACTCAGACGCCGGCAAGGTGGAGGTGGAGTACTGGTTTGGGCTGGTATCATCAAAGATGAGCTTGTGGGGCCTTTTCAGGTTGAGGATGGAGTCAAGCTCAACTCCCAGTCCTATTGCCAGTTTCTGGAAGACACCCTCATCAAGCAGTGGTACAGGAAGAAGTCTGCATCCTTCAAGAAAAACATGATTTTCATGCAGGACAATGCTCCATCACACGCATCCAAGTACTCCACAGCGTGGCTGGCCAGAAAGGGTATAAAAGAAGAAAAACTAATGACATGGCCTACTTGTTCACCTGATTTGAACCCCATTGAGAACCTGTGGTCCATCATCAAATGTGAGATTTACAAAGAGGAAAAACAGTACACCTCTCTGAACAGTGTCTGGTAGGCTGTGGTTGCTGCTGCACGCAATGTTGATGGTGAACAGATCAGAACACTGACAGAATCCATGGATGGCAGGCTTTTGAGTGTCCTTGCAAAGAAAGGTGGCTATATTGGTCACTGATTAGTTTTTGTTTTGTTTTTGAATGTCAGAAATGTATATTTGTGAACGTAGAGATGTTATATTGGTTTCACTGGTAAAAATAAATAATTGAAATGGGTATATATTTGTTTTTTGTTAAGTTGCCTAATAATTATGAACAGTAATAGTCACCTGCACACAGAGATTTCCCCCTAAAATAGCTAAAACTAAAAACAAACTAAAAACTACTTCCAAAAATATTCAGCTTTGATATTAATGAGTTTTTGTGGTTCATTGAGAACATGGTTGTTGTTCAATAATAAAATGATTCCTCAAAAATACAACTTGCCTAATAATTCTGCACTCCCTGTAGATTCATATTTTATAAGGTTTATAATTATATGGTCAAACTGATATATAATACAATTAAATATAGTTTAAATAAGTGTATACAATAAAACGAATTAACTCATTGTATGTGATGCTTTTCTCTCGTAATTGAACGTATTTTTAGCATGTTTTACTTCATGTATGCAAAGTTTCTACTTTTTATGGCACAGGCTGTTTATAAATGCAGTTATATGTATCAATTTCTTTTCTGGCTAAGCTGCAATCGTTATTACCATTAATGAGCTAAATCAAAACAAAACATTGTATACCTAATTTCAGCATTAGTTGTTGTTCACCACTAGATGGCGCACTCGTTATTACTGGAATGAATGTTAGTAGGCAAAGGAATATTTCACTTAATATTATAAACCATTTCAATGTAGTGTTGTCATTGGCCCATGAACATTTACAGCTTATTGTCAAACTATTGCATAACTATTGTATTATAACAGTGATCATAATAATATTTATCAATGTATAGATTTTTTTTTAGATTCTCAAAAGCTACTGAAATTAAAAATGTATAACAATAAATATGTTGGGACAATTGTTATTGTTTACATCCCTCAAAATTGTCTGTATTTTCCTTTTTAGGTATTGGTGGAGGAAATCTTTGAAGCATCAAAACACATTATAGTATCTCAAAGGAGAAAATACATGAATTCAGAATGACATAAAGGGGTAAGTAATCACGCAATTCCATTTGTTAAAATGTGAACTGTTTATTTATTAAATCAGCTTAAATATGAAACAGAGGGAAGGTTGGATATTTGTCTGAAATAAGCAGAACTTAAATTGTTAATTAGCAAAAATTACATGTAATTTTAAAGCAATCAAAACAAAGCAATTGTGTAAACTAATCTTTTAATAAAGCTAAATAATGTAACAATGCTTTTTGGCATAAATAATAAAAAAATGCATAGATAAAGATCAAGGAATGATATATAGACAGTTTTGCAGCATCTTCAAGGCCTTCATTGACTCAGTCATTCAATTCTCTCAGACCTGGAGAAAAGATGATCATGTATTTAGTTTTCTTTTTAAAAACCAGAATAATCATTGTATTAAGATACCATAGTAATGCAGGTGTTTTACCTTGCAGTCGGTTTTGAATCCAGCGTGCTTTTGGGTCAGTGCAGTACCTTTCCTTCTCTGCATAGAAGCTGTAGGACAGAAATACAGTAATGGGATGAACACAATATTGTACATATAAAAAAACTGATATAATATACATAGAGTTGAAGTCAGAGTTATTAGCCCCTCTTAGTTATTAGCCCCCCTGTTTATCCCCCCCCCCCAATTTCTGTTTAATGGAGAGAAGATATTTTTCAACAAATTTCTAAACATAATAGTTTTAGTAACTCATTTCTAATAACTGATTTATTTTATCTTTGCCATGAAGACAGTAAATAATATTTTACTAGATATTCTTAAGACACTTCTATACAGCTTAAAGTGACATTTAAAGGCTTAACTAGGTTAATTAGGTTAACTAGGCAGGTTAGGGTAATTAGGCAAGTTATTTTTTTAACAATGGTTTGTTCTGTAGACTATTGGAAAAATCAAATTAGTTTAAAAGAACTAATCATTTTGTTTTTAAAATGTTTCAAAAAAATTTAACACTGCTTTTATTTTAGCTGAAATAAAACAAACAAGACTTTCTCCAGAAGAAAAAATATTATCAGACATACTGCAAAGATTTCCTTGCTCTGTAAAACATCACTAGGGAAATGTAAAAAATAATAAAAAATTAAAAGGGGGCTAATAATTCTGACTTCAGCTGTATAAAGGAATGTAGACTATGAAGTGAGAACTTACATTATAGCATCAACACATGGACTCAGAGCAGGCTGATGCTTGTACGCAGTCAGTTTAGTATCAGGAGGGATTCTTCCCCTGGACACCTCCTTACAGCATGTTACTCCAACTCGAGTGGGGCGACGATCTGAAAGAAATGCAGAGATTTTAATTTCCAACATCATGCTGTAGACATAGTGTAGCGTATATGTGTGAAAACGAGAAGATCGTGAGCTTGATAAGGGCACCATTAAAGAAAACAAAACCGCATAGCAGCTTAACGGCATAGTGCTGCAGTGCTTTCACTAACATTACAAGGACATTCATGCAAAAATAAACAAATTTGCAGTTATTTTTGTATTTACGCTTATTAGTAAAACTAGTATTTAGCTTAAAGTGCTAAGGCTAATTAGGTTAAGGATAGGCAAGTTGGGGTAATTAGGCAAGCGTTGTATAAGAGTGGTTTGTTTTGTAGACAATTGAAAAAAAAATAGCTTAAGAGGCTAATAATATTGACCTTAAAATGTTTTTCAAAAAAAATTAAAAACTGCTTTCCTTCTAGCCGTAATAAAACATTTAAGACGTTTTCCGGAAGAAAAAATATTCTCGGAAATACTGTGAAAAATTTCTTGCTCTGTTAAACATCATTTGGCAAATCTTTGAAAAAGAATAAAAAATCATAATAATAAAATAATTATTTACTAATAACTCTATATATTACAGACAAAACTAAATGAATATCAGAAACGGTAAGTAAATTATCACAATATTAATTTTTGGCTTTGTTTAAACATCATTACTAGACTATTATGCCTCACAAATGCCTGTTGGTGTGAATTAAATAAAATAAATAAAAAGTTTGAGTATAACCAACCCTTAAACAATAACAATAATATTAATAATAATAATAATCAAATCCATAAATATGAATACAGAAAAGAACTTACAGTTTCCTTGCTGTGCGGTAACACAAACAAAAACCATCATCATCAGAGCTAATTTGCAGCTAAGATGCATGATGTTTTGCGAAAAAATGTTTAGATAAAGAGAAGAGGAAGAAGTCTGCAGGCAAGTATGTTTTTTGAAGATGCTATCTAGCCCTGAGTCCTTTTATACATGTTTTTTACAACAGGATGTGCATCTCTAGCCAGAGTAACTTCATAAGAGTCATGTGACAAACTAGCCATAAATCATGATCAAAGCAGTTTGACATCCTGTAAATTTATTTTTTTTATTTTCTATAAGCAGTAATACACGAAGAGACTGCATGACTGATATTGATATCTAAAATGATGCATGTTTAGTTACTTACAGTTGGCTTGTGCTCCAGTAAAGCATCCCATTAGGGCGATCAAAACAGCAATGGTGAGTAATCTAGCAGTCCAGGCCATAGTTCTTGGTGTCCAGATCAAGGTGTTTGGTGATGGTCAGCTGCGCGTGTGTTGATAATGTGAGTGCGTAATTATGAGGGGATCTTTTAAGAGTTTTACAGCAGTCAGGTGGAATGAATGTGTCACAAAATGCTCCAGCATAATTCTGAAACCATTGCATCAAGTGATCATCTGCCTTCACAGGTTTTCACACTTCGCACCCACAAAACAGTCAGTTTTACGAATCAGCATAATTTATGAGAAACCAATATCCCCCCAGAAGGAAAATAAACTAACAAACCACAATGGCACGTAGGTTTTAATTTGTGTTAACTAAACAACACGTATACTGCTTGAAATAAAATAAAAGTTTACTTTATTAGAATTTTTTTTTTATTAAAACGTAATCGCTTATTTTATTTGTTTCAGTTCATGTACTAGAATAGCTAAAACTAAAATAAACAAAAACTAGATAAAGTAGATAAAATTATGAAAATATAAAATAGAATATATAAAACGGATAAAATTGTAATGAAAACACCATAAAGCTGATATGTATGGTTTTCCCTTTACACCCAACCCTGAAATGTGGGTACTCTGGTTCTCTACCGGATTATAATGTGCCCATACAAAATCATAATTTATTAAATGATTATTGCTAAGAGTGTCTTTCTGAAACTCCGGAAATCAGACTACTTTCCTCAATTTAAGACATAGTTAAATCATCTCATTCAAACATTGCACATGGAAAGAGTCCACTATAGGGTTACTGATAATCTTGATAGGCTTTACAATATATGGCAACTATTTCTTGATCACCTGGACCAAATATAATGCGGATTCTGAGCAGTGGTGTGATGCTATTCTCACTACCCCTATTAACTGCCTCTGTATTTTCGTTGAAACCGTTTATGTTTATATGCCCTATTTTTTTAATAACTTATTTATTATTAATTTATTTTTAATTATTATTATTATCAGCATTATTTTGGTTGTAGTATCATGATTATTTCGTGTATTTAATTGTTTTATTGTTGTTGTGTTGCTTGGTAATTATTAAAAAATGTAAAAAAAAAAAAAAAAAAACTTGTTAAAAAATGCAATACTATTTGAGAAATAATAGAAATAATAGTAATAGTAACAACAACAACAACACCAACAAATACTACTACTAATAATATATAAATGAATTAACAATAGTATTCAGAATCAGAATCAGTTTTATTGCCAAGTTTGCTTCACACACACACACACACACACACACACACACACACACACACACACACACACACACACACACACACACACACACACACACACACACACACACACACACACACACACACACACACAAGGAATTTGTTTTGGCTAAAGAAGCTTCCAGTGTACATAAAGTGACAAGTGACAACACAAAATAAATGTGGAAAAAAGAAATACGATAACAATAAACAGAGAAGCAGTTAGTCAAGAAATCTGGATGTTGAATTGTATGTACAGATTTGGTATAAACATGTAAAACTAATACAGATTTGTTATAAATATGTAAAACTAATAAACACTAAATACTATTTGAAAAAATAATAATAACAACAAATAATAATAATAATAATAAAAATTAATCAAAAATAGTATTCAAAATAGTCCTAAGACAAGAATTATTTCAATAATTTTGGGACTTTAATAAAAGGTTTATATATATATATATATATATATATATATATATATATATATATATATATATATATATATATATATATATATATATTTATTTATTTTGTATCACCTATAATTTGGGGTCTCTTGAACTGAGAATACTTTAGGTTTAGTAGATCCATTTTCACCCAAATAATCAACAAAGAATTGCTCGTTTTCAAGTGTAAATGTTGTTCTGTTTTTCATAATGAATAATAAAACATTCTGGAGAAAACAACTGTGAAAAAATAATACACATCCTTTTTTAAATTATTATTGTTGTATATATTTTCTTTCTTTCTTTCTGTACAGTGGATCAACTTTTTTTTTTTTTAAATCTACACAAAATACATTTTAAAAGTAGCCTAATTAATTAAAACAAACAAAACCCATAATTACAATTAATGATTAAAAGTTTATAAGATAAAAGCAGATTTCCCAAATTGAGAGAACATTCATTTTTGAAATAAATGTTGGAAAAAAAAAAGACTTGAACAAATTTATTTAGCAACATAATTTGATTATGGATGAAATGTACTTCTGTAGCAAATAGTACAAAGCCAGAAACCAGTTACAAAGAAAAGAAAAAAAAAAAGAAAAAAAAAGAAAAGGTGTCTTTATGCAAAGGAAGAACGTCGTTCACACATTCAGAAACATCGACCACAAGCAAACAGTAGTTGCTGATCACAATTTATTTCCAGTTTCAGATTTCAGTTGATTTGCATCATACACTGACAAAGAAATTCATATAAATCAATCTGCAATTCACTTAGACTTCTATCAGTACTTCTATCAGTCTACCGTCTACTAGCAGTGATGTGAATGAACTATTTCTCAATGTGAAATACAATATAATGTAAGCTAACAATTTGTTTTACTGTAGTTCAGTTCAAGATTCATCACTGTCAGCTTGCTCTGTATCTTCAATGTAATTTACAATATACTATATTTGATGTGAATCATGTAAATATTTCCATTATACAAAAGCAAAAGTTTAAAAAGGGTTTAAAAATTCTTTCTTCGAGATTTGTTGATTTCATATTGAGTTTACTTTTAGACATTTATGATCCATGATCTGTCTGAAGCTTAAGCAGATCCTTCCACATTAGTTCACTTACTAATGGATGTTTGTGGTGCAAATGTCAGTTGAATGTCTTTTTTAAAGTTCTGCTGTTAAAAAAGTAATAAACAAATTCTATAAATACAAACAATAAAGCAATATTAATTAAAATTTACCCTATAAAATACACAACAAAATAAATAAATGTAAAGCTTTTATTTTGCTATACGTTTCCTCAGAGTTGATTTGTTCTACGTACAAAAACTGCAGAACTTTTCTTCGTGCCCATGGTTGTCTGGGATTAGAGCAGAAATGCCCTCGATCAGTCTCAAAACTTTCAAAGAGAATAAAAACATAAATAAAATGATAATTAAAGTCATATGCTGTTGAGCTCTAGACTAAAAACTATGAAATATAAATATGTAACATTAAATTGAATGTTTTCAAATTAAAAGGTTGATTTTTTTCCAATAATGTTAATTCTTCAAAAAAATTTAATCACTTCTGATCAAAAATAGGTTTTCTGAAATTCTTACATGATGGCCTTCACACATGGAATACTTTCAGGTTGTATCCCTACACTGATGATAGGATCGGTCACCTCTACTGTGGAGACAATTATTTCCCCTTTCCTCAATGGCATTTGTAAAGACTGAAACTCAAGGTAGTTGTTGTGAAGTTTTACTGGTTAGTGGGATTCGAAGAATGAAGTTTTCACATTTGACAGTATTTTCTTACACAGATTCTTCATACAGTCAGATTCTTTTGAAACAGCACACAAGGCATTTTTTCAGAGCATTATGACAGCATGCTTACTGACAGATTTGAACACAGCCACTCAAAAAGCATAAATAAAAAAAGTCATACAAATCTGAACAAGTTTTTAATAAATAAAATATTTAAATAATTGATTACTAATTTAAATAAATCATTCATTATTTGGACAAAAATACATGTAAGGGATACTCAACCTCTTAAAAGATTTTAAATGCAAGATGTGGAGGCAAAGAGCTGCGCAACACGAAGCAGACGTTGATAATCCTCATTACTCTGTGGTCATTTGCCAAGTTAAAGAGACGTTAAAACTAGTTTTGTTTTTTGCATTATAGTACTTACTTAGGCTTAGTCAGTCATGACATGATAGATCTCTCAGTGCCCACTTTGAATCAGTCACAGGCAGACATGTTGTGTGTGTGCATGTAAATGATACAACCATATCTAACAGCTCATAGTAACACGTGTTAGCTACTTCTTCACAAACATTTTTGAGCATATTGGTAAGCTGATTGATCTCCATTGGCTCTCTTGTGAAGCACATGTTGAGATTACTCAAAGGAATTAATGCTTTGGCAACTGTTAGTTCCTGTGGTTACTATTAATGTTTGAGGGGAACACATTAATTTCAAACTGTGATCAAAACTGACTTAAGTTACCTGTACATTAAACGATTTTAATCAACTTACAGCCAATCAGAACCACAAATTTCAACAGACCATGGAATAATTCCAAATATAGCCTCTTCCTGAGTTTTTTGTGTGCCTTTCACAAAAGAAAAGAGTGTGCTGAGTTTTTGCTGTGGCCTGAGGTTGTGGTAATTTTTCATGTCAAGGGTGAAAATCTGACTCATGATATCACCATGAGTTTAAAGGGTTAAACTGGCATATTGCTGTCACACTTACGTGTACATACTTGACCACAGTGGCACTTCCCTGACATTTTGTCTTGTTATGGTAATTTTAATTTTTGTGTGTGCCTCATACTAGACTTTTAAAGCATGTTGGCATCAATTAAACAAATCATATTAATCATAATTAAAATAAGCAACTTTACAATGATCAGTGGATTATTATAAAGTAGTACTATAAAATATAAATCCAGTAATAATACAGATATCCTAGAACTTACCTGAAGCTTTCTGTGATGTAACAAGAACTGTCATCATCATCAGAGCTAACTTTAACAAATATTCATCATGTTTTGTGAAAAATACCAAGATAAAGACAAGAGGAAGAAGTCTTCAGACTAGTTTGTTGTGAAGACGCTGCTACTACTACTTCTTCTTTGGGTTTTAATGGCAACTTACATATTGCATTACTGCCATCTTCTGGAGATAATTACTTCATGTATCGTATCCAGCCTTGCTAATGGGCTCTATGCACAGCTCGAGTTTTAAAGCCTTTAAACTTCTGGTGAAAGCTCAACGTGAATATTTTTAAATTTCACAAGGTTGTTTTTATAGCATCAAGGTTGTAATGTACATGCATTACATTCAGTTACATTGACTTAAGCATTCATTTAGTTGTTCAAGTGTAAAACGAGATAAAATACCGCTGTAACCACTAGCGCCGTCAGTTGCAACAGGTTAGCGCAGAAATTGCTTAGAAAATACTGGGGTAAAATAAACTGTCATATTTTAAACAAATGGCAGGGGGAAATGGATTTTAATCCAGTGCTCCTTGTTCGATCTGAGATCCACTACATCGCATGTCTAATATATCGTATAACAGGCAGTGAAAATGTCTTAAACGTGACAGTTTTGTAATGGGAAGACAGTTCACCGGAAGCCCTTGGGCTCACTGCCTGAAAATGAAAAGTCTGTGTGCATATAATCCATACGGATTTTGCCGCAGACCCAAATGCTCCCATAGTCCATTCTAGAATATTAGGGAAATATATAAATATTGTAATTAATCTTCTCTCATTAAAATCTGCTCAAAAGTCAACACTTGCAATACATCTTATTCATCTTGTATCACTTGTCCTTAACATGAATTCTCCATGTTAGCTGTGAATGAAACTACACCCCCTAAAATGCTAACTTTTAACTCTTATTTTAAAAAAAAATATTTTTTGATTCAGTATGTTCATTTCACTTCCTTTATCATATGGAGCAATGTTTCTCAACCACGTTCCTAGAGGACCACCAGCTCTGCACATTTTCCATACTAATGCACTATTCTATGCTATTTTGATGTAATCAGTGTAAGTAGTGCGTTCACACTGAAAAATCTAAAAAGAACAAGTGCACTTTAAATACCCGGATGGTGCACATATTCAAAGAGTAAAATTAAGTGTGTAGTGATGGACATTTTACACACTCAACGGCTGCTGCTTTGCTCATGTAGCGGAAGGGGCGGAGCTATCGGGCACTGATGTTGGATTACTTTATTTATTTTGGATTGTTAAAGCAAAATTCTTCTATGAGAGGGATTATAGAGCCGATGGTGAATGTGGTTATACTCATGGCAGGTATCATTTGGTAGTTTGGTCATTTATGCTATGTCATATTTGGCAACCTTCAAACGTCATCAGGAAAATGGTTTGAATTTTCCATAGTAAAAAAAAAATTATGCCGTGTCACAATTCACATACTTATACTACGCCCTAAAAGGATATACTTTTTTGTAAAGGAAAAGTATACACCTTTGAGTGTAACAGAAGTCTATGCAAGCTTTGAGACATACTACTTCCTCGTTAACAGATTGTTATGTTGCTTAGTTACATCCCCTGTCAATCATCTCAACACCTCATTCCCATTTCTTTCATATTTACCATATTGGAGAAGCAGCCGCCGGATAAACTGCCATTAACGAATCTTCATGCAAAGAAATCTTCTTTGGGCAATTTGCCGGCAGCTAGCTATCTGCAACTCTCACATGGTCGCCCTCTGAAGCTTAGCAGGGCTGTGCCTGGTCAGTACTTGGATGAGAGACCACATGGGAAAGCTAGAAAGCTGCTGGAATTGGCAATAGTATCTGGATGCAGCCATTATGATGCAAGCTGAGACTGCATCATTTAGCGATGCAATGTCAGACTCAATGCACCTAATGGAGTAAGTGACGTCACTGTGACGGGTAGGGTTAGGGGTGGGGTTAGGTGAGCGCATTAAAAAGCATTGGATGCAGCTCAGATTGCACTGCACCGAGTCTGCTGCCCGACCCCTTTCGGAATTGGTGTTAGTGAGGCCAGCAGGGGGCACTCAACCTGCGGTCTGTGTGGGTCCTCCTAACAGTATAATGAAGGGGATGCTATACTGTCAGTGAGATTACAAAAATGTGTAAAAGTGCTTTGTAAATGTAAGTTATTATTATTATTATTATTATTATTATTATTATTATTATTATTATTATTATGCATTCAGAAGTTAATGTCCAAACATATCTTGATATAAGTTCACATTGTTGTTGCAGATGAAATATAACACGGAAAACTTGGTTTAAATATGTTCCAGTTGACTAGATATTGATTAACAGTCATTCAAACAACTTTACCAAAGCCTCTCTACTTGACCCTTGATCTTGTGTCAGCCATGTTTGTAGTTTGTTTACACTTTTTACCCTGCACAGTTTAGTTCCAAACCTGCCTCAACACATATTTCAAATACATTTAAAGAAAGCCTGAAAGATTAAATTTTTTAGTCTCCTCAGATTTATTTAATTGGGTTTAAAGCTAAACTGTTCAAGATCTGACCCTCCAGGAACATAGTTTGACATTTTGTGATATATAGATTCCTAATGGAATGTAATGGAATTTTCCTGTACTTTCTCTAATAGTTTCAGCATAAGCAACGGATTATGCTGGATTTTCGTCTTTGTATGTTTTATTACTTTGTATCCCCAGAAAGCAGTATGATTTCTTCCACAATACCAACACTTTGGCTTAACACCCTCCCCACATTTCCAGTACTCATGATCTCCTCTACATTTAGCACATCTTCTCTGATTTTATGTCACTTTATGACCAAATTTCTGGCAGTTATAACATCTCACAGGTTATTTCCTTACATTAAACTTAAATCTAATCAGATATTTTTGTCTGTCAATATTTGCAAGAAGAATCTCTGTTTAATTTTTTTATTCAGTTTGGCAAATTTAAGATCTATCTCATACTCTAAAACACTCTAAATAGGAGACTCTTTCTATCACTCCTATGCAACAGTTTTGTTACAAATAACAATAATCAAATGTCTCCCAGTACTCTTGCATACTTAATTTCTCCTATTTGCATATTTGGTTAGTCTCAGTGCTTTAACATTCTTTACCTTCTCCTTCTCCCTCAAAACCTCACAACCACATGCAGCAAGTCAAACCTCAAATCAACTGCTTTTGCTTAACTCTCTGATTCACCCCTCTGACTTTTTTTTTTCTTCTCATGACTAGTCAATTTCTAAGCTGTAGCTCTTCTTATTACATCCCCCCATTTATTTATCCTTGGTCATCGCTACACTGCAAGTTTTTATCACCTTCTGGCTCATTCTGGCACCAACTTGCTAATATATATATATACATATATAAATATATATATATATATATATATATATATATATATATATATTTAATTATATATTAAATATATATATATATATATATATATATATATATATATATATTTAATATATAATTATATATATATATATATATATATATATATATATATATTTAATATATAATTAAATATATATATATATATATATATATATATATATATATATATATATATATATATATATATATATATATATATATATATTTAATTATATATTAAATATATATATATATATATATATATATATATATATATATATATATATATATATATATATATATATATATATATATATATATATTTATTTATTTATTTATATATAATTATATATTTATTTATATATAATTATATATATATATATATATATATATATATATATATATATATATATATATATATATATATATATATATACATACATACATACATACATACATACATACATACATACATATATATATATATATATATACATACACAAATTTACACTGTAAGAAAAGTTGAAAGTGCAATGGTTTGCATAATAAATACATATTTTCACCCATATTTTCTTATTATTCACACTAAGTGGACCACATTTAATTACTGTAAATTTACACATAAAGGACATTTTGAAAGCAGCATTTACATGCACGCAGTTTTAATGTGACCTTCATATAGCAGAAGCATTTTTTAAGGTAAAAGGTTGAAGAAATGTCCATCAACTACATAGATTTGGGGAAAAGGAACCAAAATCACACTGCATGTTACACAGCACATGTAGTACACAGCCAAAAATCAGTTACAAAATGTAAATAATTAAATAAATAATATGGCAAAGAGAAAAAGTGTCTTTATGCCCGAGGAGGAACATCTTTTATGCATTCAGAAACATCAACCACAAGCAAACAGTAGCTGCTGATCACAGTTTATTTGGAGATTTCATATTGCAATACATTTGTATCATACACTCACAATAAATCCAGGTTTGTTCTCATTTAAATCAATCTGTGATTCACTCAGACTTGCGTCACAATTTAATGACATAAGTCCAATATTAGTAAATTGAGTGACATATATTTCAATGTGAAATAAAATATAAGCTTACAGTATGTTTCACATATTTCATTTTCCAAAAAAGTTAATAAGTTAAGAACAGTCTCATTCAAATTTCTCTACATTATAATTGTGCTTCTATTTGACAACATAACATTTAAATATTCCATTTAAATAGGCTTAACTTAGTAATTGTTACATTTTCAAAATACAACAGCAAAAGTTTATAACAAGCTTAAAAATAACTTTATAGAAATATATTAATATGTCATAATAAGTTCACTCTTAAAAATTCTTGATTTACAATCTCTCTGGAGCTAAAGCAGATCCTCCCACATCGCGCTCACTAATAGATGATGTTGGCGGTGGCGTGGATGTCTGTTGACTGATTTTCAAATTTATGCTGTTAAAAAAGTAACAAATAAATAAATTAATAACATACAACAATGCGAACAACACAAATGTTCCATATGAAATATATGACAATATGAATCATTTTGAAGCTTTTATTTTGCTACATAATTGTTGTGTTTTACTTACATAAACTGCTGAGCTTTCCTCCGCACCCATGGCTGTCTGGGATCAGAGCAGAAATCCCCTCGATCAGTCTCAAAGCTGTCAAGATTAATAAAACCAAAATATTTTAATTTTTAAACCAATATATAAAGTCTTATGCTGTTTTTAAATTGAAAGACTGTTTTTTACGTAAAACATTCTGTAATAATGTTTACTTTTCAAAAAAGTTCAATCACTTCTGATCAAACATGGGTTTTCTGGAATGAATTGTGATTCTTACATGATAGCCTTTACACATGGAAGACTTTTACGTTGTTTCCTGACACCGATGATAGGATCAGTCACTTCTACTGTGGAGACTGATTTACAGCAGTTTATCACCCTTTCCGCATCTGCTATGATAGAAAAGCAAAATAAACTTCAACTTTCTGCATCTTTCCATCAGTTAGAATAATATACGAACAGTTTAGAGTATTTTACCTGTTACTGTCCAGATAGCAGACACAATAACAACAATAGCGAAACTCCTCATGAGGATCCTTTTGTCCATTTTCACAGTCAATCTTGAAGTCTGAACTCTCGCTTCTTGTGTCTGAGAGAGAATGCATTCAGGACTCTAACTAGTTCGTCTTAAGTAGTCAATAAAGCGGAACTTGAACGGCATGGGCTGCATCCTCTTAACTGCGGCCAGATTTATTTTTGTAGATGATTTCATCAATGTTCTGTTTCGTCATTGAATCTGGATTTCCATTTGGTTTCATGAGGGGAGTGAAGTCAGTATTCACAGTAGGTGGGAAATGTCAGTTGCTAAATTAATATATGCAAATGCAAATAGGGGATCTCTGTAGAAAGAGCTTCTCGATTTAATGTTTAACATTACAGTAGGTGTCAGCAATTTAATAGTTATACAGTCAGGTCTATAAATATTGGGACATCGACACAATTCTAACATTTTTGGTTCTATACACCAACATAATGGATTTAAACTGAAATGAACAAGACGTGCTTTAACTACAGACTGTCAGCTTTAATTTAAGGGTACAGTATTTTTATCCAAATCAGGTTAACAGTGTAGGATTTACGGTTTGCATATGTGCCTCTCACTTGTTAAGGGACCAAATGTAACGGGACAGAATAATATTCATAAATAAAACTTTCACTTTTTAATACTTGGTTACAAATCGTTTGCAGTCAATTATAGCCTGAAGTCTGGAATCCTTAGACATCACCAGATGCTGGGGACCATTCCTGGTGATGCTTTGCCAGGCCTTTACAACAACTGTCTTCAGTTCCTGCTTATTCTTGGGACATTTCCCCTTTAGTTTTGTCTTTAGCAAGTGAAATGCATGCTCAATCGGATTCAGGTTTGGGGTTTGACATGGCTATTGCATGACATTCCACTTCTTTTTATTTCAAAAACTCTTTGGTTGCTTTTGCAGTATTCTTTGGGTCATTGTCCATCTGCTCTGTGAAGCACCGTCTAACGAGTTCTAGTATTGAGCTTAATATGAGCACAAAATATTGCCTGAAACCCTTCAGAATTCATCCCTTTGTCAGCAGTCACATCATCAATAAATACAAAAGAATCAGTTATATGCCCACATGCCCTCGCCATGACACTACCACCACCATGCTTCACTGCTTAGGATCATGAGCAGTTCCTTTCTTTCTCCATACTCTTCTCTTCTTATCACTCTGGTACAAGTTGATCTTGATCTCATCTGTCCAGAGGATGTTGTTCCAGCACTGTGAAGGCTTTTTTAGAGGCTTATCTGGCCTTCCTGTTTTTGAGGCTCACCAATGGTTTACATTTTGTCGTGAATCCTCTGTATTCACTCTGGTGAGGTCTTCTCTTGATTGTTGACTTTGACACACATACACCAACATCCTAGGGAGTGTTCTTGATCTGGCCAACTGTTGTGGAGGGTGTTTTCTTCACCAGGGAAATAATTCTTCAGTCGTCCACCACAGTTATTTGGTCTTCCGGGTCTTTTGGTGTTGCTGAGCTCACTGATGCATTTTTTTTTCTTTTTAAGAATGTTTCAAACAGTTTTTTTTTTTTGCTTTCTCTTTGATGGGTTTGTTTGTTTGTTTTTCAGCCTAATTTTGGCTTGCTACACTATAGTGACATCTCTTTGGATCTTATCTTGAGAGTTGACAGTAACAGATTCCAAATGCAAATAGCACACTTGAAATTAAATCTGGAACTCGTATCTGCTTATTGTTATTGGGATAATGAGGGAATAACACACACTTAGCCATGGAACAGCTGAGAAGCCTATTGTCCAATTACTTTTGGCCCTTTAACAAGTGGGAGACACATATGCAAACTACTGTAATTCATACACTGGTTACCTGTTTTTGGATGTAAATACCCTCAAATGAAAGCTTTCAGCCTATAGTTAAAGCACCTTGCTTGGATGCTTGGTAAAATAAAATATTTTTATTTTTAAATACCAATAAAGGATGACCAGTATATTATATATTTTTTTTAAAGTTCAAATGTATTTTATCTTGTGGTTTTGCTCATAAAGCAAAATAGGAAGAAAGGAAAACATTTAGCTTTTTTTCATCTTAGGACTTAGTTGGAGTTTTGCTGGTTAGTGGGATGGCAAGGGTCTTAGTAATGATTTTTTTAGGGGGTTATCACATTTTATTGGGACAGGACAAGCATTGGGAGCAGTGAGGGGGGAAGGATCGGAAAAGGACCTAAAGCCAGGAATCCAACTCAGATCACTGTGAACACCAGAGTGCTCTATGTCGGTGCACTTAACCAGGCTATTGGTGCCGACAGGATGGCAAGGTTCAAGTTTTCCAATTGCTGCTCTTCTTATGTCCTTCCAATACCCTAAGATGTAGAGTGCAAATTAAGACATTTTAGATGAAATCTGAAAGCTCTCACCATCCATAGTCAACAGTTAAAAGACAATACGAAGCTCCAAGAACACTTTTGTGCAGGGGTTCTCAACCTTTTTCACTTCAGGGCCCATCTCTTTCTATTCACCTTATTCTTTTGGCAAATTTGAGATCTGCAGTGTCTCACCACCCTAAAACCATCTAAATATGGGACTCTTTCTTTTACTATGCAGCAGTCTTTTTTTTGTATTCATACAGTCACTTTTGTTACCTTACTGTCTTTACCTTCTACAACTTTCCCTGGACTACAATAACCAATCATCAAATTTCTCTCTCCCAGTACTCTCTCCATAGATGCAAATTTGGTTTGTGAGTCTCAATGCTTTAACTTTCTTTACCTTCTCCTACTCCCTCAAACCTCACAACCATACTTAACAAATCAGACCTTGAGTCAACTCTATGATTCACCCATCTGAAATATTTTCTTTCTCTCATGATCAGTCAATTTCTTAATTCTAGCTCTCCTTATTACATCCTCCCATTCATTTTCTCCTTGGTCATCACTACACTGCATTTTTTTATCATCTTCTGGTTCATTCTGGCACCATCCTGCTATATTAGATGTTTTTTTTAAAGATTTTTTATACTTTAATAAGTTGGGTAATGTTTATTTATTGATGTTTTGATGTAATATTTAATCATCTATAACCTATTTTTTCTTTATATGAGCCCTTTTGGTTATGTGGATGTTTTCAGATTATACCCATTTCCATTACTCCTCACATTTGTCTTGTGTTATGTCATTGTGTGGAGGAAATTATGGTTATGGTTTATTAAATACACATAAAGGACATAAGCAGCTTTAAAATTGACACAGTTTTAATGTGACCTTTATATAGCAAAAAAGGGAAAAGGGAGGTGTACGAGTGCGAATTAAAAACCTGCTGAAAAAGAATCGCATTCCACTTCCAACTATACTTCTGGCGAACGTGCAATCCCTGAAAAATAAGATCGATGAATTACAGGCTAACATTCGTCATCTTCGAGAGTATAAAAATGCTTGCATCTTGGCACTGACCGAGACATGGCTTACTACAAAGGATACGGACTCCTCACTGGCATTAGACGGGTTTGATGCGCCGGTTCGGCTGGATCGGGACTGTGAGGTAACGGGTAAAAATCGGGGCGGTGGTGTCTGTCTCTACATCAATCGAGGATGGTGCACAAACGTGACAGTGAGAGAAAGAGTATGCTCTCCAGATATAGAACTGCTGTCTGTGTCATTAAGACCTTTTTATCTGCCAAGGGAATTCCCACAGGTTTTTATTACTGTGGTTTATATACCTCCGAAAGCAAATAGTATAAATGTCGCAGGTACTCTTAGTAAAGTCTTATCAAACTTGAAACAAATTTCACCGGATGCTCCGAACTTTGTTCTTGGGGATTTTAATAACTGTGATCTCAGGAAAACTTTGTGTGACTTTTATCAGTATGTAAATTGTCATACAAGATATGATAAGATATTGGACCTCTGTTATGGATCGATTAAAGGGGCAATGAAAGCTGTAGCGGGTCCACCAGTCGGCTTCTCTGATCATAACGTGGTACACCTCCTCCCAGTATATAAATCTGTGCTGAGGAGGGAGAAGGTGCGGAAGAGGGAAATTAAAGTATGGTCAGAGGACAATTCACTGGCCCTTCAGGGTTGTTTCGATTGTACAGACTGGTCCGTTTTTAAAGAGACATCTGAAAGTATTGATGAACTTACAGAAGTAGTGTGTGATTACATATCTTTTTGCACAGATATGATTATCCCTCACAAAACTGTTATTGACTTTCCAAATAACAAACCTTGGCTGTCAAATGACACAAAATCTCTCCTGCAAAGTAAACATAAATATTTTAAACAGGGTGATATGAGCTCAGTTAAGCAATTAAAAAAGGCAGTGAGAGTGCAAATAAACAAGGATAAAATTAGGTATAAGGACAAAATTGAGAATCAGCTGAGCAGTAATAATTTAAGATCAGCCTGGCAAGGGGTGAAGGCAATGGCTGGGTGTAAAGAAGATAGAGGGGGCAGTGAAATCAATTTAAATGGTTTTAGTTCTGCGAGAGAGTTTGCTGAGGAACTAAATACATTTTACTTAAGGTTTGATGAGGATGATTTTAAGTCAGAAAATGACAATTTAAAACAACATCTGTCATGTAGTAACTCCGTAAACATTAGTAGAATTCAGGTCAAAGGCCTCCTTCAGAGAACTAATACTAAAAAAAGCCCGGGTCCTGACAATATTGGTGGTAGGGTGCTACATACGTGTGCGGAACAGCTTTCTGAAATATTTCATTACATTTTTTCACAGTCTCTTATGCTACAAAGGGTCCCTGAAATCTGGAAGAAATCTGTTATTGTTCCTATAGCTAAAACCAAGTTTCCCCGAGAGTTAAATGATTTTAGACCTGTTGCTCTTACTTCATTAGTCATGAAGTGTTTTGAGAGATTTATTAAAGGTGAGATTTTATTGCAGTCAAAGGATAAATTTGATCCATTGCAGTTTGCTTTTAGACAGAGCAGGGGAGTTGAAGATGCCAATCTTACAATGTTAAATTACCTGTTTAATCACCTGGAAAAGCCTAAGACTCATGCCAGATTGTTGTTTATTGATTTCTCTTCTGCTTTTAATACTATGAAGCCACATTTGTTGGTGGAGAAATTAATTTCTCTTTTTAACTTGGATCTTAATATTTGTGGATGGATTCTTGATTTTTTAGTTGGACGTCAACAGTGTGTCAGAGTTAATGGTGCTCTTTCTGACTTCCAGTTTTGTTCCACTGGGTCACCTCAAGGTTGCTGCCTCTCACCTCTTTTGTTCATCATGTATACTAATGACTGTCGTAGTATTCACAGGGATTGTCATATCATTAAATATGCAGATGATTCTGTGATTGTAAGTCTCCTCCACGATCAGGATTTGGGGCATGGTCCTGCTGTGCAGGAGTTTACTTCCTGGTGTGATAGATTTTCTCTCCAGTTGAATGCAAGTAAAACAAAAGATATGGTGATAGATTACAGGAAGGCTTCTCCAACCCCAAACATAACTAATATTAAAGGCTTGGACATTGAAATTGTTGACACACATAAATATCTAGGGGTTGTTATTGATAATATGTTGACATTTCAACCTAACACCCAGGCTGTATATAAAAAAGTCCAACAAAGACTGTTTTTTCTGAGGAAACTTAGATCATTTCAGGTTTCTACCTCTATGATGACGCTGTTTTATAAACAATTTATCGAATCTGTTTTATCTTTTTGCATTGTAGCTTGGTACGGCAATCTGAGTGTGTCAAGCAAGAACAGGTTGAGCAGCCTGGTGAAGGTGGCAGGCAAGATCATTGGTTTTAATCAGACTGGTCTAATGGTAATCTACCAAAATCATGTAATAAGGAGAGCTCAGGGTATCCTATGCACCCCGGATCACCCACTGTACTCTGTATTTCAGCTGTTGCCATCAGGACGTCGTTTTAGGGTTCCTATTTGCAGGACAAATAGAACCAGAAATTCTTTTATAATGGTGGCCATTAGGTCATTAAATGAGTCCAGGGGGGAGGGGGATGTTTCTATATATTGATGTATGGATGTTGTATAGTAGTATTTTTTTTTTTATTTTTATTTTTTAATGTGTACATGGAACTTCGCCTGTGTATGGTACCTTGTTGCAATTTAGTTTCCCTACGGGATAATAAAGCTGAGTCTGAGTCTGAGTCTGAGTCTGTCAAAAGTAATTTTTAAGGTTGAAGAAATGTCCATTAACAACATAAATGTAGGGGGAAAGGGACCAAAATCCCACACAGCACAGAAATAGTACACAGCCAGAGTTCAGTTACAAAGAAAAATATGACAAAGAGAAAAAGTGTCTTCATGCCAGAGGAAGAACATCCTTCATACATTCAGAAACATCAACCACAAGCAAACAGTAGCTGCTGATCACAGTTTATTTGAAGTTTCATATTGTATTTGCAACATACACTCATAATAAAATCCAGGTTTGTTCTCTTTCAAATCAATCTGCAATTCACTCAGACTTGCGTCACACTTTAATGGCATAAGTCCATTATCAGTAAAGTGAGTGACTTATATTTCAATGTGAAATAAAATACAAGCTAATAATATGTTTCACATAGTTTATTTTCTGAAATAATTTAATAAATTAAGAACAGTCTCATTCAGGTTTCTCTACATAATAGTTATGCTTCTATTTGACAACATAACATTTAAATATTAAATTTAAATAGGCTTAACTTAGTAAATGTCACATTTTCAAAATACAACAGCAAAACTTTATAACAAGGTTAAAAATAACTTCATGGAAATATAATGATATGTCATAATGAGTTTACTCTTAGATATTCTTGATTCACAATCTGTCTGGAGCTTAAGCAGATCCCTCCCCATTAGTTTGCTCACTAATGGATGACGTTGGTTCTGGCGTGAATGTCAGTGGTGGCGTGGATGTCAGTGGTGGCGTGGATGTCAGTGTTGGTGTAGATGTCAGTGTTTGCGTGGATGTCTGTTGATTGGTTTTGAAATTTCTGCTGTTAAAAAAGCAATAAATAAAATAAATTACAAACAATTAAACAGCTTGAACAAAATAATATTAAAGCTCCTATTTTGCTACAAGTTGTATCAAAATAGTTTTGTTTAACTTACATAAACTGCATGACTTTCCTCCGCACCCATGGCTGTCTGGGGTCAGAGCAGAAATCCCCTCGATCAGTCTCAAAGCTGTCAAAGAGAATGAAAACATAAAAAAAAAATAAACTAAACTAAATAAAGTTGCTTTTATATTTATTTCACATTAAATTAAAAAGAAATTTCAATTAATGGATTTAAATAAATGTGAAATATTTTTTTTATTCAAATGTTGATTTTTTTTATAAAGCATTCTCCAATAAAAGTAGCTTTTCCAAAAAATGTTATCTTTTTTTTTTTTTTTTTTTAAGAAATGAAGCCTTTCTTACATGATGGCCTTCACACATGGAAGACTTTGATTTTGCATCCTGACACCGATGATCGGATCAGTCACCACTACTGTGGAGACTGATTTACAGCAATTTGTCCCCTTTTCTTCAATGGCATCTGCAAAGACAGAAAACAAGATAAACCTCAATATTTAGCTTTTTTTTCAGGTAGAATAATATAAAAACAGTTAAGAGTGCTTTACCTGTTACACCCCAGATAACAGATGCAATAACAACAATTGTCAAACTCCTCACGAGGATTCTTTGTGTTTCCATTGTCACAGTCGTTCTTAAAATCTGAACTCTCGCTTCTTGTGTCTGAGAGAGAATGCATTCAGGACTCGTACTAGTTCGTCTTAAGTAGTCAATAAAGCGGAACTTGAATGCATAGGCTACATCCTCTTAACTGCGGCCACATTTATTTTTGTAGATGATTTCGTCATTGTATTTGGATTTCCATTTGGTTCCATGAAGGGAGTGAAGTCATTTTTCACAGTAGATGTGAAATGTGAACTGCTCAATCAAAATATTCAAATGCAGATGGGAGATCTCTGAAAAAAGAGCTTCTCGATTTAATGTTTAACATTACAGTAGGTGTCAGCAATTTAATAGATAGAAATTCCTTGTATGCTTGGCAAAATAAATAGTATTTATTTTTAAATGTCAATAGATAGTGTACATTAGATTAGATTTTTCATTGGCTAAAAGTATTTCATCTTGAAACGCTGCTCATTTGAATAAAGCAAAATAGGAAGGAAGGAAGAGAGCTGACCATTTACTATTTCTTCATCTTTGGGGTTTGTTGGGGAAATTTTCTGGTAAGTTAGCAGTATGGCAAGGGCCTAGTTTTCCATTTCACAATGTTTTCTCTCTTAGTTTCTCCATATGGTCAGTTTCTCTTGAAATACAAGACTGTTTCACTGGCAGTATGACAGCATGCTTACTGAGCGATTTTAACACACATAAAATACAAGGTTAATGGGTGAGTTCACCCAAAAATGAAAATTGTATTAATAATTGCTCACCCTCATATCCTTTCCATCCCCTGAGATGCAGAATTATGCAAATTAAGACATTTTATATGAAATCTGAGAGCTCTCTGACCTTCTATAGGCAACAACAGTTCTAAGATAATACGAAGCTCCAAGAACACTTTTGTGCGCCAGAAAAACCTGTAAAATAACCAATTTCTTTACTTTCATGTTAGGTCAGGGTGCGCACAACAGACAATACAATGTATATATTTGCCATTAGATACAAAGGCATTAGGGTGTTTTTGGAGCAAACAGTGCTGGACAACAGGGTTAAGGATAAAAATGCAGTTTATTCATAAGATTAGTCAGACAGGCAATGGTAAAACAGGAGTAAACAGATACATACAGATAATTCAGAATCGTGAATGGTCAATACAGTTGGCAAGGAATCAAAACGAGTTAACAAGGCAAGGGTTCAAAACATGGCTATAGGCTAGACGAGAAGAGAATGCTGCGTAGTGTTCCAAGACAACAAGACTCAGCAACGTATGTGTTTGTGTGCTATATATATATGGTCCATGTAATCAGTTTTTAAGCAGCTCCCTGCTGTGTGTGTGTGTAATAAAAAGAAGAACTGGAACAGGTGTGAGTGTGTGGTGGATTGCAGGATTTGTAGTTCCTTTGGTTACAGGATTGTCTGGGTGATGGTGAATGTTCTCCAGGGTTAAATCGCTGGTGATTGTGACTGTTTGTGGCAAACATTTTTGTGTGATTACATTTGAACCACTTAAGACACATGAAATGTCTTTTTTTTATGTCTCAGGATTGTTGATGTCTATGGAGGTTTTTTTTTTTTTAAGATGAATGTAGGTATCAGGGTTTTGGAACAGCAGGAGGGTGAGTAAATAATAACAGCATTTTCATTTTTGGGTAAAATAACCCTGTAATGTTATTGAGTTATATAATAGTTTGTGTAATATAATATAATGTTTAATAACTAAATACCTTAGATAAAACTGTAAATATATTTTTGTTAATGTGTTAATTTGTCTTCTCAAAATAATTGAGAATTAATGTTCAGTGCTGTTTTGGATTCAATAGAATTCATTGTATTGACATTAACACAAAAACAGAGGTCACACTTTATTTTGATGGTCTGTTTGTTGAATTTAAGTTACATTGCATCTACATGCCAACTAATTCTCATTAGATTATAAGTAGACTGTTAGGTTGGGGTTAGGGTAAAGCAAAATAATCTACATTATCATTTTAAGGTCATGTATATCGTGTAGGATGTGCGTGTTGATATCTTATGACCTGAGGCTGTGATGATGTTTCTATTTGAGGTTAAAATCTGTCCCACAGCTATATTTACTTTACAAGGCCACCATCGCACCACCTACACTGTTTGTCGTTTAGTTTAGAAGTATTATGATTGCAACAATTCTAATATGAAAGCATCAGCTCTTGCTATATAAACACAGTCAGTCAGATCTAGTAATCATCACTAATCATCTGATGAGAGTAAGGAAAGATGGCTGAAAGACTAAAGTTGAGTTTGGCTTTAATTGATACTGATCATCTTATCTTGTAAAATGTGCTCATTGTATAAATGGTATGCCAGATCACAAACATAAATGGACATTCAAATGCTGTTTCAATGACCTCAATATTGTAAGAATGAGGTTTAACTACAGTGGTTCTAACCGTAGTTTTGCCTAATAACTTAAACAAGTCAGTATGATTATGAAAAGCTTGACATTTCTAGTTAAAACATTCTTCTGCAATCTTATACCAAAACTGGAAATGAGGGCAGTTATAATAGCCTAATATGTGGGAGAGCATTACTATTATGTGATATTACAAGGCAATTTAGTGTTAAAGTTAAATCAAAAGTAATTCACAGAGTGCTTGAAAATGAAATGATTTAATAAGAATAATTTGCTGTGATTACAACTGAGTTATAAAATAACAGCATAGAATTGTCAATTCCTTGACAATATGACCAAAGCTCAAAAACTGAGCCATTCAAACTGACCAATGAAGAGCTTCATCAGTATGTGACCACATCATAAAAAACCCTAAATCCACACATCTTACCCAGGCGCTTTTTTTAGCAGCACTTCTGCTTTAAAACGTGTATGGGCCTTTTAGGGAAAAATACATGTTTGCACCAAAAAACTAATGCATGTAGTCAATTTAATCATTCCAATGTTGATTGTAGCTTGCTTATACATGCAAATTATGCTACATGCAATATCTCCCAACATCAAAAAAAACAAACAAACAAAAAAAAAAAAAAAGATGGAAAAAAATACACAACTATAAGCATGTTATAGGCTGGGCTCTGTAGTTGTAACTTGGGATGCCAGTATCAGTATTAGATTCAGTTCTGTGCTTTTGTGTTTATTTCCCGAGCATGGTGCTCTGATCATTTTGAATAGCTCTTATTATTAATATTTGTATTATTATTATTATTATTATTGTTATTACATTTTATTTTTGCTAGAAATAAATAAAATTTCAGAAGGTCTAAACCATACCTAACAACACTCCTGTTTTTCTCGGTAGTCTCCCGTATTTTACACCCATCTCCCACCACCCTCCCGTCTTGTTATCTATACTGGAAAACTTTTGTAAATTTACAGAATTCCCTCTTTTTGGTACAGTCTCCAACTGATATAGTATCCAATTGTTCTACATTGTCCCTCTGTATTCTCCTACCTTGTCAAATTGTCCTACCTCCCGTTCAAAAAGTAGCACCTGAACAAGCTAATCAAGCTCTTACTTGGTATACTTGAAACATCCAGGCTGGTGTGTTGAGGCAAGTTGGAGCAAAACCCTGTAGGGACACCAGCCCTCCAGGACCAGGATTGGTGACCTCTGATCTAAACACTCTCAAAAACTCTTTGCACATTCACCACATGGAGAATTTACATCTTAATTGGAACCCAAGAGCAAAATTCATGTTAAATCAATGATGTCAAATCACTTTCATTTGAATCACCTTGTGAATTAAACCTGCCTGGAAGACAGCTTACTCGTGTGAAGCTCTTATGTTTGGGTTTCTTGAGTTTTTTTAACACAAAGGAAGTTATTTTGAAAAATGCTAGAAACCTGTAACCTCTGACTAACATTGTATTTGTTTTTCCTACTTTGGATGTCAATGGCTTTTTTCAAAATGTCTTCTTTTGTGTTCAACACATAAAAAACTCATAAACGGATATAACTTCACACAGATTTGTGTCACTTGTATAGTTTTGAATGGGGAAAAGTGTTACGGTCAATATGGCAAATAAAGCCCCACCCTCTAGTAAAGGAGACAAACATCGATCACGATAGACTGACAATTTTCCGTTTGTTCGTTTCTAGGTGAGTTTCTGCCGATTGTGTGTGATTCGAACATTTACAAATGAAACTAAAGAGACAGTTGTTGTTACAGTAATTTTAGTGGTGATTCCTTATATGAATTTTATTATAAGCTTGGTAAGCAATTTTGGAGAATTTAATGTTTCCTCATTTAGACAGAATGCCTGAGCATACTGCTCGAGAGGTGTTTCAAAGATGGCCACAGAGTAAAATGACTTGCCTTAAAGGGACTTTGCTTTAAAATCGGCTTTAATAATGCTTATTATTGACTGACACTGATGATGTATATGATTCTCATAAGATTCTAATGGTATAATAACCTTGGATAAAAATATCAGGTTTCACGGTATTGTGATTACCACTGTAAAATATGTGCTTTTTAAATGTCTGGGTAAAAAACTAAAACTTTTTTCCCCTTTGAAACATTTAAACTATGTTGTAACTGTAAACATGTTACACTAAATAATTCAAATAACAATAATAATAATAATTCACTGACATTTGCTGTTCTCGTTACAATTTAAAATGGCATCTTTGGATATCTTTTCTGCTGGAGATGCAGTTGTCCTAAAAACATTAAAATAAAAAAAATCTACATACAGTACCAATATGAACAGTATAGCAAAACATTTTGGCGTTTTTAAAACCTTGACTTTTCAAACTGCTATACCTTGAAAACGATTATCGTCTCATGCCTAATATGCAACTCAGTTATAACTATCTCTTAAATCTGTGTCATGCTTAAAGAAAATTGAGGTTGATCCCTGTTTGAACACTATGTATTGAGAGAGAAATTAGATTAGAAGCAAGACTAAGTGCTTGTGTGTTATTTTTACTATTATACAGTATGTTACGTTTTTGGTGGGAGTTCAGTTAGCAAACAGCTAACATAAAATACCTTTTCATGTAGTTATACTTTAGTCAAGTTGTTTCTGCTGATCTTTTCAAAGTAAATCAGCAAATGCACATTCTTAGACATGTCTGACAATTACTAGAGGAAGATGATGCACAGTTCCCATCATTAGGGTGTTACAGAGAAATGGAACGTATGACACAGTCGTTTCATCTGACAGTCATAGAGTGTGTGTGTGTGTGTGTGTGTGTGTGTTCATGTTCATCTTGATTACTGTGACCTCTGCATAAAATCTGGCTCAGAAAGCTACTGAGACACACACAAACCACAAAGACCCTCCTTAGATAGTCTGATTCTTTCCAATCATTTTATTAGATGTTGCTCATTTACTTTTGCTCTACATGAGTGACAGTATTATTGTGATTGCGGTGTTTACATGTCTGGACTGCACTTTAATAATGTGACTAAAATACTTCACCATGTCTTAATTTGATTTCTGTTTAGTTTGATTATGACCTAAATTAATCAAAAATCGCTGTTTACATGGAGTACTTAATCATATTAAAATCGGAGCATTGGCGTCCATGTAAGCTTACTCATTGTGAGGTGGAAGTAGAAAATAACTTATAATACTTTCATTCAGTTAAACTGATTTCAGAGAAATATTTGTAACACTTTTGTAACTACACACTATGAATCATTTGTTAAGCATTAGCAAATAGTTTACTCATCATCTGTTAAGCATTAGCTCTACATTATAAGACATTAGTAAGCAGTTACTAACTACAAACAAATGATGTGTTATTGACTTAAAAGTCCATTTATAATATTTTTAATAACTTCACTTTCATACTTTGTTACTGATTAATTTTTCATTACTAAATTAAGTATTGCAGTATTTACAAATCACGGTCACACTTTACAATAAGGTTCATTAGTTAATGTTAATTAATGCATTTACTAACATGAACAAACCATGAACAATACATCTACTACTGTTTTTGTTCATGTTAGTTAACGTTAACGAAAATACAGTAGTTCATTGTTAGTTCATGTTAACTCATGGTGCATTAACTAATGTTAACAAGCATGGACTTGGATGTTAATAATGCATTATTTAATGTTCAATTATGATTAATAAATGTTGTACATGTGTTGTTCATGGTTAGTACATGTTAGTAAATGCATTAACTAATGAACCTTATTGTAAAGTGTTACCTTTTTGAGTACATTAGTAAACGTTAGTTAATGCATTAGTTAACATAAACTAACAATGAATAACGCATCTATTAAGCCTTACTTACCCTTTGTTAATGCTAACTAAACATTTATTTATGTGTTAGCTAAAGCATTAGTAAACATGATCTAACAGTAAACAACGCCTTTGTGCAGCATTACTTAATCTTGTTTATGTTAATTTACACTTAATGGATCTTTTTTACATGAACAGCTTAATTAGTTAATGTTTACTTAATACATTAACGGTGTACACTTAACAATAAGGTTCTCAATTCTATTAACAAATGCTTTATTAATGATAAATCGTTTTAGTAAATAGTTAACAAACATGAATAACAGATGAAGCTGAGGTTTCAATGTAAAACACTTCAACAGAGCACCCCTTTGTCTCTGACGCTGATCAGGAACTATACACCTATCATAAGCTCTACCAATTGGTATATATTAGTATTTGAGTAGTTAAAATGAACAAAGTTTTTGTATTTGAACCTGATTTTTTTTGTTTATGTTAACTAACACAACTAACATTGTAAGTTCTTATGAACAAGGATTTGGTATTGCTTTATAAATGTGTTGTTCATTAATAGGTTAAGTTATCTAATTGTCTATTAACAAGTACGTTAGTGCAGGGGTTCTCAACCTTTTTCACTTTGAGGCCCACCTTTTCCTCTGAAAACTTTTTAAAGGATTTAACCAATTGTCTAGAGAAAAAGGTTATTTTAAAGCTTTGTTTATTGGCAAAACATTTATTTTGCCTTTTGTTATTCCCTTATATATATATACACACACACACACATACATACATACATATATATATATTTATATATACATGTGTGTGTTTGTGTGTGTGTGTGTATGTGTATATAATGGCAGAGGCAGTTTTAAAGCTCCTGACTTTTCTAGTAATTGAGCCTTTTCTTCAGTAAAGGAACCTGACAGGAATACAAGAGATGGCAAAAACACTGCTGCAGCTTTGAATCAGACCTCTATTCATCTATTGATCTATATTCATTAAAATAAACAACCTAACCCTAAATGTAAACTTAAAATACAGTAAAAACTGTCTATATCTGTTGAAACACATCAATCTGAAGGTGGTTTGGTTTGTAGCTGTACATTTCTAGTAACAGTGAACAGCTGTTCACTACTGAAACACCACCAAGTCTTGCTAGATCCTCTGGACACGCCTTCAAGCTAAAGAGAATTGGGACACCCCTACCCCTTCACGGGAACACGCAAATTGAGGGGCAGGGGTAAGGAGAAGGGCCAAGGGGCCTAAGAAATGCTGAACAAAGTCCTTGTTTACTGTTTGATCATGTTTACTGATGCTTTAGCTAACACATAAATGAATGTTTAGTTAGCATTAACAAAGGTTAATCAATGCTTAATGGGTGCTAACTAATGCATTAGTGTTAACTAATGCATTGATTAACATTAACTAATGCACCCTCAATGTATAGTGTAACAGATTTTTTTTCTGTAAAAAAGGCCAACTTTAAGTAAGAATTTATTCAAAGTTTCTCTTTATCTGCACACACACTTGACTGTATTTGAGTTGTTGACATGACTTCTTTTTCACTTTCACACATGGCAAAAATGAATATAATTTGTATTGTCTTTAATTAATATGCAGTAAATGGTTAACATTTCTTTTTCTTCCATTAACCTCTTGTTATAGTAATTTAGTTAGTTGAAGGACTCATTCAAGATCATGTGACTGGAGCCCCCTGTGAAACCCATGATGTGCCCCTATTAGATCTCAGAATGGTACATATTTCACATACTTTTATTGAAACACTATGATGTTATTAAGTTTTGACAATCCAGTTTAATGAAAATGTCCAACAAGTCTGACAAGTCATTGGGAAAAGATTGGTCATAATTTCATCTAAAACAAATAGCACTCTATAAAGATAAGTGTTTTCCCAGAGATGGGTTGCAGCTGAAAGGGCATTCGCTGCATAAAAACTTGCTGGATAAGTTGGCGGTTTATTCCGCTGTGGCAAACCCCGGATTAATAAAGGGACTAAGCCGACAAGAAAACGAATAAATGAATGACAGATAAGTGTACAAAAAATAAGATAAATCCCTCTCAGGCTATTTGTATATTATTGAGAGTCGCTTTTCTTTATTTTTACTACTGTATGTCATACCATATGATACATTTTACAGTACAGTTCAGTAAAAAGTAAACAAAAAATTGTATTTTCTCCAACATCAAACTTAAAACTACATAAATATATCTATTTTACCCCCCCAAATGTCAAAAACTTAAGCAGTTTATGTTTAGAAATTGAACTGATGTCATTGAGAAAATTAAATTATTATTAACTAAACAAAACCAAATATATTAAGCAAAAACAGTTTTATTGAAACTGGGTAATGCATTAAAATAATATAAGAAAAAGAAAAAATACAAGACAAGACAAAGTGATAACCACAGTTAAACTACATGGCAGAGAGCAAAGAAAAAAGAAAAGAAAATGGCAGATTATTTTCTTTGTGCAATAGATTCAACATATTTTTTTCCTGCACAGAATCATGCATTTACAGTTTATAGTAGAATTTTGCAGTACAGTATAACATGACTGTATGAAAATCTCTTTTTTTCTGTAGTTCCTGCATAGTGAAGATCACGTTCTGGTTGATGTTCACAGATGTCCAGTCCCAATGTGTGCATTATTAGGTTTATTTATACACTGTACTCCATCCTGTTAAATAAAAACAGAAGAAAATCTGTGGCTTTGCACTTGATATGCCAATATACAGAGCTTAGCATATACTAGTACACCCCACACAAATCTATCTTTTAAATTAATATTTTTAATAGGATGCTTTACAATATATATCAGTTTGGTCAGTACTGAAGCCAAATCTCAAGCTAGTCTAACAAAGTAACATACTATAACACTCCATAAACTCGTACACCCATATTTATCTATTTGAGAAAAATATTAAATACAGTCTAAGAAACCAAAATATATCAAATTTAGTTGAAATTTTGTAGTTTGTGATTTGTATTTTATTTTAATCTGTTATCTTTCTAATTCTAGAGATGTTTAGTGACAAAAATATTATTTTTATAATTGTTTTTAATTTTTATAAAATCTATTTTGGTCAAATGCATCAGAATTTATTACCTATATTAACTGAGAAATGTATAAGAACATTCATTTTCAGAAGTGGGTGTACTCTTTTATGCTGAGCTCTGTACGATTGTTTGGATAAACCTATAAGAGGTTTTTGTATTTTATAAAATTACAACGGTTCCATATTACAGTATCTGTAAGTTTTAACCTCTTCTAGACGTTTTATTCTTTCACTGAGCCACGGAGCTGTCAGATCTATGCAGTACATCCTGTTCATGTCATCAACGAAACTGTAAAGATTAAATAAAAATACATTTACAAATACGTCTACTGCTCTTTGACCAGGAGTTATTAAGCAGATTACATTTTTGAAAGCTTTTGGACTGACTTACAGCACACACTTAAGACAGTCACTTGTTTCTTGAAGGAAGTAACAGCTATTTATTTTGATCCGTGGTTCATTTGTTGTAAGTGTCTTGCAGCAAACTGGTTCTTTAAGGTCCGAATCAGTGGCTGCAAATCAGACAGAAAAGAAACCTCCAGAAATAAAATACTTACTAATTTTAGCTTGACTTGAGGACTTCAGCTGTATAAGCACTAAAGGCCCATTCACATCAAGGCAGATCAGGATAAAGATACAGTCCGAAAAATCATTTAAATGATGAGCTCACATCAAAACTCCAATAATAGCAGCAAAGAGAAGCTACAGTATCTACATTGGAAGTAAATCAAAATGTGGATCAACATTGTCCTAAGACACAAATATGTGTTGTCCACTTCCAAATGTTGACTACTATATTGCAATTAAATGACTGTCAGACCACTTTAATTCTACACTGTTAACAATTTTAGTCAATATCACAAAATTGAACTGTAATATGAACTGTATTTTACTGCAGGACAGTTATGAAGTATGTTATTGTGTTTTAAAATTGCATTGTAAAAACGACAGGATATTTTATAGTAAAAATATACAATACTATAATACATATACAGTCAGATAAATGGTGCTGTAAATGTAAATGCAGTATATTTACTGTAATTGATTTACAGTAAATTACTAGCAAGCTGCTGCCAGTATGTTAATGTAGATTCCATAGGAAATTGTTTACAGTGTAACTGATGAATAATAAACATTGAAAGTTTAAGGTTTTAGAAGGCTAAAAAAACTGCAGCATAAGTTTATAATAAACAGAACAATATGTAATTCACTGATTTCAGAATTAATATAGTCATATATTATTATACTTACCATCCTGGGTGAGAACAGGGTGCGCAACCTGCAAAAGATGATCTATAAAAAAATAATAAAATGTGAAAATACTTAAAGTGAGATCAATTTGCTTGAATATTAAAATGACATTCGATCATTAGATCAATGTTTCTTAACCCACTAATTTATGGAGTAGAACATAAACCTTTTTTCCTAAAATGATAACAAATATATTTGCATGCAGTAAAGTATACTCACCTCCTGATGTAAAAGCACACAGGAGCAAAAGCAAAGCAGACGAAATCATCATTTGATAAGAAGCTGAGAACAGACGCATGATGGCTGAATGATTTCACGAATGATCTTCTGCTTCTGATCCACTCTTGCTATTTATTTGACCAGAAGGAGGAAGGGTTGTCTTTTTTCGTAATTCACAAGAATTATGTGAATGGAAAAACATGGATGATCATTCCGGGTAGTCCTTACTCCATAGTGAAATAGCCAAATGTACATTTTTGTGATGTGACAAATCTAGAATTTGCAATCATCATCATGTGTAGGGATTCTGAAATGTGTCTTCGGACAAGCCTAAGCATAACTAACGGTGTCCACATGACTTCTACCAAATGATTAAATTACATAAGCTTAAAGACATCAGCAATACAATAAATAAGGTGACATTTGTGTTTGCTAAGCTCAACACAAATGTTGTGGTTGTGTTAATTGTGTTATAGGTTATCCCATAAGAAGGTTTTTTTTTTGGTTTTTTGGTTGATGGCAAAATGTGTGTTTTATGTGATAACATCTAAAGAAGAACAAAGTTAAACGAGAATCAAAAATGCATGTGATATTAGGATTGTTTTGAGGAAATTTAAATCAAATTTTTTTCTAAATGTATTTGCATTTAGTCAGATGTATAAAAAAACTAACAGTTTTCCATTAACAAGAAACCTAAAAATACATGTGCACAGCATAAATTTTACATTTATTAATTTAAAAGAGGCTTTTATCTATAGACTAGAATGAATGGGGATAAAAGAAGCACATAAGCAACCCATCAGTGGACAGCGATACAATAATAGGCACTATTTGAATGACTTACTACAAGATTAAAGGGTCATGAAACCCCCTCGTTTCAGCAGGGTGTTTTCACACCTCTTCTTTGGAAAAAGTCAGAAAAGTGGGCGTGTCCAGCTCTGTTTAGGGGGGAGTGTCGGAGGAAGAAAAGTGGGATGGTGTGGGAGTGTCTATTTGGGCACGCGCGAGTTTCAGAGTCAAAATACACACACACACACACACACACACACACACACACACACACACACACACACACATACGTACAGGAGAATGTGATGGTGTTTAACCTACATGGACATCTGTAGTCGAATTATTAGCCAAATTATTAAATGGTGGACTTTAACTGCAGTTTGGCTCTTTCATTCAGGGAATTCATTCATGCCCCTCGCGACACACGAGATATTTGATTCGAGGAGCTGCTCTAAGCGTGTATTTTTCATGCAATGTTTGATACCGCACGGCGAATGAGAGAAAAAAACCCTCTGCATTTCTCAGAAACTTAGATGCACACGACAGGTAGTGTCAGAAAGCCGCGCGTGTTATTCCGGTCACTAAATGCGTTAAAAACCCTACACGAGGTTAAAGTTTGGTTGTGGTGCTAACGTGTTTACACTCTGTGCAATAGTTTGTTAGATACGAACAAACTGAATAAACAAAGAGCACTGCTCGCTCACTTACCAAATCTATAGAGACAGGACAATCACCATCAACTAGAGCCGCGTCTTTATGAAGAGAATACTACAAACGATTCCAGATCCCAGCGTTTGCAGATGAGAACAGCTCTCAGGTAAACAATAATCCTCCTTAGACACGTAAGTTATTGTTGTCGCGCGTGCCGCACACTGTAATCCACACGTGAGTCTGAGCTCTCACAGAGAGAAAATGAAAACGAAACTTAACTGCAGCAAACTATAAAAGCAACACTTCACGCTTGTTTTGCCAACACAACGTGGCGTCTCTGTCCTGAAAACACGGTCATAGTAATGAATATTAATGAAGTTGCACTATAGAGCGCGCTGATTGGTTTGACCCAAGCCTTACTCATGCATTAATGCAACACACTGTAAGACGTAATAAGACACACTCTGGCACAGACGTCCAGTCTGCACGCTGGAATACACGCTATTATGTCATGGCCGTGACGCAGCTTCAAAAATTCGTTTCAAACAGGAAGTACGAATTTGCTTGAAATAACGCAAAAACAACCAATTTACACTTTTTAGTGAAATATAGGTGTCCTAATAGTGTTTTTAGCAGTGTGGGACACATATACGACTGCCAACAGCTCAAAAAATGTGTTTTGGTGTTTCGTGACCCTTTAAGGCAATAAATCTGTTAAGAAACATGTTATAAATAAGTCAGATTTGAGATGAATTTTAAAGGTCTGAAGTGTGAAAATAATCCAGAGTTTTTGTAGTTCATTCCGAAATGTGGCAGCAAAGGCACAGAAAGCCCTACCACCCACACCAGTTAGCCAGAATTTGGGTACTGAAAGCAAATTCTCAGAGCTTGATAGGAAGAAATGTGCTAAACTATCATGGGTATAAAATTTAAACTCTTAAATTGAATACAGTAATGGGGAGTTAATGTAAATCAAGATTTTTGCTTGTAAAATTGCTGCAAAGATGGAATAATATTCGCTGTTTAGTTAATCTAAGTTCATGAGCAGCTAAATGTTTACAGTACCTTTGAAATATAAAAAAGGTTGTGACCTGCCAATATTGTCGAGTTTGACTTCTTGTCTTATGTATCTGAGGTTTAAATAAATACTTTTTTCGTTTGCAACCAAATTAACAGTTAATATTACAATATTACAAAGGTAAAAAAACATGATTTGATTTTGATTTGATTGATATGGGATTTAAATGTAGATTATACAGTAGTTCTACAAAACTATATGTAAAATAGAAGAGGGATGAACTATAGCTCATCTATCATAATGGAGTAGTCAGTTTGGGAAGAGACTTGAGATTTAGAAACACCTGCTAACACCAAATGAAGTTAAGTTTCCAACAATGAAGATAAATCACTCTCATGCTATTTGTGTATTATTATAAGTTGTTTTTCTTTATTTTTGCTATGTCAAGTCAAAGGACAACTTTTACAGTACAGTTTAGTAAAAAGTAAACCAAAAAGCTTTTCTCAAATCTATTATATCCCAGCACAGAATTGTGTGTTTACAGTTTAAGGCAGGAATATGTTGTAAAGTAACACTACTGGATAAAAATCTCTTTCTGGTGTAGTTCCAGCATAGTGAAGATCAAGGTCTGAGTGAAGTTCTCCGATGTCCAGTCCTAATGTGCTTTTGTTTTTATACACTTTACCCCATTCTGTTGAATGAAAACAGAAGACAAACTGTGGCTTTGCGCTTGATATGCCAATATACAGTGCTTAGCATATATGAGTACACCCCACACAAATCTATCTTTTAAATGAATACTTTTTAACAGGACGCTTTACAATATATATTTGTGCATTTACAAGAGTTTGGTCAGTACTGAAGCCAAATCTGGAGCTAGTCCAACAAAATAACTTACAATAACTGTCCAAAACTAGTACACCCACATTTATATGTTTTGGAAAATTATTAGATCAAATAAAAACAGCAAAAATCGAGAAAAAAAACAAACAATTTATGAAATTAAAATGTTGTAGTCTGTATTTTTTATTTATTTAAATGTATTATCTTTCTATTCTTACAGATGTTTGGTGAAAAAAATAAAAAATAAATAAATAAATAAATAATAATAAATTATATATATATATATATACATATATATATATATATATATATATATATACAGTTGAAGTCAGAATTATTAGCCCCCCTGAATTATTAGAGTTTATTTATTCCCCAATTTCTGTTTAATGAAGAGAAGATTTTTTTCAACACATTTCTGAACAAAATAGTTTTAATAGCTCATTTCTAATAACTTATTTTATCTTTGCCATATTGACAGTAAATAATATCTGACTTGATATTTTTCGAGACTGCTTAAAGCAACATTTAAAGGCTTAACTAGGTTAATTAGGTTAACTATGCAGGTTAGGGTAATTAGGCAAATTATTGTATAACAATGGTTTGTTCTGTAGACCATCTGAAAAATAATTAGCCTAAAGGGGCAAATAACTTGTCCTTAAAATGGTGTTTAAAAAATTAATAACTGCTTTTATTCTAGCCAAAATAAAACAAATAAGACTTTCTCCAGAGAAAAATGATCAGAGATACTGTGAAAATTTCCTTGCTCTGTTAAACATAATTTGGGAAATATTAAAAAAATTAAAACAAATTCAAAGGCAGGCTAATAATTCTGACTTCAACTGTATATAACCTATTTTGTTCAAAAGCACCATAATATGTTACTTATATTTATCGAGAAATAGATAAAAATATTAATTTTCAAATTGGGGTGTACTCATTTATGCTTGCATAAACCATAAATACATTTTTCTATTCTATCAAATTATAATGGTTCCATATCACTTATTTTATCCACAGTTTAAAAAAATTGTAATCTGTTTATTCTCACCTCTTCTAGACGCTTTATTCTTGCCTCAAGCCATGGAGCTGTCGGATCTATGCAGTGCATCTTGTTCTTTACATCAATGAACCTGTAAAGATGAAATAAAAATACATTTACAAATACATCAACAACTCTTTGACCAGGAGTTATTAAGCAAGTGACTTTTTAAAGTATTTAGACTGACTTACAGCACAGACTTAAGACACTTGCTTATTTCTTGAAGGAAGTAACAGCTATTTATTTTGATCTGTGGTTCATTTGTCGTAAGTGTCCTGCAGCAAACTGTATCTTTGCGGTCGAAACGAGCTGCAAATCAGACAGAAAAGAAACCTCCAGAATTAAAAGACTTTGCCATGATTTCAGGACTTCAGCTGTATAAACACTAAAAGCCCATTCACATCAAGGCAGATCAGGATGAAGATACAGTTAAAAAAAATATTTTAAATAATGAGCTCACATCAAAACTCTAACAATAGCTGCACAGAGAAACTACAGTAGTCTACATTTAAAGATTCAAATATGTTTTAGGAAAACTTTTATGAAAGGTTTTTTGATCCACTTCAAATGTTGACTACTGTATAGCAACTGAATGCCTGTCAAAACAGTTATATTCTAATAAATAACAAAAACATTGATAGTTTAAAGTTTTAAAGGGATAAAAAGCTGCATCACAACTAATTAATAAACAGAACAATATGTAATTCACTGATTTCAGAATTAATATAGTCATATATTATACTTACAATCCCTGGTGGGAACAGGGTACGCAACCTGCAAAAGATGATCTATAAAAATAATAAAATGTGAAAAACCTTAAAGTGAGATCAATTTGCTTAAATATTAAAGTGACATTAAATCATTAGGTCAATAAAACAGACTTTTTTTCTAAAAGGATAACAAATAAACATTTGTTTTTGCATGCAGTAATGGATACTCACCTCCTGATGTAAAAGCACACAAAAGAAAAAGCAAAGCGGACAAAATGATCATTTGATGAAAAGCTGAGGACAGACGCATGATTGCTGAATGATTTCACAGATGATCTCCTGCTTCTGATCCACTCTTGCTTTTTATTTGCTCAGAAGAAGGAAGTATTGTCTTTCTTCATACTTTACAAGAATTAAGTGAAAGCAAAAATATGGATAATCATTCCGGGAAGTTTCATAATCTTTGCTTCGAAACCCACTGGCGTTCCTTGTTGAGAATCACACTTGTGGTCTTAAAAATAGACGAATGCCTGTAAAGTACCCTCTGTTTTGTTTTAGTAAAATCAGTCAAGTTTTTGTTTCATACATTTTTCCTGTATTATTTAGAATTTGGAGAGGGTTTGTTGTAATAATTATTGTTTATGCAGTAATTAACATTCACTTTCTCCCATTTTGTCATTTTTATTGTCTATTATTTTTATTATTATTGCAGTATTCCCTGTTAAAACAGAGACTGTGCCATTCAAAATCAAAAAGCAGATTAGCATCATCTAGTTATAACAAAAAGAAAAACATAAAAAAAGAAAAACATAAAATGATAATGTGTAACCACTAGGTTCTAGTATCACTATCTAGGCATGGGACGATAACTGTTTTCAAGATATACCATGGTTTGGACAAGTCAGTGTTTTAAAACACCTAAAATGTTCTGTCATTCCATTCCCACTATATTTCTAAGAATTTTTTTTTTTTTTTTTTTTTTACATTTTTAGGGCAACAGTATCTCCAGCAGAAAAGTTATCCAAAGATGTTGTTTTAAATTGTAAAGAAATTTGTGTTTATGAAACTAATGAAGACAGCAAAATCAAATATGTTGACTGCGTCCGAATTCACCTACTACTCAGTTGGTACAGCTTTCAAATTTGAATTTACTACACAACCTTTAGAAAAGTACGTTTTATACAGTATGTATGTAAGTAGTATATGAACTTAGACGTACTACGGATGCCATTTTGTCATCAGCATGTGACATATCCTCTTCCATCTCATTAATGAATTCTATTGTGGTGCATCATGGGAGAGCATACTGTAGCGTCTATCGGATGCACACTTCAGAATCTTGCCTCTATTAAACTCTATTATAGATTGTCTCACAATCCTGCTGGTTTTTAGGGCATAATAACCCGCCGCTGAACTGCGTGAAGACTAGGTGAGTTAGACAGGTGAAGTTCCGTAAGGCAGGCGCTGATAGAGGGGTGTATTTGCTCGCATTTAGTATACTTTGTAACGTTTGGTGTCACTTCACTTTCCTTTGCATTATCTTTCTATTTTGTTATATAGTTATTTGCGGAAGTTTGTATTTTGCTGTTGGATGATTAAGATTTGACGCAGATTTGATTTTTTTGCTTATTTGTTATTAATACTTTGACTGCGTATTTTTCAATCTTATTATGGAGTTTAGTTTAGAGGAATTTGTTGCTCATCCGAGCCTAGAGAAACTTGAACAGTGTACTAAAAATAATCTGTTCTCTATTGCTGCTCACTTTGATGTACCACTCTCTAAACAAGAAAACTGAAAATTAAAAATGAATTGCATACAGCCTTATGTGAAATGAGTATCCTTCCTCCTGTTAGTGCTGTCACTTCACGTGCTGATGTGCAGCCTGACTCTGAATTACGTAGACTTGAGTTGCAAGTAGAAATACGGCGATTGGAGCTCAAGGAAAAAGAGCTAAAGCATGAATTTGAGCTGCGTAAATTTGAGATACAGGAAATTGGAAGACGAGAATCTGCTCGTTTGTCTAGGCAGTCAAGGGATTTTGATCCGGAAACAGACTTTGACATTAATAAATCCATTTGTTTAATTCCTCCTTTTTCGGAGAGAGATGTGGACAAATATTTTGTACTTTTTGAACGAGTGGCTACGACATTGAAATGGCCTTAAAGAGGTATGGACTCTTCTTTTGCAATGTGTATTCACAGGAAAAGCCCAGGAGGCATATGCTTCTCTTTCACCTGAATTAAGTTTAAAATATGATCAGGTGAAATCTGCTGTTTTAAGGTCTTATGAATTAGTACCCGAGGCCTATAGGCAAAAGTTTAGGCGTTATAAAAAAGCTGAAAGCCAAATTTACGTCGAATTTGGTTGTGAAAAAACTGTACTTTTTGATCGTGGGTGTTCTGCACAAGAAGTGAAAAATTTAGAACAGCTTCGTGATCTAATTCTAATGGAGGAATTCAAAAATTGTCTATCAGATAAAATTGCAACGTACTTGAATGAACAGAAAGTCACTAATGTACTAGATGCTGCGGTATTAGCCGATGAATATGTTCTGACTCACAGAGAGAGCTTTGAAAAGCCATCTTTCTCTCTGCTGCATCGTAGTCCTGTCACGCACTTTCACACTGAGCACAGTGCTAAAGATGCGGCTAGGCCAAGGCCAGTATGTGCTTATTGCAAAAAACGTGGTCATTTAATCAACAGCTGTTTTTTGTTGAATAAAAAGAGGCCTAAAACTGTGGCACTGGTAGAAAAAGTCTCAACATCAAACCTTTTTCAGTCTGGGTGTGTTGATTTGGAGATTTACTCACCATTTATAAGGAAGGGAGTTGTTTCTGTGTCAGACAGTGATGTAAAAGTTCCTGTAACCATCTTGCGTGATACTGCTGCTTCTAGATCTATCATTCTACAAAGTGTGTTGCCTCTTTCAGATAAAACTTCGTTAAACTGCAATGAGATTGTTCAGGGATTTGGTATGAAACTTGTTAACCTGCCAATGCATTCTGTCCAGCTTGAGTCTGATCTGGTGTCTAGTCCAGTAGCAGTAGCAGCATGCACAGCTTTTCCAATAAAAGGAGTGGATTTTCTCTTGGGGAATGATCTTGCTGGGGGCAAAATCTTAGTGAATCCTGAAGTAACTGCTGTGCCCTTTTTGTCTGAAGGCCCAGATGAACTGCAGGTGAAGTATCCAACAGTGTTTCCTGTATGTGCTGTCACTCGATCAATGGCTAAAGCTAACTTGATAGACTCTGATGGCTTGGAGGATAGTTTTATGATAGATCTTGACAAAGAACCTAAAGTAGACTCTGATAGTGGCCCTGTTCTGAGTTCTCCATCTTCAGTCTCTGATTTTACAGAGTTGGATGAAAAATGTGAAAAAACTCATCAGCTGACAATGTGCTAGAACTTTCCGAGCTGTCTGAGAGCTTTAGTGGGGTTCGTATGTCAAAAGAACATCTAATTTCTGAACAAAGGAGTGATGATTCGCTCGTTTCTCTGTATGAATTGGCTGTCCCTGAAGAGAAGCTTATCGACAATGTGTCTGGTTATTTTGTCAAAAATAACATTTTAATGCGCAAGTGGACGCCATCTTCTGCTTCTGTGCATGATGATTGGAGCACTGTAACACAAATTGTTGTTCCAAAAAAGCTTTGAGGTGAAATACTCAGTTTAGCTCATGACAACCCCTTAGCTAGTCATTTGGGTGTCACCAAAACCTATGATCGTATTTTGTGTAATTTTTTTTGGCCAGGTCTAAAACGGGATGTGAAGTGGCATTGTAGAACATGTCATACTTGTCAAATAGCTGGAAAGTCAAATCCACCGATTCCACCTTACCCTTTATATCCTATTCCAGCTGTAGACTCGCTGTTTGACCATGTCGTGGTGGACTGTGTAGGCCCATTGCCTCGTACCAAATCTGGCAGTAAATTTTTGTTGACCATTATGTGCGCTTCAACACGTTTTCCTGAGGCCATACCCATGCGCAAAATTACGGCCACCTCAGTAGTAAAAGCACTGACCAAGCTCTTCTCACTGTTTGGGCTTCCCAAGGTAATTTAAACAGACCAGGGGACAAATTTTATGTCTCGTGTTTTTAAACAGGTCACCAATCAGCTGAAAATATCCCATAACTTTTCAAGTGCTTACCATCCTGAAAGCCAGGGCACAGTGGAGAGATTTCATCAGACCCTTAAATCAATGCTTCGTGCATATTGCCTGGAGTTTGAAAAAGATTGGGATGAGGGTGTGCACTTGCTTTTGTTTACAGCTCGAGAAGTGGTGCAGGAATCTACTGGCTTCAGCCCAGCAGACTTGGTGTTTGCACATAATATCTGTGGCCCTTTGAAATTGCTGCGAGACAATTGGTTGAATGAATCGGAACAAAAAAATATACTGGATCATGTTAGCTCTTTTCGACACAAGCTACATCGTGCATGTGATCTGGCTAAACAGAATTTAGCAGTTGCTCAATCCAGGATGAAAAACTGGTTTGATAAGAACAGTGTGGACAGACAGTTTAAGCCGGGGGACAAAGTTTTGGTATTTTTACCGATTCCTGGCTGTAGCCTTTAAGCGAGGTATAGTGGACCTTATGTCATTGAAAAAAGGGTAAGTGATAGGGATTATGTGGTTGCTACCCCCGACCGTGTTCGTCGTAGCAGACTCTGCCACAACATGATCAAACCTTATTATGATCGTGGGCAAATGATTCCTCACAGCTCTAAAAAAATAAAAACAGCTCCATCTATGCCTAACACTAAGTCTCAAGTGTGTTGCAGGTACAATCATTTTCTGGGTTGTCATCGGGTGCTGACAGTGTCATTGAGAACTCTGAGTCGCTGTCTGATCTTGAAGCTGGCGGCGACATTGAGAGTCCATCTGTGGCTACAGTTCAAGGATGTTTAAAAAATTCTGAGAGGCTTGCTAATCTTGACTCTTGTTTTTTGCATCTTTCTGATTTACAGAGAACAGACATAATTAAATTAATTAAGTGTCATGTTTCCCTGTTTTCAGATGTTCTATCTCAGACTCATGTGCTGCAGCATGACATCGATGTTGGTGCTAATGCTGCGATTAAACAACATCCATACCGCGTCAACCCTGTGAAACGTCAGCGACTACAAAATCAAGTCAATTATATGTTGGCGCATGGTATTGCAGAACCTAGTATTAGCTCATGGAGTTCGCCCTGTCTTTTGGCTATGAAGTCTGATGGATCTGAACGTTTCTGCACAGACTTTAGAAGGGTTAACAGTGTCACAAAACCTGACTGTGACCCTCTTCCTCGTATGGAAGACTTTGTTGACCGTGTGGGGTCGGCTGTGTTTGTGACAAAGTTAGACCTTCTTAAAGGATTTTGGCAGGTGCCATTAACTCAACGTGCAAAGGAAATCTCGGCATTTGTTACACCTGATGCCTTCTTACAGTATACAGTAATGCCTTTTGGGGTACGCAATGCGCCCACGACATTTCAGTGTTTAGTTAACTGCGTGTTGGGGGGAGTGCCAGGATGTAAGGTGTATCTAGATGACATCGTTGTTCATTCAACAACGTGGCAAGAACACATCCATCAGTTGACAGGTTTTTGAGAAACTGACTGATGCCAATTTAACTGTTAACTTGGCCAAATGTGATTTTGCAAAAGCAACGGTAATCTACTTGGGTAAGATTGTGGGCAGTGGCATGGTAAAACCAGTACACGCCAAGATTGAGGCTATCACGTCATTTCCAGTTCCTTCCACACGTTGTGAATTACAGCGCTTTCTGGGAATGGTGGGATATTACCGTAATTTTTGTAAAAACTTTTCGACATTAGTTTCTCCTCTTACCGACCTATTAAGTCCGAAGTCGGTTTTTAAATGGTCACCGGAATGTCAACATTCTTTTGAGTCACTTAAACACCTTTTAATGCATGCACCCGTCTTGGCGGCTCCAGTGTATTCCATACATTCAAATTGGCTGTTGATGCTAGCGATGTAGGGGCAGGCGCTGTGCTATTGCAGGATGGGCTTGATGGAGTTGAGCACCCAGTGTGCTACTTTTAAAAAAAAATTCCAAAAACATCAAAAAACATTCAAAAAAATTTTGAAGTTTATATTGGATCTTCATCTCATCCAATAACAGTCTACACTGATCACAACCCTCTCATCTTTATTCATAGAATGCGTAATTCTAACCAACGCTTAATGAGATGGGCTTTGTTTGTCCAAGCCTTTAACTTGGACATGAAACATGTTGCCGGTAAAAATAATGTGCTGGCCGATGCAATGTCACGTATTACCATATGGTGATGGGTGGTGTTTATTGTATTTTTGTTTTGTTTACCAGTCACCATTTTGGGGGTGGAGGTGTTGCGTGTGGCGTTCACTCCTACCCTTAATAATTACTTTCAATTGATCTTGTTTGTCTTTTTCCCTTTTCAGTTTTCTATTGGTTAATCTGGTGGCGTCAGGCCTTTAAAACGAACGGAAGCGGACTTCTACGGCCCCTCATTCCTCCACGTCACCACAGTCTTTGACGGCTTTATTGTTGTGTTCTCCTTTATGCTTTCCTTTTGATATTTGTTTGGAGTGGGGAGCTCCAACCTGCTTTAGGTTTGTTTGGTTGTTCTTTATTATGTTGTTGGGCTCCCCATCTCTTGTCAATTTAGATTGTTTTGTTGGTTATGTTATGTTAATTAATAATTTAGCTGGAGCACTTTGGCCGTTGTTTATTCTGTTACGTTGTCTTTTGGTCACGAGTCTTAGTTAAGTTAGGGACCGTAACAACCACTATTAAACTTGCTGCAATAATGGCCTTCACATACAAAATGCCAACAAATTCAATGAGATGTAGACCATTAGGTTGATTCTATCATTTTTTAAATTTCAAAATGCAAAATAATCTGGTCTAAAATGACAAAAGCCTACCAGAGGGTTAAATATAGGCATTTATGACTGTCATAATCATTGCTCCATATAGTAAAATTAGCCAAATGTACATTTGTTTGATGTGACAAATCAAGGATTTCCTATTATTATCATGTGCAGAGGTTTTCTGTAATGTGCCTTTGGACAAGCCTCAAACTGGAATGTGGAAAGGAGTGTAAAATAAGGGACTGAACTGGAAGCCTGTATTCGCACAGGAGTCTCGCAGGAGCTGATGCACCTGAGTGTAGTGCAGGACAATATTTGATAGGTGAATGTGTGTGTGGGCTGCATAACAGTATCCACAAGACTTACAAAATGAAGACATCACAGATAAATAATTGTTAAAGTTAGTGACCTCTTATATTTTCTCCAACATCAAACTTAAAACTGCATAAATAAATGTATTTTTCCCCCAGAAACTTAAGCACTTTAATAAATAGAACTGATGTCATAATTGAGAAAGAAATATGATGCTGTTAACAAACTAAATAAACCAAATTCATTAAGCAAAAACAGTATTTAATGAAACTGGGTAATGCATTAAAATAATGAAAGAACAATAAAAAAATTTGAAGACAAGACAAAGTGATAACCACAGTTAGACTACATGGCAGCAAGCCATTGCTTGTGCAATAGATTGAGCATATTTTTTTTCATACAGAATCGTGTGTTTTTACATTTTAAAGCAGGATTGTGTAGTACAGTATAACATGACTGGATGAAAATTTCTTTCCGGTGTGGCTGCAAGGTGAAGATCAAGATGTCCACTCCTATTTTTTAATGTACTGTACACTGTACTCCAATCTGTTGAATAAAAATAGTAGAAAAACTGTACAAAATAGTACTGAAGCCAAATCTGCAGCTTATGCAACAAAAAACTTACAATAACACTCCATAAACTAATACACCCAAATTTATATATAAGGAAAAATATTAAATACAAACTGTAAAAAGAGCAAAAATCAAGGTGACAAAAATGTTATTGTAAGAAATATATATTTTTAACAAATCTATGTTGTTAAAATGCATAATATATTACCTATTTACTGAGAAATGCATAAGAATATTCATTTTCAAAATGGGGTATACTTACTTATGCTGAGCTCTGTAAGATTGTTTACATGAACTCGTGAGAGGTTTTTGTATTTCATTCATTTTTAACTTTTCCGTATTATTCCTCATATTATCCACATTTTCCCCCCAAAAACCTAATCTGTAAATTCTCACCTCTTCTAGACGCTTTATTCTTGCATTGAGCCATGGAGCTTTAGGATGAATGCAGTGCATCTTGTTCATTTCATCAATTAATCTGTAAAGATGAAATAAAATACATTTACAAATACATCTGCAGATCTTTGACCAGGAGTTATTAAGTAGATTTTTTTTAAGCTTTTGGACTGACTTACACCACACTCTTAAGACAGTTGCTTATTTCTTGAACAAAGAAACAACTATTTATTTTGATCTGTGGTTCCTTTCTTGTAAATTTCTTGCAGCAAACCATACCTCTAAGGTCCATAGGAGCGGCTGCAAATAGAAAAGAAACCTCCAGAAATAAAAGACTTTCCCATGAGTTCAGGACTTTTGCTGAATAAACACTAAAAGCCAATTTACATGATATCCGATCAGGATAAAGGAACAGTTTTAAAAATAATTTAAAACAATGAGTTCACATCGAAACTCTAACAATAGCAGCACAGAGAAACTACAGTAGTCCACACTGCAATTGAATCACTGTAAAAACATTTATATCCCAACTGATGATGAATAATAAAAAATAAATCAACAATTTGAGGTTTTAGAAGGGTAAAAAACTGCAGCACTGTTATAATAAACAGAACAATCTTTAGTTTACTGATGTAAGCATCAATGTAGTAATATATTTCAATATACTTACATTTCGGTGGGGTAACAGGACTCATAACCGGCATAAAATAATCTATTAAAAGATTTTAAAATCCTTAAAGTGAGATACATTTGATTGAAAATTAAAATACAATTTTTTTAGGTAATTTTTTTTCTTAACCCACTGGGAAATTAATTTATGATGTAAAACATGAACTTTTTTTCTAAAATGATAAACATATTTTTGCATGCAGTAAATGATACTCACCCCCTGATGCAGAAGCACACAGAAGCAAAAGCAAAGCCGATGAAATGATCAATTGATGAGAAGCTGTGGACAGATGCATGATTGCTGAATGATTTCACGAATGATCTCCTACCTCTGATCATCTCTAGCTTTTTATTTGCTCAGAAGAAGGAAGTTTTGTCTTTCTTCATACTTTATAAGAATTAAGTAAATACAAAAACATGAATAATCATTTCGGGAAGTTTCAAAACATTTGCTTCTCAAAGATGGTTATCAGAACCAATGTTCTATAGTTACATTGAAACTTTTTTTTTTTGATGTGACAAATCAAGCATTTGCAATTATCATCATGTGTAAGGATGTTCTGAAATGTGTCTAAGGCCTCAATGTGCATTTTAACAAAGGCCTTAGCCTCAAACTAGAATGTGGAAAGGAGTGTAAAATAAGTGACTGAACTAAAGGCCTGCATTCACACAGGAGTCTCGTGAGTCTTGCAGGACAATATTTGATAGGTGAATGTGTGTGTGTGGACTACAGGAGCGTAACTTTATCTAGGCCTTCTACAAAATGTATATATCACACAAGCTTAAAGGTGTCATGAAAAAAAAAAAAAAAAAAAAAACGTAGATGTTAGTTTCAGTCTGTTAGACAAACCATGCATTTAGAAAATGTGGGAGGTTGACCTGACCCATTTAAAGCATACTTTAGATTAAGAATAGGAGTGGACCAAGGACAGAAACTTGAGGTACTTCTAGAAAAAAATAAATAATCAATGATTATGTTTACATATACACCAGTAATCGAATTGTTTGCCTTAATCTGAATAAGACAATAATATGAAGGTGTTTACATGAGTTGCTTTTGAATGTTCCTTTCATGATCCATTTTTACATGTTATGGCACATAATTTGATTAACGTCAGTGGGTTATTGCGCTTTCCACGTTTCATGTAATTTCAGGTGTTTCATTTTTAATTTGTCGACATAAACTCAAGATTGGCTCTTTCATTTTCATTCAGGAACATTTCATGCATGTCCACGTGACAAACTGAGATATTGGATGCGAGCATGAACTGCTGGAAGAGTGTTGTTTTAATAAAATTTGATACCGCAAGCTGTATGGAACAAAAACTCTGCATTTCACAATACAGGTGTCTGTGGTTCTTTACTGACTCCATAGTGCAGAGAATAGTGTCAAACAGCTGTGTGTGTAGACTATCCTGTCGCCAAATGCGGCAAAAAACCAACATGACGGTAATAGCTTGATTGCGGTGTTTACATATCTTACACTTCAATAATGCAACTAAAATCGGCATACTCCACATGTGCTAATTCGATTTCTGTTTAGTTCGGTTATTACCTCAATTGGATTAAATTAATCAAAAATCGCTGTTTACAATGTAGACTCTTAATCAGAGTATTATTTTAATCATATTAACATCTGATTATTGGTTTCCATGTAAATGTACTCACTGTTAATTAACTGTTCCCTATTCAAAAGATATGAACCTAGCCACTGAAGACTAAATCTAATTGTACAGAATGGTGAACTGTGAAAAGCTGCATTTACAAAACCAGAAAGCTAAAATCATCTGAGTCAGAGAGGATGAGGTCATTCCCTACTCTTAAAAGGGCAGTTTCTGTACTAGGAAGAGAAAAAAATCTAGACAGAAATGGTTCCTATAGATCAAGGGTGCCCAAACCTTTTCTTATAAAAGGCCAAAAACCAAACTTGATTGAGGGTTGTGGGCCAAAGTTAAACATTCTTAATTGTATTACATTAAATTAATTGTATTACATTACATTAAATTTGCCATGGGTTAGTTCCCAATTTATCTGCTAATATTTAAAAATAACTAGAAAGCATTGCTTTAAAACATATCAATTAATAATGCAGTATATTTTGAACATTTTATAATGAACTCTTTAGTAGAAACATAAATAATTCCATTTATAACACAATAGTGTTCAATGCTGAATACACTAGTCGAGCTGCTCCTGCCTTTACCTCGATTTGCTCACTGAGGTCTTGTGCATTGTCCTGTATCTGTCAACTGACAGTATTTACGTTTAAAAAGTCTGATTCATTTACAACATTTAATTGAAACATAATATTTTTGTAGCTCCTCGATTAAACTAAGAAACTAAAGGTTACATTAAATTTGAAATGACGATCTCTCTCATTTGACTCAACCAACTCCCCAACATTTTCTCTCTTTTTTCAGATGGGATGGTGGGCCAAACAAAAGGTTGCCATGGGCCAACTTTGGCTCACAGGCCCTACGTCGGGCACCTCTGCTAATCTGATAATTTTATCTAATTCTGCCTATAGTTTTCTGGGATGGATTTTAATTAAAAAAGAAGACTGGAAATGGGTCTGGAGTTAATTAAAGGTTTTTACACTAGTCGTCAGATAAGAAAAAAGACATTCTGGATTCAGATGGGTATAAAATCACAATCTACTACTGTAAATGGTGAAAATCAATTATGTCCCTATGAGAAACAATTACCCAAAATATTAAATAAATAAAATTGCAGAATATATCTCTCCTCCTGATGAATTCAAGCAACCCAGGCTCATTCTGAAAACGTAGTCCCGTTGACGTTTCTAGAGAGACTGCGAAATACGTCCCGGGAGGTACATATTTTTGCAGTTTTTGTTTTCGCTAATCCATGAGAGGCCGCTGTGTGCGCTTTTTCACATCTCAAATGTCTATCGCGAGTGCTGTTTGTGCCCGTGCTGTTCTCGCGTTAACCCACCAGAGGCCGCTGTCGAACGACCGTCTGTTCGTCTGGCAAAGTGATTGACTGGGCGACCGGCCATTTAGCTGCTGACCCACCCTTTTCCTTTCCTGAACCTAACTAATTTTACAGATTGACCCACCCGCTTACTTCCCTAAACCCAACCAAAAATTTACAAAAGCTGTCCTGAAAAAGAAAAGCCCTCTTCTGATTTTTACCACGTTGTTGGATTTTACCACATTCTCACCCTGTTATGAACTTGTTCACTTTTTTTTGGGATTCTGTTTTTGTCTTACCTGATTTCTGAAACCACTCTTCCCCAGACTCAAACCCGGTCATCGTCATCGTCGTGGTGGTGGTCAGCTCTTCTTTGCGTCTCAAGTCCGCCGACATACACGACGAGCTACTGAACAAACTGGTTGCAGCGGAAAAGCTAAAATGCGTCCAAACGCTATTTCCACAAGCATGATTTGACAAAACAGCTTCCAGAATCTCTTCCAGTTCAGTGGTGGATTTGGTTAAAATCTCCTCAAAGCAGAAGCTGTGAACTACAACCTGCAGGTGTTTTTATTTGTTAAAATTGATCATGACTTGTACAGTGTCTAGCATTAACGGTATGCTGTAGCAGCAATGTAAACAACGGGAAATGCTGTTTTGCACCACAAATGATTTAGCTACAAATTCATATTTATCAGTCAAACTGCTGTAAACAGACACACACTTAACCAGCGCGTGCAGCCTCTCTCTATGTGTGTGCGCGACTTTGCATTGTTTCTCTATAGGCAGCTTTTCCATGCATTTTTACATCTCAGATTATGAAGTCGCAAAAGATATGTGGATGATTCATATTACTTACACCTGCATATTCCGGATATATGTGAAAGACGTCGTGTAACGTGTTGAGTTAAAAAAAAAAAAACAGGAGAGCTCGCCTAACTTGTGAAGCAGCAGAAAAATAAATCAAGGCTCACACAGGTCACATCCCACATCTTGTGTTTTATTCTTCTGTCAACAGTGTCACGATATATTACAGAAAATAACTTAATCCGAACATCAGAGAAAAAGAAATTCCCGCGCACGTTACACATGTCTACAGAAAGTTCACACATTCACGCACACACATAGACACACGCAATAAAATGTCTCTTAAAGGAGCCGCACCCTATTTTCACTTGTTACAGACACTTGTCAGATTTTATGTTAGAGAGCAGGCAGGAGGTTGACTGACTGTTAACCAGCAGAAAATCACGTGCTTGTACGGGCGTGACGTGGAGTCGATCCGCTAATCGCAGCACATTATGACGATGACGAATCAGAGTCACTTGAGGGCGAGCCTTTCAAAGGAACTAGGAAATATGTCAGTCGTTTTCATGTTATCTGAGTAGCTGTGTATACTTAAAGTTAGATTTTTGAAAAAATAACATGATTTTCTTCAAGTGAAACATGAGCATACATTGCTTTGCATCTTATAAACACAACCAAGCCTTAAAATCACATTCTGGACCGTTCCTTTAAAAAAAAAAAATTCAGCATAGAAAGAAGCAGGATTTTCCCAGTATGGGTTGCGACTGGAAGGGCATCCGCTGCGTAAAACATATGCTGGATAGATTAGCGGTTTATTCTGCTGTGGTAACCCCAGATTAATAAAGGGATTAAGGCGAAAAGAAAATGAATGAAATAAGCAGGATTGTATAGCGTAGCATAGACCCCCCCCCCTTCTTCTTTGTAGTGTGGGTGCTGAAGTTCAAACTCTGGATAACATTCACAGCTGCCTAGTTTTCAGTGTTTATTTTTACACTTTATCCCCTTCTGTTGAATAAGAACAACAAAAACAACAACATAAATCTGTTTAGAACGTGTTTTTGCTCGATTTGCCAATACGATTGCAATATGTTTGTCTAAATCCTTGTGAGAGGTTTATGTATTATATTCAGTTTAGCTTTTCCATATTACATTTTATTATATTTACAATTCTAACCTTTTCTAGATGTTCTATCTTTGCACTGAGCCAAGGTGCTTTAAGATTTATACAGCACATCCTGTTCTTTTTATCAATGAACCTGTAAAGATAAAGTGACCACTCACTGTATATTATTGACGGGGAGATTGTATTTTTGAAGGTTTCTGTACTAACTTACAACACACACGCAGGACAATGTCTTGTTTTTCGAAGGTTGAAACAAGCTCTGATTTCAATCTGTGGTTCTTCTGTTGTGGGATTCCTGAAGCAGATTTTGCCTTTTTGGTCAACAGCTGCAAAAAAAGACAGAAAAAACTTTATAAATAAGAGACTTTGCCATTTTAATTAAATTTCAGGCTTCAGAAACAAGACCACTAAAGGCCCATTCACAAGATTATGATTAAGATACAGTTCTAGAATTTGTTTTAAATGTGTACAAAAATCCACACAACAGCTATAACAAATAACAGCAACAAGAACAATTTTTGATCCAGTCAGAATTCAGTCTACTATAAAGAACTCAAGTATTGAAAGTGGTAGAAAAAGGTGGTACAAAACTGCAGCCAAAGTTTATCATAAACAGAACAACATATCATCTGCTAATATGATGCTGATATAGTTGTCATTATACATACCATCTTTGCGGGGAAAATGTAACACTGAAAAAAATCCATTACAATATGTGAAAATCCAGGACACACAGTACATTTGCTTAAAAATCTCAAATTGCATAGGATATTAATTTAATTGACTTAATTTGATAGTGTGTCATGTTGAGTACCTTTTTTAGCTTGAAGTCCATTATTTTGACTTATGTGTGAATCTAAAACGGGTTTAGTATGACATTAAAACAAACTATTGAGAACACAGTGTGTGTGCAGTATGTAGGATACTCACCATCTGGTGTAAAAGCTGACAGAAGCAAAAACAAACAGGACAAAATGATCATTTGATAAGATGCTGAGGACGGATCCATGATTGCTGAGGGTTTTCACTACTGATCTGCTGCTTCTGAGCCGCTGTTGTGCTTTATGTGCTCAGAAAAAGGGAAGTGTTGTATTTATTCATACTTCCTAAGAATACATTTTACTAGCTACATAGTTAATAATTCTGCAAGTCTGCATCTTTAAATACAATGTATTGCACCATCACGGGGGACTGGATGTATTTGTAAAAATCACTAAGGATAGGGTTTCTCTGAAACATTTTCTTCTGTGCAGAATATTTTTGGAGTTTCGTAACTAAAAACTTAAAATTAAAAAGAACACCTTTTTATTTGTATTTAATGTTTACAGTGCAGATCCAATTAGATCCACTTATTTGGTAAACAAAGTAACTGTCATATATATCCACTAAAAGAAATATAAAATATGACTTTACAAACTGTATTGTAAATAAATCATATAAAGATTTTCATATTAGTCAATAATTTTACTGAAATGAATAAAAAAAAAATAAGTTTACACTCATTTACACAAGTAAATAAACAGACTCAATAATGGACTAAAAATCTGCAGATTTCTGCATGGGCAGATTCCGTGCTGGTCTAGTTAAAAGTAGTGTTTAAACATTGATTTGGTTTGATTTATTTATTCTCAAACAAAAATATCATACATAAAAATTCTTTAACAAAAACAAAAAATTCAATAAGTCAAAAATGGAGCGGGATGAAGCACAAGCTTCTTATTTTTCCACCCCATTACCACACACATCCTTTGTCTATTAATTAAACATTTAAGTTACTTCTTTCTTTACTTTCTTTATCTCTTCTTTTTCATTGGACATATGAGCTTTGCATGAGACATATTTGATCCTTTTGGCATCTTTGACATAGTTTATGTTTGGTTCCATTTGTACATTTACATTTTACACCAAACATAAACACCAAAAATAAAAAAATACAGTACTCCAAACAGCCATTAAATGAAATTTCATCATCCTTTTCTTATCTTATCCTTTTTCAATCACCTCTATTCATCCCCATATTCCTTTAGCAATATACATTTATCCACCTTTTTAAATTGATTAATATCCTGATATTGTTTAAGAATCTGTTGTAGACTATTTCATAATGTCTGACCACATACAGACATACACAAACCTTTTAAAGTTGTCCTTGTTTTCAACCTCTTAAAATTTTGTTTTTCTCTCAGATTATGTAATATCCCCGTGTCTTTCTTCAAAAAAAAAATGTTTGTATGCACCTCAGAATTCATTTATTCCTAGCTTTAAGAAATAGTGCTGTTTTAAATTTAACCAAATCATTGAACTGAAGTATCTTCAATTTAAAAAATAAAGCATTTGTATGCTCCAAATACCCTACATTTTCTTTCAGTCTAATTACTTTTCTCTGCACTCTACATAAGGATTGTAAGTTAGACATATGCAATTCTCCAAATTTAAACATAATAACTCCTATATGGAAACATAAGTGTGTTATATAATACATACATTGATTTGTCCAGGATAAATCTTGTTTAATACATTATTGCTACAGTTTTTACCAATTTTGATATCACAATATTTATTTGCAGTTTCCAGCTAATTTTATGATTCAATACATCACCAAGAAACTTAATTGCATTTAATCTTTCTATAACTTCATTATCAATATGTAAATCTATATAATGACTACTCTTTAATTTCCCAAAATAACCTAACCTTTGTTTTACTTATATTTAATGACAATTTGTTTACCTCAAACCACAATTTCAATTTTTTTATTTCAAAATTTTTTAATCAACTCCATAAGTTTTGGTAAATTATCCCCAGAACAAAAGATATCTGTATCAGGTATATCTGCAAATAAAATAAACTTAAACAACTCTGATATCTTACACATATCATTAATGTAAATTATAAACAATATTGGACCTAAAACTGATCCTTGTGGTATGCCACAATTTACATTTAGATATGAAGATTTATGATTGCTAATTTTCACAAACTGGCCTATTTTTTATTTTTTTAATAACTGCTGATTAAATCCAATGCTACTCCTATAATACCATACCTTTCTAATTTATTTACCAGTATATTATGATTTATTGTATCAAGTGCCTTCTTTAAATACAAATTATATTTTTTACACAAATGTTTTTATACAAATTTCAACTACTTTCTCCTTTTTATCTATTGTATTATTAATTTCCTCACAAATTTTTGTTAATCTATTGTTCCTGAAACCATATTGCTCTTCAGCTAAAAGGTTATGCATTCTAGAAAAATTATTAAGCCTGTCAACAAAGAGTTTTTCCAAATTTTTTTTAAAACTGACAGTATGTAAATACCTACATAGCCTATAATTTGTAAAGTATTGTTTATCTCCAGGTTTCTAAAGTGAAATTATCTTAGCAATTTAATTTTATCTGGAAATTTACCGGATTGAAAAGATCTATTACAAATATAGGTTAACGGTTCTAAAATGTCTTTAATCACTTTCTTAATTATACTCATATCAATATTATTTCAATCCATGCACAATTTATTTTTACATTTCTTTACAACACCTACAGTATTATTTCTTTTTTATCTACTACTTTGGTTAGAGAGTTGGACGTGTGATCGGAAGGTTCTTAAGAATAACGATAACTCATGGGTTAAGCGCAGTGTGAAAGCATTTATATCTTCTACTGTGTTCCACAGAAGACAGAAGCCCGAATTGGTTTTGAACAATTGGAGAAAAGTAAATAATGACACAGTTTTCATTTTTGGATAAACTATCTATTTAAGCTCCTTAACCCTAATAAAAATGCAGACTTCCCGAGAGTGAGGAAAGATTCCAATATAGCAAGCATTTTTGGGGCTTATTCTGGCTAAAATTCAACATTGATAGAAAGTGAAGTGAAAGTCATGACATAGCCAAGTATGGTGACACTTACTCTGAATTTATGCTCTGCATTTAACCCATTCAAGTTAACACACAGTAGTGAACACACACACACACACACACACTATGAATACACACCCGGAGCAGTGGTCAGCCATTGTTGCCGCGTCCAGGGAGCACTGGCTTTCTCAAGGGACTCAGCTTGGCCAATTGTTGGCTGGAGCAGGACCTTCCGATCACAAGTCCAATTCTCTAACCATTAGGTCACAGCTGCCCTAGAAAATATAATGGACCAGGGCTGTGCCAACCCTACAAAACCCTTCTTGCCGACTGATGTCTTTTTCTGCTGTAGTACAAAAAGCAGGTCAGCTCTCAGTGTAGTTGTGAGGTTTTTTTTGCCTTTTGGTGTACACTGTAAAAAATTCCTGAGTTCCACACAATTCCTTCATGTTGTACCAACAGAAATCCGTTAAGAAAACTTAATTGTTTTTACAAATTTAAGTGGGTTTAACATAAAGCAATTAAGTAGTTCCCAAAAAAACAGCTGAAAAATTGTGTTGATTCAGCACATTTGAAATAAGTAGCTTGAACAAACAGCAAACATATTTTTGAGTGTACAAATGTTAAATAAAATATTTATCTTGAGTTTAAAATTGTTTGATGATTAGTGTCATCAGGATGTTTGCAGGGTTAAGCAGTCATAAATTGCTTTTGGTAGTATATTAGATAATATTCCACTGTAAAATGTCAGAAATTGTATAAAGGTTTAGAATGAGCAGGGTACGAGTGGTTTAGTCTGTAAAGTGTAGTGACATCTGATCTGCACCAGATTTTAAGAGATTTTTTAAAATTATTACATTCATTTTCTTTTCGGCTTAGTCCCTTTATTAATCTGGGGTCACCACAGAAGAATGAACCGCCAACTTATCCAGCAAATATTTTACGCAGCAGATGCCCTTTCAGCCACAACCCATCACTGGGAAACATCTATACACATTCACACACACACTATGGTCATTTTTAGTATACCCAATTCACCTGTACCGCATGTCCTTGGACTGGAACCCAGGGGACCCGGAGGAAACCTACGCAAACACGGGGAGAACATGCCAACTGACCCAGCCGAGGCTCGAACCAGCGACCTTTTTGCTGTGAGGCGAACGTGTTACCCACTCCCCCACCGCGTTGCCCATGAAATTATTACACTTTAAGAAAAGGTTAATGGTAAAAACAAGACAAAAAGAAGTAGACTAAGGTGTACCACATACAGGCCAGGAATAAAATGAACAAAAAAATCATTTTTTTTATAATATGCTTTTCCAAATTCTGGAAGTATTCCTATTTCAGAATAATTCAGAGACAGAACAATTCACTGACCCTTTTTAAGATAACGATTCATGTGACTGAAGTCCATGATGTTCAGCTGTTAACCTTTTGTCTCAGAACATGTTTACATATTTATTTTGTTTTTCCATTTATAAAGTTAAATTTATATACTACATTTATTTCACAATTGTTAAGTTTTGTTGTTTGGTGTGGCACTGCTATTAATTGAAAATGTCATAAACAATTCATGAAGAAAAAAAGTTAGAATTTATATAATTAATGTAATTTCATATAAAACACTGTAGACCATTTTGAGGGGTGTTTACAATAGCAATAGTCCTGATGTATTTCCTGTTTTACGTTTTGAATTTCCATAGCTTTTGAGGGTCCAAAAGAACTTCCACATGTTGATAAATAATGTTACGATAGTTGTTATAACATCAAGGTATGATTGAGTTACCTCTTGTTACAGTAATAAAATAGTTTGACAACAATTAAAAAATGTTCATGGGCTAATGACACCACCACATTGAAATGGTCTACATGAAGATAAGTGTCTCACGCTACATGTATTTGTATATTATTAAATATAAAAGTTCTTTTTCTGAATTTTTGCTGTCACACCATAGACCATTTACAGGTCAGTAAAAAATGTAAAACGATAAAGTTAGTGGCCCCTTTTATTTTCGCAAATATCAGACTTCGAACTACAGTTGAAGTCAGAATTATTAGCCCCCCTAAATTATAAGCCCCCAACACATTTCTAAACATAATAGTTTTAATAACTAATCTCTAATAACTGTTTAATTTTATCTTTGCCATGATGACAGTAAATAATAATTTACTAGATATTTTTCAAGACACTTCTATACACCTTCTATAAGTGACGTTTAAAGACTTTACTAGGGTAATTAAGTTAACTAGGCAGTTTAGGGTAGTTAGGCAAGTTATTTATAACGATGGTTTGTTCTGTAGACTATTGGGGGAAAAAAACTAGCTTAACATGGCAGATAATTTTTTAACCATAAAATGGTGTTTAAAAAATTAAAAACTGCTTTTATTCTAGATCAAATAAAACAAATAAGACTTTATCCAGAAGAAAAAAAAATGTTATCAGACATACTGTGAAAATTTCTTTGCTCTGTTAAACATCATTTGGGAAATATATATAAAAAAAAAAATTAAAGAGGGTCTAATAATTCTGACTTCTACTGTACATGTTTTTTTTTTTTATCTGGTGAATGTTTGAGTTTGTAATCCTATAAATCTGGAAGTACTGTACATGTCTCGCATGATCATCCACATGATCAGTCAGATGATAATATTTCTATGTGGGATCATCTAATCTAGCCAATCTTCTTTAGAATCTGGTGTGGTGATGAATGGTCATTAAATCATCACAATGTGGGGTTTTTTAGGCTGGTGGTCAGAGAAAAACACTGGCATTCAGGATATAGAGTTCCAAACTACAACTGTAAATGGTCACTTAAAAATCTGTTAGAAATCTCCTTGAATAAATCACTTGAATATGGCTAAATTACATGTTAGCTGAATGTATAGCAGATTATTTCTGTTAAAAGAAGCATTCAATTCAATTCATCTTTATTTCTATAGCGCTTTTACCATGTAAATCGTGTCAATTCAGCTTAACATAGAAGTTCTAGTAAATTGAAATTGAAATCATGTACTACAGGATTGTATAGCACAGAGTAGGTGAAAAAAAAAAACAGTTTTTGGTGAGGATGGTAAAGTTCACAGATGTCCAGTTTCCATGTGTTTCTTAAGCCTCCCCTCTACACGTTACCCCTTTCTGTTGAATAAGAAAAGAAGAAAAAACATTAAAGTAGTAACATTTGACTTGCAATTGCAATATACAGTTGAAGTCAGAATTTTTAGCCCCCCTGTTTATTTTTTTCCCCAATTTCTGTTTTACGGAGAGAAGTTTTCAACACATTTCTAAACATTTTAATAAATCATCTCTAATAATTGATTTATCTTATCTTTGCCATTATGACAGTAAATAATATTTAAAATATTATAATAATATTTTTCAAGACACTTCTATACAGCTTAAAGTGACATTTAAAGGCTTAACTAGGTTAAATAGGTTAACAAGGCGGGTTAGGTTAATTAGGCAAGTCATTGTATATCGAAAAAATATATATATCTTAAAAGAACTAATAATATTGTTCCTAAAATTGTGTTTCAAGAAGAAAAAATATTATCAGACAGTGTGAAAATGTCCTTGCCCTGTTAAACATCATTTGGGAGATATTTAAAAAACAAGAAAAACAATTTAAAGAGGGGCTCATAATTCTGACTCTTGTATTATTCAATGAATCTTTTCCGTATTACTCATATTAAAAATCCCAGGTTTAAAAAAAAAATGTAATCTATAAATTCTAACCTCTTTTAGACGATATAGCCTTTCAGCAAGCCATGAAGCATTAGGATCTATACATTTCATCCTGTTCGATGCATCAACAAACCTGTAAAGATAGAGTTGAATACATTTAGAGCACTCACAGCATATCATTGACAGGGAATTCATAAGCAGATGTATTTTACACTTACAGCACACACTTAAGACAATTATTGGTTTTTGGAAGGTTGTAACAACGTTTAATGTTAGCCTTTGGTTCTTTTGTTGTCAGCACTTTGAAGCAAACTCCGGGTCTATTATCAACTGCAAAAGAGACAGAAAACCTTCAGTTGCATTAACGACAAGGCAGATTAGAGTAAAGATAAAGTAAAATTTGTTTAATTCAGATTTTAAAAAGTCTATGTCATTAACAAAACAATATCACTGGAATCTCTGTAAGAAGAATGATGTTGTAGTATGAATTATTATTGCTCCTGAATTATTAGCCCTCTTGCATATTTTTCCCTCGATTTCTGTTTAACAAAAATAAGATTTTTTCAACACATTTCTAAACATAATAGTTTTAATAACTCACTTTTAATAACTGATTTTCTTGCCACGATGGCAGTACATACAAATTTACTAGATATTAGAGGTCTGCAGCAGGTGTATCTCTGGTGTAATTTCAATGAGAGTAAGCGGGCTAACAATATAGCATTCCCGAGTCCCGACGTTATTTCAGAACAGCCAGTGCTCTCGACTGATAGACATGCTGAACACATGACCAGTGTTTTCTGTCCTTCCGCTTGCATTAGAAAACAGTCAGTGTACTTTTTATGCATCTGAAAATGGAAAAAAGTTTACCCTAAAATAAAACCCTAAAGTTTTACCCTTTAGCAGTCACTAGACAGGAACATCATTAAGGTGGCACTCATAGTTCATCACAAAGGGACAAACAAAACTGACATTTAGCCTACAATCCTTGCACAACCTACAGTTTTATCTGTTATCTCTGATTTTTGGTAGTATTCAATTTAAATGTGAGATTTTGGAAAACAGATCAAAATTCAGTAGGAACAATCGGGTAGAAAATTATTCTAAGCAGGCAGTGGGTGAACAAAGGCTGAATATAAGGCGGGATCAGTCAGGTGCAGAATAAAACCTTGAGGGAGCAGGACTAAAAAATGTGTCCTGCGTAGACCTCAACTAGATATTTTTCAAGGTACTAGTATTCAGCTTCAAGTGCAATTTAAAAACTTAACTAGGTCAATTAGGTAAGTTAGAGTAATTAGGCAAGCCATCGAATAACAGTGGTTTGTTCTGCAGACCAGAATTCAGTCAGAATTATTATTACTGTCATCATGACAAAGATAAAATAAATCTATTATTGGAAATGAGTTATTAAAACTATTATGTTTAGAAATGTGTTGAAATAATCTTTAAGAAATTGGGAAAAAAATAAACAAACAGGGGGCTAATAATTCTGACTTCAACTGTGTGTATGTGTGTGTGTGTGTGTGTGTATATATATATATATATATATATATATATATATATATATATATATATATATATATATATATATATATATATATATATATATATAGCTTAAGGGGGCTAATAACATTGGCCTTAAAATGGTTTTTAAAAATTTAAAAACTGCTTTCATGTAGCCGAAATATAACAAATAAGACTTTCTCCAGGAGAAAAAATATTATAGGAAATACTGATATAGTTGTGATTATAGTTATCATCATACTTACAATTCTTGTCGGTACTGCTCCAACCTTCTGACACTGAAATAAAAACTGTTAAAATAGAGTATGTGAGAATCAGTGGTGTAAAGTAACAAATTTCAAATACGCAAATGACTGTAATTGAGTCGTTTTTCTCAGAAATTGCAATTTACTAAGTAGTTATAAAAATGTGCACTTTTACTTTCCCGTGAGTACATTTTTTAGTGCAGTATCAGCACTTTTACTCCATTACTTCCCTTCTACCTTTAGTCATTACTTTATTTTTTCCTGTTTTTGGGGATTAGAAAAGGCAGTCCTGTGATTCCTGTCTAATCAAATCACACATAGAAAGTAAATGGCATCAAACTAAACTACCCGAAGACATGGGATATTTATAAATGCAGCTAATTGTTTGGAAGTAGAAAGTGTCCAAGAAGATGTTCTAAATCTTTACATACAATGACCCACAGTTTTTTTAGACTGCCACTGATGGCACTGATGAGAAGACGATGGATGTTTACTGTAGCACGTCATAATTTTGCCAAATATGATGCGATCCTTAACATCTATGTTGATCCTGGAACATCATTGTTGTTCGAAAATGTAATCCATACCTATTCCCTACCACATAACTGTAAATCCCAAAATCAGAGGGGAATGTTATTTGGATAACAATCACGTTGGAGTGTGTAAACCTATAATCATATGTGTTAACTTAACATAAACGGTAAACATATCCTTTAATTCTGATTGGCTGATTGAAATGTTGTTTCATTAGATGTTAATCGAGGAATATGACCTACTTGGTCAAATCAGGTTGGTTGTTTAACTGTATGATGACCGGAACGACCTTAAACAATAACTAAATGCACTACGGAATGTTACATTTACACTCACACTCCCACAAATTACATGTAATCAGCTTTTCACAGTGTAATACTCACTACTCTTGAGTACTTTTAAAGCAGAACACTATTTATTCAGAACAGTAAAAGAATACTCACCTACTGATGTAAAAGCATACAGGAGCAAAAGCAAACGAGACAAAATGATCATTTGATGAGATACAGAGGACAGATGCATGTTTGCTGAAGGATTTCACAAATGATCCGCTGCTTCTGAGCTTCTGCTGCTTTTTATGTGCTCAGAAGAAGGAGGTGTCTTTGTTCATATTTCAAAAGGTTAAGGCGATTTCTCTGAAATTCGTGTTTGGGCAAGCTTCAAGTTTAAACATGTGAAAGAAATAAAGGAATGTGGGAATGTTTGAATATCATAGGCTGTACAGTATGACACAAGTTTTTAAAAGAGAAAAATAAAAACAGTTTTACTGTGTTTTGTCTAGTGTGATATTAAGCCACAGCTTAATTACTTTAAATGCAATTGCAATATGTTTCAAAGGGAGAAAGAATTTGCAGGCTTTGCACTGGCCTGTTCTTGTTGTATTGAAAAAAGTGACAGCCTTATTCCAAAATCAATTGAATCTCTATTTCCACTGATCATTCTTAAGATGTTTTACCAGATTAACTGGATCTCAACTGTGGTAAATTCAGTTGATTGGACGTGATTGGAAAAGGCATATACCTGTCAATATAAGGTCCCAGGGTTGACAGTGCATATCAAAGCACAAATCAAGCATGATGACAGGATTGTCTTGAGGCACAAGGCTGGGGAAGATTACAGAAAAACTATTGCTGCTCTGAAAGTTCCATTGAGCACAGTGGCCTCCATCATCCATAAGTGGAAAATGTTTGGAACCACCAGGACTCTTCCTAGAGCTGGCCGGCCATCAAAGCTGAGTATCAGGGGAGAAGGGCCTTAGTCAGGTAGGTGATCAATAACCTGATGGCCACTCTGTCTGAGCTCCAGCGTTCCTCTGTGGAGAGAGGAGAACCTTACAAAAAGACAACCACCTGTTCAGCAATCAGGCCTGTTTGCTGGAGTGGCCAGACGGAAGCCAGTCCTCGCCTGGAATTTGCCAAAAGGCATCTGAAGGACTCTCAGACCATAAGAAACCAAATTCTCTGGTCTGATGAGACTAAAATTGAACTCTTTGGAGTGAATGCCAGGTGTTACGTTTGGCGGAAACCAGGCACCGCTCATCACCAGACCTAAATCCTATTGAACATCTCTGGAGAGACCTGAAAATGGCTGTACACCCTTACTTCCCACCCAACCTGAGAGAGCTTGAGAGGTACTGCAAAGAGGAATGGGCAAAAATTCCCAAAGAATTCCCCAGCTTGTGGAATCCTATACAAAAAGACTTGAGGCTGTAATTGCTGTCAAAGGTGCATCAACAAAGTATTGCACAAGGCTGTGAATACTTATGTACATGTGATTTTATTTTATTATTTTTTTAAATATGCCTTTTATTGTTAATAAATTTGCAGCAATTTAAAAAAAATAATTTTCCACATTGTCCTTATGGGGTATTGTGTGTAGAATTTTAAGAAATAAAATTAATTTAATCCATTTTGGAATAAGGCTGTAACATTAAAAAAAAAAATGTGGAAAAAGTGAAGCGCTATGAATACTTCCAGATGCACTGTATGTACAGTTGAAGAACTAATAGCCCTCCTGTATTTTCCCCCCAATTTCTGTTTGTAAGGGACCGAGGGGCAAAGGAAACAGAAAACAAGCCAAAAATCCTCCATTTGAGATTTATTCTCCATAAATAGGACATAAGTCCTCAAAATAACACAGTCAAACAAAAAAATAAAATAACGAACCATAAGGCCACCATAACCAACCAACACAAAATGACCCACTACAATTCTTCTTCTTCTTCTTCTTTGCTGTTTTATGGCAGTCGGCAACCAACTTTTGGTGCATTACCGCCACCTACTGTACTGGAGTGTGAGCCTGAGTTTGCTACCTCCCGGAGAAAGAAAAAAAAAAATAATTTTTTTTTTCCTATTAACATTTACCTACATCTTTATTCTTTTAAATCCTGTTAATTAATCCTGTTTTCCTTAGATATTTCACTAAACTTTCATTGTTATCGTTTCCAAGTATAATTTTTATGCTGATTTCTGAAAAGTTTTGTTTTATAATTTCTTTCTTTAATATTTCTCTTTCTATTATGAATTTCTTGCAGTAACATAAAACATGTTCAACTGATTCCTCCTCCTGACAATTATCACACAATCCAGTTGGATGTTTTCCTATCAAATGTAATGTTTTATTTAAGCCTGTGTGTCCCATTTTTAACCGTGTTATTATTCCTTCTATTTTATTATTTCCTTTACCTTTCCTCCAATTTCATACTTTCTCTTGTAATCTATAGTAATGTCTTCCCGTTATATCCCTATCCCAATTATACTGCCACTGTTTTAATATATCCTTCTTCACTATCACTTTTGCTTCTGTTTTACTTAACAAGATATTCATAATTTCGTCTAGTTTGCATGCATCTTTAGCTAAAAAATCTGCTGTTTCATTTCCTTTAATTCCTATATGTGCTGGAATCCACATAAATACTATTCTAATATTTGCTCTCTGAAGTCTAAATAAAATTTCATATATGCAATCCTGTCTGTTCTTTGATGTCATTGACTTGATTGAACTTAATGCTGAATAGAAATCTGAACATATAGCTACTTTCTTTAATCCACTGTCCTCCATCCAATAAAGCCATCCAATCCATCCATCCAAATTTACTGACCCATATGTGTATACTTCAGTATATTCTTTATATTTTGTCATAATTTTATCTTCAATTATTCCAGACATATTAGCGATGTTTCTATAGTCCTGGCTATTGCTTAGTAATTCCAAATCAACTAATCCTAAAGGATATAACCATGGTGGTGTTGTTGCTGCTATTGGTACTGTTGTTAAAGCCTTTATCAATTAATTCCATCTCTTTAGCTACTTCCAGACCCACTACAATGAACAACAGCCAGGCTTATAAAAAAAGGGATGAGCTCATTTAAATTACAAAGGGGTAAAGACAAAAATTCACATTACTACACACAACACCAAAACACAATAAATGCAATCATAACATTACCCCAAAAATAATAAAATCAAACATTAACCAATACAAACAAATTAACAAAATCAATACGTAAATATTTGAACAAAGAGGATATCTAAAACACCTTCTCCCCCTGCATCATTCAAGCAGTTGGTTTGCCCAGCCGGAACCATTTTGGATAAATCCGGCGTTCCCGCCCAGACTCCAATCTTTGCCGCACCGGAAACCACCCGGCCGCCACTTCCTGTCTCCAGTGCACCACTCGGTAACTCAAAAAGAAACAAACATTAATCATTCAACGAAACTAATTTGTGTGCACTCCAAATTAAGTAGTAACAAATATGTATGGTTTCTATAAATAAAGTATAAGAAAGAAACTTATGTATTGTGATTTGTATAATGGGTACAGAGAAAGAAACTATAAAATGAAAAGCCATGTCTGCATAGTTGTGAATATGTTCGCATGGTTGCGTGCGTGTGTGCAAAAATATACGCACGCTGTTACACAGAACTGTGAGGCCAACCTTTTAGGCCGTCACACTGTTTATGTTAACGTTAATGGAAAAATAAAATTCAGCACATTTCTAAACATAAGAGTTTTAATGACTCATTTCTAATAATTGATTTATTTTCACCTTGCCATGATGACAGTACATAATATTTAAGTAGATGTTTTTCAAGATACTAATATTCAGCTTAAAGTGACATTTAAAGACATGTTGACGAAGAAGATTAACAGTTAAAAAAAAAAGTCTGGTGTGTCAGATGAAGATGGAGGACTCAATAAAAAATGAAGAAAATGTACTATTCAGAGCTGATCACAGACCTGTAGAACCGACCCCTTGGACGCATATACAGAGCAAGAGAACAATCTGTTATAAAAGCTCAAGGTGGTTTCTTGGTATTCTCAGCTGTCTCAGCTTAAACTGGTTCAAAACTGGTATAATCAACATTCAGACTGCTATATTCTTATTACACAAAGTTCATCTTGAATAAAAAGGAAATCATTTTAAACAGAATTAACACTTAAGATAGTTAGAGATAGATTTGTGAAGCAGCTTTCTATGAGCTGCATGCTGCAGACACGGTCGGTGTGAAAGGCAAACGCCTGCGTACTGCTTCTGCTCTCCATATGCGCTACTCATGCCCTGCTTGCGCTTGTATTGTGAAACAGGTGTAACTTTTTATTCATATCCCTGCAACAAAGTCACTTCAAAGTGTCAATTTCTTCCAGAATTTTAAACATAAGACATCATTTCCAGCAAAATGTGCTCTCATGCTTGAAGCCATTCTCATTTGTTTGTCTTCAAACATCTGACAACTGCTGTGTGTAGTAGGGAAAAGAACTAAAATGGTTATAGTTTTATTGCAGGGTTTACATGTCTGTGTCGTATTTTAACAATATGACTAGTATAGGCATACTCCACATGTTTTCATTTGATTTCTGTTGACTTTAGTTGGATTAAGGTAATCAAAAATCGCTGACATGTTAGACTCTTAATCAGAGTATTGCCTTAATCGTATTCAAAAGAGTATTGGTGTCTGTAAACGTAATAATGACTGTCTTTTCCCCTTGTTATCTTTTCTGCTTGATTGGCCTTATCATTGACAGCTGTAAAAAAAAAAGCTCTTGTGCTTCAGTCTTTGTTAATTGTTGAATGTGGTCTGTTGTTCTCTGTGGATTATGCTGTATTGCGTTTTTTTTGTTTGTTTTTTTTTTGCTCTTAAACACTTTCTGCATGTGGATTTGCCTCCTTGTAACAACATGACATGAAGATCTCATGCTTGCTTATGACAATTGTCATTATGTCATTAGCTCAGTAGTCATTTTAAAGGCAAATATTGTTTGAGATGTCTATGTTATGACAAGTTGTCGTAAATCTGTCATAAACATGATTGCCATGGTGTCATTGCAATTGTGTAATTAATATTAGTAGTCACTTTTGTCATTAAGATTTCTCAGTTAAAGTGTCAATACTCTGTCAAATAATTTAATAACAGTACCATTAATGTTCAATGAAATTTTAATAACTGATAATTCAATATTAATGACACTGTCATAGTCTATATTTTTATGTCATAATTCATGACATAATTATAATGGCCTCATGTCAATCATGTTTAAGACATACAGTATTTATGATAAGTTATGTTGTCTTGATAATGTCACGTTGGCATAACAAGGATATCTCAAGCAATGGAATAACATAATTGAACAAATTGCACTTAATGACAGTTGTCTCATTTATATTTGATGTGTCATGATTATAATGATTTCACAACAGGCTTATGAACACCCCTTTAAGCAAACATTACTAAATAACGTGACTGTTGTAAAATTCGATGTACATTGAAATATAATGCAATAAATGTAGAATATTATTTAAAAAAAAGAATATGTTGAATATAAATATACACAAATTCATAACAAATTTGACATATTTGAAATTTTAACATTTGTCTGTGAATATTTAAGTGGTCTTATAAGCTGTTGACCAGAGCCGAAACGGAAAACATTATGCTTACAATGCCTCGTAATACTATTTAATTAAAACTCAAGAAAAACTATTTTACTTGCATTTTAACATGCAAATGAGTCAATTAGCTTGTGTGATGTACAGTTACTAAGGCCCATTGCCCGCCTGGTTCCTCTCACAGCCTTGCCTGATTTCCCTTAAACTGTCAAATTTGCATTGCAAATTTGGGGGCGGCTGTTGAGAAGTTTTGTTCCTAAACAGCAAACTCAAGCTGCGTCCCAAATGGCACACTATACACTATGCACTCATGCACTATGTACTTATGCACTTACACACTCAACAGGATAGTATATGTATGTAGTGCTGTCCCAAATGGCACACTAATGTTTTTTTACTAAGCGGAAATTCAAACCGTTTCCCTGATGACGTTTGACTGTTGCCAAATCAGTGAAATAAACGACTGAATTATCAAGTAATACCTGCCGTGAGTATTGCCGCATTTACCATCCGGAGGCGCTATAATCACTCTCGTAGGAGAATTTTGCTTTCACTATCCAAAATAAATAAAGTTATTCAACATGTGCGTCCGATCGCTCCGCCCCTTCCGCTACGTAAGCAAACCTGCGGTCGTTGAGTGCGTGAAGTGTCCGTCATTACACACTTCATTTTAGCGGCTGAATGAGTGCATCATCCGGGTAATTGAAGTGCACTTATTATTTTGTGAGTTTTCAATGTGAACACACTACTTACACTATTTATACTACAAAATGGCGTAAAATAGTGCATAAGTATGCGATTTGGGACGCAGCTTCAGTGTCACACCCCTGCTCCAATCGTAATCTCCTCTCATTCAAACTCTGGCCAATCAGGACTGCCTCAAGGGCTTTATTAACTGCACCTGTGCCCACAGTTTGTTACTTTCTGGCAGCACATGGCTGAACTGCAGAGGATTTGAAATTTTAACATATGTCTGTGAATATTTAAGTGTTCTTATAAGCTGTTGACCAGAGCCGAAACGGAAAACATTATGCTTAAATTTTATAAATTTTATATATTTTTTCAACTTATGTAAATTTTTATCAATATCATGAAATACTACTAATAATAGTAACAGTCTGGACTGGGCATGTGTCTTGGTTGCATTAGTAGAAAGATCAATATTTATCACATAAGATGTTATAGCAGATATTACGTTACAAAGTCCTAACTCCTTTACTTTTTGCCTTTTAAGCTTATTTAAGCTTAAAATGTATTAATTAATTTTCGAAGTAATATTTAATTATTTATTTGTTTGTTCGAATTCTTTCTTAGGCTTGATTAGAGGCATTTGTGGACAGTATGTTACATCTGTGATTTACTGTCGTTTTCTTCTTTCACTCACCATAGAACATGGTGGTGCTCGCTAATACACTGTTCCCTGTATTCATATCTATTCAAAAGTAGTATTGCCATTAAAACTAGATTTCATCCATAGTGCAATTGCCATTAACATAATTTCTCATGTATGTTACATCTGTGATTTACATTAAACTCCTCTTACCATAGTCTTACTAAAGTCTTAATACTGTTTAAAATACTGTGTTTTTTAAAGGCCTGTCTGCAAATGTTACTTCTCACATCCTCCTTCTCCTTTGCATATATGGAACAAGGCAATACAAAATTAGCAATAGTTGCAAAATCTTCCAGTCTAGAGGAGTTATTTTTGTCTCCAGTCGACAATAATAGCTCAAGTTAGTTTGAGGCTTTATAACATCTTTTCATTGTACAGGGTAGCCAGAAACAAGTTGACATTAGCTGCATTATGTGAAAATTCTGCTTAAACACAATACATTAAATGCCAATATTAGTTATTTAGTAAAGTGTTTATTAAAGAGTCTTTTTGCTTACACACTGTAAATATGCATCCAACAAACTTTAAACAGTTTAACGGTTATAATTTAGAGAAAGAAGAAATATTAAATAAGTTAGGAAAATAAATATACTATTCTGTTAAATTAGTTTCAAATAAAATATATTACAGTAACTACACAACACATCACAGTTTAAAAAGATAAAAAGTGCATAAATTAGGTTATATAAGTTATATAAATAAAACAAGGACCAACGTTTCAAACATAAATAAAAAGGAATGGCTAAGATTTCATAAGAGCTATGTTGAGCTGAGTCAAGATTACGCAACAGCTAAGCTGAAAACAAACTGCAGATCATTTCTGCAATTAGTTATTAGTCGTCCAGCATATAGAAAAATCATGTTTACGATTTAAAGCAGGATTATTTGCCCTGGATGTGGGAAAATGGCTGCTGAAGATCAAGTTCTTGGTGAAGTTCACAGATGTTCAGGTCTGGTTTAGTACCTTTTTTCACACTTTCCATGCTTCTATTAAAATAGATAAAACATCTCGTTAGGACTTTCTAATGGATATGTATGTCAAGATACAACACACAGTGTTTATATAAATACATTATAAGTATTATTACTGCACACCACAATTGTTTTTAAAATGTAACATGTGAAAACCTTTTCAAAAATGGCTATCCTTTCATTGATCCATGGCGCGGTAGTACTGAAGCAGTGCCTCCTATTCCTTATATCAACGAACCTATAAGATGAAAGAGAGAAATGCATTTAGACCACACACAACAACATGCTCTTTGATAAAGAAGATGATTGCTTTAAATGTGGCTGAACTGACTTACAATACAGACTCAAGACATTTGTCTGTAGCTGGAAGAATTAAGCATTTCTTTAATTGGATTTTTGGTAGATTTGTTTCATGCTTTTCACAGCATGTTGATGGTTTAGGGTTATGGAATGCCACTGCAAAATAGACAGAAAAAAAACAACATTAAAAACTATTTTGATTTCAGTTTCATACAGAAAAGTGAAGGCCTAAAACATGTAAAAAGGCTTAAACTTGACGTGATTACTTTGGGATCAAAACTGCATCATATTTTTAGACATATGAGAGAATATACACTCAAACAATAATGTTTGCTGTTTGTTCAAACTACTTAAACTATACTTATTTAAAATGAGCTGAAACAACACTTGAGTTCTTAAAGGCATAACTTCATTGTTCTATGTTCAATCCACCCAACTTTGTAAACATACTAAGTAATTCCTTAGTGTTGTCCCAACACAAATCGATTGTGTGGAACCCAGCTTTTTTTTTGCAGTGTATTACAGAAAACACTCCACTGTAAAACATTATATGACAAAAAATCTTTACAACAAATGATATTAATTTAATGAGTTAATCACGTATCAAATACATTTCTTTAGCTTTACAAAGTTTAACATATTTTTTTTAATCAGTTTGACTGATTTAAGTTGAGACGACAAGAAAAGTTCATTTGATTTAACTGAAATATTTAAGAAAGGAGGATTTGATTTTAGTGTGTAAATAATTTTTTTTGTAAAAAACGTTAAAGTAGTAGTATATGAAGCCAGATCACTCTCAAAAATAATCCATTTACAAAATAAAATTTATACATCCACAACATAATTCATATTTTAAAAATGGAATTTAAAAAAAACGATTCAAAAATAGACAAATTCAATTCGTGAGTTTAAAACACGATTCAAGAATACACAAATTAAATTCGTAAGTTCAAAACACAATTCAAAAATACACAAATTCAATTCGTAAGTTTAAAACAGGATTTAAGAATCCACAAATTAAAATCGTAAATTCAAGACATGATTAAAAAATGCACAAATTAAATTTGTAAGTTCAAAACACGATTCAAAAATACACAAATCAAATTCATTTGGCGAAAATATTTATTATTTTTTACTTATGAATTCACAATTGGAACAAATTGGAATTTTATTTTGTAAATGTATTATTTCTAAGATTTGGCTCCATAATGATAGCACAGACACCATAATTTTATTGTAACTTAAGCATATTCATACTGTGAAATTGATTTTAATTATTTTTGTAACAGTTTTGTAACAAGGCACGAGTTGCTGTAATTTCTTAAAAAATCAGCAGTTTACTGTTGTAAAGTGTCCATAAATGAACAGCAGTTCCATTAAATGATATTGCCCAGAATGGATGGGCTTCTTCAGTATAATATTGTTTTTCTGAAAACTGTACGTTGCAGTTAGATACATTTCTTTAAGATTCTTCATAACTGTCCTTTTTAGTTTTAAGCATGTTTTTTAAGCACGTTGAGGGAGGTTTATGTTTAGTAAAAAAAAACTAATTAACTTTTTCTTTGAATTTGATAGAAAATAAGCTTTCTCTAAATTGCCATAATATTCTTGTATTGAGTGTCCATGTGAATTTGCAGTATATAGAGCAGTAAAAGAATACTCACCTCTTGATGTAACAGCAGACAGGAGCAAAAGCAAACAGGACAAAAGGATCAGTTGATGAGATGCTGAAGACAGACGCATGATTGCTGTAAGATTTGACAAATAATCTGCTGCTCCTCAGCCGCTGTGGTGTTTTATGTGCTCAGGAAAAAGGGAAGTGTAGTCTTTGTTCATACTTTGTTGCTTCTTATGAATAAAGCAAGTGGAATAACTGACACCATTGTTAATCATTCTGTGACATAACACACATGACACAAGCTTTACTTCTTGAAGATGAGCGTATACAGTTATCTGAGCTAAAAATCTAATGAAAGATGACAGCAGTGATTTGAGATGATCATCATGCTGGGATTCCTTGAAATTTTGCATTAGATAAGTCTCAAATAAGGACATGTAAGAGGAGTGTCAGATAAAGGACTGCATATCGGGACAATTGATCATCACGATCTGATGCTGTGTCACTGTTCCTTTTTGTACAAGAATGAGGTAGTCTGAGTGAGGTATCTTGGGGTTTTGGTCACGAGTGAGGAAAGAATGGAACGTGAGATTGACAGGCCGATCGGTGCAGTGCCAGCAGTAATGTGGTCAATGTACGGGTCCGTTGTTGTGAAGAAGGAGCTGAGCCGAAAGGCAAAGCTCTCGATTTGCCATTCAGTCTACATTCCTTGTCTCACCTATGGTCATGAGCTTTGGATCATGACCGAAAGGACAAGATCTCGGATACAAGCAACAAATGAGTTTCCTTCGCAGGGTGGCAGGGTGCACCATTATAGATAGGGTGAGGAGCTCTGTCACCCGGGCAGAGCTCAGAGTATAGCTGCTGCTCCTCCACATCGAGAGAAGTCAGCTAAGGTGGCTCTAGGTGTGTTCCAGGCATGTCTCACCGGGAGGAGGCCTCGGGGAAGAGCCAGGACACGCTGGAGGGACTATGTGTCTTGGCTGGCCTGGGAACACCTCGGGATCCTCTTGGAGAAGCTGAGGGAAGTGTCTGTGGAGAGGGAAGTCTGGGGTTCTCTCCTAAGACTGCTGCCTCCGCGTCCTGGCCCCAAGAAAGCGGTTGAAAATAAATGAATGAATGAATGAATGAATGGTATTATTTAATTTTTTATTTTGAAGTTAATACACTTTACATTTTGCTCATGCTGATAGCTGCAAATTCCCTAAATCTAGTAAACTCGACTTCATAATTTCTGGTCATGGGGTAGTGTGTTTGCGCTCTCCCCTGAGTTTACCAAGGTGGCAGCTGTGGCTTAATGTGTGGTCTTTGTTAGACTGGTAAGACAAAGGTTGCTGGTTCAATTCCCTGTCCTGGCAGGAATTGAAGTAAGTGTATGAACCTCACTCAGAAGCAGAGCAGAGTTGACCATGACAATGTGGTTACAGTCCGGCGAAAAAAGGTTCCAGAAAGCGGGTAAGACAAAAACAGAAGTCGAAATAGAAAATAATCAAGTAAATAACAAGTTGAGAAGGTGATTACATCTGAAAATGTGGTAAATATCAGGTGAAGGCTTTTCATTTTTTGGAAAACACTAAGCGAATGCGAATGGCACTCGCGAGAAAAATTTGAGATCTCAAAAAGTGTACATAACGGCCTCTGGTGGATTCGTGAAAACAAAAACTGCCAAAAATTGTACCTCCTGTGACATATTTGGCGCTCCAGAAATGTATATAGGGGTACGTTTTCAGAATGAGCCTAGGTTGCCATCTTCAGTACCCATCTGAGCTGCCCTTGAGCAAGGTACCTAACCCCTAATAGTCCCCAGGAAGCAATAGCTGCCCACTGCTTCCCAATGCTGGGTGTATGTTCATAGTGTGAGTGTGTGTTTGCGCTCTCACTCAAGTGTGTGGACTTGGATGGGATCAAATCAGAGGACTAATTTCTAATATGACTAAATCCATACTTGACACCCATGCCATTTGGTCTGCCATTCCCTGATCCATGACAGTCATTTACTTTGCATCTGTCGGAAAAACTCTAGATAGGCTGTCTGAACTTTGAGTTTGAAACCTGATTGTCTTGTTTTTCTCAGAAACAAGTTGAAATATAGACTTATCTGAATCCAGCAAACATCTCTATGTTCCTGATGATCTGAGATCAGCTCAGGCCTTGAGAACTGATGTACAGCTTTCACCATTAACAAGGCAAGTGACATTTCTTGGTGGAGCTGCAGACTGTGTTGTGTTGCAGTGTTTTTTTGCTGAAGTTCTCCTAAGCTCATGTATCTTTATTCATCAGCGAAAGCACTGTTTTTCACGCAGTAAAATATTAGGCTCAAAGCTGAAGCACATTCAGAGGGTTGTTTTCATTGTTGCACATTGTTTTCATGATATCATACATAACTAAAATTGTCTGTGATTCTGCATTGATAAAAGTGATTTTCTGTTTGTTTGACAATTCTCCCATGCTTTTGGCACAAAGTAATAAGGCAAGATCCTGTTTTTCTTGCAAAGACTGAGATGATTATTTGGTAACACTTTACAATAATAGTACACAAATAATAATGTACTAACATGTAAACTAAACGTTGAGCTAATCATGAACTAATTTTAACTACAACATGAGTCACATGAGTGAATAATGGCTACCTTAATTACTTGTTAATACATGTTTGTCAATTCATGTATTAAGTAACAGTTTTAGCTGAATGTAACTATCACAAACTCATGACCTGTTAAAGAGCCCCTGTTATGGATTATAAAAGGTTATATTTTGGTTTTGGTGCATGGTCTCCAACAACAGGCTTTATTTTTATCTAACTATCCCAATGACTCCCTTATGATTTATTTAGTGATTCATTTGTTGAAAACTCCACCTTTGAGTGATGCTAATCTGCGATGATTGGTCCAATGACCCAGTCTGTTGTGATTGGTCAACTGCATTCAGCATGAGACAGAAATATTAATTATTAAGCTTATTAACATTGTTGAAGTAGTATACTGTATGTATGAGCAGGAATGCATTTAAGCAATGCAGTTTAACATCAGCATATTGCTGTATTCTTAACCATAACTCCAAGTAATAACAATGGAATACATTCAGTATTAATCAACACAGTGGCAAAAATGTAACTATTTTTAAAAAATTGACCATGCCACGCATGTGTAAGAACAGCTGTGGGATATAGCCAGCTTTAAAAGGGCGGGTTCATGTTTTACCAGATTTGGCATCTCATATATAGGATAGTTTCATGTCAACATTGACACAAACAGGCAAACGATTCAAACCCAAGACATTTGACTCTGAGTCGAATCTTTTATTTGAGAATCAATAGTTTTAAACACGGTGCATTTTCAGATTTAACCCTTAGCTGGTTGTTTTCATTCACTTAGAACAATGTCACACACTGCATGGAAGATCATTTTCAAAAACCCAATAGCGACTCTTTAGTGTATCTTTATGTCATCACTTTACTTGGAAGGGCTCATTATCATTGACTCATTCTTAACCACTTACAAACCAAACTTTTGATTAAATATAAACAGTTATGCACTTACATTTAGTGCATGTTTAAGTTGAAAAACAATAGAAAGTGTCTACATCAAAATGAAGAGTTTAAACACTAGAGTTCATGAGTGGTTAAGATTAAGAACAAATTAATAATAATAATGTGCCAAATAAAGTGACAATGCAATACATTAACAGGTCACGAGTTATTGTTGGATACATTTACCTTAAACTAAAGTGTTAATTAATACATTGATTGACAAATATGTACTGACAATAATTAAGGTCACCATTATTCACACATGAACTCATGTTGAAATCAAAGTTAGTTCATTATTAGTGCATTCCTTAACTCATCATTTGTTCATAATAAAGTAAGCATGAACCTCTCATGTATCCCCTGCTTATTATAGACTGCTTTTCATTTGGATATTTTATGACCTTTTATGACTCTTTTATTTGGCATCTGTTTCAACTTTGGGAGTGTGCTACAGGTATCAGAATCAAAAAATGTTTATAGTTCCAGAATACACTACAGTATTAAACGGTTTGCTCATTGAAAACTTTGGAAATTGTTTTCTATTTACTTCTGTCAAATAAATAAAAGTAACAGATAATCAGCAAATAATTTTATTGCAACTTTAACCTTTATGTGCTGTTGGGGATGGTTTCATCCGGGGTGATTTTGAGTGTTAATTTGGCCATAAATTATTCAGTGTTTCTGTTCAACACAATCTCACGGCAATTCGTAACTTTTTCATTTAGTGGCTAATTCGTATGAATTCGTACGATCTAATTCGTACAATTTAGTACGATTTGCTTATCCCCCAATGACGGTTGGGGTTAGGGGTGGGGTCAGGTGCCACGCCACCTTTTTAAAATCGTACCATTTCATAAGACTGAACTCGAACGAATTCGTACGAATTAGCCACTAAACTGGCAAAACGTAAAATACTTACGTTTTCTCGTGAGATCAGGCTGTTCTGTTTCAGCTAGCGGAATGATTTTTGATGGCATGTTTTGGCACATATTTTGGTAAATGCTTTGAAATAATAATAAAAAACCCTCAATGATACACTCTGGGCAAATTTACCACCCTTTTGTTGTGTTCGGGATGACAACATCCAGTATATTAAACTGCTGTAAAACTGCATTAGATTAATAATTTTTTTTTCAATTTTTTTTCCATAAATCTGTTAATCAACCCCAGTCCTGATCAAAACTTCTAAATTACTTAGGAATTTACAGGATTTTTGCTTTTTAATTGCCAAATTCATATACGTTGTCACAGATTTAGTGAAAAAAGCAGACAAACATACTTATATTCAATATAAAAAGAGTAGTTGTGGACTGGAACTTTTTAAATTTGTATCAGCTTTGGAAGAAAAAGATTAGTAACAACATTGCCTTTGATGCATTGCTAGTTTTTTTGTGCAGTATAAGATTTTTATTTTTTCTCCCCAATTTACTGTTAGTGGCTGTTTTTGCCCCATTGACTTCCATTATAACCACATTTTTTGATGGCAAAACCATGACACCATATAATCATGCATTTTTGATTGTTGGTGGTTTTCACTGTTGGGAAGAGGTAAAATTTCTAATTTTTACTGTTGATCATCTGTTGGCACCATTAATCCATTAGATATGCCTGTGCAGAAAGGTAAGTTTAGTGTTTTGGGTTTTATATGGATTATTACAGCAAATTAAAGTGTGTGTAAATTAGAACAGTGCACAAGGGTTAAAAACATCCCAACTTTTCTGGAATTTGAGTTGTAGTTCGAACTGTTACAGAAGGTTGACCACAGTGCAGTATATCCACCTATTGATCTGTCGACTGTAGTGGTGGCCATTCTTTTATATATGTGGAACATACCGAATACAAAATTAGTGATAGTTGCAAATATTATCCTGGCAGGAAGAGTTATTATTATTTATAGAGGACTAGAATAGCCTAAGTGCGTTCAGGCTTTATAACCTCTCCTCATGGCTGTAGGCCTTGAATCAAAATAAAGTGGGTCACGCTTTATTTTGACGGTCCGTTCGTTGAATTATGTTACATTGCATCTGCATGCCAACTAATTCTAATTAGATTATTAGTAGACTGTTTGGTTGGGGTTAGGGTTAGTGTAAGTTGACATGTACTTTCTTATAGTCAGTTAATTGTCTATTTAGCAGCAGTATCAACAGATATTAAGCAGACAGTCTACTAAAACTCAAATGGACTATTACTATAAAGTGTTACCATAAAGTCAGTTAGCAGGAGAATGCAAACTTTGTTACATTCCTTTAACCTGGTTTTATAAAAGTGTTTATTAAAGTTTCTCTTTGCTTACACACTGCATCCAACAAACTTTATGCACTTTAAAAATGTGAACTGATGTCATCAATTATAAATAATATTATATAAGTTAGAAAAATAAATATAGGTCACTTAAATTACATACAAATAGCTACTGTAAATGTGTAAAACGTTACAATTTACAAACAAGAAAAGACTTATAAATTAAGCATTATAAATAAAAGAACATCAATATTTCTGAATTAAATTAAACGTTTAAAAGATAACTTAGACTGCACAGCAGCTAAGTGTTAATATGTTCAACATATTTTTCCAGCACTGAAGCATAGTTCAGTGTAGCATAGAAAAAAAACAAGCATGTGGCCGCTGACGTTCACAGATGTCCAGTTTTCACTTTTTTTCACTTTTCACAAACCTGTATCTTAGGATTTAGTGTAATCTTTACATGGTATGTTATTCTGTTGAATAAGAACACAATTGAAACAAGTTAGAACTTGATGTGTATGCCAGTTAACAGAACATTGTGTTTGTATAAACTCTGCAAACATTTCTTATTATATTGCTCCGTCCACACTCCAACACAACAAAAGCATAATCTGTACACTCTAACCTTTTTTAGAAGATTCATTCTGATAGTCATCCATGGAGCTGTTGGATCATAGCAGTGATTCCTGTTATTTGGATCAGTAAAACTGAAAGATGAAGTAGAGAACAGATTAGACCAGTGCTAACACAATAAATGCTCTTTGACCAACAGAGGATCAAAATAAGAGTTGCTGAACTGACTTACACTACGGAATTGAGACATTTGTCTGTTTCTGGAAGGATGTAACATCGTTGGATTTTAAAGTGTGCATTTTTTTCATACTTTCTGCAGCATGTCTTGGGTTTCGAGTCATGAGAGATCACTGCAAAACAGACAGAAAAACGGTTAGAAATAGTGTTTCCATTCTAGTTGTGTTTCAGAAGATCTATATGGCCTTAGGTTGTTTAAACAACATTAAAGTCCCATTTAAACTAGAAATAAGCGATTAAAGTTTTATTACAAAAAAAAAAAAAAAAACACTCCATAAAATATGAATGTCCACATCACAATTATAACAATAATGGCAAAAGATAAACATTGTCACTAAACCTGACAGCCAATCAGAATTCATTTACTTTAAAGAGGACAATCATTTAAAGCAGTAGAAAACAAAACATAATCAACTTTTTTGTGGGGTTTAAATGTGATAAAAATAAAACGTTTTACATGCAGAGAAGTAAAAAGATACCCACCTCCTGATGTAAAAGCAGACAGGAGCAAAAGCAAACAGGACAAAAGGATCAGTTGATGAGATGCAGAGGACAGACGCATGATTGCTGAGGGATTTCACGAATGATATTCCACTCCTGAGCCGCTTTTGTGTTTTATGTGCGCAGAAAAAAGGAAGTATTGTCTTTGTTCATACTTCTTATGAATGAAGCAAGTGGAATAACTTACACCACTGTTAATCACACGGTGACAGGACATGTAAAGAATCATTGAGGTCACTTCTTAACGACGAACATACTTATTTGTTAACATTACAAATTAAGGATGACAGGATAGGTTTAAAAGTATCATCACGTTTAAGGATTCTCTGAAATTTGTTTCAAATTTGGACTTGTGAAGGGTGTGGGATATAAAACTAAAAATAAAAAAAAATATTAGCCCCCAATAATTTTTAGCCCCGATGTTTATCTTTTCCTCCTTTTTTGATTTTTTCTACACATTTCAAAGCATAATAGTTTTAATAACTAATTTCTAATAACTGTTTTTTTTTTTTTTTGCCATGATGACAGTAAATCATATTTTACTAGACATTTTTCAAGACACTTCCATACAGCTTAAAGTCACATTTAAAGGCTTAACTAGAAAAATGTGGCATTTATTAAATGTAAAAAAGGTTAAATTATTAAAATATTGATTTAAATATTAAATAGCTGTTTTTGTATTGTATGTAGTTTCAAATGAAATTATTATTCCAGTGATTATTGCTTTTATTACTATTACCATTATTACTAATAATATTAATAATAATAATAATTATTATTATTATTAATATTATTAGTAATAATGGTAATTTATATTAGAGTGTTTTCCGAAGGATCATGTGACTCTGAAGACTGAAGTAATAAAGCTGAAAATTCATCTTCAAAATCACTGGAATCAATCATTAAATTAAATTATTATTAAATTATGCAGCCTTGTTGAGCAGGATAAGCTTATTTTAAAACATTTAAAAATCATACTGACCCCAAACTTTTGACCGGTAGTGTGTATATTCAAATAATTGTTGGCAGAAATTATTTTAAGCATAAATGAGGTTGTGTTAAGCTTTTTATTTCTTATATATTTATAGAATAGCACATTTTGAGATGACAGTGGCGGCCTCAAGGTTCTCACATTGATGGCTTAAGATCTCAGCCAGTGATGTAGTGGATGGGCAGGAAGGGCACATACTGCAGTGCGGCCCTGCATTTTGGAGACCCCCAAAAAGTAGGGATTGTTCTTTTCAGTAATTTACTGACGCTTGTTAACTAATTTCAAGAGGAGCATGTGATGTAATCAACTACAGCTGATCCTTATCACTAATCATTAGCTAGCCTTTCAGATCATTCCAAAATTACTAAAAATTTCCTGCCTAAACCTCATTTCCAATCTTCGTTTTTTGAAAAACAAAAAAACAAAACTCTATCCTTCCCTTCTCGCTCCTCCTTAGTTCTATGATTGGGCAACACGGCGGCTCAGTGACTGGCGCTGCTGCCTCGCAGCAGGAGGGCCAATGGTTCAAATTCTAATTGAGCCAGTCAGTACTCTCTGCATGAAGTTTGCATGTTCTCCCTGTGTACTCCCTGGGTTCCCTGGGTACTCCGGTTTCCTCTCACAGTCTAACAACATGTACATAAGCAAGTTGTAGAGATAGTCACGCACTTAATGCATACATTCTAAATAAATGAAAACTACCACATTAACCAAAGTATAAAAAACGAACTGGGGGCTCTCGAGAAATGCCTGATCTCGTATACTTCCTAATGCTTGATGACCAGGCAGGAACCTTTAGCTCATCTATCTCTGAGCTACGGGTTCTCCCCTAGGACAGCATGCCGAACCTGCTATCATAGTCAAGCATTATCTAAGTGTGAATTCTTGATGTAAATGAATAGATTTCAATTACATTTAATGATTAATATAAATACTACTATAATCCATTATATCCCATACACAATTATTTTTTACTCTGAAATAATCAGAGATGGGAAGTAATGAAGTACAAATACTTCGTTATTGTACTTAAGTAGATTTTTCTGGTATCAGTACTTTACTCCACTACTTATTTTTTTGACAACTTTTTACTTTTACTTTTTACATTTTTTACACAGATATCTGTACTTTCTACTCCTTACATTTTTAACACCACGCTCGTTACTTTCATTTCATGTGTTTGGTGGTGCGATCTATATTATTTCTTATCATTGCGCAATAATATGAGCACCTTTTTGATGCAAGCAGTCTATTTTTCCTCACTGAGCGCCTGCTATCGCACACCGTACAAGGCTAGGATGACTACGTAGATGTGAGAGAGAGAGAGAGTCAGCGAATTTAACAAGACTGATGCTGCCCTGTTTACAGAGTAATAAGACATCTTTTGATTGATCGGATCACAGATAAACAAGAGAGACACATTCCAGTCCAAAAGCATGCTATTTAAATGATTAATCCTTTTGTCTACTTCTGATAAATACTGCATGGGCTTTCAATCTAATAACATGAAAAATGGTGCTTTTTTGTAAAGATGTGTACATTTACTAATAAAACAATCAAACAATTTATAAAAAAAATGTATGCATTGCGGTTTATTTCCTTTATTTCTGGGTTATGTATAAGTACTGCTCTTTGAAGAAATAAGCAGCTTTAGCCTAATGCAAAAAAAAAAGGTTGCAGTCAAATTTGATAAGAATTCTTTTTAGCTAAAGAAAAAAAATCTATATATTTTGGAAAGAATTCAGTGTAAAATGTAAGACATTATTTTTAAAGATAGACATGGCCTACAGAATTACTTTTAGAGTGAATCAACAAGAATGGCAGCTGATGTTTTTGATCCAACAGCCAAAAAACTACATGCTGAACGCTGTGAGTTTGCGTCAGGATGATGATAAATGGGCCGCGTTTTTAAGCAATGTTGTTAGGTTATATTGCAGAGTTTGGTGCTGCTTGGCTACTTTCATAAATCTGGCAACAAACATTTTACATAAATTTATTTTATATTTATCAGTGGTCGCAACGGCAGAATGAATGCCAATTAATCCACCATATGCTTTACACCTCATGTTTTACCCTTCCAGCTGCAACACAGTACTGGGAAACACCCATACACACTCACATTTACACACATACTTATACACTCCTGCCAATTTAGTAACCTATTATTCACCTACTGGAGGTTTTTGGACTTTGATTGAAACAAGTACTTTTTACTTTTTTACTTTTGTACATTTTTGAGGCTGTACTTCTGTTCTTTTACTTAAGTACAAACGCGTAGTCAGTACTTTTACTTTTACCAGAGTCACTTTAAACGTGAGTATCTGTACTTCTACTTAAATAAAGGATGTGTGTACTTTTGCCATCTCTGGAAATAATCAATACAGTCATTTATTCATTTTCCTTCTGCTTAGTCCCTTTATTCATCGGGGGTCACCACAGCAGAATGAACTGCCAATTTAGCCAGCATATGTTTTTAACAGGAACATCCTTCCAGCCGCAACCCAGTAGGGGAAACATTCATAGACACTCATTTACACACATACACTACCACCAATTTAGTTAATCCAATTTACCTATAGCGCATGTCTTTGGATTGTGGGGGAAGCTGGAGCACCCGGAGAAAACCCACGCCAATACGGGGAGAACATGCAAACTCCACAGAGAAATGCCAACTGACCCAGCTGGGACTCAACCCAGCAAACTTTTTGCTGTGAGGCTGTGTTGTCTAATTCATACATTAACAAAACCAAATGTAGAATAAGAATTGTGTGATAGACTGTATCTGAAATCACATCCTGTTTACTCTCTCTCTCTCTCTCTCTCTCTCTTTCTCTCTCTCTCATAAACACACACACACACACACACACACACACACGCACACACACACACACACACACACACACACACACACACACACACACACACACACACACACACACACACACACACACACACACACACACACACACACACACAATAAAGGCAAAGTTTCATTAAAATGGAAATATTCATAGTTTTGAATAATGTCATATTGGTATATTGGCCTATTTTAAACTATTTTCGCTGAATCTATATAACCCGTCATTATTTTTGCCATATTATTTTGGCAAAGCCTTTAACATTTGGCTAAGAGACCACCAATGAAAACTAGTCTTTGGGCTAATTTGAGCACATTTACCTTCTTGAGGAATGTTTATTAATGTACACTAAACTTAAAAAAAAAAAGAAATAAACTGAGTTAGTGCTTCTAAGTTTCGGTTGCACTTGCTCTTCTCACCACTGCAAGTGTTGTGCATGTCAGATGGGCATTGTGAAATTTGTGCAGAAAAGCTTATGCAGTTTGCACCACACCACTGATCTCAGCCAATAAATTAATTAATTAAAAATGCAACTCTTAATAAAAAGTAAATTTTTTTTTTCATGAGGTTGTCGAAAAAACGTCTTGATAAATATCAGTGAAATTACAGCTTAAGGTGATTCTAATAATAATAATAATAAATGTTATTTATAGTGCACATTTTCAGACCCAAAGCTCTTCAAGGCATGCAAGAAAAAAAGTAACAAAGCAGAACAATAAAAACAGTAAAAACACCACAATAAGACAATCAAATATGAACAATAAAATTGAATGATTAAGTTGACAAAAGTAATCAAAAAGTCTTGAGAAGTTTTTACAACAGTCCAGAGAAGCGGCATTCCTGATGCTGATAGTTAGACCATTCCATAGCTTAGGTGCATGGTACAAAAAAAGCTCTACCACCCATGGTCTTACAGTGTGGCTGATACAGGGTAAGTCCAAATGCAGAATGAAGACTGTGGGTGAGAGTGGTGAGAATTACCAGGTCACAAATGTAGTCAGGTGCTACTCCATGCACTACTTTATAAATTAAAATTAAGGTCTTAAATTCAATATGTGACTTAACAGGAAGTACAGGAAGCCAGTGAAGTTGCTAAAGTACAGATAAAGGTAAAAATGGTCACTATCATACTAAAAGGAGAAACACCAACATTTATTTCTATTTATTCATTATACATAAGAGAAAATATTCTGTGTAATTTTGTATGCATACTTAAAATGTAGACGATCTTGTAAAATATTTCTGTAATAGCTTATATCCCCCAATAAAAAAAAAAAAAAAAAAATATATATATATATATATATATATATATATATATGTATATATATATATATATATATATATATATATATATATATATATATATATATATATATATATATATATATATATATATATATATATTTCTGTTTAATTTTTATCAAATTTACTACTATTTTCAGTGGGGTTCATATCGACTGGTAATTCACTTGCGAATCAAAGCCTTTCATATTTGAGTCCTATGAATCATCCTGGAATATGAGATATGAAGACAACAATGGGATATCTAAAAATAATACTTTTATTTTTATTGTAATATTGTAATATTGTAATGAAAAGTATTTTAATGAAAGTATATCTTGTACAGTCAGTAAGTATGAACATAATATTCTCTAATATATATCAATATCTAACATATCTATCTTTTTTTTTTACATTTTGTTATATTAATAACGTAATAACTTTTATTCTAGGCAAAAGAAAAGAATTGTTGAACAGAATATATATAGTTTATTCTGTAGACTATCGAAAAAAATTGCTTAAAGGGGCTAATCATTTTGACCTTAGAAATGTTTTTTAAAAAATTAATAACTTCTTTTATTCTAGCAAAGAAGACTTACTCCAGAGGAGTAAGACATACTGTGAATATTGCCTTGCTCTGAAAAAAAATCAAATAGGGGCTAATAATTCTGACTTTAACTTATATTTATCTTAATATATTTTAATTATAGGCAAAACAGAAGTTGGGTTTGAAAATCAGCAGCTCTTTTAAATACTTTAAATCTGTTATATAAGATTTTTATAAAAACATTATTTTCTTAAAATATCAATTCTTTAATTTTTTAAACCAATAACCTAATAACTTTTATTGTATGCAAAACAGAATATTTATTCCACAGAAGAGAATATAAATTAGTTCATTTTTAAAAAACAACATATACATATCCTAATAACTTTTAATTATAGGCAAAACAGAAGCCAAGTATGGAAATCAGCAGCTCTTTTAAATTTTAAAATATGTTATAGTTATTTTAATTAAAAAAAAAAAAATCAACTTTAGTCTTTTTCACAGCACTTAAGGAAAGTAACACATTTATGTATACATGACTAATTTTAAATGAATGTTATTGTATACTTTTGACTGTTGTTGAATAATCTTTGACTTCTTGTTGTATAGTTTCTGAGAAAAGGCCTTTGTGGCAACTTCCTCATGTGACAACTCAGCTCAGTCTTCAACAACAATCATTGCCTTATTTGGTTAATGTGTATTTGTAAAGTGTTAACCAAAAGGGCTGGTCTGTGAATGCCACTTTTTACACCGCCCTTCTCTTTTACACAAATGGAACAAGGGAATATACCGTGTACAAAATTAGCAATATTTAATGCAACATATTCCAGCCAGCAGCTATTTATATTTGCGTGGACAATAATAGTCCGAGTGTTTGAGGCTTTAGTCAGAGTTAGGACAGGAAATCCCCAGAGACACGTAACAGCAGAGTCATGGATGGTTTTAGCCGTCTGTCTTCAGATCTTTCCTTTGCATCATATAAAACGTGAGAGCCAGTTTTAGCATACTAACTTTGTGTGGCTAAAATAATAGCCACAATACCAACGGGCAATATTTGTTCCTACTAACAAAAGGATTGGGGAACATGTTTTGTGAAGTGGATGCCCTTCCAGCCACAACCAGCACTGGGAAAGTGATACATAGTTATGGAATTAAAAAAATAATTTATCTCAGTTTCTGACTCCATTCTTAAACAAAACACTGAAAGCATACAACAAAACCAACCCAAGCTTATCATTGATACAGTACGCACCCCTATACATAATTCATTTTATTTGTAAATGGCGCCTTTCTGGACACCCAAGGTCGCCTTACAACAAGCAGCTATGAGAACAAATTAAAACAATTCATAAAATGTTGTCAAACTAAATTTTAAAAGTACAAACATTATCAAACATGATAAAAAGAAAGCCTGCTTAAAAAGATGGGTCTTGAGATGATATTTAAAAAGCGTGAAGACTATCGCTGCTCTTTATGTCCAGTAGTGATGGGAAGTTTGGATCATTTTATTGACTCGGATCTTTGAGTCTGGTTCATTGAGATGAACGAATCTTTTTTCGAGTCATTTCGTTCGTTTGGTTCAATTTGCCAAAATATTATTAAAATGTTATTAATTGCTTCCAAACACATCTACAACTAGCCCAAAAGGTTGATCACACGACAAACAAGTCATAAACAGAATACTATAAAAAGGAGAAAATAATAATTCAATGTTTACCTGCTCTTTTGTCTATGAAGGTATCTTTATCTCTTTGATCAGCTCACCTCTTCATGTCTTCAAATGTCAGAGGTTCATTCACGTTACACTGACAGTCACATATAATCTTAACCAATGTACACAGTCTGAGTCGATAGGAGCCATGATAATCAGTTCACCTTTCAAGTCTTCGGGTTCTTGAGTCGTCCGTTCATCACGTGACAGAATGACTCAAACCCGAGGACTCGAGAGATGAACGGATCAATTCTTTTTCTGGCTCTAAACAAATATGATTGGCCCATGATGAACGAATGACTCAGATCCGATAGAGGACTCGAGAGATGAACGGATCAATTCTTTTTCCGGCTCTAAACACATATGATTGGCTTCTGCCTTTCCGCGATGAATGACTCAAAAGACTTGAAATTAACGATAATCTTGAGATGAACAAATCACTCCCTGAGAGGACTCGTAGTTCCCGAGTCATATTGAAGATTCGTTCAAAATGAACGAATCGTTCATGAACAACCCATCACTAAGGTCCAGGGGAAGTGAGTTCCAAAGCCGAGGAGCCATGTAGCTAAAAGAATCTGGCTCCCATTGTGCTTAATCTTCATTTCTGGAGATGTCAAAATATGTCCCAGGAGGTTTTTTCATGAATCCACCAGGGCTGCTGTGTATGCTTTTTCAGATTTCAAACTTCTCTCACGAGTGCCATTTGCACCTGCTGTACTCACGAAAATCCACTAGAGGCCACTGTCGACTGACTTATTGACTGACCGATCCCCCCACCCCCTTCCCTTAACCAAACCGACAGTGTTTTCAAAAGCAATCCGGAAAAAGAAAAGCGTGGCCTTCTAATTTTTATCAAGTTTTAAAATTTTACCACATTCTCACTCTGATATTTAACTGTTTATTTTGTTTGTTGCCTTTTTTTTGTTTTTGTTTCATCTGCTTTCTGGAACTGTTCTTTGCTGGACTCAAACCCCATTGTCGTGGTCAACTGCTCTATGCGTCTCAAGTCCACCAACGTATGTGGCGAGCTACTGGGCAAACTGGTAACAGCAGAAAAGCCGTCCACACGGAGGTAAGTGGTCAGCTGGTAGCACGAAAAGAATCAGAAACCGTCAGCCACGTCATGCCGCCCCGTAACATTCGTTTTAAAGATATAATGCAGTTGTGTATAGCTCTGGCTACATAATTCTTGCTCTCCAGAAATGTATACGGAGCTCTGTATTTACAATGAGCCTGTGTTGCACAAAACCTTCAGATTCACATTTATAATGGTTTATAAAGTTGCTCTTAAAAGCATCTTTATTAGTAAACTTGCAATATCAAAACACTGATTTCAGGATATACAGCATATTCAGCACATCATAGAACATCACTAGTTTCTCACTGGACATCATTAGCCTTTAACAGGACATCACAAGCTCTCACAGATTTCACTGTTATCGCTATCTCTCATAGGACAATATATTGTCTCTCAAACTTTTCTGCTGTCATCTGGATCTGCTCCTCTTCAGATTCGTCCAGAGTTCATTTACTGTATTTCTTATGTTGTCATACACTTTCCAAAGGTTTTTATTTTAGCTGCAGTGTTGACATGTTTTGACTAGCATCTTCTGTTTTGACTGAGGCCCAATCCCAATTCTATTTTTGTACCCCTACCCCTTCCCCTTAGCCCTTGAAACAGAGTGTGAAGATGAAGGGCTTCAAAATTTACGCTTAAGACATGAGACAGCACTACAGCACCTGCACATGTCATCATATGTCATTGTGAACTCTTGCTTCATATGAGAACAGACGATCATGACTGCTGTAGTTATTCCAGTTGCTTAATTTTTGTTGGTATTTATCTTCAAATCACTGAAGGCTTATATTATGTTATCATGATGATATATTCATCATGATAATACATGATGAATATATCATTTATGCCATATTCATCAATGTAAACACAAGGAAACAACTTTAGTGTTATAGCAGACACTGTAAAAAGGTCATTCTCAGCCCCTAGACTTTTCTGACAGGGTATTCAAGTGTCATTGAGTGTCAGAATGCTATACAGGAGTTACTATTATGTATTATAGATAGCGAAATTTAGCAATTTTAGCATTTTTTTAAAGCATGACGGTAAAACACAAACAAATGAATAAATGTATTAAAACGTGCTTGTTTGTAGTAAAAATCCATAATAATGACAAAAAAATAGTAATTTGACGGGTGCAGCTATACTGCCATTGTAGCTGGTGTATTCTGAGAAATTCTTCTACTCCTTGGTTTCAAGTGCGGTCCTGAAAAATCTCTGTTTCGAGGGGTTAATTGCCCTCCCCTTAGTCCTATACCTTCAAGCTAAAAATAATTGGGACACCCCAACCCCTTCACATGAAAGCGCAAAATGGTAAGGGGAAGGGCTAATTGGTAGAATTGGAATTGGGCCTAAAAGTGCTCCTTCATCTGGACAACCTACTGTCAGAGAGTTTCAGTCACTTCAGAACATCTAATCATCTTGGAAAGTCACTGAAAAATAAAAAATGTACTTTACCCTCTTTATTTCATTTCATCATTAAAGATTAGCAAATCAGCACATCTTACATTTCTTGAAGCAGCTCAAAAAAGTGAGAGCACAAAAGTATTAACACCACAGGGGTTGATTGACCAATTTTAGGGGGGTTTTAGCCAACTTTTAGCGATTTATTTGTGATTTTGTCATTTAGAGTTGAAAAAAATGACAAAGTTTTAGTTTTTTTTTTTATAAATAGAAACACATGATCAAATGTACTTAAGTATAGAAAAAGGTTTGTCATTCATTCATTCATTCAACTTCTATTGGCCATTGATTTTATCAGGGCCTGCCACAGCAGAATGAACTACTAACTACTAACTACCACAACCAACAACCAACAACCACAAAATGCAGTCAGTGTGTAAGTAGAACTTATCAGAACTCGACTCAACTATTCAGACTTATTCAGTGGTCCTATATGTTAAAAATTGCCTTTGTAGTTGAATACTTCTATAACTTTATTACTCAACCATATTTTATTAAACATTTTTTTCTTTAAATTTTGATATAAATAATTATTTATTATTATCATTAAACCATCATAAGGAGTATAGCACCCCTAAACTGAGAATCCTAGAATCACCCCTGGGTAAATAGTTCAAAAACTGAGATTTTGCTTGTTGGTACCAAATCAACACTCTCCAAAACTGACAGCTTTTCTCTTTCAATTGACGACATTTCTTCTATCCCTCTAAACAGGTTAAGAGTCTGTGTGTCATCCTTGACAGCACCCTATCTTTTGATTCTCACATCAATAACATCACCCGGTCTGCTTACTTCCACCTACGCAACATTAACCGTCTCCGCCCTTCTCTTACCCCTCATGCTACTGCTGTTCTCGTTCATAGCCTTGTCAAATCTCATTTAGATTACTGCAACTCTCTTCTCTTTGGTCTCACTCATAAATCCCTCCGTAAGCTGTAGTTGGTCAAGAACTCAGCTGCTTGTATCATCACCAGAACTCCTTCTTCTCATCACATCACCCCTGTCCTGCAGCAGCTTCACTGGTTACCTATTCATTTTCGAATTGACTTTAAAATCTTAATGTTAACATTCTAAGCCATCCACAATCTGCACCCCTCCATATTTGTCTGCCCTCATCCACATTTCTGCTCCTTCTCCCACCTTGCGATCTTGTTCCTCCCTCCACTTTGTCTGTTCCCTCTTCTATTCTTTCGACTATGGGCAACAGAGCATTTAGCCACTCTGCTCCGCGGCTTTGGAACTCACTACCACCTGCCATCAGAAACATTGACTCCCTCACACTGTTCAAATCAAGACTCAAAACCCACTTATCTAAGATAGCTTTTAATACTTAATTTTATCTGCACTATTGCTGTGTATATATTATTATTTCTCTTGTTGTTTTATTGCTCTTGTTGATTGTACGGTGTCCTTGAGTTGCTAGAAAGGCGCCTTTAAATAAAATGTATTATTATAAATTATTATTAATTTATTTTATGTTTTGGTCTATTGCTGCTTTAGAGTCTCCATATAAAGCTAGCTCAGTATAAAGCTATGGCTCAGTGGTTAACAGTTTCACCTCAAAGCAAAAAGGTTGCTGGTTTTAGTCCTGGCTGGGCTAGTTGACATTTGTCCTTGGAGTTTGCCTGTTCTCCCTGTGCTGGGTTTCCTCCGGTTTGCCTCACAGTCCAAACACATGTGCTATATAAGTAAATTGGATGAACTAAAAAAATGGGCCTTAGTTTATGACTGTGTGTGTGTGAATTTGAGAGTGTATGGGTGTTTCCCAGTACTGGGTTGCAGCTGGAAGGGCATCCGCTGCATAAAACATTTGCTGGAATAGTTGGTGGTTCATTCTGCTGTGGCAATCCCTGATAAATAAGGTAAAATAGCCGAAGGAAAATGAAAGAATGCATATAAGGCCATAGCTCAAGTTTAGGGGCTTCACTGACTTTCAGTAGTTCTGCATCATTTCTTGGAAGACAAGAGTGTAGTGATTTACTCCTAGTACAGGTACTGTGACATGTTTTAAATTCTTTAGTAACAAAATGAAACGAAAAGTCAGTGTGAACCTTGAGTCACTTTTTAGTTTCAATACTTCTAAGGAAAGCTATAGTATAGGTGATGCATGCAAACACAGCAAAGCGAGACTAGAAACCGCTCAGGAAGTTGCTCAAGTAGTAAAGTTGAAATCGTCCCACGTCTCTGACAACTGAGTCAGTGAGACAGATATTAATAACACTTTAACACAGTGCATCGTCATGACGGTCAACACAACAGTTAACCTTGTATGTTTTTAAATGTGCCTTTACATAGTGGAAACAAAGCCTACAGCCTTGTGATTGCAGCATTCTCAACACTTCTGTCTGTTACACCATAATCAGAGAGTTAACTGACCATTAAACATAATTCAATTGTTATTGATTATAAAAAAAAGCAAATACTGTCCAAGGTAACGTTTGTGGATGTTTTGGTTAACATCTTTGATTTTAGCACGTTCGTTTTGTGAAAAAATGCTTGCTGATTAGCGGTTAACACTTAGCCAAACCACAGATGTGCGCAGATAACAGGAAAAAGGAAATATTGAAACATAGACATGGGTAATTGTTAATGCTTATACAGTTTTTGATATTCAGTCTTATGAATAAAGGCTCTTTACTGGCATTGGTGATTCCATTAGTATAACATTAATGGAACCTTTATATTCCACACAAGGTTCTTAAAGGGTTAGTTGAAACAATGAAAATTCTGTCATCTTTTACTCATTACTAGGCCCACACAGAATCTGCGCCCACATAAATCCACAAATATCCGCAGATTGTTGAACCTGTCATTGCATTTATTTCCTTATGTAAATCTTCATATGTATACAGTTGCCATCAGACTTATTAAACCCCCTTTGAATTTTTTTCTGTTTTGTATATTTCCCAAATGATGTTTAACAGAGCAAGGAAATTTTCACAGTATGTCTGATAATATTTTTCTTCTGGAGGAAGTCTTATTTGTTTTATTTCAGCTAGAATAAAAGCAGTATTTAATGTTTAAATGACTTTTTAAGGTCAAAATTATTAGCCCCTTTAGGCTATATTTTTTCGATAGTCTACAGAACAAACCATTGTTATACAATAACTTACCTAATTACCCTATCCTGCCTAGTTAACCTAATAACCTAGTTAAATCTTTAAATGTCACTTTAAGCTGTTTAGAAGTGTCTTGAAAAAACATCTAGTCAAAAATTATGTACTGTCAAGATGGCAAAGATAAAATACATCAGTTATTAGAAATGAGTTATTAAACTATTATGTTTAGAAATGTGTTGAAAATATCTTCTCTCCGTTAAACAGAAACTGGGGACAAAAATAAACAAGGGGGCTAATAACTCAGGGAGTTTAATAATTATGACTTCAACTATATATTTTTTTAAAAACCCCTAAATAAAATGTTATTGTTATTTTATTTGTTACGTTTTCAGCTCATATCATTCCAGAGAATCTGCAAATTGAAAAAAGACTGCACAGAAATAGGAAATAAATAAATGGATAAATAAAAGCCTGCAGATTTGTTCCAAAGCTGTTTGCATTTCTTACCTTTGTTAAAAGGATATACCCAAAAATGAAACTTTACTCAACCTCAAGTGGTTTCAAAACCTTTATGACTTTCTGTGTACTGTTGAACACAAAAGAAAGAGATAGTTCGGAAAGGAATATTTTGAATAAAGCTGAAAATTTGTACCATAGAGTTCCATTATAGAAAAAAAAATTGCTATGAAACACAATTGTTAATATTTTTTTTTTAAATAACTTATTTTGTGTTCAACAGAAGAAAGAAACAGTTTTGTGACAACTGAAGGTTAAGTAAATGATGACAGAATTTAAATTATTGGATGATCTATACAAAATCCAATTATCCTAACACACACACACAAATTATTTTGAAAACAATTAGGAACCAGAAGCTGTTGAATTATATAGTATGTTTTTATTTTTTCGTCTTACTATGGATGTCAATGACACGGGGATAACATGCAAACTCCACACAGAAATGCCAACTGACCCAGCTGGCAACCAGCGACCTTCTTGCTCTGAGGCGACAGTGCTAACCACTGAGCCACTGAGTTGTCTATGGCAACACGTGAGAGTTCATTTTTGGTTCTTTATGGCACCTTTATTTTAGATGTGATGTATTCACCAGTAGATGTCTTCTACTGAACTAAACAAAGATTTCTCTGTGAAAGTAAAAGAAAACCCTTTCCCCTAGACTTACAGAACCACTGTGAAAACATTCAGACATAATGCCTGAGTCAAAACCTTGTTACTGAAATATCGGCCTTGTGACAAACAAGCACCTGACTAGTCATTATGTTCCATCACCTTATCATCATGTTGTTTGGGGGTTAAATTGAGTTTATCTGAGTCTGAGTCATTTACCATGGCAACCAACCATCATTTCCACCAAAATAGTGTTTATTTACAGTAAAGGAATTTTAATTAGTATATACTTATTAGTGTAATTATAAATATTAATAGTTTGTGCTTTCAGAATATTTTAAATTTTAAAAAACATTATTTATTTATTTATTTAGAAACTAGTGTGTGATATCTTATGCAACTGTATCACACAGTGAAATCTAGGGCGTGTTATTAATGTTAACTATGGTCATGGTACATTTTTGTAAGTTTATTCCTTAGTTCATTTCTTTTAAAGATGTTTCTTCTGTTCATAGATGCTGAATTTATTTGATGAAAAAGTTAAAGCAGTAATATTGTGAAATAGTATTTACATTCTAAAAAACGGATGTCTAATGAATGTATTTTAAAATGTGATTCCTGTGATTCACAGCTGAATTTTGAACGTAATTACTCATGTTTTTAGTGTCATATTATCTTTTAGAAATCATTCTAATATGCTGATGTAGTGTTGAATGTCTGAATATGATGTAGTACTATTTAGAAAAAAGTTATTTGTTTTCAGTTATTTAGTTAGCTTTTGTCTTCATTTAAAAATACTTTGCATTAAACATTTTAAAATATATTTACATAGAAAAAAATGTTATATATATATATATATATATATATATATATATATATATATATATATATATATATATATATATATTTATACACACACACACACACACACACATATATATATATATTTTTTTTTCTATGTAAATATATTTTAAAATGTTCAATGCAAAGTATTTTTAAATGAAGACAAAAGCTAACTAAATAACTGAAAACAAATAACTTTTTTCTAAATAGTACTAATAGTATAAATAATAGTACTAATATATATTCTAATAGTATATATATATATATATATATATATATATATATATATATATATATATATATATATATATATATATATATATATATATATTATTTATTTATTTATTTTTTTTTAAAATAAATGCAGGATTAGTGGCAGAAATATGAACAATTTAGAATATAGAAACACTTTTTAAATCAAACTGATGTTATATAAAGGTTTTACATAGGTTTTATATCATGTTAGAAAACTTATATATGATGCTGTTTATGTGAACATTTGTACTTTTGATTTCACACCTGAAATGCTTGAAGGCCATGACTTATATTTTGTGTAATTCGATGAACATTTGTGCCATTGTGTGTCGTTAGCGCCTCCTAGTGAGGTTTCTTTCATGATCTCTGCCGTTGTGCTTGTGTGTGTTTAGTGCACACTGCCATCTGCTGAGCGCTTGTTAGTTTCAATGGTAAAAAAAACACTTTTTCTTTCTGTTTTTTTTTCACACTATCTTTCACATTTTCTTCTTTTCGCACATTAATACTCTTTGCAAGGCAACAACTCAGACCACTAACAACACACCTCCACTGTTTGTTTATTGGCACATAAAGCTGTTATGATTCTCATTTTAGTTCCAGAGAGCTCATTTCACCTTGACAAGACAGATGCAACAGGCAATGCGTTTTTATTAAAATGTATTGTCCCTGTCTAAGCTGAGGACAGTTGGCCTGTGTATTTTCATTTTTGAAATAATGTTCGATAAGTTCTGTTAGGAACTTAAATAGTGACCTTTTTTTAACACTTTTTTCTTTTGAATTCTTAATATAGCTTTTTTACTTAGTACAAAAAAAGCTAGAAACTGATGTTAAAGGTATAGTTCACCCCAAAATAAAAATGTACTCATTGTTACTGATCCTCAAGTTGTTCAAAACCTTTATGGGTTTATTTTTTTCTGTTAAAAACAAATTAAGATATTTTAAATAACATTAGAAACCATGGAGTGCTGTCGCCTCACAACAAGAAGGGGGCTGGGTCGCTGGTTCGAACCTCGGCTCAGTTGGTGTTTCTGTGTGGAGTTTGCATGTTCTCCCTGCCTTCGTGTGGGTTTCTTCCGGGTGCTCCAGTTTCCCCCACAGTCCAAAGACATGTGGTACAGGCGAATTGAGTAGGCTAAATTGTCTGTAGTGTGTGTGAATGTGTGTGTGGATGTTTCCCAGAGATGGGTTGCAGCTGGAAGGGCATCTGCTGCGTAAAAAACTTGCTGGATAAGGTGGCGGTTCATTCCGCTGTGGTGACCCCGGATTAATAAACGGACTAAGCCGACAAGAAAATGAATGAATGAATGAATGAAACCATGGACTTAAATTGTATGACAAATACTATATGGAGGTTGTGAAAAGTGAAGGGTAAGTGATGACAGAATTTTTCTGTTTAAAACGCTAACCAATCAACAGCTCACCAGCCCCTTCTGGTAAATGCTGTATCTACACCATCATGCAGGTAAAAGGCATGATTTCCCATTACCAAGTCCGATCAATAAACTAAAAGCAACCATGTAAAATAAAAAAATAAGACGATCGTTAAGTAATATTAATACTAAAATGAAATTATCCGCATATGATCATGATGGCATATTCCTGTGACTTCATGACATTTAAAGTTCATGTGTGTCAGAAATGAACTTTGTTTCAGTAAAGAGCATTCGTTATCATTATAATTCAAACATTTTATATTTCATTACATTTGTTTGAATTCTGTTTTTTTTTTTTTTTTTTTACTTTATAAGGGGAATAGGTGATGCAGTGGTGCAGTAGGTAGTGCTGTCGCCTCACAGCAAGAAGATTGCTGGTTCGAGCCTCGGCTGGGTCAGTTGGCGTTTCTGTAAGGTTTGGATTGAACCCGGGTCTCCTGGACACAAAGCTGGGGCTTTTCCCAGTTGAGCTGACTCCTCACTAGATGAACCCAAGAGCAGAAGAATAATAAGGGAACTTGAGGCTTTGGTTTCAGAAAAAATAAACAGATAATCTTTACTAGAAAAATAGAATTCAAAAGTACAACAGAAATAACTGAAGCTGAGCTTCTAGTAAACAGGCAAAACAAATTAGACACAAGGGTCAAAAAACCAGCAGTAGAATGTCACTTAGCTTCTCTAGACAATCTGGAGAACACCAGGTGGTACTGGCTCAAGACTGAACACAGTAGCTTGTAACACACACACTTATATAGGGCAAGACACAGGTGTTGCAAATCAAGCTTGAGTGGTGGCACACAGCAGATGGTGAGAACGTGGTGCCATTCACTGTTCAGGAGGAAGCGAGACAATTGGATCCTGTTGTGCAAGGAGACAGGAGCACCTCCTTCTGGTCAGGAGGAGGAATGCACCTTAATGAGTCCTTACAGTTTCTGTGTGGAGTTTGCATGTTCTCTCTGTGTTCATGTACACTGTTGTCCTAAATGAATGGGCATGGTCAGCAACAATACCCAGGTAGGCTGTGCCGTTAACATGATGCTCAATTGGTACTAATGGCCCCAAAGTGTGTCAAGAAAATATCCACCACAGCATTACACCACCACCAGCAGCCTGAACAGTTGATACAAGGCAGGATGGATCCATGCTTTCATGGTGTTGGCGGCAAATGCTGACCCTACCATGTGAATGTCACAGCAGATTTCGAAACTCATCAGACCAGGCAACATTTTTCTCTTGTCTAATTTTGGTTAGCCTGTGCGAATTATAGCCTCAGTTTCCTGTTTTTAGCTAACATTAGTGGCAACCAGTGTGGTCTTCTGCTGCTGTAGCCCATCCGTCTCAAGGTTGGACCTGTTGTGTGTTCAGAGATGCTCTTTTGCAGACCTTGGTTGTAACGATTGATTATTTGAGTTACTGTTGCCTTTTCATCAGCTGGAACCAGTCTGGCCATTCTCCTCTGACCTCTGGCATCAACAAGGCATTTGCGCCCACAGAACTGTCGCTCACTGGATATTTTCTTATTTTCTGACTATTCTCTGTAAACCCTAGAGATGGTTGTGCATGAAAATCCCAGTAGATCAGTAGTTTATGAAATACTCAAATAAGCCCGTCTGGCACCAACAATCATGCCACGTTCAAAGTCACTTAAATCTCCTTTCTTCCCTATTCTGATGCTCAGTTTGAATCGCAGCAGATCGTCTTGACCATGTCTACATGCCTAAATGCATTGAATTGCTGCCATGTGATTGGCTGATTTGAAATGTGTGTGTGTGTGTGTGTGTGTATATATATATATATATATATATATATATATATATATATATAGTTATAAAAATATCCGTAAATCATTTTTCGTTTTCCGTTTTCCATAGTTTATGTTTTTATTTATTTATTTTTTTTCTTTTGAATTGTATCATGAGACCTTAATCTTTCTTCTGACAATTTTTAACCTTAAAACGTTTGAAAAATGTACTTTTCTTAATATTTTGAATATTTTAAAGTGATATTATGTCTGGGTTGGTATTGTTTATTGTTGTACACAAACCTTGTAATAAACTGCCAATAGATTTTCTGTTATTTTACAGATTTATTTCTCGATATATTATTCATCAAACATTATATTATTTCAAACTTCTAAAATGTCAAAAAAAGTCGCTTTGTTAAACAGTGGATTTGAATTTTCAACATCAAAGTTGAGAGAGCGGAGATCAAGGTCCATAAAGCAATTCACAACCATAAATATACGGAAAACACAAAATACGCAAACGGTTAATTTACAGATTTGAACTGGAAACAAGAATAAAAACAAGAATAAGTGTTAGTTTTATTTATTTATTTATTATAATTATTATAATTTATTATAGTTATTTTATTTATTTATTTTATTAATTTGAGCAAGCTTAAAATATGATTAAAATTGTCCTAAAACAAGAATAGGTGTCGGCAAATAGTTATATAATATATATAATATATATATATATATATATATATATATATATATATATATATATATATATATATATATATATATATATATATATATATATATATATGAAACCTTTAGATGAAGCCTAATATTTTGTCATTCAGAACTTTAAACTGTTGATTTGAACTGTAGCTAAACATAAAACAACAACAGTGATGCAATATTTTGACTAACAATTTTTGGTGTTGATCCTTGCTGTTCATTCTGTATGGTAATAAATGGCAATTAATGGAATTCCAATAATTTGGGGAAACAGAACATTATATTCCAGCCACTTTCATTAAAAAACTATAATCACTAAAGCTGCAATTTTACTTTTTTAAACATAATTCCACTTCGTTGGATATGATGAGAGAAATCATGAGAGCACAGAATTTAGTCAGTTAGCAGGTGCAAACTCAACAAAACATTCTGGCATGACTATAAACATCTCTGATTAGCCATTGTTTGGCCCATACGGAGTCTGTGCGTGCAGAAATGCACAGGTTTTTGTCAGATTTGTTTAGCCTTTTGTTAAATAAAAATCTTAATAAAAGTTTAAGAGTTTTCGTTTCATGTTTTATTTTGTATTTCATGTTTTTATTATGTTGCCAAAATCATTCTGCATAAATTCACAGATTTTTATTATTATTTTTGTCTGGCCCTGGTCATTGGGTTCAAATGCTTAATAGAAATAGAAATGGATGCAATTAAAAGGCATAGCACTTCCAAAAACAAACAAATATGAATAAAAAATAAATTTGATGCAATGTGCAAGTCTGACTGTAATAACAATGTTCAAATGCTCATAAATGCAAATATCTAATCAGCTAATCACTTGGCAGTTTCTCGGTTTATAAAGGCATGTAGATATGATTTATACAATTTGCTGTCCAAACAGAGCACATGAATGTGGAAGGAAATTAATTTAAAGGCACAGTATGTCATTTTTGCTGCGGAAATAGAAAGACGAGGAGAGACGATGTTGAAAATGCTGCTCTGTGCAATCTAATAAAATGCACAACATATTAAAGCATCTTCCCTGTTTTAAACCTACTCCGTTTCCTGTAAAACCAAACCAGAAAATTGAGGATGTATGACATCATTAGCATGGTCACACAGGACACGGTCCATGTCACTAGATTACAGTAAATAGCTTATTTCTATGAATTTGAAAGTTTTTTTTTGTAACATTTGGGATAATGTCCTGTAAAAGTCAGCAAAATACATAACACTGTTCTGGTGGTTTTTAGATATTTCAATGAAAAATTCTTACATATTGTGCCTTTAAATACAACTTAAATTAAAACTAACCACATGATTTTGTTAGCTCACAATGCTAGTTTTGTGGTGAACACAAACATTCAGCTGTGGCTGTCATTAAGAAAAAAAAAACTTACCCTAGTAATCTTTAATTAAAATCACAAAATGCACTTCCTGTTTATTTATATTTTAACAGATTACATCTGTATGACCTATTGAGCTTGAATAACATAATTTACCATGCCCTTCCCACTGTCAGTTTTGACAACAAACAGAAATGGTGAGGAGGATGTGTCTGTGAAGGGCTCATTCTGATTATGTACCGCTATATACATTTCTGGAGAGTTCACAATATGTCCCAGTAGCTATGTTTTTTTGTTGCAGTTTTTATTATTGCAAATCCACTAGAGGCAGCTGTGAACGCTTTTTCAGATTTCAAATTTCTCTCTCGATTGCCATTCGTGCCTGCTGTTCTCACATAAATCCACCAGTGACCGCTGTCGACTGACAGATTTACTGACTGACTAACCAACGATTTCTCCACCCTCCTTCTTCCCTAAACCCAACCAATAGTGTTTTAAAAAGCACTGATTGACCATAACAGCCACTTTTTTTTCTTTTTTTTTTTTTACCAAATTCTCACCTTGTTATTCATTCATTAATTTTCTTTTTGCCTTACTCCCTTTATTAATCTGGGGTTGCCAAAGCAAAATGAACCGCCAACTTATCCAGCATATGATTTATCCAGCGGATGCCCTTCCAGCTGCAACCCATCATTGGGAAACACTCATACACTCTCATTCACACACATTCACAACGGACAATTATAGCTTACCCAATTCACCTGTACAACATGTCTTTGGACTTGTGGGGGAAACCCGAGCACCCGGGGGAAACCCATGTAAACCCTGGGAGAACATGCAAACTCCACACAGAAATGCCAACTGACCCAGCCGAGGCTTGACCTTCTTGCTGAGAAGCGACAGCACTACCTATTGCGCTGCCACATTGCTCTCACCCTGTTATTTACTTGTTGTTTTTTTTAGCTTTTGTTTATGTCTTACCTGCTTTCTGGAACCGTTCTTCAATGGACTCGAACCCCATTGTTGCGGTCAACCCCACTCTGCTTCTCAAGTCCGCCAACATACTTGTCGAGCTACCAGAGAAATTGGTAACAGCGGAAAAGCCATCCATACGGAGGTAAGTGGTCCTCAGGTAAGCGAGAAAAGATACGATGTCATACCACCCAATAGTGTTCGTTTTAAAGCTGAAGTGCTCTTTATACTAATTTCTCCAGGAATGTATATAGGGCTATGTTTTCAAAATGAGCCTTTATGTTTGCAATTATTCTTCTAAAACCCTTTTTCCAATCTTTCTATATGAAATGCCTACATCCAATCAGCATTCAATAGAAAAAAACAAGCCACGCCCACTGTTTTCTCATTTAATATTCTGTTTCTCTAGAAACTGCGTCACAATATGAAAAAAAAAAACGGTCAGAACTTTCAGTTCACGTGGAATTGAAGAGATGAGAGTATTTTAGAAACAGAGGAGGGTAGGGTGGTCAGAATAAGAAAAAATATCCATTGAGTTGCAGTTCTGAGTGTCAAAATGACTTGTTGATGTCACAGAAGAATGACCAGTTTTGAGATGATAACAGTAGCTATGTTTCCATAAAACAGTTGATGGAAACGCTAAAGATGCTCAATCAAAGATCAATTTTGAAAATGCGCATGAAAAACATGCGCATAAGTAAGTAGGATCAACTTTTTATACAATAAGAAAAAATGTACATAAACTACAATGGAAACACTTTTACTGACCAAATTCCAAAATGCGCATTAAAAAGGTCATGTGATTTGGTAATAAGAAATTATGTGATGATAAAAATGTGTGTGAGTAGACAATCCGAACGGCTGAGCACATTGTAAAACATCGCAATTGTTGTTTCGGGTCATTCTAAAAAGACCATTGTAACCATTTTAGTATTAATATTATTACAGTTTTTTTGGTTTTCATAAGCATGATTTTCAAAACAGAGCCCGTGTTTTCAAAACAGCACACAGAGTTAGCACAACCACACACCCAATTAGCAAAACACTACAGATCCTTTGCATAATTAAACACTCCTGTAAAAACTATACACTTATGTTTAAAAACCACACTTTTTTAACATAAGAAACACTAGTTTTACATTTACTATACTCTTTACACACAAGATGTGTAGCACCTAATAATATAGATACTGGAAGCCTGTGCTGGCAGTTTTCCTGCTGTGTTCCTATCAGTGTGTGAAGAGTGGGAGAAGAGGGTTGCATTGACAATCCAACACAATAAGCAGCACATTGAACACATTTTATAAGTGGTCAGAAACTTGTAAATAACTCATAAAAGAATAAAGTTACGTTAAAACCAAGCACACCATTGTTTTTCTTGTGAAATTCCCAATAAGTTTGATGTGCCAAATGACCCTCTTCTTATTAAAAAACAGAAAAGTTGGATCCAAGATGGTTGACTTCAAAATGGCCACCATGGTCACCACCCATCTTGAAAAGTTTGCCTTCTCACTTATACATAAATATCACCAACCATTCTCATTTATATAACCAGTCTAGCCATATAAATGGCCCACCCTGTAGTTTGTGTTGAAGCAGTTTAACATATAAGTTCTAGTAAATTGAAACTGTCAGTTCAGAGTTGAAGTTCAGTTTAGTTCAGTTCAGTGTGGTTTAATTTTCACTACTGAAAGTCCAAACACTGAAGAGCATATTATCGATGCACAGCTCCACAAGTTCTAAACCAAGCAAGCCAGTGGCAACAGTGGCGGGGAGCAAACTTAAAAAAAAAAAAAAGCCTCGAGAGAAACCAGGCTCAGTTAAGAATGACCATTTCCCCTCTGGACAAACTTCTTGTGCAGAGCTATAGTCTAGGCGCTGGAGGCAAATGCTGGACGTCCATCTTGGATAAGTTGCAAGTGTGTATAGTGTTCATGCTGGCCTGAATTTCATCTAGATGATGTCACAAAAATAATTTGAGACAAAATAATCGTGAGCTTACTGTACAGATGATGCATATTTAACAGATCCTCATACAAGAAAGCATTTGGGATATGGTGGAATCGGAGATTTGTATCATGGATAAACATGAGCAACTGAATAATGACATCATGTCAATATTGACCTAAATCCCTCATAATGTTTCCTGCATTATGTTGAAACTTTGGCTTAAAGAATTAATCCCTTTTTAAAAGCAAAAGCTAATGTACCCAATAAAGTGACCTGACAGTGTATTGCATATACGCTAATTGTTGCTGCATATAAATTTCCTGTCAGGTATGAGAAAATATTTATCTATTTCAATCAATTGCCTATTCTAGCCCCCAGGAAATAATTCAGTATCAAGATATGCTTGCATTCAGAGATGCTGTAGCATGCCTGTCTTTATTTTTTGCACGACGTTGCTTATGCGTTTATTTATTTTTAATGTTGTTTCTATAGAGATGAATGTTCCTCGGAATTTTCAAGAGAAAAGAAAGGTCTCGTGGGCCATTTAAAGTTGCTGCCAAATCTTCTTCGCATCTTTTCATAGCACACGCTAAAGGTCATATGATGTTGCTGTACACCACAATGACTTTCTTTAGTCAGAAGATACACATGTGGATAGCTTTTATAATAAATAAGTCTTATTTATATTTTGTACTGGCTATTCTTTCTGAAAGAGAGTTGAAATATTGGATTATGTTTAATCTGATCTAATCCTAATTACTTTGTTCAGTATAAATAAATTATATTTAAATAAAAAATTAAGCTTAAAGGGATTAAAAAGTTACTCAATATTTACTAACATTCAAGGGGTTCCAAACCTTTATGACTTTTATTTTTCTTTTTCTGTTATACTAAATAAGATACTTTGAAGTAAGCTAAATATCATTGACCTCCATGATAGGAAAAAAAATACTATGGAAGTCAATGTTATTTCTAGCATTCTTCAAAATTACTTCTTTTGCGTTCAACTGAAGAAAGAAACTAAAACATGTTTGTAAAAAGAAAAGTGAAGGGTGAGAAAATGATAACAGAATGTATATGTTTTGGTTGAATTATCCATTTAAACTAGTTTGTATTTCATGTGAATGATGTAGAGTCGTTTTCACATTAAGTATTTCCAACGGACACACTCGCCCATGGCACAACTGGGTTGATTATTAGAAATTGTGTCCTTTGTACTTGGAAAAAGGCTGTACGGGTGCTAAATGCGTATTTCCCCCCCGAGTTCAGTCAATGACCACAAAGACTTTTGTCACAGCAGCCCCTGAAAACGCTAACCACACCAGACTGCAGGAAACCAACACTAACTTTCATATTACCATCTCAGAAAGAACTCATCAATAGCAACACTGTGTTTACATGTTCAAACATTTTATTGAAATATATGTAACATATTATAAATATAGCTGCATTTGACCAACTGTTACTTATAAGACTTGATTTCTGTGTACAGTCTAAACTCTGCTGGGTTTTTGTTAAATCTAGACTGCATTTTGTTAAATTTGTAATGTGAAATTACACTTTTTAACCCAACAGTTTGGTTTGTTCACCTTTAAACCAACGTTGGCCTTCAATAATGCAACATTTTTCACTATTAAAGCATCTGATTTTTCTCAAATCAGTAAATCATTGACAAAACCTTATATTAATTAATGGTTTTCGTCTTTACGTGTACATTTTGGTACTTTCCACTGTACGTCACACCTGCAATACAATTCACTGCACGCTGAGGGTCATAAAGAGCGAATAAAACAATGCATGTTTAGAGGTGTGAAGTGTGAATGTTCCTCTATGCTCGCAGTGGTTGGCTAAAGGGTGTGAGGGTCTTTTTTTTCCAAGCGAACAGGTGACATCTCTGTAGGAGGAAGATCTGACGATTATTTTCCCCCTTGTGAGTGTTTATAAAACTGCCAACTGTGGTGAGCTGATACAATACGACAAACAGACTCACAAGAGAGAAGATGAGATCTGCATTGATAACACTGCTGTGCCTGGCTGTAATGCTGCTTGTGCAAGAGTCCTATCAAGGTGCGTAGCTGTACATGCTGTATTTGTAAATTATAAGATGTTCGATTTATTTACATTTTAAATTGTATTGTTTAAATGGATGTTTGTTTATTTATTGTTGTATTTCCATTTGGTCTTTTTTAGTAAGCAGCTCGTCTTATTGCGCTTGTCTCAAGTTAACTGAAGGTGTCCTCCGCAAGGCAAATATCAAAAGTTACATAAGACAGAGAGCAGGCGTTTGCCACATTGATGCTATTGTGTGAGTTCTCATTTATTTTGAAACAATATGCTGTAAATGTCTTCTTCTTTTTACAAAGCCTTATTTTACATTATTCAATTTATACTATTTTGAAATCTGACACTCATTTACAGTTTAATTAATGTGAAAAAAACTCTATAAATGTGTATATACTGTTGTATTACCATTCTAAAATTGTAACTTGTATGTATTTACAGATTTACAACAGTCAGAGGAACCTTTTGCGCCGACCCAAAAAAGCCTTGGGTGATAGATGCCATGAAATTTGTGGACAAGAAGAAGGCAGCATCAGAACCTAAAACAACACAGCCCATAAACTCAACATTTAATGCGAAATCTATGCCAAACACAACAGCAAACTTGAACACAACAAATACAACATCGGATTTAAACACAACTAATACAAATACAACATCACACTTGAACACAACAAACACAAATACAAAAGCACAAACTAAGCGCCTTTTTACAACTATTCAGCCATGTTAATGCATCTGTGGGGTTTGCGCTTATACCCCACTTATTTTATTATATTTGCACATATTTACTTGAACATTATGCTATAAAATATGCTGTATTATCAGTTTAATTTAACTTAAATAGTGCTTTTTTGGGACTTGTGGAGCTGCGCATTGGTAGAATTGTTTGTTCAGTGTTTCGGCTTTCAGCTGTGACATTTACATTACACTGAACTAAACGGAACAGTGAAAACTGGACTGAAGCTGTTTCAATTTACTAGAACTTTATCTATGTAAAGCTGCTTTGACATGATCGATATTGTAAAAAGCGGTACAGAAGTAAAGATCAATTGAATTGAATTTTAATAATGATTATTGTTCCAAAGCAGCTTCAGAATCGGTGAATTTTCATTAGAAATCAATAGCAGAAATAAGATAAGGTGAAGGGTGGACTACACACAAATAATATATGTAATATGCATTTCCAGCAAGATGATTGATCATTACAACAATTAAGTACCTAATTTTTGTATTTATATCAGTTTGTGCTGTCGAAGTCTTTGCCGGGTTGGACAGGTTTTATATATGCACAATCTCTGGATGCCTAGATGTCATTGTCATGCATAAATGTTTATTATCCTTAGTCCTCAGTTGTGTATTTTTGTGTGGTTAATAAACAAATGCATGTATTATTTACTAATGCAAACCAATAAACTGTTTTGTTCAAACATTAATTGAAATGTAGGTCTCTCTCTTTCTCTCTCAATTTTCGTGTGTGTTTACAGTACACGTGAATGTAAATGACTCAGTGGGTAGAACATAATGACATTCACTCAAGCTCTTAACCCTTGTGTGGGTTTAGACACCCAAATCCACAGTCTGTGGGATTTCCACCTTTCACTGTACAAATGCGTCATCTAAGCTGTAGAATTTTTTTCATGAAATGAGTAGTAAAGAGGAAGGCATGATTGTTTCATTTATGCTCACGCCATGATAGTATTTTAAATGTATTGAATCCACTCGTACTCCAATTCTGAAGACAACTAGGGCTCCATTGTCATTGAGGAGCATTTCTTCAGGTGTCAGTGAAGTATATCCAGATAATAATAATTCATTCTCTGAATCGGCTAATACAAAATCATGACTTTATCGATTTCATCTCCTCGCCTAAATGTTTTTTTTTTTTAGAATGTGATTAAACGGGATGAATGTACAGTATCCATTGCTCTTGACAGAAACATTATGAGTAATAGCATGATAGATGGTTTGTGTTCTGAGGTACAGTAGTACCAAACCTGCTTAATTTGCAGTTGTTTACTGTGCTGTGAATGAGGTTAGGATTTGGATGCAAAATACAAAAGTACAGAAGATAAGATCAGTATGTGTCACAGGCTAACCTAAAAATGCATTGTTGTGGTTTGCACCACCCTGCCTGCAGTGCTGAATTTACAACTGGTCAATTTGCATTCAGTGTGAAATCATGGTTTGATTCTCTTCAGTTTATCATGTTGTGCTCAGTGCACTGCAAAAGAAAATATACGACAAAAAGTCATGACTACAAATGTTTTTAAATGTTATTTTAAACATTAAACAATTAACTTCTATTTTAGAACCCCACAGTCAACGTTATGACAGTATGGAAAACACAAATAAAAAATTGTGATTTCTAAATTTACTTTGACTTGTTTTTCATTGCAGACAATACAACAAACAATATTTAATGTGTTCTGATTTTTATTTATTTATAAAAAAACATTTTTTCAAAATAAACATGTATTCCGATGTTGGTTCTTGCAACACATTTCAAAAAAGTTGGGACGGGAGCAATTTAGGGTTAGTAATCAGGTTTGTTGGTTAAATAATGTGATTTGAAACGGGCGATGTCAACAGGTGATTGGGTTATGATTTAGTACAAAAGCAGTATCTAAGAAAAGTCGAGTTCTTTAGGAGTAAAGATGAGGATCGCCAGTTTGCCAACAAATACATGATAAAACTATTGAAAGGTTTAAAAAAATGTTCCTTTAAGAAATATACTAAAACATTTGGATATTTCACCTTCAGTAGTACATAACATAATTGAAAGATTCAAGGAAGGAGGAATTTCAGTGCGTTAAGGACAAGGGCGCTAGCCTAACAATTGAGATCTCTGATCCCTCAGGCAGCACCACATCCAGATTTGTCATTCTTCTACAAGTGATATAACCTGGGCTCAGGACTACTTTGGCCAACTTTGTCAAGTACCACAATATGTAGCTACATCAAGTTAAGTTTATCTATAAACTAATTTCAAGAGCATCACATACTTATGATTGACCACAACCGGTCTTTTATTAGTTATTCAGGATTCTCCAATTATATGATCCTTAAGTCACTATAAATAACCACAGTCTTCATTCCACAACTATATTTATCTAAAAAAAAAAAACCTTCCCTTTTCCTCCCCATTTTACTTAGATTGGGTGGCACGGTGGCCCAGTGGTTAGCACTGTTGCCCTACAGCAAGAACACTGCCGGCTCTGGTCCTCGCCGGGCCAGATGGCAATTCTGTGTAGAGTTTGCATGCTCTCCCCATGTCTACGTGGGTTTCCCCCCGGGTTGACCCGGTTTTCTCCCACATCCCAAAGATATGCGTCATACACTGTAAATAATGCAGGTTTCCAAACAATTCATTCATGTTGTCCCAGCACGAGTCAATTAAGTTAACTTATCACTTATAGGAAATTTATAATTATTTATTTATTTATTAAGTTGTCCCAATGAAATATCATGAATTGTGTTGTTTCATCTAATTTTAAATAAGTAGGTTGAACTTGTAACATACTAGAGAGGATACCAGAGGTGCGGGAAAATGAGGACAGTTTATTAGGTACAGTTCAACAAAGGCAGACTGCCGCACGCAATACCCAGGCTGTGCGCAGTGCTGGATTACTCAAAAGTTCAATCAGATACAAACAGAAGGATCCCGCAAGAGAGGGCTGAGAAGGAGTAGAGGTGGAGAGCTGGCGTCAGCTGACAAACCCCGGCTCGGAACCAGACGCTGGCAGGCACTTGATCACTGGGTGAGCAGAGCGTAGGTGAGTACACATACAGACAGTGATTGCACGCAGGACAGGACTTACGGGACTGGACAAACGGGTAACGATCCACAAACAGCGAGGTGAGACACAGAAGTGATATACAATAATCGGACCCAGAAACAGAGAACATAGAGGATTACGTAGGGGCATTAATAGGCAATGAGTGGCGACAGGTGCTGAGGCAATGATAGTTAATAGGGAGAACCTGCAGCTGGAGCCCAAAGAGGCAATACTGAGTGATATAATTAACAAGATCAGACCTGGCTCATGACAGAACTAGCAAAAAAATAAATAAAATAAATACAATTTTTTTGAGTGTAGCTCTTTTTAAATAAATAGGTTGAACAAGCAAAAAAAAATTTTTTTTGGAGTGTAAGTAAACCGACTACGCCAATTGGACACCATATTCTAGCTCTCTGCATCAATATTTTTCCTTCTTGATATAGTTCACCTTAGCCACTTTAGCCGGCGAGTTTTTAAGATCTGCCTGGGCTCAATCTCCCCTTTCGCCCTGCGAATGGGAGGGAGCTCAGGGCTCTCTCCCAGGACAGCATGCCAAACAAGCTTATTATAAATCATCAGCTAAATTTGAACTCTTGAAATGTTAAAACAGTTAAAACTGTAATGTGCTAAAAGGAAGCCCTATGTTAACAGTGTCCAGAAGCCCCATAGACTTCTCTGGGCGCAGAGGGATTCGGGATGGACCATCGCACAGTGGAAACGTATACTGTGGTCAAATGAATCAGTATTTTAAGTATTTTTTGGAGAAAAGGACGACCAAAGAAAAAATGGAAAGACTGTTATCAGCAACAATTGAAAAAGCCATGGTCTGTCATATGTCAATCAAAACATAATGATAATCTACTAAGTGTCCTTGGCAAAGATAACTTGCACTTCTGTGGTGGCCCCATTAATGCTGAAATGTACATTGAGAGTTTGGAGCACAATATGCTGCCCCATTTCCATGAATGCCCATGCATATTTCAATAAGACAATGTGAAACCACATTCTGCACACATTACACAGTTTTGGCTGCAGAGGAAAAGCATACAGGTGCTTGATTGGCCTGCCTACAGTCCAGATCTGTCTCTAATAGAGAATGTGTGGTGCATTTTGAAATGCAAAATGTGACAACAAAGACCCCACACTGTTGCACACCTTACACCTGAAACCCTTCACTTGGTGTCTTCAATCCCTAAACAGCTTATTATTAAAAAAATAAAAATAAAAATAAAAACTATAAAAACGATGAGGTCGTTGTGATTGAGATGACTAGAAAAGTTAATTTGATTCAACAAATAAAAATTAAGGCAGCAAGATTTTTTTTTGAAACAGGAACTTACTTTATTTTTTCCTTTTCTATTAAAAGGAAGAATTTTAGGAGCTTCAGTGCAGAATGGTTTTGTGGTCCAGGTTTATTCTGTACTAACATGGCCCGTGAGAAAGATGCTATGGAACAGTGCAACAGAGCACTGCTGTCTTTTCTAGCAAAATTTGCTTTTACTACCGCCACATTCACAGAATATGGCTGACCACAAATTTGAAAGCAAAAGTAACATGTGATCATAGTTCACAAATCTTGTAGTAAGGAAGCATCTTAGTGGTGTGAAAATCATTCTGAAATTGAAAGTCCACTTAAGTCACATCATGTTAATTTATGATACAGTATTTTATATAATAGGCCAAATGTTTGTTTTTATAAGGGTTTTACTGGGAGATTATAAGAATAGAAGATTATAATCATGTTATAAGGACAATTAAGATTATAAATTGTAAAAGCGTGGGGAGCAGAGAACGGTAAAGGATTAGCAAAGGAATTAAACTCCAGTCGTCATGAACACTGTAGTGCTATGTGCCAGTGCACTAACCTCTATTGGCTATTGGTGCCAATGACTGTGTTGTTTTAAAACCACAAATAAATCTCAATAGATCTGCTGTAATTAACCCAGTCTCATTCTGATTATGTACCTTTATATATTTCTGGAGAGAGCAAAATACATCCTAGGAGCAATTTATTGTTGCAGTTTTTGTTATTGAAAATCCACCAGAGACTGCTGTGTATGCTTTTTCACATCTTAAATTTCTCTCACGAGTGACATCCGCGCCTGCTGTTCTTGCATAAATCCATGAGAGGCCACTGTTGACTGACTGACTGACTGACTGACTGACTGACTTGCTAACCGACCAATTCGATAGCTTTTGTTATAAAAATGAAATAAAATGCAGCCATACGTAGCTCTGGCCACATAATTGTTGATCTCCAGAAATGTATATAGGGCTACGTTTTCAGAATGAGGTTATGTTGGCTCTAATTGTCATCTGTTACATGAGACAGATACATTGTAAAGATATGATTCATGTAGGAATGAGATTGGATTTGGAATATGGTTTAGAGAATTGAGTTGGACATCACATTCTTCTGCATAATAATAACTGTTCAACTCACACCACACCAAGTGGGATTACAGTTTATTCCAACTGATACACACAACCTCTTTTAATGTCACATGATTTCTGAAACATTTCACTCAAAATGCAAAACAACACAGCAAATCTCCAAAACCAGAAGCTATTTTTCAGCTTTGAATTTTCAATTGCATAAAACACTAAATCCTAAATTCCTCTAAAAAAGAAAGAATTTAAGATGTAGAGAGGTGTCTTGAAAAATGTCAAGTCAAATATTATTTACTGTCATCATGGCAACGATAAAATAAATCAGTTATTAGAAATGAGTTATTAAAACTATTGTGTTTAGAAATGTGTTGAAAATTTTTTCTCTCCATTAAAAAGAAAATGGGAAAAAAATAAATGGGGGCTAATAATTCTGACGTTAAAATTGGTGCCATGTTCATCATAGGCTTCTGTTATTTTTTCTGTGGGCTGTGGCATGATGGCAGGGGGTGGGACACTTTTGTGAGCCTTTTTTCTTGAGAGGCACATTTCAAGTGAAAATTTAATATACATCACAGTTGAGAAAAGATGAAGTGTGTGTTGATAACATTGTTCATATGCCTGACTACAATGCTGCTTTGTAAGGATTCCTATCAAAGTAAGAAGGTTTATGTTGATGCTAATTAAATTTTTTTTAATATTTTCTTATTATTTTTATTGAAATAAACAATGCTGATTTGATTCAAATACTCTTGGTGAATGTCAATTTTTGGGTGTTTTTAGAAAGAAGCTCATCTTATTGCCCTTGTCTCAAGACATCAGACATTGTCCTCCGCAAGGCAAATATCAAAAGCTACACTAGACAGAGAGCAGACGTTTGCTATATTGATGCTATTGTGTAAGTTTTTACTGTTAAATAAAACTGTCTACAATGCAAAACCTCAGAAATATGTCATTCAACATTATATTTAATAGTTAATCTGAGCTAATATATCAGAATATTTTTTTCGACAGGTCTTATTTTAGTTTGTAGTTTTTACCTATAAACAACATATTGTATTACAGTATTTTGTTGTATTACTGTATTCACAGATTTAAAACAGTCAAAGGAAAAACCTTTTGCGCCGACCCAAAAAAGACTTGGGTGAAAGATGCCATGGAGTCTCTGGACAAAAAGAAGGCAGCGCCAGGTATTAAAACAACAGCACAGCCCATAGGATCAACACTTAATACTGCCTCAACATTGAGTACAACTGAAGACTCAGCTGAGAATGGACTGGATGAACTACAAACTGAGCTGAATGAATATAGCACAAGTTTGTTTTGTTTTTTTTTCTGTTCATTGTCTTTTCCGTCTTTTCCCCAATGCATCATATCGGAATTGAAAGAACATCACTTTTGTTTGTTTGTGTGTCTGCAGCTACTGGCCGCTCATTTTGTCCTTGTTTAAAGACAGCAGAAGTTGTTATGAACGAGGAAGATATCAAAAGTTTCAAGATACATAACGCAGATGTCTGTCATGTTGATACTGTTGAGTGAGTCGTATTATATTCCACTGTAACACTAAATTTAAACTGAGCTATTTTTAAACAAGCCTTACTTTAGTACATTGACATATTTTCAACCCAGACTTATTGTGGAAACGTAGCCCCGCGGACGTTTCTGGATACCGCAAAATACGTCCCAGGAGGTAAGTATTTGTGCAATATTTGTTTTCACGAATCTGCAAGAGGCAGCTGTGCACGATATTTTCCGCCCACGTTGTTCTGGCATGAAAAGCCGCCGGAGGCCGCTGTCGAGGGACCGTTCGTCCAACTGGCTGAATGACTGAACGATCGACTGGGCGGGTGGGCGACCAAGCCACCCTCCTTCTCCTCCTCCTCCTTCCCTAAACCCAAGCTATGATTTGCAAAAACCATCCGTAAAAGAATTGCAAAAGCCCTCAACTTATTTTGTCTGCGTTTTCAGATCTCGCCGCGCCCTCGCTGCCGCCGGCTCCTCCTCCTCCGGGCCTCCGCTCCACCGACGTAATGTCTTGAGCTAAGCGGACAAACTGGTTACGGCAGGAGAGCCCTCCATACTGAGGCAAGCCGTCAGCCCAGCCGGCGAGCGCAAATAATAGGAGCGGAGCGGCGTCACACCGCCCCATAGTGTTCGCTCAAAAAACATGAAATGCGGCCATATGTACCTCCGGCCACATAAATCGCGGTCTCTAGAAATGTCTACGGGGCTACGTTTCCACAATCTGCCTGGGTGGCATGTTTTACCCCTTAACATTTTCACATAAAAACACTATTTTATGGTAATTGCATATAGTTGAATTCAATTAGAATTTAATTAAGTTAGTAGTTTTTACCCATAAACAACATACTGATTTACAGTATTTTGTTGTATTACTGCATTAACAGATTTAAAACAGTCAACGGAAAAACCTTTTGCGCCGACCCAAAAAAGACTTGGGTGAAAGAAGCCATGGAGTCTCTGCACAGAAAGAAGGCAGCGCCAAGAATTAAAACAACAGCACAGCCATCAACACTTAATACTGCCTCAACATTGAGTACAACTGAAGAGAATGGACTGGATAACCTACAAACTGAGCTGAATGAATATAGCACAAGTTTGTATTTTTTCTGTTCATTGTCTTTTTTTCCAATGCAGTTATCTAAATTAGAAGCATATCAGAATTGAAAGAGCATCAGTTTTGTTTGTTTGTGTGTCTGCAGCTACTGGCCGCTCATTTTGTCCTTGTTTGAAGACAGCAGAAGTTGTTATGAACGAGGAAGATATCAAAAGTTACAAGATACATAACGCAGATGTCTGTCATGTTGATACTGTTGAGTGAGTCGTCCTTTTTTTTTTAACAAACTGTATACATTTTGATCGGCCCCAGATAACTATATTCCACTGTAACACTGAATTTAAACTGAGCTATATTTCAACAAGCCTTAATTTAGTACATTGACATGTTTTACCCATAACATTTTTACATAAAAACACTATTTTATGGTAATTGCTTATAGTTTTATTTATTTTGAATTTAAATTTGAAGTTAAATTAATAAAAAATAATAATTTGCAGATTTGAGACAGTCCAAGGTTTTACCTTTTGTTCATATCTGGAAGAGTCTTGGGTGAAGAAAGCCATGCAGTTTGTGGACAGTATAAAGAAGGCAAATGAAACATCGCAGTATTTACTAAATTATACAGGACCTGCACTGAATACAACATCACACAACATCAATGCAGCATGGGATGAACAGGATGAACTGGAAGAAAATGACAATGTAACAGAAAGTAATTCACCTAACCTATATGAAAATGTTAAATTCTGTCTGTAATTTATACTCTTATACTCTCTTCTTCTTCATTCTTTTATATCACATTTTACCTGTTTTTATGTTTTGTTTTGACGCATTTTTATTATTTGTTTTTATTTTTATTTTACTTGTTTCTTTTATTCTCGTTTATGTAAAGCACTTTGAATTGCCACTGTGTATGAAATGTGCTATATAAATAAACTTGCCTTGCCTTGCCTTGCCTTATACAGATTTATTTGCTTTGGGCTAGTTTACAGTATATTTCATAAACATGAGTTCTTTGTTTTAATGGACCTTTTTCACAATACTGTTATGACCCATTTAATGGTTATCAGCACTGTTTTGAATCCTTAAAAGCTTTTAATATTTTGATAAAAAAAAAAATAATATTATATATATATATATATATTTTTTTTCCTTTTTCTGAAAGACCACCATTATCGAGTTTTTCTTTTATTATTTCAGCAAAAGGGATTGTAAAAAAATATTTGTTGTTCTCTCCAATTTACTGCACTCTAAATTTACTCAACTATGACCACTTCTGTTACTGAGGAACCCAGACATGTGAAAAGGGTCTATTCAAGGTGTTTTTTCAGAATAAGCTTAATAAGCAATTAAAAATATATATTACAGTACAATTGAGCGTGCTTGTGACTATCTCTGGAAGTCTTCAAAAGTATAAATGCATAAAATATTCATCATAAAATCAGGTATAAACAGAAACAGATTTGAACTTGAAGTTTGCATTTTCTGGGAATAAGCTAAGATAAAAAAATTAATTATTAATCCTAAAGAACAAAGCATTTACATATTATTCAAATTTTAGATTCACAAATCTATAGGGCTTGTTGGGATTTTCCATTTCACTGTACAAATTCGATTATAAGCAATCTAATTAAGTCCTATTGAAAAGTAATGCATTTTTTGACTTCAGATTCTACTAGCATATCATATGGTGAGTATTGATGCATTGTTCATGTATGCACTATCTCTGTTCCAGTGACCTTGCATGATGTGTAATTCTCTCCACATCTTGGTTTGAGTGGAGGTGGAGTAGATCACAGGGTGGGTTTTTGTGAGAAAATGTGGGTGCTTAGAGAATAGGTTGGTGGGCTATGTGTTTTCCATGCAAAATTCATCTTCAGAGCCGTTTAAATGTAAAGTTTAGTAGCAGTGTAATGTGCTAATTGACATCTGTCAGGTATCAGCGAGTCAGCCTGTACAGAATCTCTTCAAAGGAAATCTAAGTATGTCAATGAAGGAAATGAAAACCAGGTCAGGTTTTTGTGGTTAGGGATCATGGTTGCATATCACATTTTTATAACAGGTTACAACAGAGGGATACCTGGAGCTGCTATAATATTGAAGGTTACATCTAACAAAACATTCAATTAATTGATATTTAATTTTAGATATAATTATTAACACAATATTTTCTACACCAATTTATTTTTGCACAGATGAAATGACAATAAGAAGTTATTTTGAACGTGGTGTGGTTGTTAGATTTTTTTAAAACTTCTAAATTGGAATCTACAAGCGCAACAATCCCCGTGACAGATTAATATTCTTTGAGCGACAGTTCCCACTAAGTATTTTTTGTTTTTAAAAGATGTCTAATAGATGTCTAATAGACATCTAAACATAGCCGTCTTCGCTAAAATAAGGTTAATTTGCGCTGTCAGTGAAGATCAGTGAGAATAGGCCAAAACTAGACTAGTCGTCAAATAAACAGAAATGAATGACAACACATATAAAGTCTGTCTAATCTGTCTATTTGACGACTAGTCTAGTTTTGGGGTATTCTTAGATGTATATTAGATGTTCACTGACAGCCCAGGTTTAGCTTTGTTTTAGCCACGCTAAACCCACATGCTGTATGCCAGTGTCAGACGAATGCCTGCAGTGTCAGCTTTATGCCAAATCTGGGCCAGAATTATTTGCTACATGGGTGGTGGTCTTCCTTCAGCCCAGACAAAATAAATTTACGTCTGAAGTGGCCCACCTCTACAATGGCAAAAGGGGGCCAAAGATTCCAATTCATATATTGGAAACTTTAAGGCAAAGATCTGGCACTTATGGCACAATGTAATTTGAATGTGAGCCTAATATGGCTCATGTGGAAAATGGTAAATTTGGCCCAAATGACGGACGACAAATGTGGGCCACAGTCAGCAAAAATGTGGCATAGTCATTTAAGGGTAATTTGGGTCTCAAAGTGGCTTACATGTGTTGGTGCAAATGTGGCCCAGTTATCTTAAGACATATGTGGGCCACTTTTGGCAAATATTCAGCACAGTAAACTCTGGCTATTGTGGCTGTTAGCCTAAAGTGGCCCAGAGAAGATATGGAAAATGTGGCCCAGTTAACTTACAACATATGTAGGCCACTTTTGGTGTATATTCGGCAAAGTAAACTCTGACTAATGTGGATTTGATCCTATAGTGGCCCTGAGAAGATATGGCAAATGTGGCCAAGTAAACCTAAAACATATATGGGTCACTTTTGGCAAATATTCAACACAGTAAGCTCTGGCTAATGCAGCTTTGAGCCTAAAGTGGCCCAGAGAAGATATAGCAAATGTGGCCCAATTATCTTAAAAAAAATTTGGACCTAAGGGTAAATTTGTGCCGTCAGTGAAAATCTAATAGACGTCTAAGAATAGGCCAAAACTAGATTAGTCATCAAATAAACAGAAATGAATGACTAAGTCTGTCTAATCTGTCTATTTGACGTCTAGTCTAGACTTTGTTTTAGCCACGCTATGATTAGATGTCAATTAGACGTTTATTAAGCCCAAAATTGTTTGCTGGGTTATGAGGGTAGAAATAAGTGAAGATTAGCTGTTATAAATGTTGCTAACCAGTTAGGTAAAAAGGAAGATATGTTAAAAAACGTTGTTGAATTGAAGTTATCTTGCTGATTGCATAATAAGGTGCAGAGCTCCTATTGATTCTTGCTTTGATGCTCTTCATAAGAGAAAACATACTGCAGGAAAGTGTCTGAAATCTGAGACTGGAGACTTCATTGAAGGGAAAAATTTGCTTGCAATAGCCATTAGTTGGCTGTCAGAGAACATGTCAAACCAACAATTAAGACCTCAGATTTTTACCTGGGATTATAGAAATGTACAATTTCCAAAATTTGTCTCAGATGAGACAATGTGAGCTGGGCCTAATTTGCACTTGTGGTAGTTTCTTTTTTGCAGACTTTGAAAAGATTTTGAAAGGAAAACCCATAGTGAAAACTTGAAAAATGGTTGCCATGATGGCTCAGTGGTTAGCACTGTCACCTCACAGCAAGAAGGTCGCTGGCTCGAGTCCTGGCTGGGCCAGTTGGCATTTCTGTGTGGAGTTTGCATGTTCTCTCCGTGTTCGCGTGGGTTTTCTCCAGGTGCTCCAGTTTCCCCACCAGTCCAAAGACATTCGCTAATTAACCAAATTGGTTGTAGTGTGTGAATGCAAGTGTATCCGCTGTGTAAATCATTTCCTGGAATAGTTGCCGGTTCATTTCACTGTGGCGATCCCTGAAAAATAAGGGTTTTTTTTAATAAGTCGGAGGAAAATTAATGAATGAAAACTTTAAAAAATAGGCTGCTTGAGTCGGTTCTGTCTGATATTAAGAAAATGAAAATCAATTGACAGTTTAACATCAATAACTGTAAGGCATCTGAAAGTTTTCTGTAATAAAAATTTGTATTTATTTATTTTTTTGTATTTACCATAAAGGCACACTATGTAATTTTCACCACGTATTCACAACAAACAAAAGCATAGTTTGATAACGCTCTGACTGAGTTTTTTTTTATTACATACTACAGGACTCACGAAAATCATGTTCATGAATGAGCTAAATTACTCAAAACTTATTTTCATGATAATATAGAGCAGAGTAAGCCTAAAAGCCATTAAATCTAAATAAGAGCTCTGATGCAGCACGAAAGCTGCAGAGCTTTTTTTAGAATTGTATTTATTAGTTGACCACATCCTGTTCTTCCGGTCATGATCATGTGGAGAGGAAGTAGAAGTTGTGTTTTATCATACTAAATACATTTTAAGGTTTTGTTATATTTCTTCTCTGTGCAGTATTATAAAATACACAACATATTTCTATAATTTATTTACTATCAAAAAATGTAAGGGTATGTGACCTTATTATCTTGGCATTACAGGACACACCACTAAATAAAGGTGCCTATTTAAACATTCTTTGAAACATTTGGAATCATGAAAGTACATAATTCAGCAAAACATATAACCCTATTATAGTTTCAGTATGTTCATAGAACCTTGTTTCAGTTTTCCAACTGCTTACTCACAAATTCTTTTTATGTCACATGATTTCTGAAACCTCTCAATCAAATGCAAAACATAAAATCTCCAAAACTATAAGCTATATCTCAGACTCAGTGTTCAACAAACATCTAACAAGAAGTTTTTGTTCATTTTCACTGAGTGGTACAGTACTGCACTGTACGGGTCAGTATGGGTCACATTTATCAGGCTTGCGTTTTCACTGTTCCACTGTCCCCTTTTGGTGAGTGTGGTGTATGACAGTGTTACGCAAGAGCGTATTGGGTTGTTTCTGTGCTGCTGTGTGTGTGTCTCTCTTTTTCCCTCTCTCGTCCTGTCCCGTTCCTGTTTCCAGGTTACCCCGCCCTAATTGGACGTGCTGCGTGCGTGCGCTGTGGTTGGTGCTGGGAGAAGTCAGCATCTTTTGAAAAGGAACCGACGGAGTCACATCGCTGGGGGGAGAGACGGGGAGTTTTTCTAAGAGTGTGGCGTTCGTGTGGAAAACATATCATAGTGCTTTTGGTTGTTCATAAATTGTGAACATTAAGGTGTTCTCTCCTTTTTTCCTCTCCCCTCCAATTTTTTTTGTGACTGTCAAATACTGTTTGATAAAGCTGTGAGCTGAGCGCCGTAGGGGCTGAGTGCCATTTACTTTGACACTGATTTTCTCCTGTTTTTTCATTTAGTTAAAGAGTAAGGGTAGTATTTGTAATTTATTTTCTTCATTTATTTTTGATTCAGTAGGTAAGTTATCTTCGGGGTGGAGTTAGTAAATGTTTTGTTTGTTATTTTGGCCTTGCTCAGCCCTGAAGCTTTTTGTTTGCGCTCATTTATTTGTTTATTGTAAATACAAACCTTTTCCACCTTCTCACAATAAAAGAACCTTAAAGGTCATTTAAAAATCAAACCTGCTAACTGTTTATTTATTTTCTCTATAATTTTTATGTTCGACTTCAGCCCTAGACATTTTTGAGGTCGTAACAACAGAAAGTTGCAGTCGATGTCATTCTCCGCCTTGCACCACATTGCCCATAGTATTTAATCTTCACCAGCACATGTAACCTCTTGATAGAAAGTTATTCCATCTTTCTGAGTTCATAATAATCCAAAACTCCTCGCTGCATGTCAGCTGCACCTTCAGCAAACTTCCTAATATGTGCAGCACAAGGACTTTATGATTATTTATGAGCTTCAAAAGTGGCTGATCTGTTCACGGCATATCAAACAACTAAAACGATATAACTAAAGAAATCTCCACTGCTCTGAGCGAGAGTGCTTCTCTTCTAAGAAACTAAACAGCGAATTATCCATGACGCAAGCGTGCTCTGGCTTGGATGCAATGTGAGTGCAGTCCAGCGGAGGAGAGGGGAGGGTTGACATGAGTGCTTTAGCACGGTTCAAGGCAACTGTACATAGTGTGAGTACGCCCTTAGAGCACAGTGGCCTCCATAATCCTTAAATAGAAGATTTTTGGGACGACCAGATTGCTCCCTAGAGCTGGCTGCCTGGCCAAGCTATCAGGGGAGGAGAGTCCCAACAGTGAAGCATGATGGTGGCAGCATCATGCTGTATGGGGTGTTTTTCAGGTGCAGGGACAGGATGACTAGTTGCAACCGAGGTAAAGATGAATGCGGCCAAATACAGAGATATCCTGGACAAATTCCTTCTTTAGATGTCCTCAAGACGTCAGACTGGGCCTAAGGTTTACCTTGCAACAAGACAATGACCCTAAGCACACAGCTAAAATAAATAACTCTGTGAATCTTCTGAAGAATTCAGATTTCTGCTTTCCAGTCAGTCTCATCATGGACAAACGTTTATACTTTTCATCATCCTGTTTCTTATCATTTGTTTTTATTAAATATAATTATTTGATAATTTGAATGAGTATTTAACTGGGAATTGATTTTATTTAATAAGTTAACACATATAAGAATGCTTAATATAAGAATGTTCACTGTATTTACCTGTCTCTTTATAACTATTTTCAGAAGCCACCAAACTAGGTCAGAGGTCACGGCGACCTTGATTGGAACTGAGGGCTGAGGATGGGAATCAACTGTTTCTATTGTTATTTCTATGAGTTAATACTATCTAAAATATCTACACAGTAATTTTGTCATTTTTACGGTTAATTCTTTTAAAGTTATTCTACTTTTATTCAAGATTGACTTTGTATAGTAAGGATATAACTGCCTGAATATAGATTATACCGGTTTTTAACCAGTTTTGATAAAGATGGCTGTGAGTACACTCAGCCTTGGATAAGAAACAATATATACTTTAAGTGTGTATGTTCTATTTAATTGTTGATCCGTTTCACAGGTCTGGAGTCAGCTCTACTCAGTCTAAGGGATGTCTGACGTTTATGCTTAACATATTGTTCAGAATATACACACAAACCCCACGTGGACATTTTTCTAGTCTATCTGTGTTTTAACCAATCAGGTTGGAACAACTATATGTATGACGCAGTTAATGACGTTATGTGAGAGTATAATTGTTATTGATTGGTGATTGTAAGCAGAGCGGCCTAGGAACTCATTGCGAGTGTTGAAGCTGGCTTCTGCAGATCTTCAGTAAACTTAATTTATTTATTTGAATCTCTGACTCCGGCTCTTCTTCATCTGACTGACTGGTCATTCTTTGGGTTAAACTGTACACCATCCCCACACTTCTTAAATGGCCCAGCCAGAGCCCTGACTTAAACCCAATTGAGCATCTCTGGAGAGACCTAAAAATGGCTGTCCACCAACATTGACCATCCAGCCTGACAAAACTGGAGAGGATCTGCAAAGATAAATGGCAGAAGATCCCCAAATCCAGGTGTGAAAAAAACTTGCATCTTTCTCCAAAAGACTCATCATGACTGTGTTAGATCAAAAGGGGGCTTCTACTAAATACTGAGCAAAGCATCTGAATATTTGGGACCATCTGCAAAAATGTGAACAATTCAGTGTTTTTCTGTCAATATGGGGTGCTGTGTGTATATTAATGAGGAAAAAAATTTGATTTTAGCAAATGGCTGCAATATGACAGAGTGGAAAAATTATGAGGTCTGAATTCTTTTCGTACCACTGTACATACTTCAGAATCTATTTTTAACTCTTAAACAATTGTTAAACAACTTATCTTAAGGTAACTATAAAATATGACTAAGACGTGATCCCAAAATTTAGGAAACTGTTAATTTCCAAATTTTAAAAATCTAAATAAAAAAATAAAACTGTTCTCTAATTTATAGTCTTCATATATGAAACATTGCATGTAAATACAAAAGGATCTCACATGTATTGTAAATCTCAAAAGTTTACTTTCTGACATCACAGAGCTGAACAATTCTGATCTATTGCTGGATATGTATACTTGCAGAGTAGCTTCATTCATCATCTAGTGTTTGCACCCACATTGTGGCGAGCTGCGTGGGTGACCAGACTGTCATATCATCACTAGCGCCTTTTTCCACTCAAACACTCAAAGAGGCTTACTTCTTCAGCATACTCTCTCTTACATATACACTTTCCCCATTGGGGAGGTGGGTTGAGGTTTGTGAGTGTGCGTGTGTGTGTGTGTGTGTGTGTGAAGAGTGGAGGAAGTGAAAGTGTGAAATATTTAGATTGTGTAAAGAGTTACAGTCAGTCTGTCTGCACAGTCGTGATGAGTTCAACTATCGGTTTTCCTTTCTGCCTTGTGCTGGTTTTGCTCTGCTATAATGCAGGTGAGTGTAGTCATGCTTTCTATATTTACACAGTCATCATGTCTGAGATAAATAAAATCTAAAGTTAAAAAATCTTAAATAAATCTAAAGTTAAACTGTGGCTTAATGTTGTAATTGTAAAGAAATATGATTGTCATTTCTTTGTCTTGCAGCAACTAGTGTGCGTTTAAACTGCTGTTTGAGGACCAGCAAGAGCAGCATACCTATAAAGAGAGTTGTGGATTATAGAGTCCAGCAACCAGGAATTTGCCCTATCGAAGCCGTTATGTAAGTAAACAGATTTTCACATTATGAATTTGACAAGAGCTGACATTCTGGATCTTACATTGGATCTTACACGAAATCTAGCACTCAAGTCTTGAAATCCTTTTTAACAATCTTTTTTTTTTCTTCAATAGTTTGGTCACTGTAAAAGGCAAAAGGATTTGTTGTGATCCCAACACGGAATGGATCAAAAAGACTATGAGAAAGGTGGACCAGAAGAAGCTGACAAAACAAAACTCTGATTTAAAAGCATCGCCAAATCCAAACAACAACAGAAAACAGAGAAAAAGACGCAGACAGAACAAAACATAAGTAAAAAGTGATAGTTTTAGTTTCAGTAATGTAAATTTGGACCTGTGTCAGCTGATAAGAACACTGTAAAAAATGTTAATACTTTCTTATCATTAACAGTTTCCATATGTTGTGTTATTTTTGTTTATTTAAGATTGTGATTTGCATTATGGGACATTTATCTTTGCTCTGTCGATTTTTGATGTTGAAAATTCAACTCTACAGTTTAATAAAGTGACTTTTATTGACATTTTAAAAGTTTAAAGTAATGTTTAAGAAACAGACAATTAAATCTGTAAAATAACAGAAAATCTACTGGCAGTTTATTACAAGGTTTTTGTACTGTAATATAAAACATCATCCCAAATGTGCACCTTAAACTATTAAAAATGTTAATAAGAGTCACCTTTTCAAACTCTTTAAGGTTAAAAGTTGTCAGAAGAAAGATCAAGGTCCCAAAATGCAATTTAAAAGCATACAAAAATAGGAAAAAATACAAATATGAGTCACAAAATACGGAAAAGTGTTAAGTTTACAGATATTTTTTATGCTGTTAGTCCAAAATTAAATTCATGACCTTTTCATGCTGAATGTAGATGTTCTCTCTCTTTCTGTCTTTTGAAATACATTTATTCTGGGTCACAGATTTTATCAAGAATATATTTTTGTAATTTGTATTCATTATTTTTACAATTAAATAAACATATTTACAACTGTAAAATCAAGTTGTCTGTTATTCTTTTTTTTACATGGAATTAGATTTTTGTATTGTACAATAATGTATTGTATTTATTTATAATAGTAAGTCGCAAAGACAAAGTAAGCCAAATTAAGTATATTAACAATGTAGTTAAGATATTTTGATACATCATATTTAAACATCATAATTTCAGAGTGACTGCTTTAACCACAAGCAAACTTGTTTCAGGTCAGTTTCAAAAACACCTGGCAGTTTATTTTTACCATGCAGGAACTTAATTATTTTAAAAGCAATTGAGAAGAATTAACAGTAGTATTTTAAACACAAGTAAGCAGACTGCAGCTTGCTTTATGGCATTTAATTAATTATCAGATTCAGATGTATATCCTTTTCCCAGTGATGGGTTGCAGCTGGAAGGGCATCCGCTGCGTAAAACATATGCTGGATATGTTGGCGGTTCATTACGCTGTGGCGACCATAGATTAATCAAGTGACTGAGCCGAAAGGAAAATAAATGAATGAATAAAGATGTACAGTATACTGAACTTCTTTTATGGCTTTTACAAAATGCTGATTCAACAATGACCACCAGATGGAGTTATAAGATAGAGAATGCACCAGTAATCCAATATTACATTAAACATAAACTTATAAAGGACATTTGTAACGATCATTTGCGGGTGGTATAGCCTAATTGTGTCTAGATGGACCATTTTATAACCTAAATTTAAAGTATGTTTAATTTTAACAGGCTTAATTGCTTCTATTTTGAGTCTCCAGTAATCGACAACAAATATATTAAAACGAATATATTAATATGTTTACTTTAATGCATTGCATCAATTTCAAACAGTCCTAAGTGCTAAAACAGATGTGTTATATAACTACACCCATTTTGAGATGGGCTTCCGAGAAGATATTTTGGACAGGAACTTGTCAGGAAGCTTTTCGTGGTTTCTGCTTTGTGGTTTGTGAGTTTCTTTATACAGTACGTTTCTTTAGTTTCTTTTCTTTTTTCTTTCCTTTAACGGTTTTACACTAACTCATGTGGCACTTTTTTTCTTAGTTTCTGTTTCTCTATCCATCTCTCCATTCATAATCTTCGTGTGTGTGTGTGTATGAGAGAGAGAGAGAGAGAGAGAGAGAGAGAGAGAGAGAGAGAGAGAGAGAGAGAGAGAGAGAGAGTTGTAGTGTGAAATGAGACACCTGCTGCTGCTGCGTGGTGTTCTTCTCATCAGAGTGTGTGTGTAATGCGCTGGAAAACACACCTGCTCCCCCGTCGGAGGACAACATGGCCGACACTCTCCTTACATGAACGGTAGATTGGTGAAAGACATCATTGAACAGACACACACACACGAAGACATAAAGGTTACAAATGGTTTATTTTAAAAACCAGAAGGTAAGATAAAGCTTTGTAATAAGACAATGCTTTGAATGTATATACGAAGAGATAAAATTCACGACTTTTAACCATCTAGCCATGATTGAAAAACTGATTGTCAGTTTTACAAAAATATTTATTCAAGACAATCAAGTTTGCCACAATGTGTTGATAATGTTAATAATACATATTAACTGTAGGCCTACTTTAAAATAATGTATTTAGTTTATTTCATTTCCCTCGAGCTTAGTTACTTATTTATTAGGGGTCACCATAGCAGAATGAACCACCAACTATTCCAGCGTATTTTTTACGCAGCAGATGCCCTTCCAGCTGCAACCTAGCTCTGGGAAACACCCATACACTTTCACAATTATACACGCACTCACACACTACAGGCAATTTAGTTCTAATGTATTTAATGTAAAAAATAAACAGTGAACAAAACCTTTATGACAGTATATATGTGACCTTATTATTAGTAAATAACATAGAGTTATTGAATTATTATGTTTATAATCATCCCATCTGAAGGATTTGTGAGACTGAATACTATATACTTTAAAATGTAGTTATAAAGTATGTTTGTTTATTAATTTAGTATAAAGTTTGTTTGTTTATTTAACATGTTAATAATATTATATAATAATATATTACTGTGATTTTTATTAAATAAACGATGCTTTGGAGACAAATTGAAAACATTTTTAACAAGCAAATGTAAAATTCATGAAAGCTAAATTTACTTACGAAACAAAATCATGATTTTCTATTGTATGGCTTACATTATTTAACGTATGATTGTCTTGTTTTATAATGTCAACAATGTATTCAGTTTTTCAAATGATTTATTGACAATTACATATTATATTTATTGACAATTACATAGTACTCTGTCTTTTATTATTATATATTTATTTTGAAACAAAACAGTATTTGCTTTCCCTAATAAAGAAAAATAAAATGAAGATTTTTTTTCGCAGTACATTACACCAACACACAGACACAGACGCTGACCTTATTCCTTCTGACATCTCGGGCTCTGGAAAGACAGTGTTATCATTGCAGGTTATGAATATCGACTATATACAGTAGATCAATACAAAGACCTTTCACATAGACCACAACTATAATGCAGAGCAGATGAAGCCGTTCCATCATTTTCTCTCAGGTACAACCGAGACTTACAGGCGACTGCATTTTGTTCATATGAACATCCATGTCTCATTCATTTTGGAGCTATATAGACCAATAAAACTCTGTACAGGATTAACACCAGCATAGCTTGTGTCTCATATTCTGAAGAACCACATTTTGTTACGATTACTGTGGAAGAAGCGTCTAAAATATAATGTAACTTCAGGTTGAGATTTAAATCCTGCTGTTTTGCTCTTTCTTGATTCCTTTTCCAAGGGTGCTGTTAAAGAGGCTGCACAGAAGAGATATGAGACTAGAGTTTGCTTAAGGGATTTTCGCTGTTTTGAATAGAAAGGTTAACTGGGGTCATGGCGGACCAGTGACGTTTTGTGACAGAAAACCAAGCTGTGCACTTCTGATTAGGAAGCAGTCTATATGTTGAGGATTTGTGGTTTTGTCAAGGGACCTAGTGGTTTTAGGAAGAGATGGTGTTAATAAAGTCAACATACGGTCAAAAACAATATTCTCAAGCGATTGAGGTAAGACAGGTCAAATAATGTGCGTGAAAGATAAGAGTGAATTTTACCAGATACACCAAAAGCTCTATTAATGCCACAGAAGTATATCTGCAATGCAATGAATATCTAATCCTATTGCAGCAGCAATAAAATGAGAAGTTCACAATCCAGGCGTATGCATTCTTAAAAATATCCCTCGTTCTCTTGAGTATTTGTAGTCCAGAAGCCTGAAGTTACATAACTCTGAAGGAAAACCCTGCATGTTGACCTACTTAAAGAGAATGGGCTGTTTAATGTCTCTGCAGCCGAACGCATGCTGGATGTCTTATCTCTAAATATTGATTAAATTAGGTAGAGCAGCTGTTTGATAATGAGATCTCAAATAATTACAAAGACTAATCTGCACCGGAGCATTACGGATTGATCCGTTGCCGTGCCTTGAAAAGGAGGAGAAGCAGGATTTTTTGTCGGGTTTCATCTTTGACGAGGATGATGGAAGCCGAAACCCAACAAATTCAAGTGATGTGCAACATCACAGAGCCGACGCTGAAAAAAACATTCTCTCTTGGTTATTATATAACCAGGCCAGAGGGATGGGAGTCTTTTTCGCTTCTCTGTGATCTAACAGAGACATCCAGTGCCCTCTAAAGTGTTGCAGAAGAAGACATTCTGAAACATTACAAAATCAACTAATCTGACAATGGTTTGTTCTTCCAGTGGTGTGTTGTGTAAGTCTGTGGAAGAACTGCAGACAGAAAAGGGGATATATTTGTGTAGGCTTGAATTGTTTGCTTGAGTTTTACATGTTGATAATTAGCAGTATGTTCTCTGAATGACGCCTCAGTCTGTTGTCAGTATGTGTATACTGTACATACACATACTGACATAAGCCAGATACCTAATCAGCCAATTTCATCAGCTCAATGCATAATGTTTGTAAATTTAAAAGTAAAATTAAATATTTGAAAAACAACACTGATCAAAATTAGAGAGTACTTTAAGAAACATATCAGTTATTGGTGTTAGAGCTAAAGAGTGTTGGAGCTAAAGTGTTCCAAAGTGACTGAAACCCTCCAACAGTACCCGGGTAGCAAGAAATTCTGGCCCAGATTTGGTATAAACCTGGCACAGCAGGCATTCATCCGACACTAGCATTCAGCATGTGGGCCAAACATACCCCTGGTTTAGCAGAAGTAGCTTCATCTTTAAGGTGGACACAAGACTTGGCCCAGATGTTAATCGATATGTGGGCCATGTAAGTTTGGCCTATCTTGACCCATGCTTAAATTACATTTTTATTAATTTAAGAAATTTTATTAATTAAATACACACAAAACAATCTATCAATCAGCCCATAGCATGCCTAAAGTGTAATGATTAATGGGTTTATCAATTTCATGGAAGTTGTGACACATTGTATCTGACCCATTTCAGGCTCAGTTATGGGTTATTAACTTGTCCATGTTTGGCCCTTGTCAGGAAGCCAGACTTGGTCCAGTCATGTATCGTAATTCTCTGCATCATGTGGGCCAAGCTGATTGTGTGGGCTAGAGCTGGGTCAGAGATATTTTGCTATATGGGTCGGTTGTTCAGATGGAATAGGCCAAAGGGATGACCATATCAACCATATTAAGAGAAGCTGATCAATTTAAATGTGAGATTTCAAGTCCAGGGCATCAAGGTGGCGCAGTGGGTAGCACAATCGCCTCACAGCAAGAAGGTCGCTGGTTTGAGCCCTGGTTAGGTTAGTTGGCGTTTCTGTGTGGAGTTTGAATGTTCTCTCCAAGTTCGCGTGGGTTTCCTCCGGATGATCCGGTTTCCCCCACAGTCCAAAGACATGTGGTAGAGGTGAATTTAATAACCTAAATTGGCCATAGTGTATGAGTTTGAATGAAGGAGTGTATGGCTGTTTCCCAGTGTTGGGTTGTGGACGGTTCATTCCGCTGTGGTTGCCCCTGATTAATAAAGGGACTAAGCCGAAAATGAATGAATGAACGAACGAACAAACAAACAAACGAATGAATGAATGAATGAATGAATGAATGAATGATCTCAAGACCAATGAAATCTTGACACTGCAATCTTCTTATTGCATTTTAACAACAGCACTAGCTCATTCAAGGCCACCAGAAAGGCTGGCCATCCATTAAAGACAAATGCACAAGAGGACAGAATGTGAAGAATCTCAATGGGCAATCAATTCAGCACTGCCAGCTCAGCTCTGATCAGAGTAAGGATCTCAACATACTGTGACTGAAAGCCCACTCTAGAGTGACCAAAGCTCTCATCAGCAGAAAGAATAAAAGATTATCTTTCCATGCCTTCATCATCTAATCAGACAGCAATTTTTCTGCACTGAGGCCTGAGCCAGGTTAGTAACTGGATAGAAGACCACATGGGAAAACTAGGTTGCTGTTGGAAGTGGCATAGTGAGGCCAGCAGGGGGTGTGATCTGTGTGGGTCCTAATACTCTAATATAGTAATGGGACACTATATTGTTACTGAGCAACTTCTCTCGAAGGAGATGTTATTGAACCAAGGTCCTGACTCTCTACAGTCATTAAACATCCCATGGCAATGTTTTGTATAGATTAGGTGTGTATCACTGGTGTCCTGGCCAAATTCCCTTCCTCTGACCTTACCCATCATGGCCTCCCGATCATCCCCATCCACTGAATTTGCTCCATTATGGCTTGTTTCCACTGACTGGTACAGTTCGGTACGGTTTGGGTCGGTACGGGTCACCTTTATTAGACTTGAGTTTCCACTACCAAGGGTACCCTTTTGGTGGGCGTGGTGTATGACAGAAAGTTTGAGTTGCATATTTCTCGCTCGAGGAAATGTTTACAGTAAAGCTGTACGGGTTTCTCACATATCAAATAAAAAGCATTTTTCACAAAACAGACGCTTTATACACATAAATACTTGTATATAAATGTTTATTACTACTTTTCTATGAACATGATTTGATTATAACTGCAGATCAATGGCAGTGCAAAATAGCCTACTGTAACATCTGTAATTATATAAAATAAATAAATAAATGAACAAATATGAACACATACAGACACTTACAATCTTTGATGTGTTACCGACTACAGAAAAACTTACAGCAGACATATTGTCCTTATTTAGGTTCAAAACAACACACAATATAGCCTACAGTCAGTGAAAACCACTCATCTGCGTCTGTAGCACATGTAGCCTCTGTTAGAGAATAATTCCATCATTCCCAGTTCATAGGTGATGATAAAAATTAAATGTTCACGTTTGCTGAAGAAAAAATGTCCTCCTTTTTCCTGGCATCTTCTTTTTTTCGCGCTTCACTCTCGTGTTTGTCTGTGTCTAACACGATCGGGTTTCAAAAGCACATCAATAATCAAGCACACGTTATTATCATCAGCTCAAGAAGTTTGTTATTTCAGATATAGACACGCATGCGAGCGCAAAAGAAAGCAAATCTGCCTGCACTTCAGGCTTGTTCTTAAAAACGACAAGGCAAAGGGTAGATTCTGCTCTACTCCATGGCTTTGTGGCAGTTCGCCAAGACGACGACAAGGTTTGTTTGAGCCCGGATCGACCATGGCTCATGATTTTACAGATATATAATTCAGCTGTAATCTCTTGGCTGTGTATTTTAAACATGATGGGTTTTTTGTTTTCATTCTGGCTTGTTGCGTAAGCGAATGACGTATCTCTGTAAACCAATAGCGGTTAGCTACGCATCTAGCTCCGCCTTTTGGTTCACTTTATCGGGTTTGGTAACCTTTTGAAAGGGTGCCGGAAAAATGGTACGGTACCGTTCGGTTCGGTACGCTTTTTAACAGTGGAAACAGCCTTAAAAGTAAACGGCCTTAAACCATACTGTACCGTACCACTCAGTGGTAATGGGCCATTACTGTCTTTCCTCTCCACCTGCAACTGGTGTGAGGTGAGTGCACTGGAAAAGATGTCCTGTGGCTGCTTTCGTATCATCTCGCATCATTAGCTCCACACTGGTGGTGATGAAGAGGCCAACTCACACAACTGTTAAGCACTTTGAGTGTATGGCAATACTCAATAAATACATTATATAAACATTACAGTAAAAAGATAAATCAGTTCCTTTAAACTTAAAAAAATGTCCTGATCTAAACCCAACAAAACTAGAGTTTAGTTGGCGAATAGGTGCTTTTTTCGCAAGTCCAAAACTTCCTCAAGGGAACATAAAAACGTTTTTGGCAAATTAAGGCATTTTTTATTATTATTTTTTACCATCACTTGTTTCTTATGAATTACTTCAAATTGTGCATTAGGACAAGATGATGGAATCCCAGCTACTGGTCTTCTAGAACAAATCACAACTAAAAATTGAACAATGAAGATTATATTGTTTCCTAATATATGGACACTTGAGATTCTCTAATTTTGATCTCCACTGTATATCCACATCTACATCAGTTTTAGTACCTGGATGGGAGACCAATTGGGAAAACTAGGTTAGTGTTGGAAGTGGTGTTTGTGAGGTTAGCTGGGGGTGTGTTTTATGTGGGTCCTAATACCCCAATATAGTGATGCTGGCACTATAACATCAATGAGAACTATCTTTTGGACCCGATGCTTTTCAACCAAAGTTTTGACCCTTTGCAGTCATTAAACATCCCATAGCCACTTTTTATAAAGAGTGAGTGTGTAATACTGGTATCTTGGACAAATTTCCTCCCTCTGCTCTTACCCATCATGGCCTCCCGAAGATCCACATACACTGAATTTGCTCCATCACTGTCTCTGCTCTTCCCCTGCAACTGGCGTGTGGTGAGTGCACTGGCAAAGTTGTCCTGTGACTGCTGTTGCATCATTCAGGTGGAGCTCCACACTGGTGGTGCTGTGGAGAGACTCCCCTCACACAATTGTAATGCACTTTGGGTGTATGGAAAACTCAATAAATTCAAGTTACGTTAGAGTAAATGGATAAATCTTTCTTTCAGCTGAAAAGTTTTTATAGCCCTGATCTAAACCAAGAAAGCCAAAGTTTATTCTGTAAATGCATTAATTTGCATTAACCCTTTTGCACAAGTCCAAAACCACCTCAAATAACATTTGTTTTTGGCGAATTATAATTTTTTTTATTGAAAATTTATCATTTCCATAACTTGTTTCTTATGCCAAACTTCAATATGTGCATTAACATACAAGATGAGGGAGCTAACATTCTGCTAGGATGCTAGGGACAACTAAAACTTTGAACGACGAAGATTAAATTTTTTTCTAAAAATATGTATGTGAAAATTGTTCACTAATTTTGATCTTAACTTATTCTTTGAACTTGGCATCCCACTAAGCCTGAACTTCGCAGTCTGCTGTGCCTCTGTTGTGCCTACAGAGCAGAACCATCTGGGCCAGGTTAAACGAGGGCACTGCCACTCCTCACGGATCCGCTTCTGCAGGGCCCCAGAGACTGACCCTAGGGCTCGGTCTACTGAAAGAGAGTCTTGCCCTGTCTGCCATGGAGCGGGGACCGGGTCTTAGGTCCCTCCCGCCCCTCTGGAGAGCAAGCATTGTGCACTCGCCTCTTCCCACACTCCTGCTCACCTCTGGAGGGTGGAGCCAGGACCCCCGTCAATCAGCCTGCATGCGGTCCCCGATGCACCGCAAGCCTGCACAATAGAGCTTTATTGTTTTTGTTTGGTTTTGTGCTTCTTTACAAAAGTGTCTGGTGAAACAGAAAGAGAAAAGGATGCTGGTATGTCTGCTGCAGGTTTCTGGAAGTTGCTTAGGTTGTTTTATGTGGTAAAGTTGCATTGAATAAGCACTAAGCTACTTCTAGTAAAGTGTGTAGGGAGTAAAAACAAACTTCAGAGCTTGTTGACTTCCAGGTTAGAGTCTTTTGCAATAGAAAGGAAGTGAGTGAATCATTGTAAAAGGTTAAACATTGTGAGAGTTCAGTGAAAGCAGGAAACGTTAAGGCCAGAGTGAAGTTCAGTGGTCTGTTTTTTTCCTTTACTTTGCATTAACTGAAGGATTGTGGATGTTGGATATCTACACGAATGAGTGCTTTATAGTGTGAGAGTCTGAATGAGAGAAAGAGAGGAAATGAAAGTGCAATCTAAAGCTAACTGATTTTCACATCTGTGTTTGTCAATTGTATGTTGTGGATTTTAAATGGACCAATTTTCAAAGCTAAAATAGCACAAAACCTAAACTGTTTTGCAGTTTTCTAAAGAAAATTGACAGAAAATTGTGTTTTCTTGTTTGAATTTCATTTTACTTAGGTTTTATGGAGGGTTAGCAAAGTGTTGTTATGTGTGCTGTTAAGGAAATGAAACATTATAATGTGCTGCTAGTTTATTATGTGTGGTTGCTAGGTGCTTGCTTACTATATAATATATTGCTGACATATAGTTAAAAGACAAAATCTTATAATTCACTCATTTTCTTGTCGGCTTAGTCCCTTTATTAATCTGGGGTCGCCACAGCAGAATGAACCGCCAACTTATCCAGCACGTTTTTTACGCAGTGGATGCCCTTCCAGCCACAACCCATCTCTATGAAACACACACACACACACACACACACACACAAACACACACACACACACACACACACACACAACGGACAATTTAGCCTACCCAATCCACCAATTCACCTGTACCACATGTCTTTGGACTTTGGGGGAAACCGGACCACCTGGAGGAAACTCACGCAAACACAGGGAGAATATGCAAACTTAGCCGAGGTTTGAACCAGCGACCTTCTTGCTGTGAGGTAACAGCACTACCTACTGCGACGCTGCATCGCCACAAAATCTTACCCTTTAAAAATACCCTTTAAAAATATTTATAAGTGCTGTTTTTTTTCCAACTAATTTCTAATAACAAATTGCATTGGTCTTTTCCATGATGACAGTACATACTGTAATATTTTAATAGTTATTTTGCAAGATACTAATATTCAGCCTCTAATGCAATTTGGAGACTTACATTCATTTATTCATTCATTTTCTTTTCAGCTTAGTCCCTTTATTACTCAAAGGTCGCAACAGTGGAATGAACCACCAACTTATCCAGCATATGTTTCACACAACGGATGCCTTTCCAGGTGCAATTAATCACTGGGAAGCACCCATACACTCACACAAATACACTACAGACAATTTAGCCTACCCAATTCACCTATAGGGCATGTCTTTGGACTTTGGAAACCGGAGCACCCAGAATAAACCCACGCCAACAAGGGGAGAACATGCAAAGTCCACACAGAAATTCCAACTGACCTAGCCGGGGCCCGAACCAGCGACCTTCTTGCTGTGAGGCGATCATGCTACCCACTGCACCACTCGGACATCTAGAAACATACATACAGTATGTTTTTAGGTTAACTATAAGTTAGGTAAGTTAGGCAAGTCACTGGAAAACAGTCATTTGTTGTGTAGCCAAGCAAAGAAATATTTGTTTAGCGGGCTAATAATATTGGCTATAAATTTTTTTTAACTGCTTTTATTCCAGCCAAACTAAAAGAAACACAGCTTTTTCCAGAATAAAACATAGTAAATACTGGGAAAATGGCATTCCTCTAAACAGCACATGGCAAATGTTTGAACTGTAAACTTCAACTGTAAAATGTATTTGACATTATATATATAAAGTTCAGATGCAGAAACCTCTAAGGGCTCTATTTTAGTGATGTAGGTGCAAAGTCTAAAGCACAAGGTGTAAAAGCATTAAGGGCCTGTTCAAATCCACTTTTGCTTTTTTAAGGATGGAAAAATACACTGCATATCGGTGGATGGTCTAACAGGGTTGTGCTTATTTTCTTAATGAGTTATAGGTGTATTTGGAGCATAATGTGCCTTAAACCAATTAGAGTCTCATCTCATTCCCTTTAAGAGTCAGTTGTGTCATACCATGGTGCATTTGCTATTTACATGACGGACTTTTTAAGTGAAAAAACTGAACCCTTCACTAGCGAGAAAACAGTTAACAGGCCATCTGCAGTGCAAGAATAAAGAATGAGTCTCCTTCATTCAACCTCCTACTTTTACTCTTTACTCCTTTACTTTCGTTGAGTAAGGAAACTCCACTGAAGACATCCATTATCCTACATATTTAATTTCATTTGTTAAGCACAAAGATTTGTTTCAAAACTATTTCTAAACTCAGTTTCTAATTTCCAGAAAACAAATAAATGAACAATACTAATGAAGTGTGGTCAAAAAGCTGAGTTATATCCACATAAAACACATCCTTTTCTTATGCCCCATATGGTGACGCATACGTCTCCAAAACCCGACAGGTGGACAAATCTAATCTTGTTTTTATTAAAACAAACATAAATATGCATATAATAAATAATACTGCTAATAAATAAAACATTATACAAATGCAAATGGTCATGAATAAACAAACCCCCCTAGCTTTCAGTTGGTCAGTGGCGTGGTCTATTTCAGTTCCTCAAAATAGTTACGCTCCAACAATGTGCCTTAACACGCTTCTTTTATAGACCAGCACATGAGTCTGAAGTGGTGCAAATGGATTTGCTATTTAAAGAACGTGGCACAAAAAAATGTGAAAATTACTGTTACGCTTGTTTGAAAATAGCAACAAATCGCGCCAAACACGTCTTGAGCCTTATTGTGCTGAGTGTATGACAGGGCCCAAGATGTTCTCCTAAAATTAGCATTTTTTTTTCAGCATCCCATGTTTATTTTCAGTTATTTTATTTTAAAGGCTATGAAAAGAACTTATTTATCACTATTGAAGTAAAATTATTAAACCTACACAGGGGTGTAAGAAGAAGATGTTAATTTTAAAATAAAATCTCAAATGGCATTTAAAGGTTTTTGCAACCAAAATTGACATAATTATATAAAAAATGACAAGCTTTAGATATAAAATCAATTATATATCTTATATGTTAAGTTATTTAATATATTATATATATATATATATATATATATATATATATATATATATATATATATATATATATAAGCAAAACCAAAATCCCCTTTAACTGTCTTTTTTCTTTTTTTTTCTGTGCCTAAAGGAGGATAAAAGCTTTTTTTTAAGGGTGTATTCATCACAATTAGACCAGTGAAACCCATTCAGAGGTATTTTATTCTCACAAAATGCTCTTCCCATATGCAGCAGCAGCGGGGATCTGGACCTCCAGAGGGGCCCCTGCTCAAAGTTCAAGAGCTCCACTGTGAGCTCCCCCTTTCCTATGCCTCCACCATGGTTACACATCCATGATAGACAAATATGAAAGCATGTGGCTCTCGGCTGCAGCTGACACGATCATCCATGCTCTGTCTGGCCCTCTGGAGTTTGCCAGCAAGCCTCATTAGACTCCAGCTATCTGCACAAACCAACGGGAGGTCTCGGGTTGAAGGTTGATGTGTATTTGTCAGCCCTGTTAAACCTGTCAAAGTCCCTCCCTCTCCATTAACAAGAGCGGCTATTGGAGATCTGTTTTTTTGGATTCTCAGGCTGATGGGTGTAGATTCTCACTGCTCTGTGTTAAATAATGAATCGGGTTCATGTTGGAGATGTGGTGCTGTGTGGAAGACACGTCGTGACCACGTCTTTCCCCAAACAGGAAGGTTCATCTGACAGGTCACTGATGCATGCAGGGGGGTAATTTTAAAAATTCAGCAGGGTCTTAGTTATTTTAGAGTAGGCCGATATGAAGAGAGAGTTCACTCAGGAAATTCTGTTATCATTTATTCAGCTTTATTTTGGTAGAAGTTTAAAATTATGCAAAATGAACATTAATGCAGAAAAATAGTATAGTGCATGAGTAAAACATCTCATTAAATTAAATTAGTAAGAATAATCTGACATTCAAATTAACCAGATTGTTAAACAAATCACTCATTGTGGTTTGTGAACCACATCAAAAGATTTTTTCACATGAAGAAGAGTTGATTTACAAATTAAGCATATCAAATTCCTATGAATCCGCTTGGATTTTAAGATTAATTTAATGATACCTTTATAGTGTTTACCAGAAACAACATGAAGAAGACCCAGAAGACCCAGAAACAACATGAAGATCAATAGTGGAGTATAGCTTGCTTTCTTTTATAGTCTTCTTTAAGTCAAATCAGTGAGCTGATCCTGAGAACTAATTATGTCAAATCCAAAATGGTTTTGTGAAACATCCCAAAAGATTCACAATTTGTAAAAAAAATAATTCATAAATAAAACATTACAATTTCAGCTAAAATGTAATCTTTACGTTTAAATTTGACTCACGATTCATTATTTTGATACAGTTCACAAAACCAGTATGGATTTTTTTCAGCACAAATCTGACTTATTTGGATCTCAAGTTTAACTCACTGATTAGGTATCCACCTTCATTTTATTTTGGAAATTCAAAAAAATGTCAATATACAGTGAATGATCCTTACTATATCGAAAAATTGATCATAACAAAATTTGCGATGTTTAACTTGCAAATGAACAGTTTTGATGAGCCAGATCTTAAAAGCGAATCTTTTGACACTATATAAATGGTTCAAATTTGATCTCATTTGGTTCTGGTTTAACTCATTAATCAATTATTCACTTGTGTTTTGTATTTGGTTCTTGATCAACTTGCGAATCAGCTGTTCTTACAGGAGTCAGATCCTGTAAATAAATCCTTTCACAGTTCAGAAATACAAAATCTGAATGATTTCTTTACAAATATGATTCATCTTGCTCTCAGTTTCAACTCATTGATTAGACTTGAAAACACACAGAAAAAGAAAAATGTGATTGAATACTTTAGTTTGTTTCTCACGGATACTAAAGCACTGAAAGACCATTCTGAAGTCGTATAGACCACTTTTATGACACTTTCATGGTGGTCTAAACTGTTTCATTATGCTTCAAAGCTTTAGTCTCCATTCATTGTAATTGCATGGAAACAAGTTACCAGTCTAACATTTCTTTTACTGTGTTTAGAAGAAAGAGAAACACGAACAAAGTTGTAAATCTAACAGTGATACCATGGAGAATGCTTTACTTACAAATTTCACAGTTCATTTAGTGAATTACTTTGCCTTGCATTTGAACATTGAATTGTTTCTACACCATTTTTCCCCACGGAAATATATCAGTTTAATTAACATACAATAAATAAATAAACATTCAAATCATTGATTTTTTTACAGATGCATTTTTAAAAAGTTCCTGATTTCAGCATTCATGTGTTTTTTGCAGACCGTCCTGCCAGTCACCAACAGTGTGATAGACAGCAAGAGAAAGACTGAGAGAAACGCGGATAAAAAGACAGAGGCACTGAAAAACCTCACTGCATTTATTTTTCAGCTGTGGTGTGTACGGGCTTGTCTGAGCCATCATAAACACCCCAGCACTCCTCCACACACCCCGGGCAGTGTGCCTGATTGTCTGTCAGCCATTGTTGGAGAGGGTTTACACAGAGACATCTCATTTACGCTCCCTGCCATCGCATTCAACCACGTCATATTTTTTTGGTCTGTGACAGAGCTTTTGAGAGCTTCTGTGTGGAAGAGGAACCAGCTGGTAGAAGGGAAAAAATGGTGGCCTTTTTCCAAGAGCAGTTAGAGTATTGATTTGACCTTCATCTTTTAAATACCAAACACTGAGGTATTTGGTCTAATGGGTCCTGTTGTGTTGGTTCACTTTGCGTCCATGTGCCTGTGATATGACTAGCAGGTGAACGTGCCACAGAAGGGCAGTAATGTGACCCAAATCTGTCTTTTTGATCTAGAAGCCTATAGCTATCTGTCACTAATGGTCAGTGATTTGAGTCAAAACCATTTCTGATAAAATGTGAGAGTTGGCAACGGGATTCTGTTTTGATAAATCAATGTAATAAACATGGATGGACAGACAGACATATACAGTAGATAGATAGATAGATAGATAGATAGATAGATAGATAGATAGATAGATAGATAGATAGATAGATAGATAGATAGATAGATAGATAGATAGACAGACAAATGGACGGACGGACGGACGGACGGACGGACGGACGGACGGACGGACGGACGGACGGACGGACGGACGGACGGACGGACGGACGGACGGACAGACAGACAGACAGACAGACAGACAGACAGACAGACAGACAGACAGACAGACAGACAGACAGACAGACAGACAGACAGACAGACAGACAGATAGATAGATAGATAGATAGATAGATAGATAGATAGATAGATAGATAGATAGATGTCCAGCTCTTGGATCCATCCAGCCTCCTAACCCACTCACACTTCCATCTAGTCATTCATATGTCCAACACTGTCCATCCATCTATCCATTTTGGTCCCTCCGTCTGTATTTCCTTCGATACATATATTCAGCAATCCATTCCCATACCCAATCTACCACCTGCACCTCCATCTATTCATCTTGCTCCATCCATCTATATGTCCTTTAACTAAATTCACCTGCTAGTAATCTATTCATCTTTTTTTTATTCCACCACCTGTCCATCCATCATACATCTATCAATCAACACATACATGTATCCTACTCACAGATCCATACATCCATCAATGCACTCATTCATCCATACACTTGTTCATCCATCCATCTGTTTAGCTGTAAATCCATCCAACCATCTCCTGACCCAATTCACAACCATCCACTCATTCATCCATCCATATATCTGTTTAACAAACACTGGCTATCCATCCATCCATTTTCAGCCCCTCCATCTGTCCTTCCATCCATTCATATGTCCAATAAACCATCGCTATAACCAACCAACCACTTGCACCTCCATCTATTCACCTAGCTCCATCCATCTAAATGTTCTGTCACTAAATATGTCATGCATAGATCCATCCATCCATTTTTCTATTCCACCACCTGTACGTCCATCCATACATCTATCAACCAACCCACACATCCATCCCACTCACACATCCATCCATCCATCTATCCATTTATCCATCCATTCATCCATCCATCCATTCATTCATGCTCATTCATTCATTCATACACTTATTCATCCATCCATCTGTCCAGCTCTCTGTAGATCCATCCAACCATCTCCTGACCCATACATCCATCCCTTTATTCATTCATCCATCCATATATTTGTCTAAGCAACACTGGCCATCCATCCTTCCATCCATTAATTTTTCAGCCCCTCCATCTGACCTTCCTTCCATTCATGTGTCCAAAAATCCATTCCCATACTCAATCACCCACCTCCACTTCTATCTATTCATCTAGCTCCATCCATTTATATGTCCTATCACTATACATTCAGTCATCCATCCATCCATTTTCTGTTCCACCACCTGTCGGTCCATCCATCTATCAACCAAACCACCCATCCATCCATCCATCCATCCATCTATCCATCTATCCATCTATCTATCTATCTATCTATCTATCTATCTATCTATCTATCTATCTATCTATCTATCTATCTATCTATCTATCTATCTATCTATCTATCTATCTATCTATCTATCTACAGACATTAAGAATTAATTTTGCACAATTTACAACAAAACATTTAAATAAACGTCTTTCTCTAAAACACACGCGCTCGTACACGCCTACTTTTGACGCCACGCTCACACACGCGTGACGCCCCTTCATCCAGCAGGCTGTGGCCACAGAGAGCAGCTCGCGCCAGTGTCGGATCCTGCTTCAAACAGGCGCGCAGTTTCCTCTCCAGCTCAGCTCAGTTCTCCAGCGCAGCCACCGGCTCATCAGCCCAAGTTTACGCACAGGGATGCGGGCGCGTGGAGCCGCCTGAAAATGGCTCTCTTTAGGATTTACTCTTTCCTTGCTCCTTTTCACATACTAGTGCTGTGTCAAGCCTTGAGGAATTATCCAGATAATGAAGGTAAGGCATACAATCGCTGTCATGTTCGTGCGCTTTGGATGTTCGTGGATTTTGAATTGTGGATGAAACCTGCAAATGCATGTTGCTACGTTTGTTTATGGGATGTTTTGAAGATATAACATGCATTAGTGTTAGCGTTTTTGTGTGTGGAAATTTCGAGTTCAGGAGTTTCGAATAATAATGAAATTTAGTCATCATTTGACGAGCACTCGAGTGATTTGACTTGCATTGCTGGGATCAGTAGAATTAAAACATGGATGTGTTTTGACTTCAATATGATGTTACAGTGCTAGTAAGTTATATTTAAGAACTTGTGGTAGTTTGTTTTGAAAATACATCCCTGTTGTCACTGGTGTGTGGTTTACATAAGTATACATAATGCATAATAAAATCTAAAACAACTGACAATATAGGCGACATTTGAGGAAATTCAGAATAAAATTCTGTATTTGTGTGGTTTGTGAAGTCTTTGTAGAATTGGCAGGGATGGGTGAGCTGGCTGTGCCGTGAGCAGTGACAAATGAATGTGAGACACTCATTTGCTTAATTAAACAATTAATTAGGAGAGATCAGAGAGAGCTGCTCCCACAGAGACTTACTATTCTAACCTAGCCAGACCAATATCATACATTTTGATCCTTGAACCTGATCCAACTTCTTTAAAGAAGTCTGCTTTCAGTGCTTTGTAAGTAAGAAAAGTATATTTCTAATCTGAGAAGTCAAGTGAAACCCTGACATTTGTGATTTGAAGCGCTGTTGTTGAAAAGGCCAGGTATATCTGGCGTTCTGATTTGATGCTGGTTTGATTGACAGCTGGGTCTGGCCCGCCCAGAAGACGCATATCATTTCCGTTCCTGTAGCCGGACATTGCAGTTCAATACATTCTGGCTAACAGCTCGATGCAGTGGCTTATTGTGTGTGCGTCACGAGAAGTAAGTGTTCATGTCTTCTGTCTGTGTGCTTCTAACACGTAGTATATGGGTTTAATGTTGTAACGCAAACTTTGAATGACGATCGGACCGCATGATTGCAATTACGTCATCAACGCAGGTGGTGCGCGCTTCCGAGCAAACGCCATTATTAACGACGCACATGTTATCCCCGCAAGTTTATTTACCATTGAAGTGTGTTGATATGTAAATTAGTTAAGTGTTAAGCAATGTAAATGCCATGTTTACTCAGTATTTGGGCATTGGATGTGTCTCACATGTATGTGTTTACTGCATATTTAGACCTGATGCCCTGTTAATCTTTACTTGTATGCCATAATTGATGTTATATATATATTATGTCATATTATATTGTTCTGTATATTATACCAATTGCAGTTTAATCATTGTGGAACATTTCTCTCTTGTTTCTAGAAAATACCACACACACACGCATGTGCCTTTATGACTGCAAATAAATGCTGTAAAACCATCAGCTAACTACAAAGCCTGACTTGTGCGTTCTTACCGACGCCCCCTGGTGATCACATCATAAATAGTAAAGCCAGTGCCATTTAACAAACTCACCAACAACTTATGGTCCTTCGAGCCGGAGTTTGATGTGATTATCATGGATAACATGTCCAGAGCCAGTCATATTACAGAGCCTGAGCCAGAAGTATGTCACAAACGAGTGCCAAAGCCTCCAAGACATTTAGCCGATTTTGAAGTGGAATACAGTGGGTTTCAACACACTTATCCACCTGCATCCAGAGTGCAACATGAGCTCTACCAACGTGAATCAGAGTGGCAAGGAGCTCATTATCAGTCAGAGGGAGCTGTCGAGATGACACCCTTCATTCAATGTTCAGAAAATGAAAGACATGGAGAGCCATATGAAGATAAAGAGGCTCAAGCGGTCATTCAACGGCTTAGAGAAGAGAATGTTCAACTGTATCGTACACTCAGAGAAATGAGTCAAAGAGCTGAAACTGGAACTGCTGTACTCCAGAGCCCTATTCCTTTGCCTCGAACCAAACCAGCAATTGGGGCTTCTGGTACTCAAGATAAATTCACACCAATACCAGCTCCACGCTCTCACCGGTCCTTTAGGTTGGACTCCAGTAAACCAGCAGCTAAGGAGGCTGAAGTCTGTGAACCTGTGGTGGATGATCAGGTTAGTGTTTCGGCCATTTCAAATGAACTGTCCAGAATGAGTATTAGATCTCTACCAGAAAACATACATGTCCCATATCGTCATAGTTCACCTTACCATGCTCAGCCGCAACCTGATACCAGGGCATACCCAGTGCATAACCAAGATGACTACGGTAGTTATGGCCCAAACCAGCCACAGATGGCTTATCGTGCCACCCAACCTGTTCTAATGCCTCACAAACAGTTAGAAAGGATACAGCCACACAATCCAATAAGAAATTTTGTCTCTGCTGGCCGCCCACCCCCTGCTAGAGAGAGCACCTACAGAGGCCCCACACCCTCTATACCTGATTTCACATCAGAAGACCCACGACAATTCGCACGTTTAAAGATATCTCTTGAGAATTTGCTACCACAAGATGCTACGGAGCAGTTCAAATATCAGATTCTGGTGGAGCATTTGAAAGTTGAGGAAGCTCTTCTTATAGCTGACTCATACAGTAACTCCCCTTATCCTTACTCATACACCATGCAATCTCTGACTGAACACTATGGACAGCCCCACCAGCTGGCATTACAGAGAATTGCTGAACTGATGGAAGGCCCCAACATGCGAAGTGGAGATACCCAGGCTTTTAGGAGGTTCGCTCTAAGAGTAAGAGCACTGGTGGGGATGCTCGACCAGCTGGGTGACAAAGGAAGTATTGAACTTCAGTGTGGCTCACACGTGGCTAGACTCATGTCCAAACTGCCCCATGATCTTCGAGCAAATTTCAAAAGGTACGTCCACCCACTCAGAAACCCTATACCTAACCTGTTAGATTTCTCAGACTGGCTCGAGTTTGAATTGCAGGTGCAGCCCACAGACAGTAGAGTTAATTTGAGTGAGCTAAAGGGACGTAGTGCTTCATATAAAGAGACTCAGCGGCCACGCAAACACCCTCAACAGCCAACTGCCATCCTGCACAGTACAGATCAGTCTGTGAGTAGTACAACAACAAAGGAGCCAGAGAAAGAAACCTTTAACAGGTCAGTGTACTGTCAATACTGTGACAACAAACAACACTTCCTTAATCAGTGTAGTAATTTCGCACAGCTGCCTTCTGAGCTGAAAGCTAACTGGATTAAAAATAATAAAAGATGCTGGAAGTGTGGAGGGAGACATCAGGCAGCCCAATGCAAGTTGAAAGCTGCATGTAAAGTTTGCACAGGAAAGCATCTAACCACTCTGCATGATGTAAATAGCAGGTCTGCAGCAGCAAAGAGTCCCGAAGTGCAACAAGAGAGTCAAACGCTATACCTAGACCGTCCAGTAGGTGGCAGCCAGGTTCTTCTAAAAATCAGCAAGGTACTGTTGCACAATGGCAAACATACATTGACAACTTACGCCATACTCGATGATGGTTCAGAGCGCACCATCTTACTACACGAGGCAGCGCAGCAGCTTAAGATCAATGGTGAGCCAGAGAACCTTGCTCTGAGGACAGTCAGACATGACACACAAGTGCTTTCAGGTGCCAAGGTGTCCTTCACTCTATCCCCTGCCTCTCAGCCCAACAAGAAATTCAAAATACGGGGTGCGTTCACTGCAAACCATTTAGGGCTAGCAAAGCACTCACATCCAGTTCAAGCTCTACAAGAGAAATTTAATCATCTCAAGAGTCTGCCCCTTCAGAGTTTCTCTCAAGTACAGCCATTGTTACTCATAGGCTCTGACCACCATCACCTGATTGCCCCAATTGAACCAGTGCGCTTTGGTCCACCAGGTGGTCCTGCTGGTGTCAAAACTAGATTAGGCTGGACATTGCAAGGACCTGCCAATGTTGTTCAGCATCAGCTCTCAGCACAACAATGCCTATTCACCTCAGTTGTCTCCTCATCTGATCTTCTGCAAAATGTCGAACGACTATGGAAAATAGACACCTTACCATACAAAACAGAAAAGGAAGTGACACGCTCACGCTGTGATCAAGATGCCATTAATTTGCTTGAGTCTAAGACCGTAAGGGTGGATGTGGATGGAGTGAGCAGGTATGCTACCCCTCTGCTACGCAAGAAAGAGATGCCTATGCTACAGGCACCAAAGGAAGCAGTCCTTCCTCAGCTCAGAGGCCTAGAAAAACGGCTTGGCAGAAACCAAGAGTGGGCAAGATCATACAACCAAGAGATTGACAGACTAGAGAAAGCTGGTTATGTCATTAAACTTAAACCGGAAGCTGTAGACCAGTCACAGGAGTCTTGGTACATACCACACCATATGGTTTGCCATAATGGAAAAAACAGAGTGGTGTACAATTGTTCGTTTCGGTTTGAGGGTCACAATCTCAATGAGTATCTCTTGCCAGGTCCAACTCTTACTTCCACTCTCCTGGGCGTATTACTTCGATTCAGAGAGCATACAGTTGCCGTGACAAGTGATATTAAGGGAATGTTTCACCAGATTCGCCTGCTGCCAGAGGACAAACCTCTGCTCAGGTTCCTATGGAGGAACATCCAGCGAGAGAGCCCAGTAAATGTGTTTGAGTGGCAAGTATTGCCCTTCGGAACAACATGTAGCCCATGCTGTGCCACGTTTGCCGTTTTGAAACATACCCGGGACCACACATCACCAGATGAAGATGCACGCCTGTCTGTGGAGAGACACTTTTATGTTGATAATTTCTTGCAGAGTGTACCTTCGGAAGACAAAGCTACAAAACTGGTGAATAAACTACAATCCCTTCTGGCCTCAGGTGGGTTTGAACTGAGACAATGGGCAAGTAATATTCCCTCCGTTGTAGCCCACCTCCCCCTTGAAGCCAGATCAGAGAAGAATGAACTGTGGCTCTCAGAAAAGCAGTGGAATGTTGCAGAGTCCACTTTGGGCTTATGCTGGCTCTGTCAAACAGACACACTGGGCTACAAGGCCTGGCAGCGAGAAAGGCAAGTGCCCACATTGAGATACATCTATCATGTTTTGGCTAGCCAATATGATCCCTTGGGCTATATTGTCCCATATACCACCAGGGCTAAAGTGCTGATACAACGGTTGTGGGACAAAAGTCGTGATTGGGATGACCCCAAACTGCCCAATGATCTTCAACAAGCCTGGTGTACATGGGAAGAGGAGCTGCAAAACATTGAGAGAATTGTAATCCCACGATGTTACACTAGCCCACATCTGGATGCTGAAACATGTGTGAGGGATATTCACATATTCTGCGATGCGTCAGAATCTGCATACGGATCAGTTGCATACCTTAGAACACAACATACAGAAGGCCAAGTGGAGGTTTCGTTCATTGCAGCAAGATCCAGAGTTGCACCCAAGCGGCAGCTGTCTATTCCAAGATTGGAACTCTGCGCTGCCCTGACTGGAGCTCAGTTGGCAAGCCTTTTAGAAAGAGAGCTTACTCTGCCCATCCAACACCTAACATTATGGAGTGACTCAAAAGTAGTTCTGACCTGGATTCAATCGGAGTCCTGTAGATACAAGGTGTTTGTGGGCACAAGAATTGCCGAAATCCAAGAATTAACCTCTCCTCAAGCATGGAAGTATGTTAAGTCTGAAGATAACCCAGCAGATGATATCACTCGTGGTAAATCACTTTGGCAGCTTGCACAACCTACAAGATGGAACCTAGGGCCTCATTTCCTCCGGCAAGACCCACTTACTTGGCCCAATGACTCAGTGAAGCCAAACACTGACAACACGGATGATGAAACAAAGATAAGCTTTTGTGGCTTAACTAGAATAGACTTTTCCCAGGCCATTCAGGGATTCTCTCAGTTTCACAGTTTCTCTCAAGCAGTTGAGTCCAAAGCCTTGGATCAATTTGGCCTAGACAAGAAACCAGAAGATTTATCCGCCAAAGATTATGCCGAGGCCGAGATCACCCTACTGAAGGAAGCACAAGCTACATGCTTTCCCACTGAATTAGAGGCACTGACAACTGGCAAACCCTTGCCCTCTAACAGTCGGTTACTTACCCTTGCTCCAGAGTTGGACAAATCTACCGGGCTCATTAGAGTTGGTGGGCGTCTACGGCGCAGTGAATTGCTTGATCCAGAAACTGTTCACCCCATAATACTAGAACCCAAACATCCCCTGAGTCAGCTACTCATACAGCATTTTGATGAAAAATTGCATCACCCCGGTCCTGAAAGAGTATATGCTGAGATCCGCCGGCAATACTGGATTTTGAGAGGACGAGAGGCTGTAAGATATCATCAACATAAGTGTACCGAGTGTAGAAAATGGCGAGGTAAACCTGAGATCCCCCGTATGGCTGATTTACCCCCTGCTCGCCTTCGACTTTACAAACCTGCATTCTACTCAACTGGTGTAGACTGTTTCGGACCTTTCATAATCAAAGTGGGGCGGCGCAACGAGAAACGGTGGGGAATTATCTTTAAATGTATGACGACTAGAGCGGTATACATTGATGTGCTAACCAACATCAGCTCGGACTCATTCCTCATGGCTCTACGCCGATTTATTGCTCGAAGAGGAAAACCCCATGAGCTCTTTTCAGACCAGGGTACTAATTTCAAGGGAGGTGAGAGAGAAATGACAGAAGCATTCAACAACTTGCAACCTACCCTGAAAAGCCAACTTGCAAAGCAACAGATTGAGTTTCACTTTAACCCACCTGGAGCTCCCCATTTTGGGGGTATATGGGAAAGAGAAATCAGATCCCTGAAAGCTGCACTCAACCAGACGCTTGGAGCACAACATGTGTCAGAGGAAGTACTAACAACAGTGCTGGTAGAGATCGAGGGAATTCTCAATTCCAAGCCGTTGGGCTATGTGCCATCCGATGTGGCTGACATTGACCCTATAACTCCAAATAGCCTTCTAATGGGGCGGCCTGACTCCAGCTTGCCACAAGTTGTCTATCCAAAAACAGAACTACTGAGCAAGAAGCAATGGAGACACAGTCAAATACTGGCGGATCATTTCTGGGCACACTTCATAAAGCGCTATCTGCCTCAACTACAGACTCGGGCAAAATGGATGACTGACAAGGCCAAGAATCTGGAGAAAGGGACAGTAGTGATAATAATCGATTCACAACTTCCCAGAGCTCTCTGGCTTGTGGGTAAGATCACTGACACAATACCTGGAGCAGATGGATGTATAAGAACTGCTGAAGTACAAGTGGGTGATCGCAAATATGTTAGACCTGTGAGTAAACTGATCCGTTTACCACAGTTACCAGATGATGACAATTCTTAGGCCTTTTCTGTAGTAAATTTACTAAGTAAATTGGGGCGGCTGTTGAAAAGGCCAGGTATATCTGGCGTTCTGATTTGATGCTGGTTTGATTGACAGCTGGGTCTGGCCCGCCCAGAAGACGCATATCATTTCCGTTCCTGTAGCCGGACATTGCAGTTCAATACATTCTGGCTAACAGCTCGATGCAGTGGCTTATTGTGTGTGCGTCACGAGAAGTAAGTGTTCATGTCTTCTGTCTGTGTGCTTCTAACACGTAGTATATGGGTTTAATGTTGTAACGCAAACTTTGAATGACGATCGGACCGCATGATTGCAATTACGTCATCAACGCAGGTGGTGCGCGCTTCCGAGCAAACGCCATTATTAACGACGCACATGTTATCCCCGCAAGTTTATTTACCATTGAAGTGTGTTGATATGTAAATTAGTTAAGTGTTAAGCAATGTAAATGCCATGTTTACTCAGTATTTGGGCATTGGATGTGTCTCACATGTATGTGTTTACTGCATATTTAGACCTGATGCCCTGTTAATCTTTACTTGTATGCCATAATTGATGTTATATATATATTATGTCATATTATATTGTTCTGTATATTATACCAATTGCAGTTTAATCATTGTGGAACATTTCTCTCTTGTTTCTAGAAAATACCACACACACACGCATGTGCCTTTATGACTGCAAATAAATGCTGTAAAACCATCAGCTAACTACAAAGCCTGACTTGTGCGTTCTTACCGACGCCCCCTGGTGATCACATCATAAATAGTAAAGCCAGTGCCATTTAACAAACTCACCAACAGCTGTATTGTCATCTTAAATATCAGATGAGTTTTCTTGGACTTAAATGTTCTAGGATGCAGGATATGTCAGTTTACTACAGATTTATTTCCCTCCGAACCTTCAAAAAGCAGACAATAAATTAACCTCACTGGATTAAAACGGGTTTACTCTTCATTGTTATGAGATTAGGATTAAAGCCACCCATTGTGCTCTTGTCAAAAGGAAGGTTCAATGGTGGGTTTAATACACATTTAGGCGGAATCTATCAGATAGGATTTTGTGTAGAGCTGACATGTCTTTGGCTGACAGGAAGCTTTGGGAAATTAAAATACACTTTTGACAGTGGTGGGAGTAAAGTCTAAATCATTTTGTGCTCATGTTCTTTCATCTTTAGCACATTTTAGCATATTTTAGCGTCCTTTTTGTCGTTTACCTGTGTAAGTTGCAGGGTTTTTAGAGGTATGCATTTCCTCTACTCACCAGATGGCGGTATCCCTGAGGTGATTTTACAATGTGATTCTGTGAACATTTGTGATGAGGGCAGATCTACTTCTGTGTGTCGATGAACTGTTCATTAAGTTCTTGTTCTGGAGTTTTTTGTGCCTTGTAAGCATTTTCTACATTAGGATTGGTAGACTTTTCCCATATCGACATATGCTTGATATCTGTCTTCTGGCCAAACTGAAACACATCAGCACATATTTAATGGTAATGACTACGTTGGTTTTCTATTCAGAGTCCAAATGACTGACTTCCTCAGCACATTCTCCGTTTTTGGAAGCCATTACTGCAGTGCTTGGATATTTATACCCCTCTGGAGATAATAAAGACCAAGATGTTGCAACAAAGTTTTTAAATTCCCTAAAAAAATGCTTGTAAAACGTACTAGCTTAGAAAAAGAACAAAGAATGTGTTGCATATGAATTTATATCTTTATATATACTTAAAGTGTCAACAAAAGTCTCTTTGTTAAATCTTACACTAAATTTTCAACGTTGGTAAAGCAGAAAACAAGGTCCTATATATAAATAAATGGGTAAATAAACTGAAAATACCCGTCAATTAAAAACTAAGGATTTTTTAGCATAGTTAGCATACTTAGCATAGGTAAATATATTAGCCAGTTGAAGTCAATAATATCTGAATTGAAATTTGGCTAATAATTTTTGCATGTCATTTGGTTTAAAGCTGTTCTTCTGATGAAACATTGGGTTGCCGTTTAGCTGTAAAATCCAGATGTTTGACTGAAGCTTAAGAGAAAAATTGCTCTAGAATTGTTTAACTATTTGTTAATCGAAAGCATAGGCACCAGTGACAACCTTTTTCACTCCGTAGCCTATAAAGTTCTTCTCATTTTTAATAAGTGCCCTCTTGTTTTTCTAGTTAGCGCTAAGCTGTTAGCCAGTCTTGTGGATGATATGTCAATTGAAATGTATATGGCTGATAATTTTTTTTACATGTAGTTTAGGTTGATGCAACATTGGGTTGCCATTTAGTTGTGGAATCCAGATGCTTGACTGAAGCCAACTGAAAAGAACTGTTGGTCTAGAGTTGTTTTAAGATATTTGTAAATCGAAAGCATAGGCATCAGTGACAATCTTTTTGACTCTGTATAAAGACTTTCTCATTTTTAATAAGTGCCCTCTTGTTTTTCTAGTTACCGCTAAGGCGTTAGCCAGTCTAAGTACATGATATCTGAATTAAAATATTTATGGCTAAGAATTTTTGCATGTCTTTTGGCTTAAAGCTGTTCTTCTGATGCAACATTGGGTTGCCGTTTAGGTGTAGAATCCAGATGCTTGACTGAAGCCAACTGAGAAGAAGCATTGCTCTACAGTTGTTTAACTATTTGTAAATTGAAAGCATAGGCACTAGTGACAACCTGTTTTATTCTGTATAAAGATCTTCTCATTTTTAATAAGTGCCTTCCGCTGCCCTCTTGTTTTTCTAGTTAGCGCTAAGGTCCCTCTCATTAGCTCGTCTTTTGTGCACGTTCTTACTGCATTTAGTGATGGTTTCTCGTTTGCTTTTGTTTCCCTCCCCAGCGCTCCGGCAGGGAAATTAGCATGAGAAAACACTTTTTCTGTTCAATTCAGCTGTGCTCAGAGGCTCTGTTTTGCTCTCGTTCTTTCACTCTCCCTCTCAGCATCTCTTAGCTACTGACATAAATTTGCATCTCTCTTGTTTGCGGGTCGTCCGAGGAAGTCTGTTGATTAGTCTAACCTGTAGCTTTCCTTTTTGTTTTTTGAGGGTGCTGGTTATTTTCCTGTCTAGATGGTATAAAGAAGGTTTTGTGTATGAACACTTCAAATGGTCGACTGGTATTATACTGAAGATACAATTAAAGATCTTAATTGGTTGCAGCAGTGATGCTATCTCGGCTCAAGACATTATTCGGTTGTGAACTTGGGACACATTTTACAACACTGAACTAGAAACTAAGACATTTTTCTTTTCTTTATTTTTTTTTACACATCGAAGGTAATGTTGCTGTATTTTGCAAAGAGGCTAGTTTGTGAATGAGACAAAATCCCATTTGAGGAAGCCATCATACATTTTATTTGTTTAAATTTAAGATTTTAGTAGCTGTTTTATAAGGGCTTGTCTTTCAAGTGAATCTGAGATTGTCTATTGTTATTTTTAACATGCATGCTTTAGCAAAATCTGCTATTGTTATGCCCACCCTGTTACACAGTTGTGTGATCAGTAGGATATCTCTTCCGTAGGCCAGAGGGCGCTCTAGAGAGTCTCACAAAAACCCAGGAAATAGTGGCCATTAAACTTCTTTTAATGATTCAGTGTGGTTAATTAACACACGAATAAGACAGCATATGGTTCATCTGAGTTCTTAATGTAATTTTTCTGATGATGTAATGCCTGTGCCACTGCTTAGAATACTATAAAATATGTTGTACGGCTTTTTCTGTGTAAGATGCTCATCATCGCACAGAAGGATTAAAAAAAAACAACAACAACATTTGCCTTAAGTTATGAAGTTAGTATATAAAAAATAAAATTGTGTTACCCTCAAAAAAATGAGTTTAGAGTAAAAACATCATTATATGTGCTATTTTCACATGCTTTCAGATTTGCTACCAACTGCTGTAGTTCACTAAAAACCTACGAAAACATCTGTCAATATCACTAATTGATTATCTGCAATTTGACTATAGTGATTATTATATCCAAAGCAATATTTTGCGTAGCTTGTCAGTGAAGTACAGCTCTGTGTAGTAAACATTGTATCTAAAAGCATGTTCTAGAGATTCACTACTGATTACAGAATTTACGTCTTTGATTTAGCATGCAGCCCTTGTGATTTTCAAATAATGCATTATGGTAAAAGTGTCTTAAAGTATTGGGCCTTTTTTGCTCTCCCCAGTGGTTATTTCAACCAGAAATCTCAGTGATTTCTAAGTTTAGCATAAATATACTGTAGATACAGGCACATATTTCCAATAAAATTGTGGATTGATTCAGTTGAAAGAGTCAACTTGAATTCCCAGAGCTGTTTTTATCTATAACTATGAGTCAAATCCATTAACAGGAGAGCTATTTCTATTTCTGACTCCTGCTGTTCTGAATGGCACACCTTAGACCTTATCGCCCCCAGCTGCACCACACTGCTACGGATCAGACGGCTCATGCGGCAGAATGAGTCTCAGTGCCTGTGGCATTTCAGGATGAAGCTCATGAATGCTGTGAAATAGGGATGGAGAGCAGGTTTGAGCTCCACCGGTTTAAACACACTATACAAATCTCCTTATTAAAACAATAAATTTATTATTGAGCTGTTTACCTTGATTTGAACATATCAGTGTCATATTTTATCTCACTGATCTGGGTGTGTTTCTGAAAACAATCCTTAGCCAACTTAAGTTGCAACAAGTTCCGTTGTTATAAACATGGTTAATTGATTTGTTGTTTCCCAAATCCGTTGCAAACTGCATCGCAGACTTGTGTGGTTACAACTACTCCTCTAGACATGTATTTAAGCATAGTTGCTGGTTGTGTTCTATTCCCAGTTATCCCCCCTTCGCCCTATTGCTTTTGAACATTCCAACATTTAAAAAAAGTAATCTCTCTTACGTGTAATTAGCTATTAAGTATTACAAAGTATTGATAACTGTCCTCCACTTAGGCTGCACTTTGAAAACCATTTTGAAAGCAGCCGCGGTTTATAACGAGTGCTACAGGTGACATATGATTTAAAAGCAGAATCTACATTAGGTCTTCAAAGCTTGTAAACACATAAAATATAGAGGAGACATACATGTTAATGGTTATAATTTTGTTGGCTATTTATTAAGAAATGTATCTGTACTGTATATGACATTGGACTATTGGTTGGAACATTTCTACACTAGCTTGCCTAATAATAATAATAATAATGATTATATTAGTGGTTTCATGTTTTAGAATAGAATATGGAATATTTTCAATAATATTTGGCATAAGGAAATAAAGGCCCTATATGTGCTTGTCATAATTACCAACAATCCAGGCTTGCAGATCACTGGTAAACATTCGCTTTTACTCGGACTACAATCCTGTCATTTTATGAACTACAAATCCTGTCATGCACCTCACGCACACCTGTTCTGGCTCACCCATGATTACACACACACACAGCTGGAAGCTGATCAAGGACTCATTACACAGACTATTTATACACCCTTCTTGCACACACACCTTGCGGAGTCTTGTTTTTGTACACTATGAAGTGTTTTCCTTGTTTTGACTTTCTGTGCCTAGTAGGGGGCAAAGCAAGGCTTCATGAAACACTAAAACAGTCAAAGCAAATGTGTTTTGCTTTGAAACATTTGAAACCTGTGACACCTAGTAGTCATCTTTATGTTTTGCACTGGAACAGCTTTAGCAAAGAAAAAGTTAAATTCAGGTATTAAACCCCACATTGTACAGTTGAAACCTCAAGGGATTTAGGCCCCATTTACACTAATGCGTTTTAGTTTGAAAACGCATAAGTTTTGCTACAGTTACGCCATCCGTCCACACTACGCCGGAGTTTTCGAGCACCGAAAACAGATCGTTTTGGAAACGCTGGAATAGCCGTTTTCATTCTAAAAGGCTGCTGCTCTGTCTCAGTTTTGATGGGCAAAAACGGAGACATCTGAAAACGGAGGCAGGGCTGCTGAGATTCACTACCTGATTGGGGCTTTTGTGTCATTGCATATCCTTCCCTTATTCGTCAAGCCCCTATCACAGGACTATAACACATGGCTTTAATGCTACAGGAAGACAGCAGACGAGCCTTTCAATGTAAACAACAACATGGACACAGAAATGGGAGCGTTGTTTGCAATATTGTCTGTTTTAGGCGACATTGTGCAGTTATTCACTTGTTACGTTTAGTAACAACTCAACCTCGTCGTCTGTCCACAAAAATACCTCTCTTGCTTTCTCTGCCATCGCATTTATTGTTCAACCGGCTTTTGTTGACTAACAATAACCAAATGCTGAGCAAGACACATGCTTCCTGTTTATACTAGATCGTACATGCCGAGAGTGTGCGAATGGTCACGTGATACATGTTTTTGGTGGCATAGTATGGACGAAGATATGTTCAGAAATGCTAGGTGAAACGCTAGTGTGGACACAGATCGTTTTTGATCTAAGACGCTCTAGTGTAAACGGGGCCTTTGTGGATCGGTGAGAGTTCCTGACTAGCATGCAGCGATAATGCGTTTGAACTCAGGGTGGGGCAGAGATGTTAGGGTTGAAATGCTCTGTTCTTGTAACGTGTTGTTTTATCATTGGTCTGACATACAAATAAACACTTTGTAAATAAATATGTATTGTTTTGGTCATAAAACATAGTTGTTGCTGGGTGTTTCGGATCATGCTTCAGAGCAGTGTTTCAAAACCCTTGCGATTCGGGATTCGACACTGTTGAAATGTCAGTTTCACGTTAGCCGTTTCTTGTTGTTAGCCGCCTTGACCGATCTCTTTACCTGTGTACCGACTACTCTTTTGGATTGCCGTTTATGTACTTGTTTGCTTCTGTTATTGACCATTGTCTATCTGACCATTCTCTATTTAATAAATACTGCACGTGGGTCCTCAGCTCTGTTGTGCGTCTTCCTTTAGTTACAGTGCTGTTTATATTTTAAGTAATATGGAAAGCAAATTGATGTCTTTACAAAAACTAATATTGGATTTTTAAAAAAATCATGTGAATATAATTTGCACAAAAAATGATGCAGATTTTTCTCTATAGAAGTTGTTACTCCACCCCCTTTAGTGTCATTATGGATGTTTTATGTTACAACTAACGTAACACCTGGTTAGAAACTTGGTTAGAAATGTAATCTTCATTGTTTTGTTGAAGAAATATTTGTGTTGTTCATTTATGTTTAAATATATTAAGCTCTTTTTAACATAAGTCAATTGAATCCAAAGCAACGAACATTTCATGAAATTTGTAAAATAATACACAATACATGTTTAGTCCTATTCATCCAAATCCCATCTCATACTATCATACTTGTCAATCAAAGGCAGAAGATCTGTCAGGGGGTCAAAGTGCATTGTGTTTTATCAGCCACCTTTTTGTACAAAGGTTTTGCGTGTTTGCATTCAAGACATTTGGAATTCTGGTAAAGTAATAAGACTTGATTAAAACTGATCCCTTTTGCATTTACGTTCATGAGACCCTTTTAGCCCGACAAAGGCTTTGATCTGTGGTTATTGTGCGGCCCACTTCTTCACCTTCATTAATATGCTCTCTACTCTCTTTTCCCAATATTCAGCCCTAATGTTTTTTAATGCGCGAGACTGTGTGAATCCTGTTGTGCGTATCTCATTAACAGCACTACGCTTATCAGTGATGGTCTGCCCTCCTGGGGGTTTGAAGCCTGTGTGCTATGATTCCTGGGAGGTTTTATTGGATTGGACCCCTGCATTTGGTTAATGCGAGGCGTAATTGCTTAGAGACTCGTTCCGAATGAAAAAAACGTCCGTTTTATGTGTGTAAGACAAGATATTCTTCCATTTGATTGAAGTTAAATAGGTGTGTTAAAATTGCTTAAATCTGTTTTATGAAAATTCCTCATTTGGGATAGAAACTGAATGCTAATTATTACATTTAGGTCTGTGGGTTGCTGTGGTCATGAATTGTGCAGCAAAACAACAGTGTAATAAGATTTGTGCTTAATTTGGAAGATTATTTTTACCCATGTAATGAAAGTTATTTGGCAAACACATGACAGTTTTGGACAAGCCAACACCTTAGAAATTTTAAATTTCAGAAATGTTAAATCTGGTTTGTAAGTTGAATAATAATACATTTTAAATACATTTTAAAAAACGGAGGTGGGATTATATTTAACAGATATTGTTCTACACTATAAAAACTGCTGGGTTCCTCACAATTCCTTCATGTTGTTTTTTCGAAGCACTTTTTAATTACTCTTAGATTACTTTTTGTCCAGTGTGTTACTGTATTGATTTAAAAACAAAGAGAAAGAAATATAATAAATTTTTTAGTATAAACATCATGAATTGCTTTAAATATTAAACATACTAGGATTTCACCAGCAACTGGGATAAATATTTTAACTGCAGTAGACATTGGATAAAAAGTAGACAGTAGTCATACAGTAGTCATAAAATTTAATTTAGTTTAATTCAGTTCATGTTTATTTCTATAGCGCTTTTACAATGTAGATTGTATCAAATCAAGTTCTAGTAAATTGAAACTGTGTCAGTCCAGTTTTCAGTGTTGAAGTTTAATTCAGTTCAGTGTGGTTTAATTTTTACTGCTGAAATTCCAAATGGTGAAGAGCAAATCTATCGATGTGCAGCTCCACAAGTTCCAAACCAAGCAAGCCAGTGACAACAGTGGCGAGGAACAAACAAGAGAAAAAAAAATGTTGAGAGAAATTAGGCTCTGTTGGGCATGACCATTTCTCCTCTGGCCAAACTTTCTGTGCAGAGCTGCAGTCTAGGTGCAGGACAATTAACAAAAAAAAAAAAAAAAAAAACACTTTAGAACTAAACATACTGTAGAAAGACCTAGTTTGTTTATACATCAATGTGACTAATAACTGACATCTAAGAACTGTGAACTTTCTTTTTTTGGTCAATTTGAAATTTCAGTTTCGTCATAAAAAAAGGCATTTTTTCAAGATATTTTGAAATTATCTGAATAATTCAACAAGATGTTCAAATGTTGAAGTCCATCTGAAATGGCCATTTTGATGGTTGGAACTAGTTCTGCACGATATTGGAAAACCGTAACGTTACAATATTTGGTAAGACTTTATTTTGATGGTCCCTATTGCACGTTTTCTTGACTAAAAATTGAAGTCTCAGTTTCTTTCAGATATTTAAGCTGGATTTTTCACTTTTGCCTGGCGCCGCATTGTGCATCTCTGCACACCTCTGCGAATCTCCACGCACCTCACGAAACAGAGGCTTTTATACTTGCTGCGTTTGCCGTTGTGATATTCTTTAAAGTGACAGGGGCGGTCAAAAGAAACTGACCGTCTGACGGATAAACAGAGAAAGTTTCCTGAACTTTGTCATATCATTAATATCATTTAAGATTTTTAAACTAATCATTTTTAGAAATGATTTTAATGATTATAAGGATTTTTATAACAATTCAAGATTTTTTAATCAAACTTTGATGTCTTTTGTTTATATCTTGAACAGTTTTACCTATTAAAATGTAATCTATTAAAGTTTAATAAAATATCAATGACAGCAGAACATGGGTCGCTCTGCAAATGCATTTTTTTTATTATGGCAAGAATAAAACCAAAAAAAGTACACTTACTAAAAAATACAGATGGCCTGTCATCAATCACCAATAAAGCCTAGAAAAACAGGGCATCAGTATATTGTAAACCGATAGGATAAAATATTCGTTTCCAGTTATCAAAGAAATCATTTGTTCCTTAATTATAGTTTTGTAATTATTAAATTGTTTTAAATTCAAAATTGTAATATATACATCAGTGTAAAATCTATGAATGATGGGAAAACATATTCTGTAACTGTGTACATGGGTCTCCACTTTTGCCATGTCCTTTTATGGCTTCAACAAACTTCCCTCAGGTTCTTCCTTTTAATTTACTTTTTAACAAAAACTTTTCCTCGACTGTTGCAATTTTTAGCAAGAATTATTGATCATCTGGTTATCTCTATGATCATGAATCATAAAGATGTCTACAGTCATACAGTTTCAGACAAAATCTCTTAAAAGTGTTTCATATTCAACTCAAATCAAACATGACGCTACTCTATTCATTTCAGTCTCAAAAAGAAAACAAACGCTCCATCTGCCAAAATCATGTCGCGTGCACCCAAAGTGAACCTCTGCAAACACTGCGATGATGTCACAATCAAGCGAACTATCTAACGCGTCGAGTATAAACCAGGCTTTAGGCCTAAATGCGTTTAAAACCCAGTCACAGGCCTCAAAAAACACTTTCGAAATAATAAATATAATCCAGACTCAACATTACACAGACTCACGATATAACTATTGCTAATGATCACATTGCGTAGCAATAGTTAAATCGTGATGTGCTGTAGTTATATCACGATATAACAAATCCACAATATAACAAATCCTAGCCATATAATAGTTATATCATTGATTGAGATATTGAAGCTGAAACAATATATTGTGTAGCCCTAGTCAGAACCCCATTTACTTTCGTTTTATAGACCGATACAGTCAAAACAACAATCTTTCAAAAACGTCACAATCAACCAGCTACTTTGATGTTCTGCAGAACAATAAATGATTATCATTATAACGTCTGGGTGTCTTTCTCTTCAAGCAGTCTGTTCATTGGATGTTTATGCTTATTACTTCATATGTTTGATGTAGATGTTGTTTTCATCATCAGCCAACATCTTATTCATCAACAGAGTTCTCAGAAGCCAGTCTCTTTAATCATTTTTAATTATAAAGGGTTGTTATGAATATGAACCACAGGCTCAAAGATGATGTCATTCTTGTTCGGCCCCGTTTAATCCCCCTAATTATGACCTGAGGCACTGTGTTGTTGTAACCTGTTTCATGCCGCTGGGATTTGAAGTCCAGTTTTATGTCTTTTGTACATCTCCACAGCGATGCGCAGGTGTGGTCCAGGCTGTGTGTGTGTATGTGTGTCTATAATGAGGTATCCCAAGAGCATCTTCCCTGCTGTCTTCTTTTAAATAACACACAGGTCACCATTTTATGCCATGTCTGACAGCAGCCGGTTTACACCATCATTAAACTGACCTTGGCATGTCCAGTCAGTCGTGGCTGACACACATTACACACGTTATTAGTTTGGGAAATGGGCCTTGTGCTCATTGGGATTCACAAGCTGATGTGCTTCCTGTCTATGGGTCATTTTTTCGAAATTAATATCACAATGTATAGTCTTATTGACATCGTCAGCTTTATTTCGTAGCCTTTTGACTCTTTAAATTGTGCATTTGGATAATGATTTATTAGTATGTATATATTTTATTTGACACTTCTTTTGTGTGTCTATTCTTACTTAATTGAATGAGCAAAGCTTATCTCAGCAAAGCCTGTTATCTGGCCATATAATGCTGTAGTTCTGATAGCACTGATTGTGTGGTGATTTTGGACTTGGTTGAGACTTGTTAATCTTATAGTGTTGAGCTTTTCATGTTATCTATTGATTGTGACTTTTTGTCTGTAAAATGGTCAAAGTTTTTTTCAAAAACATATTTTATTTTATACAGTTAAAACAATAGATAACATATATTGATTGTTTTTTTGTTTTTTTTATAAAATGTTCATCTTAACCCAACGTTTTTTTTAAAAAAAAAATGTTTTTTTTTTGTTTTACAGTTAAAACAAGACATAAATTTAACAGGTAACATCTATTGATTATTATTTATTTTTTTTTTTTTAATGTTCAACTTAACCCAAAGTTTTTTTTTAAACTTACTTTATTATTTTATTTTATTTTATTTTATTTTATTTTATTTTACAGTTAAAACGAGACCTAAATTTAACAGGTAAAATCTACTGATTGTTTTTTTTTTTTTTTGTTAGTTTTTTTTATAAAATGTTCAACTTAACCCAAAGTTTTTTTTTTTTTAAACTTTTATTTTATTTTATTTTATACTTTTGAAACAGGACCTAAATTTAACAGACAACATCTATTGATTGGGATTTTTGTCTGTAAAATTTTCATTATAACACATTTTTTCAAAAATATTTTTATTTTATTTTACTGTATTTCATTTTATTTGATTTCACAGTTAAAACAAGAACTAAAGTTGACAGATAACATCTATAGATTGTGACGTTTTGTCTGTAAAATGTTCACCATAACCCAAAAACGTATTAGATTACAGTTAAAATGAGATCTAAATTTGAAATGAGTAAATATGTATCTTCTCTGTCTGAAGTTTTAATTAATTATGTCTCAATAGTTCCCTTGACAAAGGGAATGCTACCTTAATATGCTCGTCATATAATTATGAATTTCACATGTTCAAGCAACTTGTGGTTGTAAATAACAAAAGACTGCAGGTTCAGTATTGCCTATTTCTTGGGGATATCGACATTAACAAATTGCTGCAAATTTTTGTTGCCAGTAATACTGTAAAAAGTGCACTGTAAATTAACAATTACAATTGTGCTGTAGTTTTACAGCACAGTTGTAATTGTTAATTTACAAAAATAAATTAAGTTAATTTTGCCAGTAATATTGTAAAAACAGTCAGTAATACTATAGATTGCAAGCTCATGGAAATTTTCATGGAAAAAGCCTTTTTTTGCTGTGTAAAATGCCTGCAATGTTCAGCAAATGTTCATTTAATACATACAGCTGGTGTGGCAAGATTTTTTTGTTTAATTAAGTCAAAAAATCAGTTTATTAAGAAAATCAAGTTTGTAATTTAAATTGCAAAAATTCTGTCCCTGATGTCCAGTTTTTAACCAAGAAACTATTATTTACAATACTCAAACTCCAATAGATAAAAATTGATGGCACCATAAAAACCAAACAAAAACACTCAATTCACCTGTTCAGCATTGGATACTCATAAACACGCTTAGAAAATAGCAGAACATCTTCATTCATACGTGTTAAACAGGTTTGTCAGTGGACATTAGGAGACCGCTCATGGGTGTCCGGCTGTAACTTGATGGCTGATCTTTTGGGCATTGAGTCAGATGAGTGTGATGGTTATGTCCGACAGGCTGGATCTCTGTGGCAGGTCTCATCAGTCTGTTGAGGCAGGATGGAGACTCTTTTTAACCACCTCCCAGTAGGGCAGACCTCTGACTCCACACATGCAGTGACTGACAGCAACTGCTGACTGCATTTCAAAAACACCCCAGCACTTCTGTCAAGACAGCTGTACGATACCAATCTTCTACAATAGATATGCTTGGAGTGGATGCTGTGGAAACTGACATATCAGACTTTGCAGGCGCTGCATTTTGTACCCCAGTAACCCCAGAGTCCTTATTTTTTAACCAGATGCGTTTTTACAAATGTGTAATTATGTCAGTTAAATGTAAAGTTTGTTCTGTTTTGGTGTTATGTATGTTTTTAAAATATTGTAAATGAATAACATTTGTTAAATTAAACCCATATAACTACAATACCTTGACTTTTACTAAATGTGTTCATGTTATTGTTATTCTATTACAATTACAAAACACAAAAAGTTGTCCATTTCAACATTGGATTTCGACCTTGGCAGTCAAGTAGAGCTCTTACATTTCAATGCCCACTACTTGTTCCCTTATATACTGTCAAGTACAAATAAATCAAAACTAACCATATGATTTGTTAGCTCACATGTCATTAAGAATAAAAAAATAGTTTGCCCATGTAATCTCAAATTAAAATCTGAAAATACAGCTTCTGTTTGATTTCAGTCAAATTTTCAGATTATGTCTGTATGAGATATTGGGCGTGGCTAACATAGTTAACCACACCCCTTCAACTGTCAGCTTTGACAACAAACAGAAACGGTGAGGTGGAGGTGTCAATTAGATTGTAACAACTGAATCCCGTTTAACGATCTTTCTGAATAAAATGCCTACTTTACTACATCCAATCAGCTTGCAGTAGAGACAACAAGCCACGCCCTCTGTGCCTCTGTTGTTGGGCTAGGTGATATGGACAAAATATCATATCCTGGTATTTTTAGGAGAAATGAAGATATACAATATATATCCGGTATTTTTCCATAAATTGTTACTTGAGAGTTAAAGCCTTTATTAAAAACTTTATTAAACTTTTTTTGACAAAATATAATAAAAACACAGGGGTTTCCCTCCCTTTTTACAAATAAACAGCTGCACAAAAAATAACAGCTGCACAAAATCTTTGATAACTAAAATACAGTACAGGTTTTTCTCTTGTTTAAAACTAAGTTACACAAAATTTCAAATTATAAACAAAATCTTTGATAAATAAATACAGTACAAGTTTTTTTCCTGCTTAACACTATAAACAGCACTACTGTGTTGTTGTGCAAATAACAAAGTAAACAGAACCATAGAAAACAGCTACATTGTCAAAAAGGAGCACGCTTAAATAGTAACACAACAAAAAGTATTGAATGATAGAAAAGAACCACACAGAAAGCAGAGCTAAATGTGTTATAACGTAAATATAAAGAAGAGAATGTCGTGTAATAAATGCTGAACTCATAATCAAGGAATATGAGGTGCTCTCACTTTCGAAATGCGGTATAAATTCAGCCCATTTCGGTGCTTTAAATTCTTTTGAACACGTTCAGGTGCTGCTTGTCAATTTGACAAGGCTTCTATGTTTGTTTTTGCTGTCATGAGTCAGGTATTTTTTTGACATGCCATTTTATGTACAGGCCTACTCTTGATATTACTTTCTTCCATTTAGTGTTTTTCATATACTATATGGTAATTGCTATGTGGCACTAGGAATTGGCTGGTAGATGAAAACTGACGGTATGTTAACCTTGGACATATCACAGTTTCTCAGTATTGTGATTACTGCTCTAAAATATATTCTTTTTAAATGTCTGGGTAAAAAAACACAACTTTTCCCCCTTTAAACACAAAATATTTAACTTAGAGGAACATTTATAATATTTTAATATTCAAAATACTTTGGAGCCGAAAACATGTCAGGCTAAATAATTTAAATGAACCATTGACTTCTGCTGCCTTTATTAGTTTCAAAAACACAGATTATATGTTAAAAAGGCATCTATGGATGACTTTTCTGCTGGAGATACTGTTGTCCTAAACTTTAAAGAAAATGTGATTAAATGATTAAAAATTATTAAAAAATCTTATCGGTTATCGTTTCATGCCAATGTGGCACAGTCAAAATGTTGCCTTTAGAATCCCGAGGAGCCTGTCGTAGATTCCACCAATGATGAGAGTTTGAGGCATGGCTACCTGTTTATCTGACCAATGGCAGATGAGATTGTATTTGCTAAGATTGTTTGTAAACTAGCATGGTTTTGGTGGTTCTTTTTGGGTTTTTTTTATGGTTCAATAATTACACACTTCATTTTCAAGGTTAGACTACTCATTTTGAATATGAATAATTTTACTTAGCAGATTCCTATAAGCTATTTTAAAAAGGAAAGCTCACCCAAAAATGTAAACCCTGTCATTTTTTCACCGTTCACTTGGTTTGAATCTCTTTGAAGCTCTGGTTTGGCTGAAAATAAAATAACGTATTTTAAAGAATGCTAGTAATCAAACAGTTAATTGTAGTCAATGACTAAAAATACATTTAATTGTCAGTTTAAAGTTATACAAATGAAACATTCTTTAACCAATTCTAAACCATTCTTTAACCTTTAACCAAAGCCAAATGCAACATAACAGCAAAAGGAAAATAATTCAACATTTACAGTTGGAGAATATACCTGTTAAATGTAACAACACACCTTAAACATGTAGTTTGGTAGTTAGGTTTGTTTCAACTCAAAGCTGAGTACTGTAAATGATGAGTTAGTGCTGGGCCGATAAACGATATTATATCGAATCACAATAAACTTTATGAGAATAACAACGGTACGGAATATTCAACCACTGAAAATCTATCGGCTGAAAATATGTCATGCCATTTAATTGACTTTTTTTTGTGGGGTGCTTTTAAATCTGGAAGCATTAACAACTTATATTAAAACATATATCGCTATCGTTCAACAATGAAAATTAATATTGAGATTTTTTGGCATTTTTTGGCTTTTCGCCCAGCCATTTGATGAGTTAAATTGTACTGAATTGTATTTTTAGCACCCAATGATAGTACAGAATGTTACCGAGGTTTAAGAACAGCATCCTCATAGATTGATTTACCTCTTAAGGATACTTGAGAAGTACCTGACATTGGCTACTTCTGGGCATGAGTGACCCCATTGTCCTTTTCAATTCCCCAAAGGACGTCTATCCAGCTGCTTATCTATCTTTTCCCTCTCTCTTTCTCAACATACCCTTCTCCTTTTCCATTTTTCGGTTTCTGTTCCCTGTTTACATTGGAGGTGATTGCTGACCAGCGCACTCTTCCCAGTGTTAATAGTTAATCTCATCTGTTGCCCTGAGGTGCTGAGATCTCCGTGGGGGTTTCAGCATTTTCCACATCCACGATTGCGTGACTGGGAACTAATGATGAAGCAAACACTTTTTCCTCTACTGTTTCTAACCAGTGGTTATAGTGAACACCACAGATATTGATCTGGTCCTGTACAAGACTGTAACCCTGTTTAGGATAGTGACAGTTAAATAAATATGGCTGGTGAAAAGAAAACCTATCATTAATCTGAATTCTGGAGCTAGGTGTAATAATAATTATATTTGTTTTGCTATAATTCTGACTGCCTTGGATTCTAAATGTATTTTAGTAATGAAATATTGGTATTTTATTAATCACATAATGTATCACATAAAATATAGCTACTTTAATAGCAGAACTTTCTACATCGTTCTTGTTTTTACTGCTAATCTTACAATTATTCAAACTATTAATTGATATTTCATTGGTTAATCAGTAGATTTTGATCTATTACTGTTGTTAGTTGATTTTAATCACTTCAGCAGTCAAAAAAAGTCAAAACTTTGCTAGTTTTTTTTTACTAAGCCTGATTATACTCTTTTTATAACACCAGCAGGAACTCTGTTGTGAAATGTGCTTCCTTCTCTTTTTCTTTGGCAGGTAGATTAAAGGGAACTTTCACCTTTTAGATGACAAAGATTTGAAAGACTTGAAAGCGTGTCTGAAGTAGTAGGTGTGAAAGAAACTAGACTGCTTAAATATTTAGTTTTCTGTGACATTTAGTTGTGTACTCTGTGTGTCAGCTTGGCAGGGTTAGCTAAACACGCAAGTTAGATAAACTTAGCAGGTGGATTTTATTAAAATTGGAAAAATGAATTGTGAACAAATTACTTAAACATGCCATAAAATTCATAAATCAATGTTTTTTTAATGGCCAACTGAACAAGTAGGACAAATTCTACTTATAAGCTCAATCTGTATTTATGTAGGACTAATTTTAATGCTGGTTTTTTATTTGGGTCGTAGGTACGCATCTTGCTGAAATGCTATAGCAATTAAAGGTGCAGTATGTAAGTTTGCCAGTGGTTGAACTAGGTATTGCATTCTTTGATCAAAACCAACACAAGTGCAGGTTACCAGATTGAGGACCAACAGGAGCAAGTCTGATGGCATGCAACAGAAGGAATATTTTCCATATTAAAAGGAGTTTTGTTTTAACCAACACCTCGAATTGATGTAATAGAAACAGCTTTTATTTCTTGTAGCTGAACAAAAAACTGACAATGATCACCTCAGGTGCACCTCATGGTGTTAAATGCTAACAGTGTGACAGGCATTTATTGCCATACTACTGAAAGCAGCATCGGATAATTCACCTCGGACCTTGACATTAAAATAAACCGTTTGAAATGGAACTTTAGATCTTTGACTCAAAACCAACACATATCAATGATTCAGCATGTGCATATAATAATGTTAAAGGGGTTTAAAGTGTAATAATTAGATTGTAAACATTTCCATTTTATTGGAGTGCAGTGAGTGCACTATTCTGTGCTTCTGAATAGCTTTATTAAAATTTCTCTTGTTTTGTGTGGTGCAAACAGCCAAATTGCATTTCACTGCAAGTCTCGTCATGTAGTGTGTTGTTATATCAATAAAAACAAACTTACCTCAGGATGCTGACAGAATGTGCGCTACATGTCTGAAGCGCGAGGAGGGATCCGGGGGTGAGAAGGGTCTTATTTGATGACTGGGAGGGAGACGCGCGATTTCCAGGAGATTATCACTCGTTTGCGGGCATTATGAGTCCCGCAAATGCATAAAGACTCCCAGAACTTGGAGACTTGGAATGTCAGAATATCACGTTCAACAACTATAGTGAGACGTGATCCAGCGGTACATCCTTGATAAACTGTCCGACGTGCAATGATCTCAAGAGCTCAGAGGAGCGCGTGTGTGTGTGTGTGTGTGTGTGTGTGTGTGTGTGTGTGTGTGTGTGTGTGTGTGAGTGTGTGTGTGTGTGTGTGTGTGCGTGTGCGCGTGCGTGCGTGTGTGCGTGCATGCGTGTGTGTGTGTCGTCACGTGATGTGCGTTTTCAGTGGATGGAGTGTTGTTCAGAAATGCTAGGTAAAACACGGTGTAGATATGGATCATTTTCGTTCTAAAATGCCATTTTAACACTAAGATGTATTAGTGTAAACGGAGCCTAAATGTGTATTTTTCACGAGCGGGTTTGTGATGGGAGCGAGGCAGAGGATCGGTGATGCCGGCTCAGCATCGTGTTGTCTATTGGCCTTCGGTGATGGACGATGGCATCGTCTATCGGCCCAACCCTACTTAGCATGTTCCTAAATATCTGACTACATATTAAGGTATTTTTATGGTTTAAAAAAGTCAAAAACTTAAATCAGACACATTTAAATTGTATAATATAGCATAGCAGTTATGTTTACCTGCAAGTTGGAAGTTAATCAGGTTCTACTGGTTAAACAAGTGGAATTGGTAGTGAAACAACAAGTCTTTTTTGGTGGTCTGGCTGATTTAGATGTTTGAGCACATCAATTGTTTGAGATTAAAAAAAAAAAACACAACATGCAAGGCTTTAAAGAATCTAGTGTTTAGAGAATGCTGTCTGAGCCAGAACTGATGTCTCGGCTGGAATAATTTTGCCTTGCTGCGAGTTAAATGCTACCTGCTGCTTGTATTAATGGGCTGTGCGAGGCCCGTGGCTGTATTCATTTGTTTGTTTTATTAAATGTGTCTTTGAAAGGCCGAACAGAATGATTTCCAGATCGTTTGGACTGATGCATTATCCTGTCTGGTTTTACCCCTTAATCAGAAAACAGCCACACAAGCACCAGCGGTTAATGGCATCGTAATCCGTGTTCGGTTAAGAAGCAATATCCTGCTTTGACTATACATATGGTTTTCTCTTCGAGCGTCAACTGTCAAGTCATCAAATTTGCCCAATCGCTCTGTATATGACCCATAAAACCAAACATAATCCCGGTTTCCACATCAACCAACCATCAAAGTGCGATTTAAAAATGCACACTGTTTGCATGTCACACAAACCCATTGGCAGTCAGTTTTAATTAGAATTTGGATCCAGATGGTCTTTGATTTTCCCATTTTCCTTTTCCTTTTTTTTTTTTTTGGAAATCCTTACAAAAGGGCACACACAAATGCCAGGAGAAAGAGAGAGAGAGGTTGATATTCAGCGTGAAAGAGGAGGAACATCTGAGGTTTGGATGTGATTAAGAATTAATCACCCCTGTTGCCAGGGTTGTAATTGGTTTGGAACGGAGCTCAAAGTGGGAAGTTCAGGGCTCCGACCATTGGGAGATTGAAAGACTGTTATAAATAGCACCATCAACCTCTGAAAATATTGATGTGAGAACAGATTTCAAAAGGACTGTGCGAAGAGTTGCAAATCACATGTTTCATAATGGTCACGACTGAATTTATAACCCCTTCCTGGCTGTAGTTTATTTGGAAACTGTTGAGGTTTTGCTCAATAAATGAAACCCATTATGTATTTGTCATGGTTATCTAAATGAAGGGGTCGTGATCTGGCTTTTTATAACTGTATAGTCATAATTCTATACTGTAAATCAGGGGTGTCCAAACTCAATCTTGGAGGGCCCTGCATATTTTTTTTTATTCCAACCCCAATTAAACACACCTGAACCAGCTAATCAAGCTCTGTCTAGGTATGCTAGAAACTCTTTTGGCCCTCCAAGACCGAGTTAGGACACCCCAGCTGTAAATGTTTTACTAGGTTTTATGTAATCACAATAATAATAAAACATATAAAAGATATTCATCTGCGCTTTCTTGTCTCCTTGAATTTGCGAAAAGCAACACAGAATGTATACAATACTTGTTGGAGTGGTTATTTCTTTGACAGGGTCTCTGTGGGGGTCTTAAAAAGTATTAAGCTGATAAATCAATTTAGAGAAATTTAAGGCCCTTAAAAAGTCTTAAGATGAACATAATTTTTTGATTATACAGTCAGATAATTACAGTTGTATGCTAAAGTTTTAAATTATGGGATGCTGTTTATTTATGAAATCGATAAAATCCTGCTATATTTGATGTCACATTGCTTTGATTACAGCAGTAACCAAGGTGAAACCTTCTGGATTAGCATATTTATTGAGTATATGAATAATGTTTTAGTTTAGGATTGGTTTCTTACAATCAGTACATAGTAAATATATTTAAAATGTTACCAATGTTACCTGTTCAGACCTTAAGTGGCGATGATATCTTAAAATTTATTGAAGGAGTCTTTTACACTCTGGTTCCTGCATATACCCGATTTGAGTTCCTTAGTGTGTTATTCAAGTAAAATATATTCATAACTGGAGACAGGTTATGCAGCAGCTTGGTTCTTCCACAACCAGGCATTCACCTGCACGCAATGGCAGTTCTAGTTTAATTGGCACCCTGGGTGAACCACCCCATAACCAGCCCCCCTAAGAAACTAGAACCATATTAAAACTATGTGGTTGACTTTTTTATTACTCCATTTGGAACACATGGTCTAAAACAAACAATTCAGACAGCATACAAATAAACTGAAATGTTACTAATTTCACTACATCTGGACCTTACTTGCCTGTATATCAGCATATAGCCCATTAAAGTAGCCCAGTGGTCATTGTTAGGCATAATGGCCAGTACCAAAAAATACACAATTTAATCATGAATATTAATGACAAATCTATAAAATACAAAAAAAAGTGTTTTACAGAATTTTCTGTTGTTTTAGACCCCACTCATGGCCGGAAATTAAAGTTATTAAGGGCCAATTTCTACCCCTTAGCCCTTCCCCTAACTCCTACCTCTAGTTTTGCACGTTCACATGAAGAGGGGTAGGGGTGTCCTGATTCTCTTTAGCTTGAAGGAGTAGGGCTAAGGGGAAGGGCTAGATACCCCTCGAAACAGAGATTTTTCAGGACCACACTCGAAAGGGGTGAGATTATTTCCCAGAATACACCAGCTACAGTGGCAGCATGGCTGCACACGAAAGTAAGGAGATGCACAAATTTGTATTTTTCTGTCAGTATTATAAAATAACCACGTTTGTGCTTTACCATCCTGACCATCATACCAAAAAATATCGCAACTGAAATGACTACAACAGTGATGATCGTCAATCTCATATGAAGCAAGACATCGCGATGACATGATGACGTGTGCAGGTGCTGTAGTAGTGTCACATTTCTTAGGGGTACATTTTGTAGCCTTTTTCCTTCACAATATGTTTTAAGGCCCAAGGGGTAGGGGTACAAAATAGAATTAAGATTGGGGTCTTACCTATTATCCCTCCTTTCTGCTTCATAGCCATGCTTAGTCAAAATTAGACCATCATCATCATATTATAATTTTTGTTTTGTCGACTTGCAAAACTTACTGCGTGCCGACACCTTTGCATAAAAATTACTCTGGTTACTCCAGTTTCACAGGACATAAACGTCTTTATTCTGGGATTAACACTCTAAATTAATAAAGTTGCATAAAGTAAATCATATCTTAACTTTTTCTGGGGCTCTTTTTTTTTTTTTTTTGCACCGTCCACCGCCCTGAGCAATTGGCCATATTGCCCATGCCTAAATCCGCCACTGCCTGCATGTTTATGGCTTCATTGCTCAATCCAGTTTCGCACCACTTACATTATTTCTGTACTATTTTCATGCGCAAATCAGTGGCTGGAATTAGGCATTGTTGTTATAGATAGGTAAATTCCAGGATCTGGCATTTTCTGGGACTGGTGTCAATAAAAGCTTTTAGTGTAGAGCGATTTCAGCTCTGAAACTTCTAGTCTGAAACTATTCTTTTAGTACGATGACCTCTTAAGCTCAAGTAAAGTTGATTTCTCAATTCATGACCTCTTTAACTAGAATGAACAACCTTAAATGCAAAAAAAGTGTTGATTACCCTGTTATAAGTGGTTGTGACATTTCCAGAGCTATATTTTATTCAGAAACTATGTAGCCTTGAATGATTCATGCTTTACCTGGCGTCATGCTGTGTAAAAACCCCATTGTTGTTGGAAGAAATTATGAACAAGCTATAAAAACATTCTGTAAGCACTGTTGCTAACTCTATACCTTTTTTCTTTTCATTCTTTTACAGTTACCCTGCTTGACTCCATGTCCGCCCCAGGTGATCTGGGTTGGGAAGCGTATCCATCAGAGGGGGTGAGTATCAGTGAAAGTCCGCTTAACACAACCGAAATACGGCCATCAGAAAAAAATTAAAAGATCTCTATGCTTGTGCCAGTTGCCCTTAGCCTTTTTCCCATTATCTTTGTCAAGATTCTAAGATGAATTGGTTTAATATGTCAGCCACTGTCCATGGTTTTCAGATATGTACTTATTCAATTGTAGTTCTGTCATTACCAATGATATGTAAGCTATTCAGCGTCTCCTGGTAGAAAGAATTTATTGTATTAAGAGTCAGTTCTGTGTAGACTGTGCATTCTGGTAGTTTTATCAGTCAAATTCTGATGTCAAAAACAGATTTAAAAGCCTTGTGAGTTCACTATTGAACAGTGCACACTTTGTAACATCTAATGGTTGCCTCAGTGGAGTTTAAAGCTTAAATCTTTCAATTACCAGCCCAAATCTTCAATGCGTACAATTGATATTACACCCCTTTTTTTAAGTATAGTGCCTGATCTTCTTGACCCTGAGTGGCCCACAGCTCCCCTCTGTGAACATACAGGCAGTGACTCTTTAGATTGTCATATGGGGGGTTGTAGGAGAACATCTCTTTTGAAACAACACTGCCAACCCGCTGAGAAACGATCCTCTGTCTCCTCTGTGGGAGTTGGTTCTCATCCCACGCTTTCGTGTCATTCATTCAAATCCACTTTCACAAGATGAAGATGGATTGTAATAGTGGCCTTGGCACAAGTAGTCACGCTCCAATTCATGAGTGCCTGTAAAGAGAAATATCTCATGTTTTTGAGTGCTGCTGATAAACCAGGGGAAGTTGTCAAGGTTTGGCTTACTACAATTCTAAAATCAAAGATTTGACATGCGAAGACCATTTGAATATTTGCTAGTTTTCGTGCTATTATTTTAACCCACACAACCTACTGATGTCAATGCCAAACCAACAAACCAAGTCATTATTTGTGGTTTGCTTTCGCTTTTGTTGATTTTAATGTTTTAACATTTGAAAGCTTAATTACATGAATTTCTCTGCATCAACAATGAGTTGATTTATTCATGAACAATACAAATGAGGCTATTCAGTGCGTAACTCTGAGCTGATTGCCCATCACATGCACTTTCCTATTGATGACAGTTAAATGAAGCCTTTTCTCATAATGTGCCCATCATTCTTGTCAGAATCTTGTGTAAGAGGCTGAAGAGTATAGAGCCAAATCACACAAGACAATTACCAAAGAACTGCGGGATGTTTATCTCTTTGAATTGATTGACTTTCATTTGTTTATGTTCCTTAGTGGGAGGAGATTAGTGTTATGGATGAGAGGAACATACCTATGAGGACTTACCAGGTATGCAACGTAATGGAAGCCAATCAGAACAACTGGTTGCGCACTGGACTGATTCAACGAGAAGGTGCTCAGCGCGTCTATGTGGAGATCAAATTTACTCTGCGTGACTGCAACAGCCTGCCGGGAGTCCCTGGAACCTGTAAGGAGACGTTTAACGTGTACTACCACGAATCCAACAATGCAGTTGCCGCACCTTTGCGGCACATTCGTGAGAGCCAGTACATCAAGATCGACACTATAGCAGCTGACGAGAGCTTCACACAGACAGACGTTGGGGATCGTGTGATGAAGTTAAACACAGAAGTACGAGATATCAGTGGCCTCAGTAAGAGAGGCTTGTATCTGGCATTTCAGGACCTTGGTGCTTGCATTGCTCTGGTGTCAGTGAGAGTCTTTTATAAACGCTGTCCGTTGGCGGTGCTCAATCTGGCTCGGTTTCCAGACACAGTGACGGGTGGTGATTCAGCGCTGGTGGAAGTGCGTGGGACTTGTGTGGAAGATGCAGAAGAGCTGGAGGGACCACGGATGTTTTGCAGCGCAGACGGAGGTTGGCTGGTGCCCATCGGCCGCTGTGTTTGCAGGCCAGGTTTCGAGGAAGTGGATGGACACTGTCAACGTAAGTTATATGGATTTCACTTTCTTAAACGATTGCTTTATAGGAGCAGAATCTTTGGTCTTTAATAGCTAATTTAGGAGTTTTAAATGCCAAATGTGGCCACATTCAGATGTTCTTTATAGTTTTCATGCTGCCATGTTGTGGCTTTACTGTATTGGTTTGTGTAAGAGAAACTGTAGCAGATGGGGTTGAAAGTTTTGTTTGACTCAAAAGCCTACAGTGCTTTAGAGTGATCTAATGATTGGATGGAAGAGATTAAGGTGGCTTATTGTTAGATTAATTTTGAGATATGTGACAGCATGGGCCATATCCTACAGCTGAGCTAATGGGGATGGGTGGATAAAATGATGGCTATTGATGTGTATTATATAGGTGCATATGTAAACATACATAGAGGGATAGGTAAGTCTGCGGGTGGAAGGTTGGGTAGGTTGATAGACTTGTGCATGAGTTGGGAATAGATAGGAGGTACTTTAAATGGTTAGTTTGATTTTTGCCAATTCAGACATGTTTAACTAATTTTCTTAATTTTGGAATAAACCTAAACCTTACCCTAATCATAACAACCCCTAACATCAAAGGTGAATTTCTGAATAAGAATGATGTACAAACCGCTAACCCTTATTCAAAGCTTAACTTTGATATTAACTACAGTATATGAACATATGCCTCCAATCTGATTGGTTTATTTGAAATGTCGTTTCAAAGATGTTGATCACAGATTGTGTACTATTTAATGAAATCATGTTCACTGTGGATTAATAGGTGAGTGAGGTAGCTATACGGATAGATCAATGTAACACAGCCCACAATTAGCATTCAATTCACATTTTGCCATAATTATTGTGTAATAAAGCAGTAGCCCTTGTGTAAAACCCACATACCTCATACAAATCAGCAATCTTTTGTTGGGAGTGTTTTGCATTTTGTTGTCTTTCATACTTTCCAACAAAAGATCCATTAAAGGGAAAAAAACAACTAAATGAAACCTGACAAATTAAGCTGCCCCCTCTGACAAAGAGACAGCGTGCTTTATTATTACATGTTCATGGTAACAAGTTTAAACTCAGGTCTTTACACTGTTCACAGAATGCACTAATGGCATCATTAATGTTGTCTGCTTTCTAGCCACGGTGAGAGCTGCACTGTAATTATTTTTTTATGCATTTGTTTCTCTCTTCGACTTTTTTTTTTTTTTTCCAAAGCCCTGTCACTCCTTAGTTCCCGTTAGAGGAACTTGCCTGAACGCCACCCCAGGACTGAGAAGACTGCAGCTTTTAAATATTCATTTAGCCATTCTGGACTGTTTTCTTGTGGGTGGAATTGTACATCAGGAAGGAGGGGGTTTGGACAGAAATCCAGGGAACATTTGAGTAATTAGGAAGTAGGGTAGAGAGATTGAGATATCCATCACAATCAGTTTAGTGCACTATGGTTGAACTATGGCTGATAGTTACTGTCAGATCTTGTCAATGAGGGTGTCTGTTAATTGGGTTGTTAGCAATAGGCCTAAGTCAGATTTGATAACCCTTCTTAATGGTGGATGGTTGTGATAGCAGCAGAAAAGCTTGTGTTGACTATCGAAATGGAAGATCAGTTGGGATACATCCAAGCAGAGAAAAAAAAGGCTGTATTTTGGATGCCAGGCCATCAGTTGGCAATGTTAATCTGTAAAGAAAGAATACATGCACAGTACATTGACACTGTAGTTTTTGTTAGTGATGGGAGAAGCTTTTCAAACCTTTAAAACAACAGAATCAATTCCCGTAATAGGCTGTTTTGTCTACTTTTTATAGGTTGTAGTGCTCAGTTTATCTCATTGGTTTATTTAGATGACTACATTTTCAATGAGCTTCAGTAATACTCTTATTTTCTGCTGCACGTCAGATTCATCTCAGTGCCACAAGAAACATTCTACACCAATGCGAAAAAAGTTTAACATTTTAACAGCTATTCATTACCATGAGTGATGGAAACCGGGCTGCAGCTTAAAGATTACATCAAAAATAAAATATTTACTCCGAATGCAATAAGAGGTTGGTTGATTCATAAAATCCCAGTCAGCTGACACAGCATTCATTGCTTTCTGGCTCCAACAGCTCCTTGAGTGACAAGGTACTGCCATAGAGAATGACTCGATTTGAAAGAGCCTGTGGTTTGTTTTCACCTTGCAGTCTTGCTGTGGGTTTTGGAAGTGCTTGCTGACGGTGACTTTTTCCAGTTCTCATGCTGTAAGGGCTTTGAAAAACACAATTAGTAAAAGGACAGCAGTAGTACAGCTACATTTAGGTTAGTCTTTTCCTTGTCTTTTTACTTCTTTTTCCCCCTCATATTTCATCTGAATCTTTCTAAATGTTTCAGCACTCTTTAGTTTTAGCCCACTTATCGTTTTCAGCCCTGTCAATCTCACGTTCCATCCTTTCCTCATTCTTGAACAAAAGCCCAAGATATTTGAACTCCTCCACCTGGGTTAAGGACTTTCCTCCTACCTGGAAATGGCAAACCACCTTTTTCTTGTGCAGTACCACTACCTCGGACTTAAAGGTGCTGATTCTCATCCCAGCCGAGTAATACTTGGCAGTAAATTGCCACAGTGCATGCTGAAGCTCTCGATTTATCTGTCAATTTACGTTCCAACTCTTACCTATGGTCAAGAGCTTTGGGTCATGACCGAAACAACAAGATCTCGGATACAAGTGGCCGAAATGAGTTTCCTTCGTAGGGTGGCAGGGTGCGCCCTTTTAAATAGGGTGAGGAACTCTGACACCCGGGAGTCCCACCAGGAGGAGGTCTCAAGGAAGACCCAGGGCACGCTGGAGGGACTATGTTTCTCAAGTGGCCTGGGAATGCCTCGGATCCCCCCGGAGGAGCTGGAGGAAGTGTCTGGAGTTCTCTCCTAAGACTGCTGCCCCCATGATCCAGCTCTGGAAAAGCTGACGAAAATGAGATGAGAGCATTTTCAGTCAACTGCAGTGGGAAGACTGAATAATTGAGAGAGACGTGTACTGTTTAGATACATCTTCTCCCACAACTTCAGCTCAGCGAGCTGCCTCTTACATTCATCTCTTCCCTTCTTTTCTTTTCATCATATTGTGGCAGATCTCAAGCACTCTCCAACAGAAAACCCCCTCCCATCCATTCTAGTTTAACACTTTGTCCTGCCTCCCATTCTTTTCTTTCTCCTCTCTTAACCTTTTTATTCTGTGATTGGGTCTTGTAAACTCTGATAACCCTCTTGCTTTAAGTCCCGTTCATTCCTACCCGTCTCTCTCTGCATAAAGCACTTCAGAGCACAATCACTGCTCTTTTGTTGGATGCAAATGCTCTTTGAGTAGCTTGGTGGTGATCACCAGCCTCTGAGTTTTAGGTTGGCATGAGGTCTGACCTGATGGCCTCCCGACTGTTTGCATGCCAGCTGGAGATGGACACTCTCTTCTGTCTCCTGAGGCGTATTTTCTACAGCGCTAAGCTCACACGGTTGCGACTGAATGGAGTGTTTTTCATTGGGGCAGGAGCAGCAGAAATGAGCTCTTTGTGACAGTAATCTCACTGCGAGGAGCTCTGGAGTGCCTTCCACTGTAGGATTTGAGCTGTGAAACTGGGTCATGGGATTGTCAGCACCCCAATGGAGACTCACAGTGGAGGCGGCTTTAAGTAAAACCGAATTTTGGAGTGTAGATTGGAGAGGTTAACATGGTTAAGAGACCTGAGCTTTCCACACACTGCTGCCATTTGCCTTTATAAGGGACTCTGGTAATCACGTACTTAGACGTTTAGTTCGATTTCCACATCTGTAATCCTCAACACGTGACACTCGCCTGCTGGGTGACAGCATGACGCTGGAATTGCAGGAGTTTATCTTTGGCCAGTGATTTTGTTAAATGTGCCACCGACACAAGTCACCATTCAGCTCACCCACACAAAGCTTTTTCTGCTGCTTTTGTTGGGGAAACTTAAATGAGTATTGGGAAATAAGAAAATTGGAGTTGCCTTGCTTTTAGTAGACCATATTTTGACTTTAATTGTCAAGCTTGTCATATTTATTTTCGGTAATTCACATTATATCAGCTGCCATACTGCTATTGGCTGCTAGAGTATTTTTTTTTATCTTATGTAGTCACTACAGTCTTTGGGTGCTTATTAAAGTGGTTTAGATGGTTACTAGGTTGATCTGGGTGGTTACAGTGGTGCAGTTGCTACACAGTTTTTGTGGAATTTCTAAACGGTTGTTAGGATGTACAGAGTGGTTGCCAGACTGCTTTAAGGCAGTTACTTGTGTGTTACTAAACCATTACTAGGGCGTTCTTCATGGTTTCTTTGGGATGTCTAGGCAAATGCTACAGTAGGTTGTTCTGAGTTGTACCAAAGCTACTTTAAGGCAAGTCATTTCACTCGGCGGCTATGTTTGAAACGCCTCTGAGGCAGTATGCTCTGGTATTCTGTCTGAATAGGAAACATCAAATTCTCTAAAATTGTTTGCTAAGCTTATGATTACATTACATATTTGGAACCATTTGGAATAAAATTAAACAACAGCTTTATCAGAAGTTTTATTTCTAAACCTTCGAATCAAACAGAATCTGCATATTTTCAGGTTACCCCAGCTAATGTGCATACACACTTGAAATTAATGCGATCACGACACCATCCACGTTTATGGCCGTGATATACATCATTACGTAATGTAATATATAATATATACAATAATGCTTCATCTGATCCTGCTGGGCTTCTGAAGTAATCAAAAACTTGGTCTTGATAGCAAATCTCCTCCAGAAATGAACGCGACACTTTGTTTACAAGTTTGTGCTCATTTGAGTAGTTGCTGTCATGTGTTGTGCGTTTGACAGACTGTACCTCGCGTTAGTTTCAAAAAGATTACAAAACAAAAAAGCCTTTGTTGTTAAGTGCACTTGATTCATTTAAAAGCACAGATTTTAAGCTTTATGAGCATATATTTCTTAGGTCTGTGAAGCAAGTATCGTTGAGATTGCAGTGTGTTTGTTGACCACCAAACTGTCGTAAAAGCACATATCTGGTCCGAGCTTTTCCCCCGGAGAAATGTCAGTCTGTTGTGATCGATGATTAGCTCCTATACTCGTAGGTGGGGCTTCATTCACCATATTGCCTTTTACACTTTTCCCCATTTAAAACTGTACGAGTGACATTTCTTGTGTATTCTATAGTCTTTGGTTGTACCTACTGTATGGTGTTTAATTTAGTTGCTAGGGTGATTCTACAATGTTGCTGGGGTGGTTCTAAACTATTTCTTTGGTGTTCTGGTTATTGCTAAAACATTTCTAGACCACTATCAAGGTGTTTCTCAACGTTATTAGGTTGTTTAGAGTGGTTGCCAGGGCATTTTCATGTGTGTGTGCATGCCTGTGTGTGCGCGCGTATGTGTACCATTGAACTGCTTGCGTGAGGTAACGTTTCCTCTTCTCTCTCGGCTGTTACAATGATTCTTGTGGATGCACATATGAGTGTTACTCTGCAACGCGAGTTTTCTTCACCACGACAATCTTGGATCAGCTTTGAATAGACTGTAACTTTAGATTATTGTGGCCGTTTATCTGTATCTGCGTCACTCATCGGTGAATAACGCCAAAGCTGCACTAACCGTTAGAGCCAATCGCAACTCTTTCTGTTGATCACAGGAACACAATGACCATTCACAGTTGTTTAAGAACTCACTCGACAAAGTTTAAAAAGCAAAGGAGATAATAATTACATTTATTTATTTGCTATAAATGGTCATGTTGTTCTGTGCATGTCCTTGGGTTTTGTTTGAAACCTTTAAGGAGGGTTTTCTTTGAGCAGGTACAATTAAAGGTACAGTTCGTATATCTGACTGCTTGTATTAAAGGACAAAATGGTATTTCAAATAATTTATAAATGTATCCAAAAATTATATATTTTAATACAAGAATTCTTGTGCTGTGAAGTAAAATCTAAAATTGTGAATGGAAAATATGTCAATACACCGTGAATGTCATGAAATCAATATGAAAAATGTAACACAATCTAAAGGTAAAGGTTTTTTATATATATAAATTTTATATAAATATATAAATATATATATATATATATAAATATATATATATATATATATATATATATATATATATATATATTTATATATATATATATATATATATATATATATATTTATATATATATATATATATATATATATATATATATTTATATATTTATATATATATATATATTTATATATATATATTTATATATATATATATATTTATATATATATATATATATATATATATTTATATATATATATATATATATTTATATATATTTTTATATATATATATATATATATATATATATATTTATATTTATATATATATATATATATATATATATATATATATATATATTTATATTTATATATATATATATATATATATATATATATATATATATATATATATATATATATTTATATTTATATTTATATATATATATATATATATATATATAAATATAAATATATATTTATTTATTTATTTATTTTTATATATATATACATATATATATATATATATTTATATATATATATATATATATATATATATATATATATATATATATATATATATATATATATATATATATATATATATATATATATATATATATATATATATATATATATATAAATATATATTTATTTATTTATTTATTTATTTATTTTTATATATATATATATATATATATATATATATATATATATATATATATATATATATATATATATATAGATATATATATATATATATATATATATATATATATATATATATATATATATATATATATATATATATATATATATATATATATATATATATATACATAATTTATTTGGTTTAATTCAAAATAATGTAGTCATTTTCTTAATTTGTCATAATAACTGATAACTTTATTGGAATTTTTTTTTTTTAAATTAGAATATGCTAAAGGTACACAAATTTGGATCATACAAATACAAAGAAAATAAAACAACAACAAAAAACAATAACAACAACAATACAGTCAAGTACTGGCATGTGCGTGTGTGTATGTATAGGTAACTTGGTGGACAGGTCAGAGTACATACAAAAGGGACAATAACAGTCAATAAATGAAGCAAGTAACATAGATATAAATAAAACGGATAAAAAGAAACCAGTCAGTGGTAAAAAGTGACAATGATGCTAGTAATGTATTGATAATAATAATGAAAGGACAACATTAATAATAATTAACAACAACAATAATATTAAATAAATCACAAGTACTACACCAACTACTACTATTAGAGAATGTTACTAATGTTACAACTACTACTGCTGCTACTACAGCCACAACCCCGACTAATACTACTACAATGTCTACTACTACTGATACTATTACAATGAGTACTACTGATAATACTACAATGTCTACTACAACTTATACTACTACAACAACATTTGCTACTACTACTACTTCGTACTACTACCACTACTACTACAACAACAACACATCTACTACTTCTGATACTGATTCTGGAAAAAATTATTTTAAATAAATGGTAGCATAGTGTAGAGTACTTTGATTATGTTTGGTCTTTCTTTGGTGCTGTTAAAACCACCACATTAAACCTGTACCTCTTTTATGAAATTATAGTAAATCGCATTTTAAACCACAAATCGGTATAATTATTACAATTAAAATGTTTTAATTATTAAGTTATTATTTTAAATTTTAATCAGATAATCGCAAATAGATTGTGTCTCCAAGTTGTGCAGCCCTGGTTACTATATTCTGGGTGGCCAAGAGAAAAGGGCATCATTATGTTTTAAATATTGTTATAATGTAATGTAATATAATATATTAAGTATTGTACATTGTAACATTATTGATACATGTAAAAATGCATGTTTCCAACATTTGGTGAAATGATAAACACATATTTCCCATTATAAATTCACTGGAAGTACCAACTATACATAAACGCAGATTCTACTTCCAGTAAATCTAACCACGAAACATGCCTGTGGATATTTAGGTCCCATAGCACATGAAGCGTGATAGGCTATACAGTTACTGCGCTGTGGACATACATGCACTGAATGATTTAACCGTCACTGGTATCTCCTGATAACCCCTACAGCTCAATGAAGCATGACGACGACTGTTCAACATTCAGCCCCACTCAGTGACCTGAGCCGTTTTCCTCACCATATGCTTTCGAGCCTCTCAGTAGCACATTGCTAGCTCTCTGCTAGTTGCTCATTGCCAGTTTGGAAGTGAATGTGTATGAGCTGCAGCTAGTGCAAGTTTTTCTTCAAACTGAGAAGCTTTTATTGGCGAAGACGGTGCAAGACATCTGCAATAACCGTTTCATTTACCCCTGATAATATTATTTCTGGAACATATTTTTAAAGAAAAAAAAAAAACAGGCTTGCTTGTGCAGTTTGTAGATTCACTGCCAGCCAGTTTGGATCCACTTGACTGAATTTGTTGCTCATGATCTTTAAAAACATATGCTTAAATACTTAAAATTCAGCCTTCTTACACTGAGTTGTATTATTAAAATATATAAAGGAGCAAGTGATTATATTGAATCATATTATATTTTAGATGACAAATGGGAAAAACCTAGTAGTTTGAAAGAAAGTGGAAAAGTATAAAGATTTAAAGAGCCCCTATATGGGTTTTTTGAAAATGAGCTTCCATGCAGTGTGTAACACAGCACTAAGTGAATGAAAACATCCAGCTTAGGTTTAAATCCAAAAGTGCACCGTGTTTAAAACTATTAATTCTTTAATGAAATACTCGACTCAGAGTTGAATAAATTAATCGTGTTAGGTTCGATTCTTTTGCTTGAATGTGTCAACGTCAATACGGTACATCGCCAAATATATTGTTTCAGATCGGGTAAAACATGAACACGCTTTTCCCGTCAGACACTAGCAGAGCACGGGGATCACAAGACTGATCATGACACAAAGATGACGATGAGTAAAAGTTTCTGCAAATACTTGTACTTTTACTTGAGTAAAGATTTTGGATACTCTACCCACCTCTGGTTACAGTTCATTACTTGGTGTTAGCATTAAGAGTAGAGTAATATGCTGGTGTTTAACTGCATTGCTTTATTGTATTCCTGCATTGTGCTCTCACATCTCTCTGGCTGCTACTTCATAGCCTTTGTAGGCATTTCTCCCTGTCTCGCGCTGAACGCAGTCGACCAATCACATCAGACTGGTTTATCGGTCCAATCAGTGCAGATTAGCATTGCGCTAAGGAGGGGTTTTGGAAAAAAATGAATCACTGAACGAATCATATGGGAGTCGTTGGCATAATTAGGTAAAAATAAATGCATATTATAAGACAATGAAAGTGTTTTTGACCTTGCATGCATATCAGCCTGTTGTTGGAGACCATCAAAACTAAATCTTGACCTTTTATAATGCAAAATAGGGGCTCTTTAAAATGAGATGTAATTAATATTTGCAAACTGTACAGTGGGCTTTATAAAGTCATAATATGTCATCAAATGATTATTGTACTAAATATGGGTGAATAAATATGACAATGTTTTGGCTAAACATTAACATTTTAGCTTTTTTAGCTTTAAATTATAGAAAAAACACGTATGAAAACTCTTTTGATGTTGTATCTCTGACTCACATTCTTGTCACTTCATAATTACTTTATTTACTAGTATTTTATTTAGCAGTTGTGCAAAAAATATGAAGAATCATGCTGTTTTTCTTTTATTATTAGCAGCATCCAGCTAATCCGCTACAGACTAAAATGTCTCTCGGCTCTTCATCATACTGTCTAGCACATGTCATCAGCCCATTTCTGTACCTCCAGCCGCTGTTCAGATCAATAGCACTTTAGTAGCCGATAGTAAACAACATGGAATAACCTGTCAGTGGATGGCAAAGTGCCAATCTGCAATTTAGGCCCACGATCCAACTGTCATAACACAGACAGATTCATGGTACATGTTTTCTTTGCCATACAGTTGTCTTACAGGAAACCGTAGAAGATGTTGGAGTTTCAGATTGCTGGCGTGCTGCTGAGATCTGGGATTAGTAAAAAATAAATGACACTCGAATCAAACGCTGTTGGAAAACAAATGGGGGTATCACTAATGGCAATTGTGCGGTGCATAGCTAGTCTTAAAGGGATAGTCACCCAAATATGAGAATTCTGTGATTTACTGATGTTTGGAGAGTCATCAGCTTTCTAGTTAATAGTTGTTGCAAGAGCATTTCCAGTTGGTTTGCCACATGGGAGACACTGACAACAGAGTGTGGATCCAAATGCAGGATTTATTATAAAGAGAACGGTCAGTCAGGCAATGATCACAATCAAGAGCAAAAGGATGTATACAGGGAATCCAGAGTCGTGGTCAAATAACAGGAGAATGGTCAGTGCAGGCAGCAGACAACAAAAATGTGTGTATGTTTAAGAGGTGTATAAATAGTCTGTTTAATTAGTCCTGAACAGCTTCAGCTGCATGTGTCTGTTTGCAACCATGGGAGATCTAGGCCAGGTGTGTGAGTCAAGTGCATGACTGAAACTTGTAGTCCATAAAATGGTGGATTTGTAGTTCTATGTGATCTGTGTGTTTACCAGCGATCTGTAAGGATTAGATTGCTGATGATTGTGACATGGTTACTAGGGCATTTGTATCTTCTGTTTAATGTATTCCGGGTGATCCTAATATGCAGTTACTAAGGTGTTTTAAGTGGTCATTTGGGCATTTCTAGGTGGTTGCTAGTAAGACTACACAATTTATTTGTGTGTTGAATGCATAGATTGTTGATACAAATTTGGTCAATCAGATGGGGCCATAATTAAACAGTACCTACCTGCCTGCCTGCCCAGTTGGTGCTATCATGCTATTGGCTATAAACTGGGGTCAAAAGTGAATCTATAGTGGTTCAGAACATATCTAGTATGCTAAAAACAGTATGGGAGCCGAGTTGTAAATTCGAATTCATAGAAAAAAATAAAATAAAATATATTAAAAAAAAAAATCATGCTGTCCTAGTTGCTAGGGGAAATTTCTATGTTGTTACTTGGGTGTTTTGAGTGGCTGCTAGGGCATTTCCATGCAAGCAGAGATTATGCTATTCTTGTGGGTTACTATAGGGAGTTTCAATGCAGTTATTATGGTGTTGTTGGTTACTATAGAGAGTTTCTATGCAGTTACTAGGGTGTTCTAAGAGGTTACTTGAGTGTTTATATGTGGTTACTTGTATGCTGTCATTTCTTTTCATTAAACACAATTTCTTTGTTATTTATTTATTTATTCTTTTTTATTAGCTTTCTGCTTAGTCCCTTTATTCAGCAGGGGTCGTCACAGTGGAATGAACCACCAACTTATCCAACAAATGTTTTACACAGCGGATGCCCTTCCAGCTGCAACCCAGTACTGGGAAACATCCATAAACACTCATTCCTACACATACACTATGGGCAATTTAGATTATTCAATTCACCTACAGCGCATGTGTTTGGATTGCGGGGGAAACTGGAGCACCCGGAGGAAACCCGCGCCAACATGGGGAGAACATGCAAACTCCACACTGAAATGACAACTGGCCCAGCAGGTGCTCGAACCAGCGACCTTTTTACTGAAGCGACAGTGCTAACCACTAAGCTACCGTGTCGCCCAATTTCTTTGTTAGTGAATTAATATGTTAAAGTTCTGTGGAGATTTATGATTCGAGCCTTTTGTTCTCAGAAAGCGTTCAAACCAAATCCATTGTGAGCTCTGTTGGAGAATGCCAGGATGGCTACCAGATGTAGCCGGTGGGGTTTTTATTTCTTCTGGCTGCTGGATGCTGGGTGTGGAATCCTGTAGGAAAGACAAGAGCAGTTGAAGAGAGTCTCTACAACCAAAGCTTCAAAGACCCAAAGCGCCATCAATTATACAGGGACATTGACAGCTTACAGAACTCTAAAATTTCATCCAGGGAGTTTAGCACATCGTCGAGTGTTCCTTTTCTGTCTACAGGAGGAATTTATGAATGTTTTTGCATGCGTTTAGTTGAAGTACTGTTTCTCTGTCTGTAAAGCTGACAGTCTGGCTACAGTTTTACTTTATTGAAAAGAAAAAAATGTTCAGGAAACTTGACGTTTCTTTCTCTTTCTTCCTTTCAACCACAGTTTAAAAGCCTCAGTAGGCCTATTATCTCTATTAGGATTTCATAAAAAAGTCCACAACTTGCAAATGTTGGTGCTAGTTTTGAAAAATTTGGTCAAGATGATGTTTAAAATGGCCACAAAGATTAAATAAATGTCTTAATCTATGTTCTATGTGCTCACTACAGTGTTTACCTGTGTCAAGATGCAGACTTCTTACTGATGTTTCTTCACAGTGCTGCTGTAATAGGATTTGTTTCTACACCTGCTCTGTCCCTAAATGGCACTCAAATGTGTGTTTGTGTGTGTGAGATGGAAGGAAGATGGCACGTGGAAGCACCGACACGTGCATCCAGCAGCCGTCTTGCATTATTTTTTTCCCCCCAAAACTCTCTTAATAATTTATCCAGCGGGCAGCTGATGACAAGAGGGGGGTGTATGACCAGGAGAAACAGTCTGCTGGTTGTCTTAAACTACTTTAGTAGCTTTAGTCAGAATGGACACAATTTACTTGATTGCCTTTTCCAGGTCTTATTGTCTTCAAAATAACTTCAAACGGTCTCTGGTTCAACTCTCAGCTGGGCCAGTTGGCATTTCTGTGTGGAGTTTGCATGTTCTCCCCGTGTTGGTGTGGGTTTCGGGTGCTTCGGTTTCCCCCTCAAGTCAAAAGACATGTGCTATAGATGAATTGGGTAAGCTCAATTGTCCATTGTGTATATGTGTGTGAGAGTGTGTGCAGGTGTTTCCCAGTGATGGGTTGCAGCTGGAAGGGCTGCATAAAACATATGGTGGATAGGTTGGCGGTTGGTGACCCCTGATTAATAAAAGGGACTAAGCTGAAAAGAAAATGAATGAATGAATTTTCATAGCCTTTCACTCTTTTTTTAGAACTGAAACGGTTTTTACTTCACTTTCAGGGGACAAAAACATCTCTGTGAGCAGCTCTGTTAAAGCACAATCATGTCTTGGTCATTAAAAGTTATTCTTACATTTAAAAAAAAGTAACGCCAAATAGCATTTGCACATGTGTCATGAAACGGAGTTCCCCTATCAATAAAACAACAGACGGTCTTTTAAGAGAGCCAGTTTCCAGCGCTGACTCTGTGTCTGATGCTTTACATTTAAAAGTGCTGTTCTACAGCTTGTGATTACAGACCTGCACAACCTCCCATCACCCATGCAAATCTGGATTTTTAATAACCTGTATGATTACAGGGGACAACAGATTGTATAAGATTGCAGGACAGAGGGAGGCTTAAAGGTACACTCCACATTTTTGGATATAGGCTCAATTCCATTAGGGTGAAGCAGCTGCGTTTTTCATTCATTCATTTTCCTTCGGCTTAGTCCCTTGATTAATCAGGAGTCAGCACAGCGGAATAAATCGCCAACTTAGCCAACACATATTTTATACAGCGATCATCCATACACACCCACTTACACACAGACACACACACACACACACACACACCATAGCCAATTTAGTTTATTAAATTCACCTATAGTGCATGTCTTTGGACTTGTGGGGGAAACCGGAGCACCCGGAGGAATCCCACGTGAACAGGGGGAGAACATGCAAACTCCACACAGAAATGCCAACTGACTAGTCAGCTGGGACTGGAACCAGCGTTCTTCCTACTGAGGTGACAGTGCTAACTACTGAGCCACCATGTCACCCCAGTTGAGTTTTGAACATTTTTTAATCCATTCCACCGATTTCTGGATCTGATGGGAACACTTTTAGCTTAGCTTAGCATAAATCATTAATTCGTATTTTTCCTATTTAAAGATTGACTCTTCTGTAGTCACATTATATACTAAAAGCTGATTTATAATTCTGCGTCGAAGCACGCGTTTGCTACGGCGCAGCCTACGCGTGGATGTATAGCCCTACGTCGTGGCCGTCGGCGTCACTGACATGCACCTCTCAAAAAATGTAACTACACGTCGCAACGACGCGTAACATAAGCTCTGTGGTTGGTTGGCTTGGTAGCACTGATGAGTCTGGGTGGGACCGTGAGCCACTCGAGCCTGATGGAGCGATTGTTTACAAGTGTGGAGTCCGGTAAAGGAGCTCCGGATGGAAAGTTTTGTTTTGTGTTTACCTCATAGTTAAAGTTGTTGCATGTCTGCCGGTTTCTGCCTCAAAATGAGCGAGTTTGAGCCACTTGTACATCCTGGAAGCATTCAGAAAGAACAAAATACCAGCAAAGAAACTCGACACAGAGGAACATTAACACTTCATTGCCAACTAGCATTTTGGAAGTGTTAATGCAGACCAACAGAGACAGCGCGCAGAAGTATAAATGCACAGCTACGCGCGTTACATGCGCCGTTGGTTACGCCAGTCACTAGACGCAGAAGTATAAACCAGGCTTAAGAGTATTTCTGTTGATAGTACATGATTTAACTATAGAAGAGTCAAGCTTTAAATAGAAAAATTATCAACAATTATTTATTTATTTTTTTTGCTGATGAAATAATCAGATTCAATGATTTGTGCTAAGTTATAAGTGGTCAGGAAATTAGCTGAATGGATTAAAAAATAGTAAACTGGATTGCTTAACTTTTTAGCGGAGTTGTAAAATGAGCCTATTTCCAAAAAAGTTGAGTGTTCCTATTAAAAAAATTGTAAATTTTTTTTTTATGATTTTATTATGTCATTATTACCTCAAGCTCCACCTGATCAAAATCAAAAGAGTTCAAAAGAGTTTTTTTTTTTCTCATAGAACACATTGGAAATACCAAAAAAATGCTGGAAAAACCATCACAGTAGTTTTAGGTCCTACTATGAATGTCAATGATTGCTTTTTTCCAACATTCTTCATATCATATTTTTTTGTGTTCAACAGAAGAAAGAAATTCATAAAAGTTTAGAACCACTCGATTGATAGTAAATGGTGAGGAGATTTTCATTTTAGCGTGAACTTTCCCTTTAATGCATTTTTTTAAATGACAGAGAACAATGAAAGCAAACATTAGTAAGAGGCAGACTTCGGCAGTTATTTTAATGGGTTTTCTAGATTTAGAAATAATGCATTTAATGTGAAGACGCAGCTTGATTTATGCTTCTTTTATATTCCTATAATTTCAAATTGATGGAGTGAAAGCACAGCTTTGTACGTTTGCACAGACAGCAGGAACAAATCGAGTAAGAGGAGAAGAATTCTTTTTTTATTGCTACTTTTCTCACATGTATGGATAATCTCTTTTTTATAGCTCTCCACCCAGAGTTGCGGTCGGAGGCTCCCCTGCGCTCCTCTGTAGCTCAAGCCCACTGAAATAACAGCAAGACCGCCGTCTCCAAACACACCTGCTTTTCATTTCAGACCAACTGATTAAAAAGCTGAAGTATTCAGAACACTGTGAGTTTGAGTAGAGTGATTCAAGGGGAAATCACATTCAGATATGTTGTTTAAGCTCTGATGATACAGTTCTTAAGAATAAAAGTGTTAGGTCCTAAAATCTGGAGTAAATTTTTTTGTATACTAAGCTTTTAATAATTGTTGCTATTACAATATTCAAGCTGACTTTATTACGGATATCACTCACTTTGCAAAATGTTTTAAAAAGCCTATAGGAATTTAGTCATAATGAACAAATATTTCAACAAGTAAAATCTCTGTATTTTATTTATTTTTAATGAAAGTACACCGAAGAAAGCTTTCATTCATTCAATTAAAAAAAAATAAGTAATGGTTCACATCTAAATTTTATATATCTCCATAAGAACAAATTTATATAACCTAGTACAAAGCATAGTTGTCGTGTTGAAGAAAGTCAATTAATTAACATTTTCTTTTTGTTCTATACAAGAAGAGATGGCTTTAAACAAAACAATTCCCATAAAATGTTCATTCATCCAATTTAAAAAAAAGGGTAATAGTTTGACATCTAAATTTGTTCACTTGAGCTAATAAAAATAAATCATTTGCCTTAAACAGTATATTTTTTAGGTCTGTTAGCACATTAGCGAGGAGAACAGTCGTGTTCAATTCACTGCACAACCTCAAGTGTCTCTGTTGTCAGCAATCTGGCAGAAAAAGCAGGATACAGCACTGTCTGCTAACCTTTTTATTCTGAGCTCAGAACATAAACAGCCCTTAACAGGATCATACTATCGGGTTGCTTCCATACACACTACCCTTGCTGTTGGTGATGGCCAATATTTTGTAAACAAATGAAATATTGAGCTTAAATCACAGAAGCTAACTCAAACATAAACACACATAAAGTTTATTATAAAACAACTCAAGTACTTTAACTAATATAACACATTAGCTTGAGCTGCGTATGAAATCGCATACTTTCATACTATATAGTACGCTTAAATCAGCCGACAGAGGCTTTCATACTTGAAGCGCTCGCCATTGCACTGTTATTTACAATCACAGGGAGCGACACTGAGTAGGCTGTTATGACAAAACAGATGAAGAAGTCAGAGTTGCTAAACTGAATGAATATAACTCAGCATTGAATAGGTTGTAGATAAATTTGGGGAAAACTCGTGAAAACTTTTGCTGAAAATGTTCTCTGGTAAGTATTTCCGCCATCTTGCCAACAACATGTGGTTGTGACGTCTCCCATGGCTCAATAGAATCTCGAAAAATTCAAAGTTACACCTTTAACTTACTACAAGTTACGCCCTTGTCTTGCAGTCCGCAGATAGATACACTTGACAATTTCAGCTACTTAGCAATGTTCTACCTAGATTGTTTTATGACCACTCTAAACACTAATAACCCTAGCAAGTTCAATAAAAACTTGTACCAAAATGTAGACCGAGAGATTCCATAAATGCTTTTATTAGTAGCCTGTACGATCATGTCACTCACAAGTGGTTTAATCCAATGTGGTACTTCTCAATAGCAGGGAAGTCGGCTGTTGCTGGACTTGACACTTGAGGAAAATTGCGATTCTTTGCTTTTTAGTTGTGATAAAGTTGTCCGCTGCCCTTTCACTCGTTTCATGGGATTTAAGTGGATGTTTTGTCTTTGGCTGAAGTGGACATTATGTGCCACTAGGTTGATGGGATGCTCCAGCTAGGCGTACCGGCAAAGCCTGGGAGATTGGGTCTGTCACGCTGTGCATGATGGATGGAATGTGGGAAATAGCCTTTGGAAAGAAAGGGCACTCCTGGGAGATTGCGAGCAGATTGAGACAAAGGAGAAATCCAGTTGTGGAGATGTTTAAACCCTCTCTTGACACCCCTGAGGTAATTGGCCAGGTATTTCGGATGTTGAAGACCAGAGTAGAAGCTGTGAGTTTAAGCCATTTTTTTCAGTTATTGGAAAAGATTTGACCACGGAAAAGCTGTCTGATAGCAACTCACTCTATGATCTGCCTTAAAGGGTGTAAAATAATAGAGTAATTTTACTTTTTATAGAACTGAAGTACAGTAACAGCTTGAACTGACCAGATGTACAGTTGAAGTTAGAATTATTAGCCCCACTGAATTATTAGCCCTCCTGTTTATTTTTCCCCCAATTTCTGTTCAACGGAGAGACGATTTTTTTCAACACATTTCTAAACATAATAGTTTTAATAACTCATTTCTAATAACTGATTTATTTTATCATTGTCATGATGACAGTAAACAATATTTTACTAGATATTTTTAAGGCACTTCTATACAGCTTAAAGTGACATTTAAAGTCACTGTAAACTCATAAATTACTGTACTTTTTATTTTCTTCAACATTATGCACATTTTATATCAAATAGAACTTCTCAAATTTAATTCTCAAAAAAAATTATTTCACCCTTTTTCACCCCTATTTTTTCTGTACCTATTTACTGTATATACCTGTTATTTTTTGTGTACTACATTGGTAGAAGAATGCCTAAGAATGAATTAAATTAAACCAGCTATAAGAAGTTGATTTCTAAATAATATTTTAGTGGCAGATATTTCACAACTCACACAATATTTTCAACTTTTTTAATAGTGTATTTATTCCAATAAATAGTAGCTACTCTATAAATGTGTTTCTCATTAATCACAAATAATTACGCCTCAATTTCCATGAAAAGAAAAAAACTAAGCTCAAATGCTGGACATAATTTAAAGATTAATTATTAGAGACAGGGAAGTAGAATAGAAATTTCCGTTGGCGTTTTTAATACAGGAGTACAATTTTAGACTGTACTTTTAAAAATGTAAATACTTTTAAAGATTAGATTTTTTTACTTACACTGATCAATCCTGCCTTGTTTCAACGGTTCAGGCTGGTGGTGGTGGTGTAATGGTGTGGAGGATATTTTTTGGCTTCCTTTTTTGGCTCATTAGTACCAGTTGCCAATTTGTGTCAATGCCACAGCCAACCTGAGTATTATTGCTGACCATGTCTATCCTTTTATGACCACAGTATACCCATATTCTGATGGCAACTTCCAGCAGGATAACGCGCCATGTCATAAAACATACATAATCTTAAACTGGTTTCTAGAACATGACAATGAATCCACTGTACTCAAATGACCTCCACAGTCACCAGATCTCAATTTAATAGAGCACCTTTGGGATGTAGTGGAACGGGAGATTTGCGTCATGGATGTGCAGCTGACAAATCTGCAGCAACTGCATGATGCTGTACATGATGCTGTACATGATGCTGTGCAGGGCAGTTCTGAAGACAAACGAGGGTCCAACTCTGTACTAATAAGGTGAACCTAATAAAGTGGCCAGTGCGTGTATACTCTAGTATATTTTCAGTCTTAGTTTCTCGAAGTTCTTTTTCCTCAACTGGCTTCTGATAAAAGAATTTTAGGCCTCAGACAGGCTGATTCTTAGCAAATATTGTGCATGACCTTTTAGCCATGTTGTTAGCGGTTGCTCTCTGAGGAAAGTCCATTCTCTTGTCGGCTTCAGAATGGGTTGATATATATAAATATTTCCCACTCCAAAAAAAATCAATGCTACAATGCCTAATGGCCAGAGTAAAAATGGCTGAAAAGAATTTAAAAAGTCTCCGCTGTGCAACCAGATGCTAAATCAATACAGCGCAATAATCACCAGAACACTTCCATTCCTGTAGGTGAGATCGAGTTCTGCTAATGTGAAACAACCTTGTTTATTCTTGTATGTCAAAAGGCTCAGCAGGTCATTCGCTCACCAACAGGCATCCAAACATGGATATCCATAAATAAATATGCCCGAATACCCTTGAGACCAACTGTTAGCCTTGGTTAGCATGTCATAGCTCTTTGAAATTGATGGATTTCAGCTGCTTTAGATTTCGTTAGTCAAACATCCACTTCAAGGTGAGCAAACATCAAAGTCTGGCTGGAAGAAACTGAGCTTCAGTGTTCACTAATGCCAACGTTTTTTGGCCATCAGTTCTCATATTGCGAATGCGTAAAAGGGAATGCTGTATGATTATACTTCAAAATACTTTTGTAGTTATTAATGCAAGCCAGTCTTGAAGAGCCGTTTGATGGCCCAGCACATGAAACATGGCTCTGAAGGTTGGCCATCATAGAGTTTAAAGGAATCTTATTGAAGGAGATGTATTCTCTAGTAAATAAAACAGATGCAGAATTTCTATAACATCACATAAATTTGTAATTTCAAAACAACAATACTATGCGTTTTTTGGTGTATATTTTATTAAATTAAAGCTAAGTCCCTTTAAGGCAAGTCATTTCACTTTGTTGCCATCTTTGAAACAAATGCTTGGGCATTCTGTCTGAATAGGGAAACATCAAATTTTTCAAAACTATTTTATTAAGCTTACGATTACATTACATATTTGGAACCACCAGTAAAATTCAACAACAACCGTCTCATAAGTTTCATTTATAAACGTCTGAATAAAACAAAATCTGCATATTTACTGGTTGCCGGAGCTAATGTGCATGTGCACTCGAAATGAACGAGATCACGACACCAACCTCATTTATGGCCGTTCTACACAATATCATACTCTGGATTACGTTTCGTCTGATCGCACTGGTCTTCAGAAGTAATGGCCAGTCTCCTCCAGAAATGACAGCAATTTTTAATTTATTTATTTATTTATTTATTTTTATTTATTTTTTTTACAAGTTTGACAAGACCGCCTGTACCTCACGTTCATTTCATACAGATTACAAAACTAAAAAAGTTTTGTTTTCAAGTGCATTTGGTTCATTTAAAAGCACACATTTTGGGCTTAATTTGGATATATTTCTAATGTCTGTGAAGCAAGTATTTGCTTCTATTCCAGTGCGTTTGTACTCCACCAAACTGTTGTAAAAGCACATGTCTGGTCTGTGCTTTTCTCTTGGAGAAACATCTGTCTATATCGATCGATGATTGGCTCCTGTATTAGTAGGCGGGGCTTCATTCACCATATTGACCGTTACACTTTTCCCTATATTCAAAACTATTTAAGTGGCATGGCTTATGAATTCCATAGTGTTTGATTACAGTCCGTTAAATGTCATTTTAAATCATTTAAATTACATTTTGGGCTGGTTATGGGCAAGATTTTTGGCCTGACATTTGTTGTCATTTTAGCTAGAGTTAAAAAAAAAATTGTATATTGTTTTAGGCATAAATGCATTTTAAATGAACATTTTTAATGTTAATATAGTTTTATGAGTGTCCCCTGATTCATGCCAACACTTTAAAATAATGGAACGTTCCAGTGACGTCACTCAACCAGTATTCAGTTAAAACACAAGTAACAGTGTCTTCCTCTTATATAGGACATATACAATCTCAGTAACGTTACATTTAAAGCGTCTAAACATATTATTATTATTATTTTTAACATAATGTAACATCTACGCTATGTTGACGTTAACAGATATTTCAATTTTATGTATTATCTCTGACTCTGAAATTATATTTGATGTGCCAATTTATATTGTTTATGCATTGTAACTTTTACTTAATTTGATAACTGACATATGATAACGGTGGCTCAGTGGTTAGCACTGTTTCCTCACAGCAAGAAGGTTGCTGGTTTGAATCCCAGCTGGGCCTATTGGCATTTTTGGCCTTTTTGCCTTTATTGAGAGGATAGGACAGTATTTCAGACAGAAGACGAAGTGGGAGAGAGGGGATAGGGATGGGAAATGTCCTCAAGCTGGGATTCGAACTCGGGACGACCTGAAGCACTACTGCACCATGTGTCAGTGCGCTAATCACTAGGTTATTGCGCCAACCAGTTGTCACTTTTGTGTTGAGTTTGCATATTCTCCCTGTGTTCGAGTGGGTTTCCTTAGAATGCTCCAGTTTCCCCTACAGTGCAGAGACATGCGATAAGGGAATTTGGATACACAAAATTGGCCTTAGTGTATGACTGTGTGTGTGTGAATGAGAGAATGTATGGTTGTATTCCAGTACTGGGTTGCTGCTGGAAGGGCATCCTCTGTGTAAAACGTTGTTGGCGGTTCATTCTGCGGTGGTTACACATGATAAATAAGGGGCACAACCGAAGGAAAATGTATGAATGAATGACATATGATCAGCATTCAACATTAGCCATGTTATTGGTCATCAATATTGGGATCAAAAATAAAAGTCTTTGTTATGCATTGCATACAAACTTATTATTTATTTTGTTGAAAATGTAAAAGACTGATACCATGGAATGCTTCGTTATTGTTTTCTAACTGTCCCCGTATTGAACACTCAGTGAAAGGAGTGTTTTTTTTAATTATGCTGCCATGGAAACTAGTACATAAGCCTCTTTCCGCAGGCAGCAGAAAACTGGATTTCTGAGGGTTCGGGACCCTGCGGTTGGTGTTCGTCTGACCCTGCCTTTGCTTCTCTCCTCTGCTTTTCTGAGTAGCACTGCCGTGCTGTTAAATTGAAAAGGCCACCTGAAGCGCTCAAGCAGAGATGTCACACACTCTCTCTCTTTCTCTCTCTCTCTCTCTCTCTCCCCCCCCCCATCTCTCAGGAGGGAGCAAAATCGGTCCGTCTTTCTCTGATGTTTTGGGAAAAACTCCCTTCATCTGTTTCATTGAAGGCTACAGCCTATAGTCAACATACTGGATTGGTGGATGTCGTCTACAATTTTAGCTCATGTGTCATACAACGTGACATAAAGTAGTTTAGTGTTGCCAGTCTAGACCAGTATTAGAACTATGGGTCATTTCCACATTGTCGCCGTTACTATGTTGCCATCAAATAAAACAATAGCCAACTTTCTTCTGTAATCAGAAGCTCGCAACAGATTTTTTTTTTAAATTTAAGCAAAATATAATTTAGCCGGTCAGATAATGCATAAATAAATGTAATTATGAAGTAAAATTGTTCTTGTATTACCAAAAAAATTAATTATCCTGACTATAGTTTTATTGTCAAATAATAGTTTGGGCACATTATTAAAAACATTATAGATTATGAATAGTGAATATTAATTACAATCAATCTTTAATTACTGTGTTACTGACAGGCGTCATTGTTTATGCTTGCATTTCTTCCAATGCATTGAGGTGTTTTAATATCTGTCCCCATGTTTTATCAAGTATCTCCAATTTATCATTATGGATAAATCTCCACATCTCCCAAGCAAGCATGAGTACTACAGCTCTACCCCACATACCAAATTTAGGTACAGATTCATTTTTCCAAATTCTCAAAATCCCCCTTTTGGCAATTATCATACCATATCTGCTTGTGAAGTGTGACGTCACGCAAAGTGGCTTTTGGGTCCAAGCGCTCTATCAAACTGTATAGGAAGACTTAACAAATGGTAATAATAAACAATTATAAAGCAATGTATTACTTTCAAAAATCACGATCGCAATATATATATATATATATATATATTGAGGTGATGCTAGAGACTGTTGTGTACACCATGATTTTACATAAAATACACTTTATTGTGTGATATGACTAAAAAGTGGTCATAAACTAATATTTTCCCAATTCAAATGAGTAGTGGCTTGGACCCAGAAACAATATTCCATATCTTACAACTTAAAAGCCGATAATAATCAGAGAATCGAATGATCGAAGAAAAATCAGAAAATTGAAGAAAAGCTTAAATTTTCGTCTAAATTTTAGCTTATTACTGCGATAAAGTTCATGTTCCACAGGTTACTTTTATAATTTCTTTATTTAGTTTTTGTTTTGTCATGTGATATATTTGTAGTTTAATAACTTGATTTCAGTCGCATTAGACTAAAGACTATCGAATAGGCATGTGACGATAACCGTTTTCAGTGAAAAGTCAAGGTTTTCAAACCGCCAACTTTTTCTGTTATACTGTTCCTACGATATATGTAAGTTTTTTTTTTTTACATTTTTTTAGGGCAACAGTATCTCCAGCAGCAAAGATATATAAAGATGCCTTTTTAAATTGTAAAGAAATCAGTATTTTTGAAAATAATGAAGATCGCAGAAGTCTTCATTTGAATTATTTAGTCTGACATGTTTACGGTTTTAAAACGTTTTAAATATTTCTAAAATAAAACTACCCCTCAGTAGGTACTGCAATTGAATTTGAATGTACTACTCAACTGTTAGAAAAGTATGTTTTATTCAGTATAAATGTGAGTAGTATGAATGAAGCTGGGATGTTCCATGGATGCCATTTTGTCATCAGCATGTGACCTACCCGCTTCACTCCCATTCATGAATTGCACACTTCAGAATCTCACCGGTAGTAGTAGGTCATTTAGCTACTTGTCACATGCTGTTTTTCGAATTTAATGAATTCAGACATACTTCTCGGCTCGCATACTATTTTTAGCGTACTATATAACATGGAAGTAAGGGATTTCGGACACAATCATTGTTCAAAGCTGAAAAGTTGTAGTTTTTTACCCAGACATTTAAAAAATATATATTTTACAGTAGTGATCACAATACAATGATATTTTTATCCAAGGTTATCTTACCGTTAGAATCTTATACCATCCCATGCCTAATATAGAATACACAAGACATGTCACTTGTGTAGTTTTGAATGGGGAAAAGTGTGACGGCAAGGACTATAGTTACTGTAGTATACACAAGACGTGTCAATCGTATAGTTTTGAATAGGGAAAAGAGTAATGATCAACATGGCAAATGAAGTGCTGCCGTCTAGTACAGAAGCCAATTATTAATCTCTATAGACTGAGGATTCTCCAGGGGACGGGATCAGACCAGATGTGAGTTTCTGCAGATTTTGTGTGATTTGAACGTTTCGAAATGAAACTAAAGAGACAGATATTATTTAATTTTAATGGTGATTCCTAATATGAAATTTAATCATAAGCTTGGCCAGCAATTTATTAGAATTGTATGTTTCTTCATTCAAAAAGAATGCTTAAACATACTGCCTGAGAGGTGTTACAAAGATGGCCACCAAGTGAAAATACTTGTCTGAAAGGGACTTTGACTAGACTTGACTCTCACATTTTTAGTTGGCTGTATTTAAAACAAAAACTTGAATGTGTTCTTCAAAATGCTTTTTGTTAGCTTATTTAAAATTTTTCAGTAGTTTTTTCAACTATTCCCTGTTATGTAACTTTTTCCAAATAATTTTAGTGTAAACTTTAACGATAGCACCACCACATCACCCAGCTGTGATGGAGAAGGGTCTGTGTTCTCTGTTCAGGTGGAGGGTTGATGTCTATTGATCTGCCTCATTCAATATGAAGCAAAGTCTGCAGACAGAATGAGAAACACACTAATAGCAAGCATTCGTCTCCATGGACCAGGGCATTAAACACACTCTCCAAACATGTCTCTCATCTTCATCCGTCTCTGAGAAAAAAAAAAAACACTACAAACTCTGTGCTCTTCATTTTTCTCTCGCTTGCTTTCTCTCTCTTTAATTCCCATGATGCTTCTGGTCTTTCTGTGTGAAGGTATCATATATAAAAGCTATTGATTATCTGGAGCCGAGGGGACACCAATCACACCAATGTAAATATTTGATAAGGGAGCCATTTTAGATCTCTCTGTGTCTCTCCTCATGAGCAAAACTACAAAATCAGTGTGTTCTGTTTAATATCGATTATTTTCTTTAGCCGACAATAGTTTGTGTTGACGATTTTGTTGCTTATTGCTCTATCTATTGTTGTATATAGCTGTCATTATATAGTTTGTTTGTTATATCATTTTGTTTGTTCGTTACATCGTTGTTTGATACATGGTTTGTTTGTTACATCGTTGTTAGTTATGTCGTTGTTCATTATCCTAGTTCGTTACATTGTTGTTCGATACATCGTTTGTTTGGTTCATCGTTTGTTTGTTTCATCGTTTGTTCATTACATCGCTGCTCATTACAGCATTGTTTACTACATTGTTTGATTGTTGTATCATTTGTTTGTTGTATCATTTGTTTGTTACATCGTTGTTCATTACAACGTTGTTTATTACATTGTTTGTTCGTGACAGCATTTGTTTGTTATATCGTTTGTTAAATTGTTTGTTCATTATATCATTTGTTTGTTGAATTGTTTGTTTGTTATCGTTTGTTAAATTATTTGTTTATTTTTTGTTCATTATATTGTTTGTTTGTTTAATTGTTTAAGTTATATTGTTTGTTCCTTTTTTGTTACATTGTTCATTACATCGTTTGTTTGTTACATCGTTTGTTTTTATACCATTTGTGTGTTATATCATTTGTTCGTTATATTGTTTATTCGTTACATCATTTGTTACATCCTTTGTTCATTACATCTTTTGTTTGTTGTATTGTTTATTCAATCATTTGTTTGATTGTTCGTTATTTTGTTCATTAGATCATTTGTTTGTTATATCGTTTCTTATATCGTTTGTTAAATTATTTTTGTTTGTTACATTGTTCATTACATCATTTGTTTGTTATATTGTTTGTTAAATCATTTGTTGGTTGTTTGTTCTTTTGTTCATTAGATCATTTGTTTGTTATATCGTTTGTTCATTACATCAATTGTTTTTATATTGTTTGTTAAATCATTTGTTCGTTATATTGTTTATTCGTTACATTATTTGTTCATTACATGTTTTGTTTGTAGTATTGTTTATTCAGTCATTTGTTTGTTTGTTCTTTCGTTCATTAGATCATTTGTTTGTTATATCATTTGTTCATTACATCGTTTGTTTGTTATATTGTTTGTTAAATCATTTGTTGGTTGTTTGTTCTTTTGTTCATTAGATCATTTGTTTGTTATATTGTTTATTCATTACATAGTTTTTTTATATTGTTTGTTAAATCATTTGTTATTTTATTTGTTTGTTACATTTTTTTTTCATTAGATTATTTGTTTTTTACATTGTTTGTTCGTAACATTTTTCACTACATTGATTGTTCGTTATATCATTTGTTAAATAATTTGTTTGATTGTTTATTCTTTTGTTCATTATATCCTTTTTGTTTATTATATTGTTTGTTTTTTTACATCGTTTGTTCGTTATATGGTTTGTTAAATTGTTTGTTAGTTATATCGCTTGTTAAATGATTTGTTTTTTTGCATTAATTTGTTCATTATATCGTTTGTTAAATCGTTTGTTTGTTATCGTTTGGGAAATCATTTGTTTAATTGTTTCTTTGTTTGTTTATTATATTGTTTGTTTGTTACAGCATTTGTTCATTATGTCGTTTGTTAAATAGTTTGTTTGTTTGTTAAATTGTTTTTGTTTGCTAATGTGTTTGTCTGTTTGTTTATTCATTTGGAACAGAGACAGTTAAATCCCAAGAACCATGGATAGAAAGAACTTTAGATTTGTTTAATAGATAGGATAGATAAATTTAATCTTTCAGTTGTTCTCACAATCTTTCTGTTGTTTTGTCATTCTGTAATTATATATATATATATATATATATATATATATATATATATATATATATATATATATATATATATATATATATATATATATGTATATGTATATGTATGTATATATGTATGTATATGTTGTTCAGTGTTTTCTCTTGTATTTATCATTTTGTCATTCTATCGTTCTATAATTAGAATCATTGTTCTGTTGTTCAGTCATTCTGTTGTTCTTTCTATTGTTCTGTAATTTTCTTCACACAGAAAGATTGTTGTTGACTTCAGGAAAGAGCACACTCTCCATGCTCCCCTGACCATCAACGGTGCGACTGTGGAGCGTGTGAGCAGCACCAAGTTCCTGGGTGTACACATCACTGAGGATCTCTCCTGGACCAAAAACTCCACTGCACTGGCCAAAAAATCACAGCAGCGTCTCTACTTCCTCCGCAAACTCAAAAGAGCAAGAGCACCAGCCCCAATCATGTACACCTTCTACAGAGGCACTATTGAGAGCATCCTGACCAGCTGCATCACTGTGTGGTTTGGAACCTGCAATGCATCCTGCAGGAAAACACTTCAACGCATAGTGAGAACAGCTGAGAAGATCATTGGTGTCTCTCTCCCCTCCCTTCAGGACATTTACAGCACACGTCTTACCCGTAAAGCCCTCTGCATAACAGCAGATGCCACCCACCCAATGCACAGCTTCTTCAGTCTGCTGCCATCAGGGAGGAGACTGCGCAGTCTCCAGGCCAGGACCAACAGACTGAAAGACAGCTTCATCCATCAGGCTGTCAGGAAGCTGAACTCTCTCCCAGCTCTGCTCCCCGCTCCCTCCCCACGCACCTCCTCCCCTCGCACCTCTGGACTCTGACACACACACACACACACACACACTCATCTGCACTGGTCACTTTATGCAGACACATATACTACCTCCCAATATGTCACTGTCACTTTATCACAATGATCATGTTTACAAGTTCTTTTGCACTATACTGTTTTTTATCTGCACAACTCTGGTTTACTTTGCACTCATTGCTATATGCCCTTAATGTCACTGTATTGTTTACAATTTTTTTATTACATATGTATATTTCTTAGACTACATTTATGTGCAATGTGTATATACTGTAAATTTTCTAAATTTTCTTTTTTTCTTAAACCCTACTATTTTTTATATATATATTTTATATTAATGTTAAGCACCTTGGGTCTGAGAGTAACGCAATTTCGATTCTCTGTATGTCTTGTACATGTGGCTGAATTGACAATAAAGCTGACTTTGACTTTGACTTTGACTTTAATTGTTCTATCATTCTGTCATTTAGTTGTTATATCATTCTGTTATTTTTTATTCTTTTTATAGGTACTGTGTATCTATCTTGGCTCTAAATTGCTTTTCCTTATATTTGTCATTCAGTCCATTGTTCTTTTTATTTTTCTGTATAGCTTTTTATTAATTTCATTAAGATACTAAAATCCTGATATCAGGCCAAATGAGTGTCACTGTTGAACCGAATTTTTCTATCGGCATCAAGCTATACATATAGACTTTTTTCATTAAGATTTCATTATGGTTGACTCACCTGCTGAAGAATGTTTTCAGGCTTTGATGATCTCAGATAGACCAATTATTCAGGAGCTTTTCAGCCCTCCACTCAATTGCGAGTGCTTCTGGATCTGTCCTTCAAAGCATTTTCACATCCTTAGACATTCTTTCATTTGCGGTTAGCAGGCGTAGATGAAATCTGCCTTGTTACCAATGTGTTCGCTTTGAGGCACTGAACCACTTGGGTTCCACAAAAGTCCAGGCTTTCCAAAGGTTTTCTGGTTTGGCATTGAACACCGAGAGGTTGCAAAACCACAGTGTGCACATGCTGTTTCATTTCAGGCCCAGCTCCAAAGAACCACAGGGATTTTACACCTATTACCTCATGTTGACCACCAGATGTGATAGAAAAAACAACAATGACAAGTTCTTCAGCTCTTAGGATACTGGAGAATAAGTGTTTTTGCACTCGATGATCCAGAACTTCACCTAATAACCCTGAAAACGAAATTTCAGCTCAGAATTATTTAGGTCAGTGAATATTCCCGGATTTGTGCCAGATTTCAGTAAGCCCGTTAGCATACAGCTTTAGTTACTACAGTGGTGTAGACATATGGGGAAAGAGCTTTCTGTGTCTATTTTTACATCTGTTTATGTTCTTTTGTATAGGGCAGAAAAGCAAGAACTGTGCAGCTCTGGAATAAAAGAAAAAAAATGTGGTGGCTTTTTGCATATTTGTGATCATGTGGATTATGACATCTCCATAAATAAAAGAAAACATGGCTACATAACAAAATATGACAGTGAGACAGGAAAGATATATTGGAAAAATGAAAAATACTGACATTTATTTCTGTTAAGAGCAGTATTAATTCTGCTGGTCTTAAAGTCTTGTGTTGCAAGTAAAAGCATTTAGAGCGAATTCTTGTTCCTTTAATCTCTCGCGAAGATCTCCCACTGAGAGGATTTTATCTTTACCAAAGCATTATTGGTTTTGTGTTTTCTCACTCTCTCTGTCTGTTTATTTAGCTGTGTATGTGTGCCGGTGGCTTTGAGATTGAGGTAGGTGGAGGAGTCTTTGCTATGTTGAGGTGTAAAAACCTGCTTATGATAGATCAAGTTTGGGTTCCTTCTGTTAAAAAAGAGATTTAGACATACTAAACAACTATAATGAACTGAAATAAAGCTGTGTTTGCATGGATTTATGGTCATATAATGGTGCATCCGCTCATGCTTTTGACCCAACTGACCTTTTTAAGCTTCATATCAGCGCAATAAACCGGAGTTGATTGCTTTGCGGGGAACTGGAAGATGTTGGTTGATTGATTAATTTAGAGAGACAGCTGTCCTATTGATTGTGAAACATCTCCGGCCATTAATTAATGGTAATGTGGTGGTAAATCAGATAATCAGTTAATGGATTGAGGAGGTGAATGTGCTTATGAGTGTAAATTAGAAAAGCCTGAAAGATTAATGCATTTTCTGAAATGTGTGATGTGATTTGCATTGCTTTAGACTACGTTACGTTTGTAGCATGAATAAAAATTCAGCCTAGTCCAATGAGGAAATGAGAAATATTTTATATATCGTCAGAAAATGGAAGCAACTAATTTGAACTAAAATTAACTAATTTAACTAATTAAATAACACTTTTGTATGTTATCAAGTGATTTCATTTGTGTGAAAATGTCAGATTTTTTAACTGAGGCATGTTCACAAAACACCACCCATATTCCCATACGCCATTGGAGGATGGGCAAATCGTACTAAAAATAATTTTAGATTAGATTAGCTTCAACTTTTATTGAAAGTGCAACACGTCCAACCTTGAGGCAGATGGGCTACAGCAGCAGAAGACCACACCGGGTGCCATTCCTGTCAGCTAAGAACGGTTCAGGCTGGCGGCGGTGGTGGTGGTGGTGGAGTAATAATGTGGGAGATATTTACTTTGCAAACTTTGGGCCCATTAGTACCAACTGAGTATCGTGTCAACGTCACAGCCTACCTGTGTATTATTGTGGACCATGTCTATTCCTTTATGACCATAGTGTACCCATCTTCTGATTGCTACTTCCAGCAGGATTACGTGCCATGTCATAAAACGCGAATCATCTCAGACTGGTTTCTTGAATATGAGTAATGAGCCAACAAATCTGCAGCAACTGCATGATGCCATCATGTTAATATGGACCAAAATCTCTGAGTAATATTTCCAGTGCCTTGTTGAATCTATGCACAAAGGATTAAGGCAGTTCTGAAGGCAAAAGGGGGTTTAACCCGGTGCTAGCAAGGTGTACCTAATAAAGTGGCCAGTGAGTGCATATGATGTTACAAGAGTATAAATGTATAAATAATATGTATATACAACTTTATAAGATGTAGTGCAAGTTATATGATGTTAAGGGTAAAGAGTAAAATCATACAAGGTGCAGCAGTGTAGACATTGACGCACTATACAATGCGTATAAGGTGCATTATACAGTAAGTTATGTAGCGGCTGCAAGTTACATAATTACAGTATCTTAAAAAAATGGTACATTTAGTGAGTAGGACTGTGTGAATTGAAGAAAATATCTAATTGCAGAGATTTTTTTTGGCATTGCAATTTCGATTTGATTTGTGATTTAATTTTGTAGACAAGATACAGCTCAGTAATCTGTATTGTAGCATCTTACTGCTCAAATAAAATGATACTAGCTTTCTGTAAACAAGTTAACTTAAATTAAGAAGATAGTGTAGCTTATTATACAAAAAAACTATTAAAAAAGAACACTCAGCAAACTAGCATGGCTGATAAGTGCCTTTTTGTAATAATTATTTCAGAAAAAATAATAATCAAAATAATTATCGTAGATGCTACACGAAATATCACGACATTCAACGCACAGCTGTGGCACTGCAAAATGGCTAAATATGTGCAAGACGGAAGTGTATATCTCCTATTCAGCATCAAAATGAGGCTTTTAAATCCCTTTTTGGTCGCTGCATTGAACGGCACCGTGTCTTTAGTGAGGTTGTAAGTTATGGCGTTAGTTATGTCTTGGTGCCTTTGTGATGGTTTTTCATATCATGTAACGGCTGCAGACAACTCTGAAATTGTACTTTGCTGTTGCTTCCTACTAGATTGTCACTGGCAATACTTTTAGTTGACTTTTTAGCAAGACATGTATAGCCGTCTGTGGTGCTTTTTTAGGTGCTAGTTGTTGTATTTCCTCGCGCTGTGGCAACAGTTCTTACAAATTACCTGTTTTTGTTTGGTGTCTGTGACTTTGAACCCAAAATATTCCCATATTACATTTACATTACATTTTACATTTAGTCATTTAGCAGACGCTTTTATCCAAAGCGACTTACAAATGAGGACAAGGAAGCAATTTACACAACTAAGAGCAACAATGAATAAGTACTAAAGGCAAGTTTCAGGTCTGTAAAGTCTAAGAAGGGAAGTATCAGTATTTATTTATTTATTTATTTATTTATTTATTTTTATTTTTTTTGTACAGTTAGTGTGATATTCAAAGAGGCAATTGCAGATTAGGAAGTGAAGTGGAGACTAAATAGTTGAGTTTTTAGTCGTTTCTTGAAAATAGCGAGTGACTCTGCTGTTCTGATGCGATTAGGGAGTTCATTCCACCAACTGGGCAGATTGAGCGTGAGCGTTCGCGAAAGTGATTTTTTTCCCTCTTTGGGATGGAACCACGAGGCGACGTTCATTCACAGAACGCAAGTTTCTGGAGGGCACATAGATCTGCAGAAGTGAGTGCAGATAAGAAGGTGCTAGGCCAGAAGTCACTTTGTAGGCAAACATCAGAGTTTTGAACCAACAATTATATTACAAGTATTACCAACATGCTGTTTTTTTCTAAGACATGAATTCATCAATTAAAGCTTCTGAAGCGGTAGACACCATGATCCAACTTGTCAGTGCTTTCCTGTTTGTTCGTTTTAATTGGTGGACATTCTGCATAGTTTGGTCGCACAATTCTGGTTGGGCAGAAGAAAAGAGTGCTCACTCAACTGTCTAGTAAGACTGTCACACACAGACGACAGTCACACATTTGCTCTGGGTTGGGGAAATTACATATTCCATATTGTAGCCTCTTGAGTTTTAGCTATTCGCAATGTTTCAAATTGCGGTTGCGATCAAATTTCAATTAATTACACAGCCCTACTAGTGAGTATTGTTCAACGGCTGAGGTTTGAGTTCAGTAGGTTGAGACCCAAGGGAAATGAATGAGATTGTATAAATTAATATGGCTTAGCCACTTAAACAGAAAGTTACAAATTGTTATGAGATTTTTGATTGAATAATACCATATATAAACAGCAAGAAATAAATTAATTCAAAGCATTTATAAAACCAGAACCATTTCGTATATATTAAAACACTTGATTCATTCATTCATTTTCGGCTTAGTCCCTTTATTAATCTGGGGTCACCACAGCGGAATGAACTGCAAACTTATCCAGCATATGTTTTACGCAGCGGATGCCCTTTCACTGGGAAACACCCACAGACTCTTATTCATACACACACACACACACACTACGGACAATTTTAGCTTACCCAGTTCACATGTACCAACTATCGTTGGACTGTGGGAGAAACCGGGCACTCGGAGGAAACCCACATGAACACGTGGGGGAACATGCAAACTCCACACTGATATGCCAAATGACCCAGCCGAAGCTCGAACCAGTGACCTTCTTGCTGTGAGGCGACAGCACTACCTACTGCGCCACCGCGTCTCCCCTAAAACACTTGATTTAACAACATAATTATAAAATATTAAAATATTAATTTCATGTCTATTGTAATCTTTTTAGATTAGTTTAAACCGGGATATACATACACTGCATAGAAATAATACAGTATACATAAATATACAAGTGAATATAAACTATACACAGCAGAGGGATAAAGCATGACTTCATCTTATCTAATGAAGTTGCCTTGGAGCTCAAGCCAGCCTTTGTGTTTGAGTTATTAATTACAGCGCAGCTTGAGTCACTTAGCGTGGTTAAATTTACAAGCAACACCTCTCAAAACTACATCCACCTTTAACTGCTTCTCAAAGCTGCCGTCACTCCCCACTCCATTAGCGCAGTCTGGAGTTCAGTATTAAGCGCTCCAAAAGCCTCTTCTGGAAAGGGAAATATGTTGGAGTCATTGTGCTGTGGCTGATAAGAACTGACATGTTTGGGATGTGTTTGCAGAAATATAGGGTTTGCTTTTAGTTCAGGGGCAACATGGGAGTCTGGCACGGCGTCCCTGAGGGGGAAGAGCTCTAATGCGCACACACATACACACACACATACACACACACACACACACACACACACACACACACACACACACACACACACACACCAATCACTGACTCACTCAGCTCCAACTTAACCCAGGCCTCACACATACAAACACGGGCAGCACGTGCCTCCAGTCGGGCCTCAGTAATGCTGCATCGAGATGTTAGTTATGCCTCGCTGGAGAAAGTGACGAGAGCTGAGGGGAAACCTCGCACATAACATTGGAAAACTGCTCTCTTTAACTTGCTCTTCAGTAAGATTATGTGTTTTTCAATTATAAGAGGCACAGATAACGTCTACTTTTGATTTTAGGTATAAAAATTGTTGCTCCAGATCAGCCGTGGTTTATTTTTACTTGAATTTTTAAACATTATCGTTTGCTCGTTGCAAATACAGTAGTACAGTAGTCTATGTCGGCTTCTGTACCTTTAAGATGTCTGTATGTAAATGGCCTTTGTTTGAATTGATTAACATGAGCATATCTGTACTGTATGATGTCATTCATGGGGTAGGGTGTGTTTGGTGCTAGAGAGTAGGTTTGATATGTAAATGTAGGATGTTGAATGATAATTAACTAATGCTCAACTCCATTTATCCATTTGTTTATTCATCCAGTTATTCATTTATTAATTCCATCCATCCATCCATCCATCTTTTGTTCAGTCTGTCCGTTTATCCATCCATCCATTTGTTTCTCCTGTCTATCTATCCCTCCATCCTTCTAGTTGTTTTTTCTGTCCAACCATTCCTCTATCCGTCTAGTTGATTCTTCTATTCATCCATCCATCCATCTGTCTAGTTCTTTCTTCTGTCCTTCCATTAATCCGTCCATCCGTCGTTTCTTCGGTCCATGCATCCATTCTTCCATCCAACCATCTAGTTGTTTCTTGTCCATCTGTCCTTTCATTCGTCAATCCATCCAGTCGTTTCATGTCCTTTCACCCGTCAATATATCCAGTTGTTTCTTGTCCATTCATCCATCCATCCAACCAGTTGTTTCTTCTGTCCATCCATCCGTCCATCCGCCTAGTTGTTTCTTCTGACCATTTAACCAGTTTTTTCTTCTGTCCATCCACCCAATTGTTTCTACTGTTCATTCAATTATTCATCCATCCTGTTGTTACTTGTCCGTCCATCCATTCATTCATCCATCCGTCCAGTTGCTTCTTCCGTCCATCCATTTATTCATCTGTCCATCCATCCGTCCATCCATACAGTTGTTTATTCAATCCATCTATTCATTTATCCATTCATCTGATTAGTTGCTTCTTTTATCCATCTGTTCATCCATCCAGTTGTTTCTTTTGTCCATCCATCCAGGCATCTCTCTATCCATCCATCCATCTATCCATCTATCCAGTTGTTTCTTGTGTCCATTCATCTAGTCATCAATCGATCTGTCCATCAATTCAATTGTTTCTTCCATCCATACATCCGCCCATCTATCTGTTTCCTCCCTCCATCTGTCCATCTATCCGTTTCTTCCATCCATCCATTCTGTCCAACCATCCTTACATCCATCCATTCTGTCCAACCATTCGTCCATCCATCCATTCTGTCCAACCATCTGTCCATCCATCCATTCTGTCCGACCATCCATCCGTCCATCCATCCATTCTGTCCGACCATCCGTCCATCCATCCATTTTGTCCAACCATCCGTCCATCCATCCATTCTGTCCAACCATCCGTCCATCCATCCATTCTGTCCAACCATCCTTACATCCATCCATTCTGTCCAACCATCCGTCCATCCATCCATTCTGTCCGACCATCCGTCCATTCATCTAGTTGTTTCTTCCATTCATCTCTTCGTTCATTGTTCATTCAGTCTTTTATCTTCTGGTTATTTGTTCTTTCTATTCATCATTTGTGTTAGAGCTGTCCATCTGTTTTTAATTCAGTCATTTTGTCATCTATCATTTGTTCAATCTATTTGTTCAGTTTTTACTTCTAAATAAATCAATTGTTTGCTCTTAACATCTGCCAATTTTGTTCATTCTGTTTTTATTTGTTTGTTCTACTATTTATTGTTTGTTTGTTTGCTTTGTCATTTGTTTATTGTTTGTTTGCTAATTCTATCTATATATCAATTGTTTGTTCACTCTACCATTTTATGTTCTACCCATTTTGTTTGTTTGTTCATTCTACCCCTCTTTGTTTTATTTTTGAATAGTTTTTTTGTTTGCTTTTTTATTTTACAGTCTTTCAATTATATTTCTTTTTTCTCTCATTCTAGTCATCTGATTGATTGATTGTTTGTTTGTTGTCATCTATCATTAGTTCTTTGTTGTCTTTGTACATTTGTTTAATCCATTTGGTGTATATCTATTTGTTTGTTGATCATTCTATTTAGTTGTTTAGTTTGTTTTGCATTTATCGGATATTGATTGTTTATCGTTTCCTCCATTTATCGTTCCAGCTATTATTCTGTTATTCGTCATTGTGTCTATTGTTCTGCCGATGGATCTATTGTTATCTACCAAATACATAAATATAAAAATATATATTTTTCTTCTTCAACAGCATGTCGGTCAGGCTTCTACAAGGCCTCAGCTATGGATGCGTACTGTGTCAAGTGTCCTCCACACAGCTACTCTCACCAGGACAAGGCCTCTGAGTGTGTATGTGAACGAGGTTTCTATCGAGCAGAATCAGACCCTCGCTCTATGGCCTGCACAAGTAAGCTGATACATTAATAAAGCATTAAAACCTTAAGGGTGCATTATTAGTGATGTTTAGTAAGTAAGATTATACCAATGGGGAAAAATATATGGTTGTGGAATATGTAATAGTAAACAGCCAACATGGAAATTAAAGACAATTAATAGTGAGACCTGGTCCCTATATTATTGTTACCTGCTTTACTTCTGTCATCAGGACCACCTTCAGCACCAGGAAACCCGATTTCGATGGTGAACGAGACAGCGGTGACTCTGGAATGGAGTCCTCCCCGAGACAGTGGTGGACGTGGAGATGTCAGCTATAGTGTCCACTGCAGAAAGTGCTCTGGCGAAACAGGGGCGTCAGAGAGGTGTGTTCCCTGTGGCAGCGGCGCACACTTCAACCCCCGACAGTTCGGCTTGACGCACCCCAGAGTTCTGGTCACTGAACTGCAGCCACACACCAATTACACCTTCAGCGTTGAAGCCCTGAATGGAGTGTCAGATCTGAGCCCCAGTCCACGTCAGCTGGTGTCGGTCAACATCACCACCAGTCAGACAGGTGAGATGTCGCACTGTTACATTCGGTTTCTTTATCAACAGGTTTTCTGTCTGTCTTACTGTAAGTTAGAGTGTCAGAGTGCTTGGGTTTGGTATAAGCAGAGGTCAGAGCCAGCTCTAAATGGGTGGAATTTAAGCCACAAGATGACTGGGGTCTGATTTCTAAAATCTACGTAAAAACCTTCCCAAAAGTAAACGTACACTAGAATAAATTGTAATTTAGTTGTTAATGATTACGGCATCATTCTATAGTTTGAAGTGGTTTATTTAAATCAATATATAAGTTACATATGTTAGAGTTTACATACAGCTGCCTACATTCTCTCCTCAAGTTAGTTTTTTAAAGATCACAACGTTTTCGGCATATTTCTAAGACATATTTCTGTGCGTTTTGTGCATACGCCACATTTACAAATGAATCCCCTGGTGCTTGTAATTTGTTTATTTAATGTTGTATGTGACACAGAGTCAACTTATGGTGTTTATTAAGATCTACACCAATCCGAAACTTACCTATTAAAGTATCCTATTGTGTTTTATTAACATCTACACAACGCCGAGCCCTGCACTAAAAGATACTTGGACTGCTTAAAGGGGACCTACTATGCCCCTTTTTACAAAATGTGCTGTATGTGAATTTTCAGCTCAAAATATCACATAAGTAATGTTTTATAACTCTTTAAAACTGCCCCTTTTAGACTTTGATCTTAATTGTGCCATTTTGGTGACTGTTGCTTTAAATTCAAACAAGACTGTGCTCCTAGACCTCTTTTCAAAAGAGGATGAAGCTACAAATGCCTATGTGTCAGCATAGTGGCAGATTCAGATTATTTTATTCTGTTGACCATTGAGATTATATTTGAGAAATTAAAAAAGCTCATCTTTGTATTGTATCATATAAATATTTCATTCATTAATGTCTGCAACTTATATTTATTTGTTCATTAGATTAATGTCTCTAAATATTTTAAAATTAAATTCAGTCCCAACAAGCATTTTTTTGTGTGTGAATAAAAGACGTCTAAAGATATCCAAACAATGATCTTTTGGCTAAACCTAAGCTAAGTTTCCTGTCTTTTTGATGACTGGTCTGTTGAATTGTTTTAAGTTGTCACTTAGCCTTAATTTAGCCTTCTATTAATCAAGACGTCTATATTTAGATGTCTATTAGACGTCGTTTAAACACAAAATCTTTTAGTGGTTTAGCTGACTTAATTCCATATTGTTCAATACTATATAAATATAAATGTAAGAAAATATGAATGTAAGCATTAATCATTTTGTTAACTGATATGATTAAAATATTATATTAGATTCATAAATTTCTCTAAATATGGTTTCATTTGCTTTGTTCTGATTATAATTATTATAATATAATGCTATATAAATGTGTCAGTTCATTTATAAACTGAAAGTTCTGCATCTAATATTTATTTTTTAATGATTAATTATTTATTTATTGTGAAATGAGTAATTGAAGTCGATTCAGATTGCAATGAAAATTGTTATATAAAATCAATAATATGGTCTAATAGCATCTAAAAAATGTATGTTGCAATTTACGTATAAAGGATTTAATTTAAGCATAATAATATATTTAAAAAATATTGTTGTGTTAGTAAACATGTAAAACTTTTCATTTTTAATATGAGTAATTTCAAGTATAAATGAAAATCTAAAATATTTTCTTTTATATCAAGTGGATATTTTTATATGTTAGGTTTCTTCAAAATATCAAGCCTTTTGTTAAATTTTTTTTCAAGGACATACAATATTTCTTCCCTTTTTGCCTTTTTTAATTGAATTGGTACCAATAAACTTTGAATGAAACATGACACATGTAAGTCTTTCTCTCTGTCAGCAGGGTCAGGGTTATGTAGTATTTAATGTCCTTCAGCAAGGTAAAAAAAAGTCCTCAGTCACACATTTTTACACCTGTGCTCTTTAAATCTCTTGAATTTTATCGTGAATTTTAGTCTCCTGCTTTGGAATTTTACAGGGCTGTATATGTATATATATATATATATATATATATATATATATATATATATATATATATATATATATATATATATATATATATATATATATATATATATATATATATATATTTAATCGCAAAATTGTCTGCAAATTTCTGAGAATTACCTCCACAAATAGTTTTTATCGCAAATAATAAAAAAATTGTTAAAAAGTGGGGCGTCTGTCTAAATATTATATATTCTTTGGTTTGATAAAAATGTATGTAATATGAATAATATAGTACAATATCCATATAAAAGTTTAACATAGAAATGTGTAGTTTTATATAAAATAATTATTACAATTTCTTCTGCAACTAATATATATTTTTATTTTTTTATTTATGTTTTTATTTATTTGATTAGGTTATTTATAATTCTAGTTGTTTTGGCGTGCTTACAAATGGTATAACAATAATCATAACAAATTTATTGAGTTATTTTATAGTCTTGTATCAAGTTATTATTCAGTATATTTGCAGCTAATGGTTCTTTTGTTTAATCAATTTAATGCGTTTACTTTGTTTTCAGTCAAATTGTTATATATATATATCATTATATTGCAATGAATAAATAAAATATAAAATATATATACAATATAAGAAAAATGTTTGTTTAAAATATGCAGTATAAAGGAGCCTTTTATAAATTAAAAATGTCATTAAATAATTTAAAATGTGCATTATTTTTCATCATTATTGTTATCATAGAGCTGTTGCAAGTGGATGCTTGAATATGAGTGTCATTGACATCTGAATACCAAACCCTTTGTTCTACACAATAATAATTTTTACAAGGACATGCAATATTTATTTATGCAGTATCCATTTGTTTTCCCTTTTGTGATGCAGATATTTCATAACTCGTTCTCTCTGTCAGAAGGATCAAGGTTACATAGTACTCAACGTCCAGCAGCAATTTCCCAGTTAATAAAATCCCAAGTCACACAACTGAACTCTTAAACCTCCGAATTTTTGTCTCCTACCTCCTGCTTCAGAATTTAACACTGCTTGCTCTGTACTTCAGTGGCTCCTCTTTTTCTATCCCTGACCTTTAAACCTCTCTCAGTGTGTGTCTGTCGGCCTGTCATTGGTGGAGAGGAGATACAAGCTCTCCTGATCCAGCGGTTAACTGTGATTCAGGCCCTCAGAGAACAAGAGACGGGCGGCGTAATGAGAAGCCTGAGAGGAGACTCACCCTGAATGCCCACATCAACAGCCCCTCACTCTTATGAGAGCTGACATGCCTGTAACCGTGGAAACGCCAGCGTGGGAGGGGCCTGCTCGAGGTCTGGGTGGCCACGATTGGTCAATGTTTTGAGTGCTTGGCCTCTGGTCTGTGCTGCTTGAAATATTGAAGAGTGTCGAGAGGAGGCTTTCTGGGATGATGTAGAGCCTCCGCTTGCATGTTTTGCATGATGCGGATATTGACTGATGTTTCGGAGCACGTCTTTCATCGGCAGGTGTGAGAGAGATGCTAGACAGAATATTTATAAGTGTAAATTGGGAGGAAGTGTGGAATGATGAATGTGTTGCGTAAAGCTGATTTATGGATATGAAAGGAATAGGTGTTTTAATGATACATATATGAATGGTTAATGCAAGATTTTTGACGCAGGATGTGTTTGTGTTGGTTTTCATTCTTAAAGACTACAAAAAGATTCTTTAAGACTACAAAAAGACTACAAACTACATGACTAAGATTACAAAAATGCTAAAAAAGACTACAAAATGATTTTTGATGATTCATTTCTAAATAAAATGTGTTATTTTGACTGTTGACACCGCCATTAAAATTCTGCAAATACAAAGTGAATTGAATCTAAAGCATACCTGTCAACCCTCCCATTTTTCCCGGGATTCTCCTGTATTTTACATTTCTATCCTTCTTTCATCCCGGAATGGTATTTCTTCCGTATGTTCAGTCTTTCTATGAAGGGTGGCAATAAACACTAAAGAGCAAATCCTCCTTGAACACAACGCATACTGAAATAATTATAAATTGAAATAATTATAAAAATGGCGGGATTCCCTTTTTTTCATTACAGGTGCTGTCTCCCCTTTTCTACCATCCCCAATGCAGTCATATAGCAGTGCGTGACTGTCAGACGGGCTCCATATAGTGACAAATAGACTTCTGTACACACGATTTGAAGCGAAAGTCTAGATTTTGGGTGCGTGTTTGAACAGACATATATACATAATAATAATAATAATAATGATAATAATAATAATAATAACATCTAAAGATGTCGATCTTGTTTTTTTTTTTCTAAACACAACTAATTTGATCCTAAATGAGCATAGAAAGTTTGGAAAGCAGTCAAATGCTTTCATTATAATGTTAGATCTCTGAATTTTTAAAATGACACCTGTATTATTTAATGTAATCAACGGAAAAATCCAAATAAATGAGATTCATTCGCTGCTCTTTAACCAGAATGTGTAAGTTATACAGTGAAGCAAAGATTTAGATGAGATTGGATAGCTTGATTCTGTTTCTTTATAGCTATTAATTTTAATAAGCTCAGTTATTTGCTGCTAATGTATACTCCTCATTTTTCTTTTGTAAATAATAATAAAACATATTACTGACTGTTTACCTGTTTGTTTACAATGAAACAGCTCCAGAGGAACATATTTAGTAATTTGGGGATTTATTTGGGGATTTATTTAGGAGGGATATCCCTTATTTTCACATCCCAATGTTGACAGATATGACCTAAAGTGACTGTGCAGACATTTATAATGTTACCAAAAATATCACAAACTTAAATAATTGCTGTGCAATCATTTAAAATTCTGTTCTGAATGAGCACTGTGCTGCGTTCGACAGATTGCACTATTATGTTTTTCTCTTTTTCATTATTTTATAAACTATTTTAACACGTTTTATATTTTTTTTTATTACTTTTATTATTTGTTTTTATTTTCGTATATTTGTCTCTTTTATTCATGTTTATGTAAAGCACTTTGAATTGCCACTGTGTATGAAATGTGCTATATAAATAAACTTGCCTTGCCTTTTAATATCAAACTTGGCTTACAACAATTATAGAAAACAATAAACAAGAAGCATTTGAAATCATGTAATGTAACTTTTACAGCATGCACACTTGACATACTGATGTAAGATTTATTCATGTTTTTAATAGCAAACTGTTCTGTGCATTTGCTCAGTCTCAGTGATGGAGTAGAACAGCACATATATAGTCTTCTTATATAAAGTGTACATATTAGTTCCTAAATGGTTGTAAAGTTTACATTAAAGGGCTAAATGCGGTCCTTTTATGTACAAACATGTACCATTTGAAATGGTGCCGTTACAATGACAGATTTTGTGCTTTTAATTTTGACAGTAAATAAGCAAACACACCAGGTTTTACCTAAGAATTGATTGATCTTGACCTTAGAAGTGATGTTTTATAAACAAATTTTGGGAGGAGCCTTGGTCAGTCTTTAATGAGGCTAATTCATCAGACAATGATTCCATTATCCAATCAGCTCACGACCTAACCCCAATAAATATTTAAGCACGTCATACCTCAGTTTTCTCTTGACTTCAGCATCCCTCCACCACCCCAACTCCACACTATCAAAGCCGATACCTATTTAAATCTGAGGGAGGAGTGTTCTGGACAATGCGCTCAGACCCATCTCTCTCTATCCTGATAAGGGGAATAGCACAAGTTAGGGTGTCTTCCCGAGCTCAGAGCCCTCTCCCCGGACAGCATGGCAAATACGCATAATCTATTTAGTCAAATGTCTGTGAGTGTGAACTTGTGAAATGCATAACAATTCAAAATGACAACACATGCAAAATTTGTGAGTGTAGAGTAACATCTAAAAAACTATTCTGTCTCTACATGGCACCATTTGACAAAAGTGCTCTTTAGTACATAAAGTGGTTCCCCTGATTACAAGTCTAGTGCTATTTAGCATAATTTCTTTTAGAGTGCACTACTGTCCTTGTGTAAATTCATTATATATGTGTTCAGCTGTCTATCTCACCTGCTACACCATCTCCTCTGATATTTTAAGCTGCTTTTCTTGATTGCAGAGAGATAAAGTCTGTATTTTTTTTCTATCTGTGTACCAAACACATGCTGAGATATCAGTGAACGGCTGTTTGTTTTTCACTTTCAGAGTGTTTGTGTGTACAGTTAGCGGTGTCACTGTCAGGCCGATCAGAGCGGTGTACTCACACAGCTCATTAAAGAGCAAACCGCCAGCTCCTTCATTCATCACCCGCTGCCGGGGCCCAAAAACGGAGGCCCTCGTTTGTACTCACAATCTGACACCATCATTAGCACCTCTGTCTCTCTCGCTGTCTCCGCTCGGGCTGCAGGGTGAATGAATAGACGAGCTGAGGTGCTCTGGCTGCGTGCCAATGCTGTAGTACGGGTGAAAATGACTCCGAACTGCACACGCCGAATAATTTATCACTCCCAAAAAAAGACGAGACCGCCCTCTCATACTCTTTAATTAGAACTGCAATTAATCCTCCTCTTTTACATGGAAATCAATCTCAATTCATCTCACTCTTTTTCTCTTTCAGTGAGTGTCATCTTAAAGGAAAGGAAGGGCACTGATAGTGTGACGCTGGCATGGCAGGGTCCAGAACCTGTTGACGGGACTGTGGTGGAATATGAAGTCACCTATTATGAAAAGGTTAGATGTTTTTTTTTTCTTTTCTTTTCTTCAGTGCAGTTGAATCTGGGTGACCTTTTGGCCCTGTGTGAGTCCTCATCACTGTGATTGGACATATGGCAGCTCACTTTTATCGTACCCCGGGGAGAGACTGTAATGTTAACACAGACATGCTTCATTCGCTTCCAATTAACATTCATGGATGTCCTGTGCGCCAAAAACCTTCAAGGCTGTCACATTTTTAGACTTGATGACTTATTATTGTGCTCAACAAATCATTTAGGCTTTTTGTTTTGACAGGCAGCAAAAAAACACCTTTTTTCTGCTTTTAAAAGAGACATTAAGTTTTTGTCTTTGAATTTTGATGAGAATTTCACCTACTGTACATGCAGTTTAAAACAAAAATCAAATAAATTGAGTTTTAAATGAGTCTTGCTGTGAAAGTAAGGTCAGATCTGATTTCATGTGGTTTGTTGTCATTTGTAGTTTGCTGTCATTTTGAGTATGTGATGTTGTAGAGTGTAATGTTCTCTAATAAAATAAATAAATATAATAAAACAATCTAACTAAACCACAACTCACTAAACTAGCTAACCAAATAAAAATGCAGAAACAAAATCATAATCTTCAGTGTATGCGTCTGTTGACTAAAATTCTTACCTATTCCAGAACATAATTACAGATGTGACAACTCCTCTATAAACTAACCAACACAAAAAACAATGCTGCTTAAAATTACTAGAGTTCTCAAAGTACACACTGTCAGCCATTAGCAAAACAAGAGTTTATCTGATAATCCAATTTTCATGAAGATTGTTCGACTTCCCAATAATAAATGCTAAATTGAGCTTTACAAGCTTATCTAATAAGTAGATCACTCAAAACGAGAGGTAAACTACACAACAACAGGAACAAAGTGAGGAGCTGAACAGCGTAAGCGAACGCCTTTTATACGTGGCGGACCAACTCCTGATTGGTGCACAGAATGTGTTATAATGGTGATTGACAGCCTTCTCAACCAATAGTTGCACACTTAGGACAGAATACACAACAGAGAAAAAACAAACACAAAACACCACAAAACATACGTCAAACGTAACAGTGCTGAATGTAGGAAATAGAAAATGATGCACATCCGAGGTGATAATGTGACCATGATGCACATAATTGCACACCTGTTCATCAGCCAATCAGAATAAAAAAAAAATCTAAATATCTTACCGAACATTATAATATACGAACGGTATATTAGACATGGGGGCTCGGATGGGATAGGAGTGAGGTTTAGGGGGGTGAGTGTAACTGAGGCCGGCTAGCAAAGTTCTATGCAGTTAAACCTCACTCCTCTGACTTCTAAAGGTGCTCTAGTGACAGATGCTAAGGGCCATGGTCTTGAGCTTCCTTGCTAGAGCAATTGACTCCCATACAAAGAATCAGCAGTTCGATCCCAGCTCAGACCAGGTAGGGTGCAGTAGGACCGGTGGGTTACATAATTATTCAACTTTATTGAAATGCTAAGAAGATATTGATGTGTTGCATATTTGATCGTCTTTCTTCAGTACTAAATCATGACTATTAAAACGATTAATTTTGTAAATAATAATATATGCAAGTAGTAGAAAATGATGCACATCCCAGGTGATATTGTGGTCATGATGCACATAATTGTACACATTTGAATGCTCATCAACCAATTAGAATTAAGCATTCAACATCCTGTGGTAAAAATCAGAATGTCATATCGAACATTATAACATGCGAATAGTATATTACACATGGGGGCTCGTCCGGGATAGGAGTGAGGTTTAGGGGGGAGAGTGTAACTGAGGCCAGCTAGCAAAGTGATATGCAGGTAAACCTCAATCCTCTGACTTCTAAAGGTGCTCTAGTGACAGATGCTTGGGGCCATGGTCTTTAGCCACCATGCTAGAGCAATTGACTCCCATACAAAGAATCAGTGGTTCGATCCCAGCTCAGACCAGGTTGGGTGCAGTAGGACCGGTGGGTTACATAATCATTTCCTTTTATTGAAATACTAAGAAGATATTGATGTGTTGCATACAGTACATGATCGTCTTTCTTCAGTACTAAAACATGACTATTAAAACTATTAATTTTGTATATAATAATATATGTAAGGAATAGAAAATGATGCACAACCTAGGTGATAATGTGGCCATAATGCTAGACCCTGAAAATTATTGCACACCTTTGAATGTTCATCAGCCAATCAGAATCAAAGCTTTCAACACGCTAATGGTAAAAATCTGAATATTATGCTGAACAGTGTAATATGTGAATAGTAAACTGTAGTATTTTTAGTTTTCCTTATCATTTTATTGTAATACTTAATATATTATATTATATTATATTATATTATATTATATTATATTATATTATATTATATTATATTATATTATGTTATATAGTCAGAAATAGTTGGTGGTTCATTCCGCTGTGGTGACCCGCTGATAAATATGGGACTAAACAAAGGAAAAACGAATGAATGAATGAAATACTGAGAAAATATCGATGTATGGTGAATATGGTCATCTTTCTTTAGCATCATTTCTATACACAGAGTAAGTGATTTGGCGCTGTTAGTTGTTTAGCTGTCTCGTGTCACCCTCCTGCACCGCAATATTTGGCTGTGTGGCATAAAGACAGGGTGATGGGTAATTATTATGATTTATTCAGGTGATTATGGGCTATGTGGCTTTTAGATGGAGCGCACAGATGGACAGGCTTGGCTGCCACTGTGTCCGCGATCCGTTTGATGCCGCCTGTTTGGCCCATCTCAGATTTAATAGCACCACAGGAAATATGGGCACCTCTCGCTCTCTCTCGCAGGGCGTGCCGTTCCTGTCTGGAGTGCTAGATTTCCCTAAATGAGACGCCACGTGCCTCTTTTAGCGTAGCGTTTACATGAAGGGAGATGAATGGATATCGATAAGCCGTGAAATATTAACATGAGCACACTGTATGCAATTCTCCTCAGGATTAGACAATGGGAACTGGACAATGAGGCGACAGCTCGCAGTCAATAAGATTGATGTCATTTATCTGGATATATTCCAGTTACTGGAAACCGAAAAGCTGTTAGGCCTGTTTGAGGAGAGAAAAAACGCACAAATCTGCTTTTCTATTCAATTCAATCCATCTACAAGAAAGGCATTGTGTTAGACATTGGCAGGATGTGCTTGAACGAGCACTAAATTCCATCTGAACTAATTGCTAATTGGCAATTGACTGATTTGAATCCAATCTGCATGCTTTGTTCTCTTGTTCTTCTGTAAATTGGAGCCAATTCCTTATGAATGGCTTTGCAAAGGTTATAGGTTTGCGCGACAGGAATCGTTGTGTGATGGATAGAGGCATCTATCTTCATAGAATGCAGTCTTGTTCATTTATTATTTACTTCTTCTACAGAACCAGCAGGATCAGAACTACACTGTCCTCAAGACAAAATCCAACAGCATGACGGTGGACGGGCTTAAACCGGGAACTACATACATCTTCCGGGTTCGAGCACGTACTGATGGAGGATATGGGAACTATAAGGGAGAGATTGAGTTGGAGACGAGCCACGAGGGTGAGTGGAATAGCATCCCTTGTAAGTATGAAGTCAATCTAGGGCCAGATATACTTGCAAAATAAAAGAAAGTTTTGCAAACAAAAACTATTGAGCAAAAATAAATAAATGAATGCAAATCTCCAAAAATCGCAAAGCGAAAATAAATTTTTGCAAAAAAATAATTTCTAACAAAAAAAAGAACTGCAAACGGAAAATAAAGTTTTGAGAAATAAAAATAAAATTTGCAAATAAAAAAACTGCAAATAAAAATCAAGCAGTGCAAAAAAAGCTCTTTATGGAAAACATTTTTATAGCATTGCCTCATTTTGATTTACTTTTTAGGAAACAGTCAGTTTGGGACGCTGTTTTCACTTTGCACTTCACGTTTCTGCGCGTTTCACTATGTGGCACTGATTTGACAAGAAGGAAAAGTCAAGAAAACTTGAGCGCTTACAGCCCCTTGTTTAATCAGAGCCACAAAATGAAACACGCAGAAATGTGAAGTGCAAAGTGAAAGCAGCGTCGCAAACTCACAATATATCGTTTTTTTTTTCGTCTTTTTTTTTTCACTGTTTGATTTTTTTTTTTTTTATTTGCAGTTTTTTTGTGTGTGTGTGTGTGTGTGTGAAAATTTCATCTTTATTTCTCTAATTAATTTTTGCTTTGGGATTTTTGCAGATTTGTATTTATTTATTTATTTGTTTTGCTCAATTCTTTATTTTTTGTATGCAAAGCTTTCTTATATTTTGCAAGTATATGTTAAATTAACTAAATTAACCTAAATTAACTTTGTGTGTTTGTATGTCCATAAACTACATGTATGTCCATAAACTATTCTAATCAACGCCCTGTTTGCACCTGGCTTTACATGTAAACAAGACAGACACTTTCCTGTTTATCTGGTCCTTTTATTTGTCTGTTTTGTCCACTTTTAGCCACTTTTCTGGGTTTTATGAGGGCAAAGGTTTATGGCAATTTAATGTATAAGTCCTTTCTGAATGTACAATCTAACACTGTGAAGTATGAGTGTGAAGAAATGAGATTTTTATTTATATAATATATATAATTATATGGTGAGCAGCAGTGGTGTAAAGTAACAATTTACAAATACTCACTACTATAATTGAGTAGTTTTTCTCAGAAATTGTAATGTACTAAGTCGTTTTTAAAAATGTGTACTTTTACTTTCCCATGAGTACAAGACATGGGCAATTTATAATTGCAGCAAACTGTTTGGAAGCATTAAAAGTGTCCAAGAAGATGTCCAATCTTTACACACTTTTGCCCAGAGACTGTTTAGATGTCACTGTCACTGATGAAAAGATGACGGATGTTTACTGTCTGTTGACTGAAATGGCCTTAAACACCCAGTAGGTGTTTCAACATGACATCAGATTGAAATTGTACCTAACGTTGCACCGTCAATGTGCCATTTTGTTTGGAAATTAAAATTGGGTTGACGACAGAACTCAACGTCAAGCCGACATCAGTGTCCAACCTAAAATTAACCAAATAACAATGTCTAATGATGTTACAGCTTGATATTGTGTGGACATAACCACTATGACGTCCAGCAAATGTTGGATTTTGGTTGTCATACCTGATGAATAAATGTCAGTATTTGACGTCAATGTGAAGTTTCACAAACTAATTTCAAGAGGAGCACGTGATATGGTTGTGCACTGCTGGCCACTCATCTGTAATCAGTAATAATCCAATCAGAATGATCCTAGCTTAATATAAATGGATCACTTTCTCTTTATTGCTTCATCTTCTGCAATCATCTTCTTTTTGTAAAAATCCCCCCTTCCACCCCAACTCCTCCTATTTCTCCCCTTCTAAAGGGGGAGCGATCGAGACCTACCTGATCTCGGATCCCCTGATATGCTTCTAGACCGGGCGGGAGCCCTGGGATCAAATATCTCCGAGCTCAGGGTTCTCTCCTGGGACAGCATGCCAAACCTGCTATAAATGCCAAGCATATCTACTGTAAGTAGGAACTCTTGAAATGATGTTGGGTTCAAATGTTGGCTGGGTGTTGGATTTTGGTCACTTTCTAACACAACCTAAAATTAACCAAATATCAATGTCATTTTTGGACATTAAAATAAAATTGTCCTTATATATATATATACATATATATATATATATATATATATATATATATATATATATATATATATATATATATATATATATATATATATATATATATAGAGAGAGAGAAATTTTTTATAGCTTACTGCTTTATTGCAACCCATTCACAATGTTCTTTTTTTGAAACCCTTTTTATTTTCTGACTCTGTAAGTGTCACCAAACCTGTGATTTCACATTTGCGCCTGAATATTTTCATCTTTTCAAGGACATTCTGGCAACTCATTTTCCCCCCTCCAAACTGTAACCGGTGTCACACCAGTGTATTTTTTCATCACATGCCACTGATTGAATTTCCGATCTGCCATGCGTGTGGAAAGAGCCTGTGAAATATTCATACATGTGAACACGTTGAATTAGTCCCCTGAGACGGTGGAGGCTCGTGGCGCTGCGGTTTGCTCACTCGCAGAGGTGTTTGAAGTCTGAGCATGTAGATTTTCTGTCAGTGTTTCTCTGAAGTGTGAGAGTCGGCAGATGCCCCGCTGCGTTCGGCTCTTAGTTTGTGTAGCATATGGCGCACGCTTGCATTCTGTGCGCATGATTAGAGTGAGGTTTTTTTTTTTTTCTTAAATTGTTTGATTGGAACATCATCTGCTGAAATTCAGCTTATTTTAGCTTACTTTGTTCTCTTTGTTTCTCGGCTATTTTTGTTTGTAATAGCATCTGTTGATGATGTCAGGATAGCTAAACAGGACGAACAGTTGAAGGGAAAATTATTACCCTGCTGTGGAATTTTTAATTGTTTATGAAAAAATATTTTTCTTTACACATTTTTTTTAAACGTAATAGTTTTAATCACTAATTTATTTTGCATTGATACATGATATAATAGATATTTAGCAAAATATGGTGTTGAAGTGGGTAGCACAATCGCCTCACAGCAAGAAGGTTGCTTGTTCAAGCCCCAGCTAGGGTGAAGTACACAGCAACTCTGTGTGGAGTTTGCATGTTCTCCCCGTGTTCACGTGGGTTTCCTCCGGGTGCTCCAGTTTCCCCCAAAAGAACAAAAAGGCATGCGGTAGCCATTTCCAGTCTGGTCTTTAGCTGGCCAAGCTGGAAAATGACGAGCTAAAACAAGCTATAACTAGCTTGGCCAGCTTAGTTTAAGCCGGACATAGCTAGTTTTAGCTGGTCATTTTCCAGCCTGATCAGCTAAGACCATGCTGGAAATAACTGGAAACCAGCCTGGAAATGGACAAACCCATCTACAATCAGTCTGGTCAACCAGCTAAAACCAGCCAACCAGCTTAGGTTGGTTTAACCTGTTTTTATTTTTTTTATTTTTTTTATCATGGTAGTATTATTCTACCCCCCCAAAAAAAAACTTTCTTTAGAAGAAAATATATTATAGGAAATACTGTAAACAAATCTTTGCTCTGTCAATGAATTTAAAAAAAATAATTCCATTATTAGAGAATTAAAAAATAAAAATATCACAGGTGAGTTATTTATTACAGTATACAGTCTCCAACTGTATGAAAATGTGCAATAGTATCAAAAATGTATGTGTTTATGTGGATTTTCTTACATTTCTAATTTTTTTAACAGTTGGCTATTTGAGATTTGTAAATGACAATATAACGAAAAATTCATTTATTATATATATTTTTTTAAATGCACAGCATATTTGCATATTTTTAAGTAAATTAATTTAGATTAAACTAAAAAAATAAAATGGCATAATAAAAAGTGTACTCTATGATCTACATATAATTAGGTTCAAGAGTGCATTTAAATGATAAAAATATGTATTTATGTATTTATTTAAAAATATATTTTAATTAATTACATTAATATTTAACTCAAAAACCTGATGGTAATTAAAAACACTAAATTACCCCTGACTGAGCCTTTCATGCTTTTAAACAATTATATTACTCATTTTATGCACAAGAAAAAGTCTTCATAATTGTAAGGTTGATAATCTGTTTTAATCTTGATCTCTTTCTATTAGACATGCTGGCAGTCGGAGATCCAAACCAGCAAACCATACTGGCTATTTCAGTGGCCGGCGGTGCAGTTCTCCTGGTCCTGCTTGTGGCCTGCTTCATTGTTAGTGGACGGTAAGAACAACAGAACATTCTTCTGTAATATTTCTCATTTTGCATATTCAGAATATGCCTTAATGTTTATCATTATGCAAATCCATAATAAAAAATATTGTGTATGATACAAAAAAATACAAAACAAAAGTCTATTGCAGACCTATCCATAGACAGACTGGGATAAATCAGCAGAAATCCAATTTGTTTCGCCATCATCAAATCCATATAAAGGATGAAGCAACCATATTTCATTTAATTAAAGGCATAACCATAAACACAGAAAGACAGAGCAGAGCAAATAAGATGATGTCGTGCGTCTGCAGTCTGTGTATGTGTTTTTATGCGTGCATTTATACAAAATCAAAAGGACACAAAATTGTTTATGCGTCTTATTGTGTGTGGCGTTCTGCAGAGATGAAAGCAAACACTTGAGTGAACAATTGAGGAGACAGACATGAGGGAGAGAAGCAGAAAGCTGTTCGGCTGAGAATGAGGGAGCTAATGAAATGAATATGATAGGAAAGAGGGATCAGAGGATACGAGGAACAGAAAGCAGAAAAATAAAGCGATTTTGTTGATGTGAAATGGTCAGAGCTTATCTTTGTGTGCGCATTTTTTGTCCTTCTTGCATTTATATTCATTTTAGATTTTTCAAGAAGTTTTAGCATTACAGTTGGGTTTCAGTAATCAATAAATGTAAAAACAATTTGATTGTTTTAATATATTTAATTCAGCAATCAATAAATCAATCAATCAATCAATCAATCAATCAATCAATCAATCAATCAATCAATCAATCAATCAATCAATCAGTGTTCAATAAGTAATTTTTTTTGCTTTTGTGATTTTATTGGAATAGATTTGTCATATTTTAAATTATTTTACTATTCATTTATTTACTATTTCTTTTTATATAGTTTTATCTTTGGGCAATTTATCTAAATTATGTTTACATGTAGTAAAATTTGTTGTAGTCAGCAATCCGTTTTTTGTCTGTTTATAAATGTTATACCACATAGGTATTTTATTTATGTTTTTATTTTTAATTTAATTTAATTTAATTTATTTTTTTATTTTATTTTGTTTTATTTTATTTTATTTTTTATTTATATTATTTATTTATTTATTTTTATAATTTTATTTTATTCTTTATTTTATTATATTTTATATTTTTTATTTAATTTAATTTTATTATATATATATATATATATATATATATATATATATATATATATATATATATACATATATACATTTTTTTGTTTTATTCATTTATTTATTTATTATATTTTATTTTATTCTTTATTTTATTCTATTTTATTATGTTGCAGTTTGTTTTGTTTTTTATTTAATTTATTTAATTTTTATTTTTATATTTTAAACTTTACCATTTTTGTGGTGTATTTTTGTGTTGTTTTGTTTGTATATAAAGTATGGTTAAATGTAATACAACATAGGCTTTTTTTATTTATCATTTTAAAAAAGATTATTTTATTAAAAAATGTAAATATTTACATGTAATACCAATAGCTTTACATGTTGTTTTGTCTGTTTATAAATGATATTTAGATATAAAATCACTATTCTATTTTATGTATTTTATTTATTTTTATTATTTTTTTTTCTTTTTAGCTATTATTATTATTATTATTATTATTATTATTTTTACAGATTTATATGTCTATTAAATTGGGCCTTTTGACCACGAATCCAATGTCTCATTAAGGCCAGTCAGGCAATCTTCAGCTGCCCGGTTTATTCAGCACCAGCAATAATTTTACAGCTTATATTTTAATTTTGACTGCTACTTGCATTACTATTTCAAAGGCTGACTTAGTTGTGATTTTTCGACTGGTGGATGATATATGATCCAGTATGTTGTAACGCAGAAAGAGATTTCCGTCTGCTTTGCAATTTGTAACCCATAATGCACTGTGACAGAAAGGTCCCGTAGGATGCGTTATGTCGGCCAAGTTTATGCCTGCAAGTCAAAACCTCAGTTCTGCCACCTCTTATTCATGGTTTCCACCGCCTCCATCTCAATGCATGTGTGACTGCTTGTGGGAAAATCCTCATGGATGCAATAAAAACACTTTTGACGCTGATCTTGAATGACGTGTTTGGAGTGTGTCGTGAGGGCCAGTGAGTTGCAATGGTGAGTGAAGTCCACTAGCATTGGAGAGTGGCCTCCTCAAATATTAGCACCCTAAAAGTTTAGAACATTTTTTTGAGTCTTTCAATGCATGAAAATACCATAATATGATGCAGATATTTAAGAAACATGCTACGTGAACATGCTTATTTATCTGAAAAACAATCATAAAGTCAGGTATTCTCTTTTGAAAATTCTGGGTCAGAGGGGTTCTCTTTGTTTTGGTCTTTGTAACTTCGCCTACTGCCAGTTTCACGAATAGGTTGTTTTCACATGACGTCATTAATGATCCGCGGAATTCAGATGAAGGGCAGGAATTAATTCTTCTAGGAATTTCTGTTACAACATCCAAATGTTTCTGTTCCATGTTGCTTTTAGTGGTTTAAATTGGCCAAAATAAGAAATGCTGAACAGCTTTTTTTAGCCTTCCAAAAGTTTTAGTCCGTAAAGAGGACAAAGCTAAAGAAACTGGCTGAAAAATGGAAGAAAAAGCGGCATGTAATAAACATTTTTTTCAATACATCCATGAGTACAAACTTTTTTTGAACGTGACAATTCGTTTGACAGCACCAATAAAGATTATATACAGGCCTAGGTATGTGTATAAACATGTTAATATGTTAAATAAAAATCAGATACAAACACTACCACACACAAAATCCAGGATAATATAAATTACGTACATTGCAATCCAAGTCTTTACTGGCGTTTCGACAGATTAACGTTAACATCTATATGTGCTGCAGTGGTGAACGTTTGTTTAAGGTAAGTTCATCAACAGAACAATCAAAGAAATGCAACCCTTGCGACAAAACTACAGGATTATTATTGTGGAGCACTTTTTCCCCCTTACAAAAATATTTTGTGATGTCTGGAAGATATCTGCATGGGGAAATTAACTATAGTAATTTATAATAAACTCTTTCAAACTTGCCTTACAGCAAGAAGGTCGCTGGATCCAGCATTGGCTAAGTCAGTTTGAATGTTCTTTTTGCGTTCGTGTGGGTTTCCTCTGGGTTTCCCCCACAGTCCAAAGACATGTGGTACCGGTGAATTGGGTTGGCTAAATTGCCTGTAGTGTATGAGTGTGAATGAGTCCGTATGGATGTCATCCCATAGATGGTTTGTGACTGGAAGGGCATCCGCTGCATAAAACATGTGCTGGATAGGTTGGCGGTTCATTCCGCTGTGGTGACCCCAGATTAATAAAAGGGCCTAAGCTGAAAAGAAAATGAATAAATGAATGTTTCTGAACCACATAGTAAAGTATATAGTGTGTACAACTCTTTGTTAATGAATGCTACCGAATACTACTGAAGATTATTGAATAATTTTTTTAATTACTACAGTTGCTTTGTACCACACCAACAGTAAATTTACTAGGACAGTTTAATTCAAGTATTTATCTTTAGTATGCTTCTAAACACTACAATATTTACTGTAGTATTTTTAAATGTGACATAGCTTATACAGTATCTATCGCCTCGATGACAGGAAATATACTTTAGTTCAGAAAAAAACTCGACCCTCATGATATAAGAATCATGCCCAACACTGTGATTATTTTCTATTTATATCTGCTTTAAAATAAGGTATAATTCACAAAAAATATGGACTTTTCTCTGTGTCTCCCTTTGAGTTTTTTACTTCCTGCTCTCCATCTGAATTTTGCGCATCACCAGAACCAAGTGATTGCAAACAACTTATTATATTTTCGGAATCCTGGGAAAACAGTATATTTCATTTGAGTCAAAAATACTACCTCTGCAGTATAGCAGCCTCTGAAACGAGACGCAGATTCACAGATTTAAAATCTATATGAAGGTGTTTTTAATTTGCAGACAATATCGATATTTAGCAGTTTGCCGTGTTATGCACAGTTTACTTGCTGGGGGTTTTTCACCTCAAGCAAATATTCCGCCAAAACTAAATAATGTGAATTAGAGCAAAAGAAGTAACTGAGGCGAATTCCGCCTGTTTGCAGCAAATGTGTTGTGCATTTTGCCTCATTCACGTCGCCTGGCAGAAATTCACACATGTTGGTGCATTTACATTGATTTCCTATGTAATCTTTTTTCTATTTACATCTATTTATATGCCAATAAAGTGAATATGACACGCGAATGAATCTAGTAAACTCATTGTCCATGCGTCTATTTACGCACAAATGAATCAAGTTTTATACGTGAATAAAGCGAGTAAAGTCAAAATGTTCACACGTCTATTTACACCCAAACGATGTGAATTTGACACACGGATGAGGCAAATAAACTCAAAATGTTCACACGTCTATTTACGCCCAAACAAAGTGAATTTGACACACGGATGAAGCAAATAAACTCAAAATGTTCACACGTCTATTTACGTACAAACTAAGTGAATTTGACACACGGATGAAGCAAGTAAACTTAATGTTCACGTATGTATTTACGCGCGAATGAAACTAATTTGATTCATGAATAAAGCTAGTAAACTCAAAATGTTCACGCATATATCTACGCGGGAATGAAGAGAATTTGACACGTGAATTAAGTGAGTAAACTCAAAATGTTCACGAATCTATTTACGCACGAATAGCATAATTTATTCGCACATGTCGTATCTGGTGTGAACACAGCATGAAGCCTGGTTTATACTTCTGCGTCAAGTGACCGGCGTAACTCACGGCGCAGGCAACGCGCGCAGCTGTGCATTTATACTTCTGCGCGCTGCCTCTGTTGGTCTGCATTAACACTTCCGAAACGCTAGTGGGCAGTGAGGTGTAAATGTTCCTCTGTGTCGAGTTTTTTCGCTTCTGTTTTGCTTTTCTGAACACTTCCTGGATGTACAAGTGACTCAAACTCGCTCATTTTGAGGCAGGAACCGGTGGACGTGCAACAACTTTAACCATGAGGTAAACACAGAACAAAACTTTCCATTCGGAGCTCGTTCACGGGACTCCACACTTGTAAACAATCGCAATACCTAGTTCAACCACTGTCAATCCTACATTAACTAAAAAAACTGGGGATGGTTGAATTTGTTTTTAAATGACAGTATTTAAATCAGAGTTTTCTTGGAACACTTTCAAATTTTTTGTGGTAATGTCTGTGATTTTAATTTTTGAGACTTTCTGACATTCTCAAATTTCGCATGGGTACACATCCTCTTCCAGGTGGATTCACAACACCTCCAGTTGACATAAATTCCTAAAATCACTTCTGATTTACACAGCAACATTCTGCTTCAAATAATAGCTCTTTGGTTTTACCCATTGTGATGAATTGGGTGAGATTGATCTTTGTGTTTCCTCAAACAGAAAGTGATGATTGAACATTGATGATTATGCTTCAAAATATGAGGTGTCAATAATTGTGCCTCACATTTTAAACAAAGCTATTTGCTGAGAGCAGAGGTCAGTAGATTAAACAGTCTTGATAACAAAAGCCTTCTTTGCCCACATTTGAGGGTGACTTTATTAAATAAGGGCATTGTATACTGGACTATATATATTCAGTTCAGAGTAGTGCTGGGTGTTTTATTTGAGAGAGTTTTGAGAGAGAGAGAGCCTTGCTGTTATTGACAGTTTGAGGTCATTGATTTCTGATTCTCTCGCCAGGCTTAAAACATAAAGCTGTTTTTTTTTTTTTACTCTAGTGGGAGTTGTACAAGCAATATGCTTGTGTTTCAACTGCTTAACCTAATTGAAGGTCATGGGAGAGTTTGAGACATGCATAAAAACATTCTCAAGTTTTTTCCTAGCTGGTGTGAAGTTGAAATTAGTAGATATTTTTTGTTATGCATGCAGTTTGACCTTTGTATCTAAACATGAATAACTTGAGAAAAATGGACATCCTTTCGTCAAAATCGATGTGAACTCTGGCTCATGTGTTTATCTTCTGTTTGCACAACAAAGTTGTGGTTGGTCAGAGAAAATACTAAGAGTTCACTCATGTTTAGTGTGTTCAACTTTGTTTTTGCACTGAATTCAGCTGGCGGGGATTTGGATTTGGCCAATATTCTGGCACTTAATAGGAAAAAAACTGCTCTGATTGGCTGGTAATGAGGCTGGCAGATGGTCTACGTTTGTCTTTCTTTTTTCCATCACGGTTCCAGGAAAGCAATTAAAAATGGTGGACACACTTTAAAGACTTTAAAGATCCTCTCGGTTGTGCTTGTGGAACATTTCAGCACAATGACAGATGCCGCGGTACATCCAGCAGGTGTCTACTAACCAGAAACCAAGATTTGCACATTTGCAAGTCTGAAGAGAGTCGTGTGCCAGCCACGAAAACAAGATGAAGTCTTCTGATATGAAAGCAATTCCCTTCCTGTTGGACGGCCACCAAACCATCCGCTAATGCTCAGCTGGATGAAATTATTGTAATTTAATGATCAAGTCAAGAAGCCACACGGCGGTTTTCTGCAGAAATGATGAATTCATTGTTGGTTAATATCGCTTTAGTGGAGTTATTGCTTTCTGTGGTTATGTGAGGAACCTTGTCAGCATTTTCCCCCGTCTGTGGTATTAAATTACATTAAAATGTATAGTTTTAAATCATGTAGTAAAGGAAAAAAATGGTCACTTGTCTGTGGGTTTTACAGATGTTCAACCAATAAAAAGTATTTCTTAGAGCTTGTGATTAAACTTTGTAACCCCATTGGATCATCAAACTGTCTGTTAAACCTCCATGCTGTAACTTCACCCACCTACATTTTGAATGAAGCGACACACGCGAGTGCATGCGCTGTTTCCTTATGCAAAGCTGAATGAACAGCAAGCATCAATAAACAGTACACTCCACTTTTTTAATCTGTACATTAACATATGCATAGAAATTCACAAATATTTCAAGTGTGTTCAAGGATGTTCTTGTCCTTACCCTGAACACATCAAGCCAAAAATAATTAAAAGCGTGTGCACTGACATTAGGTACATTGAAGTTGTAGGACCTTGTGTAGCCTAGTCATTACTGAGACTGACTTGAAAAGATTTTACTCTGCACCTGACTTTTTAAAAACCTGAGAATTTAGCTAAATTTATTCATGTACAGTAAAACCACAAAAACGTTTTCGTAAAACTGCGAAAACCGTAATTCTGTGTCAAATAAATGCTTCAGTATGAAGCAGTATGATACCAATAACGTTTGTTCCTTTTCGCCTTAACGATATTTACAAAGACCTCAACAAATTATAAATAAAACAACAAATACATCTTTCAACAAAAAAAAGATTATTTGCATGCAGTTTGTTGCACAACACCAAATAAATACCACTAAACAACATTACGAAGTCAGAGATTTGTAATTGAATGTGTTTGCCTCACACATCTATCTTTGTTGAGGCAACTTTTCTGCCGTAGTCAGTTTTTGTACTTTTGATGCAGGAACCTTGGGTTCTAGTCTGGCGAAGCACGGTTCCACAAAGTCGATAAAAGCATTGCACAATCAAGTTAAAACTATGTGATTGCAGGGATTTGCTTCTGAAAACATGGTAAATTGGGTTTAGAGAGGGGTTTGGTCTGTGGTTTGCTTAGGGTTTTGGACAAGCCCAGCTTTCTTGTGGAGGTGTACAAAACATATATAAAAAGAAAATGTACCTCAAATAACTTTAGCTGTGCAAAAATATATACAGCCCTTTCTAGTGGATTTGTCATCTGAAACGTGCTGCACAATGTACAATGAGCAACGTATTTTATGTTTTCTAAAATGTAGACTAAGGCATGTACTTCCAATGAGCCTGGGCTTAATTAAACAGTGTGTACTTGGTTTTGAATATAAGTGCTTGAATTCTATCAGGTTTACCTGGCTTAGGACATCTCAGAAGAGAAAAATGGCTCAAGTTTTGAGGGCCTCTTAAACCATCGGTGAATAAAAAGAAACCTTTGTGCTAAAGCTGCTGAAAACAAAACCACAAAGTGGTTTAATGGCCACATTTTTCTCTATATAGTAGAACCCACAGTGTGAGTGTAATCGAATTTCTTTAAATGGCATCTGCGTGAATGAACGTGTGGGTCATAAATGTGTTTTGTTATTCGGTTCTTTGTTTGAGTAGTGTAGATCATGCTTTAGAGGCACAGCCGAGGGCTTAATAGGTCTTGTTTGCTTGATTTACTGAAGACATTACCTGTATCTTGCTCATGGGTTTGATACCTCACCGTGACTGTTTAGTCAGTCCATTTGTTTGTCGACTAAGAGAGAAATATTGCCTCACATGCATGTACACACAAAACGGAATTACTATGCCATTCTGAAATGGTTGTATAAGCATGTTCGGCTGTTAAACAGGGTTGTTTTTTTCTGATCCGTTCGATCTTGCTATTCCAATGGCTTTTTGCACTGAAATCACTGGCGTGTAGCCCCTGAACACATCATGACTCGCTCGCTCTCACACAGCTTCACTTAGAATTCCATTTCCCTTCGTTTGATGCCAAGCCAGCTGTATATGTGTCTGGATGCGTCAGCGGAACGTTCCGGAATATAGAACTGGATGATAGGTTGGATGCATGTGAAATGGCTGGAGATGAGCCTGGGATGTGCCATCAATCAGCTCGATTTTCTTCTGTATTTCAATTAGCGTAATGAAGTCTGATGGAGTCAATGTTTTTAAAACACCTGTCACAAGTGAGCGGAATTTATGAGTGGCCATTTCCTCCACACATTATTATTTCCTATATTTATAATTAGCCTGATTGTAAATCTATTTGGCTTCCTCAGGGAGGAGGAAAGGTTTATAGAGATGTCTTTTTTTGTCCTGTTTATTTCGTCTTCATTGGATTTTCTTGAAGAAGATTGAAAGAATTCTCTAGGATGTTATCCAGTAATGCCATGCCTCATGGATGCATCACATTTTTGTGTACTGATTTCTCTTGAATGCTTCGTTGAACCATGCCAAATTAGCACGGTCCTTTAGGAGAACAGCCACATGGCAACATGCAAGGACATGAGTTAAATTTTGTTTGGTTGTTCATGCCACCCCACTGGGATGTGTTGACCATGCCAGTAGCTTGGCATGTCCTTGTAGCAGGTGAAAGCTGGTTCTGGCCTGTTGTCTGCAACATGCTGAACAGATTTCAAGACCCAGCTGGAAGCTGCTTTACCTCATTAGCTCAATGAACTGGAGTATCATTATGTAATGAACTAGTTTGAGGGTCAGAGGATGAAGTTACCATTAAAACAACAGAGAAAGAAAGAGCTTTCTCCATGTACCTCATCATCTCATGCTTGGATTATTGTAGAGGGTTTGTTGTTCCTCTAATCTTTTTCGTATAATTCGCACACACACTTACACACCATGGCCAATTTAGTTTGTCTAACTCGCTTATATATACCACATCTTTGGACTGTGGGGAAAACTGAGCACCCAGAGGAAACCTACAAGAACACTGGAAGAACATGCAAACTCCACACAGAAAAGCTCCCTGCCAAGTCGGGACTTGAGCTAAAGACCTTTTTGCAGTGCTACCCTAGAGCCACCACCCTAATATGTTCAATAATTAGATCTGTAGGTGTATTTTAACCTAAATGCTTCTTAATACAAGGTGTAAACCAAGTTTAAGAACAGTAATACTGTCTTCATGACAAGAACTAAATGTCCCCATCACTCATTCTCACCATTATATCTTACTCTTAACGCTTATGGTCGACTGAGACAGCCCTCACTCATAGTTTCCTCAAGCCGGCCGGACAGTTTAAGAGTCCCTCTGATTTTGCACCATGACATTCGACATCTCTGTCTCAAAAGGCGCAGAGAAAGATGTGAGCCCTGTCAGCAGATACAAAGCTGCACCGCTGCACTGTCACCTGCAGATACAAGCTCCACACTGCGAGAGCGAGAGAAAGACAAAAGAGAGGAAGAAGAAAGGAAAAAGAAACTGGGTCAGAGACAAAAGGGCTTCCAGCGGTGTAGGGCTGCGAAACGTCTTTATCACAGCACAAAAGGGATTTGAGGAATGCTTCAGAGTTGAAAAATGTGTTAATTGCAGAGTCCCAGACACTAGTCTGCCACTTTTTTTATTCACTGTTATAACAGGAATATGCAAATAGCGACGCAGTGTGCATATTGCATTTAAATGAGTGACAGGAAGGTTGAAGGGTGGGATCACGCTTCACTTTAGAAGCTCCCGGATCTCCCGCTGCGGCGATGGAAGTGTTTCATCAGTGCGTCGAGCGGCGCTGCAGCAGGTGCAAGGGGGAGGCATCCGTCTGCGGGACCTCGAGGGACAACGGGGCAGGTTAGAGAGCAAACGGGGTTGGGTTCAGAGTCGATTTACTCTGCCTGATTACCACATGCTTCAATGGGGCGGCCCACCATAACAAACCCCTCCAGCTCTGCGCCCCCCAAGTGAGCATGTTCTTCTTAATAGACTGTGTTCTGCACATGGGACGGTAAAAGATCGTCGGGGTTGGGGGTTGTACCTGCACACAGATGCACACTAGGCCTCCAGCATTTATTTAGAGGGGTGTGTTTGAATGGGGGGCTGATGAACAGGTGGGGTCTCTCTTGAGACCCCCAGTCTCATTAAAAGCAGCAGAGAGGAAACAACACACATGTACTTCTGAACCCCCCACCAGACGGGGCTGTACAACAGCTGAAAGGGAAAGATTTACCCCCTGCAGCTCCACAGGGAGATGCAACAGACCGGATTAGAGGGGGCATGAATGAACCCAGCGGTCTGCCCATTATGTAATAGACCCCAGGTCTGCTAATGCCCCAACCCCGGCCTCGGGCCTCGATGCTTTGACTGCTGTGGGGCAGCTGAGCACACTCTGGCCTTTAAAAGAGTCGGACTCCACATCCTGTATTGATTAGCATTGTTAACTGTGTAAAAATCAATACCAGAGGCAAAATACTGGTCACCCTGATGCATGATTGTTTCCGCACTGCTGCTACAAGGGTGTTATTAGTTTAGCAGTTTGATTGCAGACTATGATGAATTATCATATTATTTTGCACTGCAGCCAGACCACAAGGACAGAGCAAGTCATTTGATTTCAGTTGGCCACATTCTATAGGAATTTTATCTATCTATCTATCTATCTATCTATCTATCTATCTATCTATCTATCTATCTGTCTGTCTGTCTGTCTGTCTGTCTGTCTGTCTGTCTGTCTGTCTGTCTGTCTGTCTGTCTGTCTGTCTGTCTGTCTGTCTGTCTGTCTGTCTGTCTGTCTGTCTGTCTGTCTGTCTGTCTGTCTAATCTATCCTTGCGTCATTCTATTTTTTCTTCTGTCATCCATATTTATCATCCTGTGTTTTTCTGTGAACCATTTTGTCATCCTGTCATCATTCTATCTATCATTTTGACATATCATTCAATCTGTTGTTTTTTATTTTACTATTTTTACCCATCTATAGATCATTCTATCTGACATTCAGTGGTTCTTTCGGTTTGCCATTCTGTCTGTTAAATCCAAATAAGATTTAAATTCTACATCAATTGTTTGGTAATTACAATTAATTTCAGGAACTGACCTGATGTTTATGGTAGTATTCTAAATTCATTTCTGGATGGTGCTCATTCCTGAATTTTATGCATTCTAAAGGAACCTTTACACCAACACAATTTACACAATTCTTTTTTTAAATTGGCCAAAAAACAAACTTGACTGAGGCTAGTGGGCTAAAGGTAAATATATTATTCTAATATATATGCAAATTTATTTAATAATTTTTAAAAATGACAAGAAAACATTGCTTTATATGAACTAATATAGTATATCTTTTACATTTTATTAAGTTTGCTCCAATCAATCAGCTAGAAATTGGTATCGGCTAATAATCACATTTAATGACTCACGGTACTCACTGATCTGGCCAGTCTAATGAACCGATCGCAAGTGTTATGAGTTTACAAGCAGAGAAAGACACAAGTGCGCACCTGGGTTATATATCCAGGTTACAAACTAAAACCATTGAAGGGGTAAATAATGTGTGGGGGGCATGAGAGATCACTGCACTCCCAACACAGCAACTAAAAAACATACAGATGTGGTGCGACCACTGTTTATACTTTTTTTTGGCGACTCACGCGAGTGATAGTCTCTTTGTTGCAGGTGCAACCTTTGTATATCCAGTGTTTTGAGCTGCTGTGACGCGAGTTGAGCGACTAGACTAAGCAAGGAAAACATGTCATAAAATTCACAGTAACGTATAACAAGACTCAGCAACTTCTGTGTGTTTGTGTGCTGTATAAATAGTCCAGTAATCAGTCCATGATTGGAATGGAGACTTGGAGCAGGTGTGTGTGTGTTGCATGACTGGATCTTGTAGTCCATATACCGGCAGATTTGTAGTTCTCTAGTGATCTGCAGGGGCTAGATCGCTGCTGACTGTGACAGCAGGTAAACACTTGAGGGGACAATTCTCAGTCTCTTCTCAGATAGGATAGTGGGCCAAATCAAAGGTTACAACGGGCCAACTTTGGGTCCTAGGACATTTCTGCTTTACACAATTATTATGTAAAACATTATATATCTTATGATCTATCCACAAATTTTTTCCAGAATCACTTTTTTTTCGTAGTACTGCATAGTACTTGTGTAGGCGTCAAGTGAAAATGATAAACTTTAAAAAAACATTAAATGCACCCTTAAGACTCCTATATTCTGATCTTTTCCAGGGCTGTTTTTTCATTCAAAAACTAGTTCTAAGTGAATGTCCCCAAAGGCTTTATTTGCAGCGTTCTTTTCACTCCAGTTAAAGGAGAAATGACTTGTATTTTGTCATCAGCTACAAGCTCAATAGAGACTCCACCACACATTTCTATTCATAAGTGGATATTCACCCACATTATTGAGCCAACGTCCTCTAGAAACCCATTGAGGATGGCTCTTTCCACCTGGTTCTCATCAGATGCCAGATTGTAGACATTCTGCTGCCATTCTCCATATTTCAGCATGCTGTATAATTACTATGGCTAGAATGCCTGTGACTACACTTTTGCCAATACGTTTTTTTTTTTGTTAAAGACATGACAGAAAAGGGAATGCGTGAACGTGTCACTAAGAGGATTAAATGAATAATGAACATAATTATCAGTCCTACATTGGCCACCTTTCCTCCCCAGTGTATTGGAATATTCATTATCTAGGGCATTTTCTTATTCATGACCCCACTGTGAGAGGAATGATGTAGTTAATGATAAAGTCAGAGGTGACAGGATTGAATTTTCTCGGTGCTAAAGAGCGGATTAGAGCAGTGAAATCCTTTATGAGGTGGAAAAACGGTACTCTGTAGACATACAGTATTATGGTTAAACTACACTGTAAAAAGATGATATATGTGATCATACAATGCACGCTGTTGAATTGAATCTGCAGTCATCAACTTTTTCTTGTCTTGGGGAATTGGTTGGTTGAATTAATGTGAGAGAAAGCTAGTATTCCATTGTGTCCTTCTATTTTAATTGTGCTTATCCTATTGTTCCAGGCGCTGTGGATATATTAAAGCAAAGCAAGACCCTGAGGAGGAGAAAATGCAGTTTCAGCATGGACGAGGTAAGGTGTACAGTTTTTTTGTCTTGGAAAAAACTCAAATAAAAATATATCACGGTGGCTCAGTGGTTAGCACTCTCGCCTCAAAGGAAGAAGGTTGCTGGTTTGAGTCCTGGTTTAGCCAGTTCATATTTCTGAGTTTGCATGTTCTCCCTGTGTTGGCGTGGGTTTCCCCCGGGTGCTCTGGTTTCTCCCACAGGCCAAAAACATGCACTATAGGTAACTTGAATAAATTAAATTGGCCATAGTGTGTGAATGTGAGTTTATGGGTGTTTCCCAGCACTGGGCTGCAGCTGGAAGGGCATACGTTGCGTAAGAAAATATGCTGTAATAGTTGTCGGTTCATTCCACTGTGGTGACCTCTGATAAATCAGAGACTAAGCCTAAGGAAAATTCAGTGAATGAAAAATATATCCGGCTAAACATTTTAAGACATCTAATGTAGTTTGTTTAAAAAATAATTTAAGAAATCTGGTCAAATGTATGGTCTGCATTGTTTTGGCCTGTCAAACTGTGAACATAATTTGTTCTGGCTGGATGGGTGGATATAAAAAATGCATGTTTTTTTCCTGCAAATTGCTGGTTAGTGAACTCGTAGAGTCTCTCATGCTGATAAATGATGCCTCTGATCGCTCTAGTTGCCTAATGTGTGTTTTTTTCTAATGACACTTTTCTTGCCTGCCAAAGACAATGTTTAATGAGGTTGAAAATGTGGCACTCCCCTCCTTTTAGGAAAATGGATGGTTCTGTCTAGGTAACTAAAGTGACTGTAAAACAACCCAACCGTTATCCTCAATCCTACCGTTTTCTTGAATTGCAGTCAAACTTCCTGAAACCCGTACGTACATTCACCCCCATACATATGAAGACCCGAACCAGGCAGTGCGAGACTTCGCCAAAGAGATTGAAGTCTCCAACATTCGGATTGAAAGAGTCATTGGGGCTGGTAGGTCAAAATAAACTACAAGACTAAAGTTTAATGACCACTTTTGATGTTAACCTGATTCAGTAAATTTAGCATTATATAGTAAATTGCTAGCATGTTGCCTGCATGACTTATCTAATCTTGCTAGTATGTTTCTATGTTGTTTAGCCCTACTTGAACTCCCTAATCATAGTCTTCTGACTCACTAGAAATGTTTATAGGCAAGTTTGTTGGAGCTAAACTGCATGATGCTAGCCCTATAGGAACAGAACAGCATACACTTGTTTCAACATTTTACTAGCATGATGACCACGTTGCTAGTGTGTATTAGCTCAATGATAGCATTTTGCTATCTTGATTTATCCTTTTGTTTACATGCTGCTTGAAGTTTATTATGTTTGTAGCATGATGCTAACATGTTTCTGGTATGAATAAACTCACTGTTGTTATGTTTTAGCATGTTGCTGGTAAGAATTAACATGATGCTAGCTTGTTTCTAGCATGAATAAACACAACTAGCCCTACTTATGACCAGTAAGAATGTTGTTACATGATTTATATTGCTAACATGTTTTAGCAGCCCTGCTTAAAAATCCAGCTTAAACCAGCCTAGGCTGGTTTTAGCTGGTTGACCAGGCTGGTTTTAGAGGGGTTTTGGCCACTTCCAGGCTGGTTTCCAGCCATTTTCAGTCTGGTCTTAGCTGGTCAGGCTGGAAAATGACCAGCTAAATCTAGCTAAAACCAGCTTGACCAGCCTGGTTTAAGCTGGACATAGCTGGTTTTGGCTGGGCTCCCAGCCTGGCTAGGCTGGTCAAGCTGGTTTTAGCTGGTCATCTCCCAGCCTGACCAGCTAAGACCAGGCTGGAAATGGCTGGAAACCAGCCTGGAAATGGCCAAAACCCCTCTAAAACCAGCTTAGGCTGGTTGAAGCTGGATTTTTCAGCAAGGATTTGTTGTTTACATGATTTGGTCTGTATTCTAAATGTTTGTATCCACAGACTTGCATATTTTAACACATGGCTAGCATGTTATAGCATTTTGACAGATTAATTGTGTTTGTATAGTGTCCATTTTTTTTATTTGCCATACTGACAACATTTCTCAAGCCAACATAGCAATTCAAGAATGTGCTACAGTTGTGTTTACCATCTGAACAGCTCACCAGGCGAACGTACTGAAATAAAATGAAGGATTGGGGGGAAATTGAGTTAGCTGACAGGCTCTTGTTTTCCTATCAGGTGAGTTCGGCGAGGTCTGCAGTGGCCGTCTGCGTCTGCCCAGTAAAAGAGAGATCCAGGTGGCCATCAAGAGTCTGAAAGCTGGATATTCAGAACACCAGAGACGCGACTTTCTGAGCGAGGCCAGCATTATGGGCCAGTTCGACCACCCTAACATCATTCGACTGGAAGGAGTTGTCACCAGATGTAAGCGTTTATATCCCATTCACACATTCACAGCATGCTTCGTCTAGCACCGGAAATAGTTTGTACCCTAGTGTTTTCCACACTGAGATAATTGACCTTACAATCTTATCTTCAACAAATAACATGCATCATGAATATTCATTGGAATAAATATGTATGACAGTATTTATATCAGTGATTTTCTGCCCTACTTCTACAGAATACAAATGTGCTATGACAGAATGCCTTTGAATATGCTTTTATCACTTTGAATTATCACGCTAGCTGGGAAGATAATGTCTTCGGAAAGGTCATAGATAACACAAATGTTGGCTTAAAGAGTATGGGGGAAAAAGTTGTCACTGTTTGGTTGGACATTGTGTTATTATATTGGGTATTATTTCAGATTGTTTGAATCATCTCTATTGAAAACAAGAAATTCATGTTAGCTGCTTTTGGTTGATAATGAAACTGCTAATATTGGTTGTCATTAGAATAGTGCCACTGAACCTTATCCAAATTTGCCAACTTATTGAGAATGTTGTCACCATTGTGTGCACTTCAAAGCTCCTATTGTGTGTGTTAAAAAATACAATGTCTTGCAACAGGTGTTTTGGTCACTATTGAGTGATAATTTCCTCTACAGATCTTTTGCATTTTCTCTTCCCCAGTGGATTAGACTGACAGCCTCTGAAACAAAAGGACCATGCATATTCATGCCGGCTGCATGAACATCGATAATACAAACATGTAATTGGATGCGAGTTTTGGGAGGGACCATGAATATTCAGTGTCACAAATATTAACATTAAGGCTCTTGACGTTTCCTCCTGGTTCCTATTATTTGTGCGAAACGCTAATGGTGGCTTTTGGTTTGATTTAGTCCAAATGGTCAATATTAATGTTGGAGGTTCAGATCAGCTTTACACTCTCTTATTAGGAGAAAGTACAGTAATTTTGTTCCTTTTAATTCGGTGCCATTACAACATAATTATGAGGTTTTAAAAGTTTCATTCATCAGATACAGTCAGTAAAAGAAAGTCATTATTGTAGGTTTGCGAAAGTTTTGAAGGTACCGACTGCTGCACTGTCAATGCTTTCAGTCAGGAATTGGAATGCTATTTATATTTTGGTTGAGGTTTGAGTAATTTATGTCTAGTTACAATAGTTGCTACATATTATCACTTCTTTTATAAATGTGTTTTGTAAAAGTAGAAAAAAGTTATACCAATGCAATTTCATGGCAATTCGTAACTTTTTTATTTAGAGTATTTTATATTCATTTGTGCATCTCATTTCTTACATTTTTGTATGATTTGGTCATCCCCCAATGAAGGTATAGTTTCGTGGCACATTTCCTTTTAAAAAAATTGTGTTTGTCATACAAATAAAATTGTATGTTGCTGCATGGTGGCGCAGTGGGTAGCACGTTTGCTTCACATCAAGAAGGTCACTGGTTCGAGCCTAGGCTGGGTCAGTTGGCGTTTCTGTGTGGAGTTTGCATGTTCTACCTGTGTTTGCGTGGGTTTCCTCTGGGTGCTCTGGTTCCCCCCACAAGTCCAAAGACATGCGGTACAGGAAAATTGGGTTGGCTAAATTGCCCGTAGTGCATGTGTGTGAATGAGTGTGTATGGATGTAAATGGATGTGTTGCAGCTGGAAGCATCCGCTGCGTAAAACATATGCTGGAAATGTTGTCGGTTAATTCCACTGTGGAGATCCCAGAATAATTAAGGGACTAAGCTCTAAAGAAAACAAATAAATTAATTAATGAATGAAATTGTATGAATATGTATGAATTAGCCCCTTTTCTGCCAATATTTAAAATAGTTACAATTTCTCCTCAGTTTGGATTGGTTATACATAATAATAACAATAATTCTTAGTCATCGTCATCAATGTTGTAGTAGTCGTAGTAGTAGTTTTTACGTAGTAGTAGTAGTTGTCAATGTAGTAGTAGTCGTAAGGCAAGGCAAGGCAAGTTTATTTATATAACACGTTTCCTACACAGTGGCAATTCAAAGTGCTTTACAACAGGAATAAAAGGGACAAATATAGGTAAATAAAAGCAAATAATAAAAGTAGTTAAAAACAGATAAAAACAGATAAAAATTTGTGTAGTAGTAGTCATCGTCATTATAGTCTTCATAATCGTAGTCGTAATAGTTGTAGTCATAGTAGTAGCAGTCATAGTTATAATTGTCGTCGTAGTCATAGTAGTATTTGTTGTCATTGTCATAGTCGTCGTCTTAGTAGTCATTGTCGCAGTTGTGGTGATCGTCGTCATCATTCATTCAAAAAAGTGCTCTGTTGCTTGTTCAAACAACTTATTTAAAATAATTTGAAATGACAATTTTAAGTTTTTGTTGGGACAACATAATTGTTTTATGTTCACTCCACTTAAATTTGTAAAAACAATTAAGTTAACTTAATCAATTTGTGTTGGTACAACATGAAGGAAATGTGTGAAACCCAGCAGTTTTTACAGTGTACAATGAAAAAAAAAATATTCAAAGATGATTCCTCGCATTCACTACTTTTTAAGTTAAGTGGTTGTGGACATTTTATTTGGGCTGAATTTAAACAAACAATTTAAGTTTAACACATATAAATTATTTGCAACAATTTCGCTAACATAATTTTTTTCAGTATAGTAGTAGTGATAATGATTAAAAGTTGCAATCTGATTTCATACACTTTAGTACAATTTGGTCATCCACCAATGAGGGTGGGGTTTGAGGCAAGCCTCCTTTTAAAAATCATACGAATGAAATTATATGAATTTGTACGAATTAGCCACTTCTCAGCCAATACGTAAAATAGCTACAATTCCTCATCAGATTGGGCTGGTTATACATATTAATAATAATAATAATAATACGTAGTCGTCATTTTCGTCGTCATAGTAGTCGTCTTTGTTGTAGCAGTAGTTGTATGTTGTCTTCGTAGTAGTAGTGTTAGGCATCCGTCAACATCGTAGTAGTAGTAATAGTAGCAGTTGTCGCACATTCAAAAAATACTAATCAAATATTAGTTGAAACAACACAATTTTTAAGCTTTTGTTGGGGCAACTTTGTTGTTTCATGTTCAGTCCACTTAAATTTGTAAAAAAAAAAAATAATAATAATTAAAACTATTAAGTTAACTTAACTGATTTGTGTTGTGACAACAAGGAGGAATTGTGTGGAACCCATCAGTTTTTACAGTGTAGTAGAAGTAGTGAAAAAAAACTACAGCAACAAGACATTTTAATGAACCATTTTATTATTTATTTTTTTTCTATATACTTAAGCATGCATTTCGCTTAACACCAAACCATCATTCACCAAATCCTGATTAATGAATAAACAAATATGAATAAGAAAAAATGACACACGATTTTACCTGCTGAAGGTTGCGTGACAGCCTTTGAGGACCCATATGTGATCACACATGCACGTGAATGAGGCCCAATGAAACTATCAGATTGCGCATCATCCATATTGCTCTTTCCGCCACTAAAGTAATATAACACACGTGTGTGAGTGTGTGCCGGTCTGCCACTGATTGGGTGAGATTTGATAGCTGGAGTAATTTCACAGGTCACAGATCTGCCTGATGGTGTAGGGGATGAGGACAGGAGAGGTCAGCAACCCCTAGCACTGCATTACCGAAGCAGCTGTCAATCCAGACTAATGACAGAGCCGAGACGCGTTAAAGAGCTCGGAGAGTGTTTATGCTGCCTGATGGAGCGCCGGCAAGCCAGACAAAGAGTTTTGCGCCGTAATATGAAAAGCATCTGTCACCTAACACAGCTTTCGGAGAGGCGCTCTATCATTACCACCTCAGACGGAAAAAAATTAGGCCGTGATTGAGCTTTTTGTGATGCAAATGTTGTCAGGAGCTCGGAGAATGGAATCAAGAATAGACCTTAATGCCCCATTCAGTTCCTCATCCCCCATCTTTACAAAAACAGCGAGCTGTCATCGTCTCTATTATAAACCCATTGTGCCGCGAACCATCAGATTAGCGGACTCCAGTATTCTATCTGATAACGTTTGCCGTCCACAGCTGTATTTTCAGGTTCATTCCAGCTGAGTCCTGAAGAAAAGTTGAACAGCGGGAACAATAGATAAGAGAATGTCGACTGAATCATTGAAAGTGTTGCTTTGTTCGGAGTAATGTGTGCTTTAAGCTGAAGCTTAACTTGTTTTAAACCCGAACATTCCTTTATCCTTTGTTATTTGATGATAATTTGCTGTCATTTCATTAAATGCCTCCAAAGGTTGTGGTCTGCGTATTGTACACAGGGCACTAACTGGGGTCTTTTGGAATTTCGCATGAAACATTTGTGAACAAAGCACCACTTACATCAACAGTAATGTTTGCATCCAAAATTACAAATTTTACTTGTAGGAAAAATTCAGATAATGGTGAAGAGGAGACAGAATGATGAAGCCAATTCTGAAATGGGGATGGTTAAAAAGCCATGATGGACCAAGGCCAGGATTTTGGTTTCAGTTTCACCTTGCTAGCGAGCGTAGTGTGGCAGAGCTGTGAGCATTTTCTTTTATAAGTAAATATTTTGATACGTGTATACAGTGGTTACCGCTTTTGATTTGATCGTTTTGAGTAGTAGATTTTCGTGAATATATTTGCTTTATTGATTTGATACTTTGTTTATTTTTGGATATTTCTTGTACTGTTCTTGTATTGTTCATACTTTTTGGGACATTGGACACTGTATATATATATATATATATATATATATATATATATATATATATATATATATATATATATATATATAAAAGAGTTCGAATGCAAAACTCTCTAAATCTATCAGACCTCTTTTCCTGTAAATGAGCATTTTCTGTCAGGCTCCTATAATTAGGCTTAGAAGTTTCATTTTTACATGTAATGAAAAGTTTATTAGCTAGTAAATTGACCTTTTTTTTCATAAATGTCACTTTAGACAATTCTTTGGTTTTTAACAAGGTAGATTTCTTTTGCGTCAGCTAAACCCACTTGTGCTTTTTTTGCGAAAACCTCTAAATCCACCTATTGAGACAAGACAGTGTATTTGGTTGAAAAAATACTAAAGATTAGAAATATTTTTTCCAAACATAAAACGCATACTCAAGCCACCTAAAATTAAAAATACATCTGTCAAGTAAGTGGCGGTTCATTCCACTGTGGTAAACCAGGGAATAAGCATGAATGAAATCTTTCAAGTAAATGTTTTAATCAATAACATTAAAACTGACATTAATTAAATCCTAACAATCAGTTGTCATTTCTGATATTTGGGATTTAGATTTAATGCAAGTAGAGCAATGTAAACATTGTAAACTAAGCTTGGTAGATTCAAATATTGTAGTTTAAAACATTGTGAAACAACAATATCTGTACTTTTTCCAATAATATAAAAAGCTTATCAAATGTATAAGTAATATGAAGTAGGCTAATATAAATGTGTAGTTTTATGCATTAAATTAATTTTTTTTAATAGCTTACATTAGCAGATAAATCACAAGGTGGGCCTACTGGGTGAAAAGGTGATGCCTCTCAGCTCTCAGACAATTTTAGAAGCTGTCATTTATTCATTCTCAAGGTCTTTGTCTATTTTTTTATCTCTTGTTTATAAAAATGGCATCTTAACTCTGTCTTTTATGAAACGATGTTGCCATTAATGTATAGTAACTCGGACTCATTCAAGTAGCACTGCTGCGCAAACAAACATTATGAATGCCTGTTACACTTCCGACTGTACATTGTTTTCTTTTTCTTATAATGCAAAGAGTTTTGAGGTAAGGGATGTTTTCATTTGCCATTCACTGACAGTGGGACAGGCTCATCCAGTTCATCAAACTCCATCTTTTAAAATCGAAATCGGAAGCAGAATAAAACAAATAAAACACGCCTCATAAAGTCAGCGTGTCATTGCGCTGCTATATTGAAAACATATGATTCGATTTGAGCCTTCTGAATGGTTCTCGTGATATAGCGGCTTTTGCTGTCAAAGGCAAATGCCGTTTAAAGGCTTTTGCCAACAAACTGTTATTTCTGAATGTGCTGAAGCTACGATTTGGATGATTATATATATATATATATATATATATATATATATATATATATATATATATATATATATATATATATATATATATATATATATATATATGCACAATTTTTTTTTACTTTTTTTAGTTATTTTTTAAAATTAATTAATTAATTATTTATTTTATTTATTTATTTTTTTAATTTATTTTTTACTTTTTATTTTTATTTTTATTTTTTGCACTGGATGCACTTTTACATCCTTTAAAGAAATAACATAATTTTTTACACTTCTTGGAAAGGCCATTGTTTTTTAGATGATTTTTAGATTTAGATTTTTAGATTTGTTTAGGTTTATTTGTGGTGTCAGGCCTCTCACGCCTCTTAATAGACCCACTGCGGGTTTCACTACATTACAGCTTTACATATATAAAATGTATTTATTATATTATATATTGATTTAAAAGAGAAACATAAATTTAGCAAACATATTTGGAGAATGAGTCATATTTTCCATCAGCAACAGCCATGTTTGCATAAAAAGCTGATTTATACAAAAAGCTGGTAAACTTATGTTATCTTATGTTATGTTATGTTATGACAAAAAAACTAGACTTGTCGTAGCATTTACATGCTACTCTCTGATGATTGTTTCTTTTTGCCTCGCCTTTAAGTCCTTTTATATAAAAACCTCTGCTAAGTAAATGTAAATGTAAGTTATACAAGTATATGTAAATGTACGTTTTTGTGCCTTCAACCGAGGTAACAATAGACAAGAGAATGTCATATGAATCATTGAAAGCATTACTTTTTTCCCAGTAATGTGTGCTTTTAAGCTAAAGCATAACTTGTTTTGAACCCAAGCATTCCTGTATTCTTTGATATTTGACGACAAATTGCTGTCATTTCATCAAACACCTCTGCAGCATGTGATTTGCGGATGATCTACAGAGCACAGACTGAAGTTCTGGCTCTTTTAGGGTAAATCATCTTTTTTTTTCTCTTGATTGAATACATGAACACATTTCTTGCTCCTGTGATAATGATTGTAATTATGACCTTTCAACAGTAGTTAGGCATTTAGAGCAGATCAGGCCCACCGCAGGACGTAATACACTCATTGCCTTGTTTTAATCATAGACGTGTGTTCGTGTTCGTGTGTGTGTGTGTGTATACTGTCTAATTGGAGCGCTCTTAAAACTGCTGCGCCATCAATCACTTTAAATGTTCACACATGAATAAGCAGCTCGGTAATTTTAATAAGGGACTTATCAGTAGAGACTTTTTTTTTAATCTGAATGAATAGAGTACGGAAATGTATGTGTGGCAGCTATGTTTACATGCAAATGTGAATTTAAATTGTACTGAAATTTTGAATATCAAATATTTTGTGAAATAAAGCCACATTTCCATTGATGAGTAGATACAGCGGGGAAAATAAGTATAAAACTCCCCTCCATTTTTTTCAGAAAACATATTTATAAAGATGCTGTTGACTTGAAATTTTCACCAGATGTTGCTAACAACCACAGAAATCCATATAAAACTAAACTAATTTGATTACAAATTAAGTTATGTGTAATAAAATGAAATGAGAGAGGGAAAAAATATTGAACACATGAAGAAAGGGAGGTGTAGAAAGGCAGTGAATGCCCAGACAGCAGCTGTAATCCCTCAGTATTTCTTCAGCAACCATCTGCTTTTCATCAGTGTAAATTAATATTAGCTGTTTCAGTCCATCATCTACATTAGCAGGATGATGAAGATGAAGCCAGGGTGGACATTTCAGCAAGACACACAGCAAAACACAGCCAAGAAAACTTTCAAATGGTTTCAAAGAAAGAAATTAAAGCTGATTGAATGGCCCAGTCAATCACCTGACTTGAATCGAATATAAAATACAAAATAAAGATCAGATTTGATTAACGAGACTCACAGAACCATCAAGATTTTTACACACTGTTGAAGTCTGTGAAAAACACCTGAGCAATGCATGTGACTTCATTCTCCCTAAGAGAGGCGTCTTTAAGCAGACATCATAAAAATGCTTCTTATAAAAAGTATTAAATACACATCAGTAGTTCAGTACTTTCTCCTTGTGTTATTTCATTGTTATTACACAAAACGTATTTTTTCAGATTTTTTTTTTTGTTTTGTTTTATTTTCATTCAGATTACACAATTTTTCCAGATTGCTTAATTTATGGTGTCATGGTGATAAACAAGTGGACATAGTGATGAACGTCTCAGCTATTTTTTCCTGTGTGTCATGGTTATAGTGTTTCACCTGATATTAATTATCTTGTATGTTATAAAATATATAACATAATAAATTAACAATAGCTAAATTTTTAAATGTTGCAACTTTAACAAAAAAAAAATGGAACATTAAATAAATAATGAGATTAAAGCCATTTCCTTCAACAGTTGCTATGTTTGCATTCAAAGCTGTTAAATTAAATTAAATTAATAAATGTAATATCTTTTAAATAACTTGAGAATAAAACCCAAATTCTATTGACAGCTGTTATGCTTGCTACCAATGTTGCTCATTTTAACTGGTACAGAAAACTGGTATTACATGATACATTTGTGATTAATGCCATTGTTTTCAATGACAATAATGTTTGCATCCAAATCTATTAATTAAATTGGCACAAAAATTTTGAATACCAAATCTTTTTTTTGTAATAAAGCCACGTTTACATTTATGAATAGCTATATAAATATACAAAGTTTTGAATTTACCTTAAACCCTGTATAGCTTGTTTTCCGATTGCTTGACATAGGGTGTCATGGGTAAAAAAAAAAAGTACACATCAGGATGCATGCAACAATTTGTTTCTCATGTAGTATGTCATGGTTGTAGTGTTTTATCTGATATTAATGATCCAGTACATAAAACAAATGTATAATTTTAAAATTTGACAACAGCTACATTTGCGAATGTTGCGAGTTTATGAACAATTGAAATGTTGAATAAATAATGTGAATAAAGCCTTGTTGTCTTCAACAATTGCGATGTTTGCATCCAAAGCTGTTAATTTAAATTGAATGAAAAATAGAAAAAATCTTATAATAATTTACGAATAAAACCCACATTACATTCACAGTAATTGCCGAAATGCTGCAAGTTTTAACTGATAGTAGGGTTTTCATGATACAGTTAATTCATGTTACTATACTAGCTGAAGTGTCGTGATACCAAGTGTGATACTGTAATTCATAACTCAAATCTATGAAATAACCAAAATTGTTAGAAATACTATTTATATGTTATAATAGGCTTACTTGAATTGAATTCATAATTCCCTTATTATTGAAACAAAAGTATTTGCACATCACTTCATTAAAACTATTTTGTAGATAACTGACCAACAAAAAATACATTAAAATAAAGATACAAATTATACAAAATGAAATTAGTTACAAAAAGTATATTTTCCCAACAAAATAAGACTATATGAAGTGGTTAAAAATTGTTTTAATGTTTCCTGTTGGTCTTTTGGGTTTTTCATCTATTGCTTATTTTTTTAGTCCTACCTGAGTCATTCTTTTTAAGAGATAATTGCGGTTGTTGTAGCTACTAAATCATATTGACAGGAACAGAAATGAACTGATTCAGATGTGTGTTCAAACTGAAATGTCAGAAAACGTGCAATAGGCTACCATAAAAGGTCTAAATCCTAAACACTTTTGCAACCTTAAAGGGCTTCACAGACAATTCAAATAAAATGGTCTATTGTTATCTATTTTAATGAATTTTCCACATGCAACATTATGTATAGTAGATAGAACGTTAATGACGATACTACCGTTTACAAACTACAGTGGCACTGCCAGTATTTTGGAGCCATAGTATCACGATACCGGTAAACCTTGCTACTCTAACTGGTAGAAAAAAATGAATGGAAATACATAATTCATTTGGTTTAATGACATCAGTTTAGTTGACAATAATGTTTGCATCCAATATTACGAATTTAATTTGTACTTAAATTTTGAATATTACATATTTTGTGAAATACAGCTAGGTTTCCATCAATGGCTATATTATGATACAAAGTTTTGAATTTACCCTAAGCCCTGTACAGATTACACAATTCTTCCCTATTCCTTTATCCAATATGAATTATTTAGAACGTAATAAAATTTTTAATACAATAATTTGACAATAGCTACATTTGTGTATGTTGTGACTTTAACAAAAAATCGAAATATTGCTTATAAAGCTCCGTTATCATCAACAATATATGGTTGCGCTCCATGTTTTGACTTTATTTAGTACAAAAAAATATATTAAAGATTGCTTTAATAATTTACGAATAAAGCATTATTTCCATGCCATGTTTTAGAAGGATAAAATGATCACTTCCCAGAAAACATCCATAAGTTATTAATAATAAAAATGGAAGTTGCTGCGAATGGGAGAAAACACTACATTATAAATGACTTTCGCCTTCAAGCATGCAGACGACACACACAAATCATGTCATGTTATCTTGCGTTCGGAGCCGGATCCCTGATGTTTGGAAAGAAGTCATCTGGGAGCTCATTTAACCATATCATGTTGATAACAGACTTCGGTTGAGGTGTTCCAGAGCGACTGAAACAACATCTATGATCTATGATTGCGCATTGATCTATGAGTGCGCATTGAGATTGGTCCACTGTTTAGTGAAGCTACGCAGTTACGTGTTCTTTTGTGGAATTTATTTGATAATTGTGCTTTATTTGCATGAATATGTGATCTACTTTATTTTGCATTTTAGTGCATCTTTTAAGATTTTTATGCACATTAAATGCATCTTTGTGTTAAAATTTGACATTTACCTAATGTGAAATGGAATCAGCTTATGTCAGAATGATGTTGTGGTTCTGTTTGAATGCTTTCAGCTCTGGTAGCCAAAGGTTTGTAGGTTGAGGCTGGAAGGCCGCGTTATCCAACTAGCTCACTGTCAAAGTAATTTGTCCCACGTTGATAAGCTAATACGCGATGCGTTTGGATATCTTTGGCCACACGTGTTGTGTGAGCTGTACATTTGTGATTTACTTATAGTGACAGCCAGGACATACAGTGCAATCTCTATTGGTTTGAACGCACCAATGACAATGACTTAGAGCTTGGTGCTATAAATAGCTTGTTAGGGGTTTTATTGGATTCAGTTGGATTTCTATTTCTTTGTGCTTTGCTGAAGAAGAGATTATAAAACCATAATGGAACCATTGACTCTTTGTTATGGAATCACCCACAAGTCTATGTGAAGGGTTGAATTGCGTTCTGAATCTGACAAGGCAGATGACTTATTACCTTTGTTCTCAAGGTCTCGTATTTTCTTCTATTTGCTTGTCATATTGCAGCTATAAATGTATAATGTTTCAACACAATGACCAGTAATGTCAATGGAAATTGCTGTATGGCAGTAACAGCAGGAGATGCAGCGTTTCCAAAGTTGTACAATGTAAGCATTAACAAAATCATGCTAATTAGGGACCACAGTTAAAATATTAAAGATAAAAGAGGCTAATAATTTTGTCCTTAAAATGGTGTTTAAAAAATTTAAAACTGCTTTTATTATAGTCAATACCAAACAATTTGGGAAATATAAAAAAAAAGAGAAAAAAAAATCAAAGGGGGGTAGGTTGCATATCACCAGTTAACTATACATAAATGGAGAGGCAATAGTATGTTCTTTGCTCGCATGAACAGTTATCAGTTTTGCTGATCGCATTTGCATGCATAGTGACATACAGTTTTAAACTAAAGTTCTAATCTTAGTGATGAGCCAGCTCTGGCAATGTAAAAATTATTTTCAACCGGCCAAAAGCGACTTGTGGGAGTGGCTGTATAACACAGCTGAAATCTACCCGCATTTGGTGGGTTGGTAAGTGTTAATGTCAATAATATATTATAATAAATAGGCAAAGCAAGTTTATTTATAAAGCACATTTCACACACTGTCTCAATTTATAGTGCTTTACATAAACAGGAATAAAAGAGACAAGAAAATAAAAACAAATAATAAAAGTGATTAAAACAGATTAAAAACAGGTTATAAATGAAAGGAAAAGAAAAGAAAGACATAATCGTGTGATCTGTCGATCCTAGCACAGTTGTCATTCAGTAAAGGCACAGCTAAACAGATGTGTTTTCAGTCTTGATTTGAGCGTGCCTAATGTTGGAGCACATCTGATCATTTCTGAAAGCTGATTCCAGCAGCGGGGGGAGTGGTATGAAGGCGGATTCACTCTGCTTTGAATTAGCTCTTGGAATTTCTAGTTTATTTAATCCTAAAAATCTGAGGGATCTGTTAGGTTTGTATTCAGTAAGCATGTCTGTAATGTATTGAAGTCCTAGGCCATTTAGTGATTTATCGACAAGTAGTAATACTTTAAAATCTAATCTGAATTTAACTAGGAGCCAGTGTAAAGACCTGAGAACAGGTGTAATGTGATCTAAATTCCTGGTTCTGGTCAGAATCCTGGCTGCAGCGTTCTGGATGAGCTCCAACTGTCTGACTGTCTTTTGGGAAGGCCAGTAAGGAGTTCATTACAGTAATCTACCCTGCTGCTGATAAAAGCATGAACAAGTTTATCTAAATCCTCAATAGAAACTAAGCATCTAATTCTTGCAATGTTTCTGAGATGATAGTGTGATGATTTAGTTACTGCTTTGACCTGACTCTTGAAATTCAGATCGGACTCCAGAATGATACCAAGATTCTTGATCTTATTTTTTGTTGTTTGACCCCAAGAGCCAAGGTACGCATTCATCTTGAGAACCTCATATCTGTTCCCAAATGCAATGACTTCAGTTTTCTCTTTGTTTAACTGAAGAAAGTTTTGGCACATCCAGCTGTACATTTCATCAATGCATTGGCAGAGGGTGTCAATGGGGCTGAAATGGGCAGTAAAGCTAAGTAGATCTGAGTGTCATTAGCATTGCTGTGGTAGAAGATTTGGTTCTTTCTCAATATTTGGCTCAGAATGGTTATATTAGGTAATTAATGGGGTTTGCCATAGGCAAAGTCCATTCTTACTATGCTCTTTTGCTTATTATTATTTTTTTCTTCTTCTTCCTTCTTCCGTACCATTTTTCGGCGCGTAACTTGTCCCGCAGCTTTCGTCCCAGACCCTTGAAAGTGGGGTCAAATCGTGCGGTCTTATCGGGAATGGTGTGCTATGACTTTTATAAGGGGTGGGGGGTTTTTTGGCCCCGCAGGGGCCAAAAAACCCCCCCAAAAATCCCATAGACTTAACATTGAGCCGAACTTTGACGAATCACAGCGCCGAGTATGAATTTCCTATAAATATGGGATTCACAACATCTGTAGGGGGTTGCAGCCTAAGTGAGAACATACCCCGCAAGGGGGTATAAGTTGCACCCCTGGGGCTCTAGGACGTCCCAAAGTTTTCCCATTGACTTACATGGGCCCCATTGACTCCCATTCATTTTTCTAGAAGAGCACTAACGCCCCCGCGAAATGGGACGACCTTTGAAGCGTTATAGCGCCAAGTGTGAAATTCGTAGAAATATGGGATTCGCAACATCTGTAGGGGGTTGCAGCCTGTATGAGAACATACCCCAAAAGGGGGTATAAGTTGTACCCCTGGGGTGCTAGGACGTCCCAAAGGGGTCCCCATTGACTTTACATTGCCCATTGACTCCCATTCATTTCTTGACTCACTTGTCAATCACATTACATAGCAGTGTCATAGACTTAGGGGTTGGCTTATTTGACTGAGGCAACCAATCAGCATCTCAATATGATTTTGAAGCTCACAAGCCACGCCCCCCAAAACCATTTAAACACCCTTAATAACTGCCCCATTGACTTAACATGGGGTGGGACGTCCCATTGCAAATCCCATTGACTTCCATTATAAATGTCACACATCAATAACATTACATAGGAGTGTCATAGAGAAATGGGGGTGGGCTCATTTGACTCAGGCAACCAATCAGCATCACAATATGATAATGAAGCTCACAAGCCACGCCCACAAATGAGTCCCATAGACTTCTATTATAATAGGGCTAGATGCATATCTTTGCTTTGCAGTGTCATACAGACTTGGGGGTCGACTCATTACACTCAGACAACCAATCAGCTTTTCATTATGATAATGAAGCTCTTAAGCCACGCCCCCAAATCCATTTAAATACCCTTCATAAGTGTTCCATTCACTGCCATTTTAACTGGTCTACATGCATAAGTTTGCATAACTGTGTCCTATAGCCTTAAGGGTTGGCTCATCTGACTCAGACAACCAATGAGCTTTTCAATATGATAATGAAGCTCACAAGCCACGCCCCCAAACTGGTCCCATAGACTGCCATTGTAACTGCTCTACATGCATATCTTTGCTTAGCAGTGTCCTATTGACTTGGGGGATGGCTCATCTGACCCAGACAACCAATCAGCATCTCAATATGAAAATGAATCTCACAAGCCACGCCCCCAAACTGGTCCCATAGACTGCCATTATAACTGCTCTACATGCATATCTTTGCTTAGCAGTGTCCTATTGACTTGGGGGTTGGCTCATTTGACTTGGACAGCCAACCACATTCAAGTTCACTCTGTAACCTCGCCCATAGCAACAAAACAGAGTACCCTAGCAACCATTCATCAACAGCTATATCTCAGCATCACAACATCGTAGACACTTGGGGATTGGCTCGTTTCACCCATGCTAGCAAACGGAACTTCCTATATGCTACACATGCTAGCAGTGACTAGCTACATGCTAATATTGACTAGCCAAGTACTGTAACTTGCTAGAAATGCTTACTAAGTATAAATATTTCATCAGGCATGTATGTGAGGCTTGCCTAGTAACCACCCAGGGTACCCTAGCAACTGCCTAGCAACCACCCAAATTACCCTAGCAACCGCCTAGCAACCATCTAGCAACTGCCTAGTAACGCCTTAGTAAGGGCCTAGCGACCACTCAGGACACCCTAGCAACCGCCTAGCAACGCCTTAGCAACCACTTACAATACCCTAGCAACCACCTAGCAACGCCTTAGCAACCACCTAGCAACCACTCAGGGCACCCTAGCACTGTTGCTAGCATGATGCTAGCAACTCGATTAGCATGTTGCTAGCATCATGCTAACACAATTAGCATAACGCTAGCTACATGCTAATCATGTTAGCATGATGCTAGCAACTCGATTAGCATGTTGTTAGCATGATGCTAACACGATTACCATCATGCTAGCTACATGCTAATCATATTAGCATGATGCTAGCAAGTCGATTAGCATGTTGCTAGCATGATGCTAACACGATTAGCATCATGCTAGCTACATGCTAATTATGTTAGCATGATGCTAGCAACTCGATTAGCATGTTGTTAGCATGATGCTAACATGATTAGCATCATGCTAGCTACATGCTAATCATATTAGCATGATGCTAGCAAGTCGATTAGCATGTTGCTAGCATGATGCTAACACGATTAGCATCATGCTAGCTACATGCTAATCATGTTAGCATCATGCTAGCAACTCGATTAGCATGTTGTTCTATTGGCCAGTTTACTACCGTTTTGTACCCCATCGATTTGCCACGCAAACCCCATTCACATTTCCTTTAGGAAATGTACAATTCTAGTTATATTTGTTATTTTGTATTACATTTTAATATTTACATTTTATATAATTAATTACAATTATTATTTGATTAAATTGTTTCATTAATTCATTCATACATACTATAGCATGTAGCCTACCATGTCTTTCCCCCTAAAATTTAAAAAAAGGTTACAGAATCTCCTCTTTTCTAGCCCACATATCTACTAGATGAGACATGCTATGAAAACTTGCTCAACGAAATCCTCTGTCTCTCGGGCTAAACGTCCTCTCATCCTGACACGTGTCTGCTGCCCCAAGGTGAAAGTTTCTGCCATACGTTACACCGATCCCGCATCCCTGATAATCAGGATGGATTAGCATGAACTCTACCCTGTCACACGCGAGGTACCTCTGATTGACAGCGTGTTATTTGGGCGGAATCAAAGGAGAATTTTTAATCACTTTCCTCAACGCAGGTGCGATCTGCCTCTTGCAGCTGTGTCTGCGACATAGCAGTGAGGGGAACACTTTTCCCATTAGCGGATCTTTACAGCCCTTCTTCTTCTGCAGCCCCAGGGCAATTAATCACAGCCCCCCTCCAAAATCCTCCCCCTTCATCATTCGCCTTCCTAAAGGAACTCATTAGCATTTTAGGTATTTCTGGACAAAGATATTCTCGGTGGACGCTCGCTCTAATTATCCGGCTGACTGTTATTGAGAGCTTTGATTAGGGGCTGTCAGTGTGAGTAACAGGCAGCAGGTAGAGTCGTGGCGGTGGGGGACGCAACCGCTCTCTTCAACCCACTGTTTTTTTTTTTTTTTAGGGCTGTTCCATTCCAGAATGTCCGGAAACGAGTCCTGATTTTGGAATCAGTGGAACAAAATCCAATAATTGATTCCTCGCTGCTGTTTTGATTCTACTTCAGTTCTTTCTTCTCAAACCTTGCCATTAATGAATAAGCTATAAAATGAGGTTCAATCGAGCATATCATTTAGTGCATACTATCTATAAAATGAATGTGCACAGTTGTTGAATTGAATGTAAACCATGAATAAGCTGGCTGTATGCTGAAATAACTATAACACTCAATAGTTCATCTGTTGATGTTAAAGCAGGTGCAATTTCAGCTAGGAAAAAGGAGAAATTATGTTGAAAAGGAAATAAGCCCATTCACATCATACTTTAGATATCTTTTTATATATTCAAAGTGGAGCTAAAAACCTGCAATGTCAAATCACATAAGACATGTTGTAGTTAATAGAGTTTATAAGACATGTACAGCAAATTACTTTGTGTATACAGTTAGTGAGGGAAAAACAGCAGATTGCTATGTGTTGAAAGATTTTATAAAGATTTAAAATAATGCTTTAATGCATGGCAAGCCACTGTTTATCCCAGTTATTCTGTGGTCATTTACAGTACCAAGTTATAGATGAATAAAAACTACTGTAGTTTTGTTTTCTCTGTATACAGTGTAATATTAATTCCTTCATTCATTCATTTATTCATTCATTCATTCGTTTTCATTCAGCTTAGTTCCTTATTTATCAGGCGTCGCCAAAGTGGAATGAACCGGCAATTATTCCGGCATATGTTTTATGCAGCGGGTGCCCTTCCAGCCACAATCCGGCATTGGAAAACACCCATCACAATCACACGCATGCAAACTTTATACCCCTATAATACATGACTTTTGGATTGTGGGGGAAACCAGCAGATACCCACACAAACATAACTCCTCCTCGCCTGACAAATAAGGAACTAAACATGCAAACTCCACACAGAACTTGCCCAGTCAGGACTCTAACCAGTGACCTTCTTGCTGTGAGGCAACAGTAATAACCACTGAGCCACCATGCTGCCCCCACAGTTCAATATTTTAATGTATTTTTGTTAGTTACATGTTAGATTTTCCAGATTTGTATTAGTCATAGATAAAGCGAGGGTGAGATAATTTGTGTGCATGTAAATGACACGGGCATATCTAATAGCTCATAGTAACATGTGTTCGCTACCTCTTGAATGACTTGATTACAATTTTTTTTAGCTGATTCTCAGTTCTTCAAACCTTGGAATTGATTTTTTTTTTAAATCGACTCCCAACTCTACTGTTTCTGTCAAATCGTCTCCTTGGAATTGTAACGTTTTATCTGTATTCTAAATTATTTTGAGATACTGAGCTTCAGCAAGTTTTTGCATTCCATATAGCAAACAATATGTTTGTAACAGTTCTCTTTCATACAATAACATGATAGAAAGCCTAAATGTACTCTAAATTTAAATTATCAATTTGTAAATTGGGGTTTAAAAAAAAACATGGCTAATGCAGATAGAACTTTATAATCCTAAATTACAATTTTCTGATTGGAATTATAAAGTTCTATCTGGTGGATCATTAATTAAAGAATTACTTTTTAAGAAATACAATCAGTCTGCTTATTCATTTAATTAAAAAAAATAAAATTGGTATTATAACAATATGTTGATGTTTGAGAGTTAAGTTTTTGCTTTCAAAAACAATCATTTATTGTTTTACCATGAATATTTTTTTCTTGTTCAAGGCTGTGCTAAATATTTTGTCCATTCATTCATTCATTTTCTTGTCGGCTTAGTCCCTTTATTAATCCGGGGTCACCATAGTGGAATGAACCGCCAACTTATCCAGCACATTTTTACACGTTTTTACAATTTAGCCTACCCAATTCACCTGTAACGACCTTCTTGCTGTGAGACGACAGCACTACCTACTGCACCACTGTGTCGCCATATTTTTTCCAGTGCAAATGTTAATTTTTATGTAATTAATATGGTAGTATGTATTGAATAATGTGCTTTATATGAATTACTAACCCCTTCAGACCTGAATTATGTTCCAAATTTCAGAAAAATGGGATGTCATGTGATGTCCATTGTAATGGACGCAGGATCTGAAGGGGTTAAATTATATTTATTGAATTATATATCCAATTAATTAATGAATTAAGTATTTGCCTTTCAAGGCTTGATATCAAATTTAATGACTTTAAAAGAAAACAGACAATTAGCAAATGAGTTTAACAAACACTGAAAAATGTTTCACTTACCATAAATACACAATTATAAATATTTAACATGATTATTATTAATTATTATTTTTTTAATAACCGTTTAATTGTCAACAATGTCAAATTTAACATTTCATCCGAATGTAAAAAAAAAAATGCTTCTAAATCATCACATTTACACACATCTTTTCAGTTTCAGGTTTCAACTCAATTTCAAGTTTTAATTTTGTGTGGTGCAGCATTATTTAATCAACTGGTTTTGTGTTTCTTTCTGGTCTTTCCCACTGTCAACCGGTGAAACAAAGAAAGATTAATCTGATTGGTCCTCGTGTGTGCATTCGAAATGCTGATTCGCGCTCAAAAAAAAACCTTATAGAGCCAAGCTAGAGTTCAACTTTGTAGATAAATGTTTTTTTTTGTTTTTTTTTTAATAAAAAAGTCTTAATGTAAAAAACTTATAAGAAAACATCACATAATGTAAATAAGTTGTCATTGAATAAGAATAGGTCAATAACTAAATTTTGAAAGGTGACGAAATTGGCAATTAATTAAATATAGGATGCAAAGCTCTTGCCTTCCCCTGCCTCTCTGCTGCATCTTTTCCTTTTCTAAAATGTCTCTCTCTCTCTCTTTCTCTCTCTCTCTTTTTATTTTCATCACAATTTCACACTCTGTTTTTGTCCTCTTTTTCTGTCCCTCAGGTAAGCCTGTGATGATAGTGACAGAGTACATGGAAAATGGATCTCTGGACACTTTTTTGAAGGTGAGTCTGCTCTATTTTGCTGCCAATGATGAAGGCCAATTTGCACCAGAGGAAATGCTGTGAAATATCACAGGAACACAAAGCAGTCGCCGGCTCTTCCAGACTGGGCTTGACAACTCGCGTTCACACATCTCTATTCGTGCTTTTTTTGTCCCTCACATTACATTTCACTTTCCATCTCAGACCACCAAGGCTTGGTTATCTAATCTGGTGATGTCAACCAGAATGGTCTTTCTGATAAATATAGTCGGCTTGCAGGTTAAGCTAATTTCGAAGAACAACAGAGACACTACTGTAGCTATAACAATGGCATTAAGGGAGTGATATTTAGCATGAATTTTTTTATCAAACTAAAATCAAAATAAAATATTTAAATTAATAATATTTTTGAATTTAATACATTTGAACACATTTAATACATTAAGGTAGAATGATGCAATAATAATGGTCATTTTTTTAAGGAATTTTTTGGTTCATTACCTCAGCATATTAAGCCTACAGTCACAAATTTTGGGGTGAAATTTGACTCAGATTTTAAATTTGACAATCAGATTAGAGCGGTAGTTAAATCTAGCTTCTTTCAATTAAGACAACTGGCAAAAATAAAGCAATATATACACCAAAACAATAGTTTGACATATTAATCCATGCGTTTATGACCACTCTTTTAGATTACTGTAATGCACTGTATGTGGGGAGTAGTAGATTAGCTATTGCCCAAAATAGCTGCAAAATATTTCGCTAAATGGTCTTGCCCCACCTTACATCTCTGAGCTGATACACCCCTATAAGCCCACTCATTCTCTTAGGTCAGCTGATCAGCTTCTCCTAATTGTGCCAAAAACAAAGCGTAAGTTTAGAGTATATCGTGCTTTTGCTATGGTATAGGTTCTAGACTTTGGAATGATTTGAAACTGCCAATAAGACAGGCCCTCTTCTGTTTTCATTTAAATCAGCTCTTAAAACTCATATTTTTGTTGGCATTTGACGCCTTAATAACTGGTTATTTTAACTAATATGTTTTTTAGGTAGTTTAGCTAGATTCGATCTTGTATTTTATGTATTTTTATAAATTATTATGCTTATTTTGTTGTATATTGTCTGTACAGCACTTTGGCTCACTTCTGTTTTTAAATTGCTCTACAAATAAAATCTTAACTTGACTAGTATCTTGAAAAAATATCTAGCAAAATATTATGGACTGTCATGAAAACAAAGGTAAAGTAAACCAGTTGTTAGAAATTAATTATTAACACTATTATGCTTCAAAATGTTGAAAAATCTTCCATTAAATAGAAATAAGGGAAAGATATATACAGAAGGGCTAATAATTCTGGAATGCTAATAATTCTGTCTGTACTTATTTGTAAGGGATAATTAACGGCTTGCCGTCAATGTTAATTTTGACTGCAAATTTTGATTTAGTTTAATTCATATTTACCCTAACCTGCCTAGTTAACCCCAATCAGCATAGTTAAGCATTTAAATATCCCATTAAGCTATATAGACGTGTCTTGAAAAATGTATAGTAATTTTGTATTTTTTTTTTACTGTCATCATGGCAATAGTCAAATAAATCAGTGATTAGAAATGAGTTATTACAACTATTATGTTTAGAAATTTGTTGAAAAAAATCTTTCCGTTAAATAGAAATTGGGGAAAAAATAAACAGGTTGGCTAACAATTCAGGGGGGTAGTAATTAATAATATATTTATCTTAATAATTAATTTCAACTGTATATACAATATTGTACATATACTGTATATGCTTGTGTTTATTCAAATGAAGTCTCACCAGAATCCCATTATAACCCCATTACCACAGTTCAACCTTAGTTAACAAAAAAATTAGTTTTCTTGCCAGAGTGTGTAATGAAACATCATCATTTGGTTAGTTGGTTACTTGCTTGCCATGGCAGCATATAAAGCCTGAGTGATTATGCAGTCGTTTAATATGTCATGCCCTGCAACATGTGAGCAACACTCATAATTAGGGAGCCTTTGAATTATGAATTACTCATGAGACGAATTCAAATCTGACAGCCTGTGCCAGGATCCACCGAAGAAAATAAGGCCACTGGGATGAGAATCTGAACTCTTCATTTTGTGCAGAAACACGACGGGCAGTTCACTGTGATCCAGCTGTTGGGAATGCTGAGAGGGATCGCCGCCGGGATGCAGTACCTCTCCGAGATGAACTACGTGCATCGGGATTTGGCAGCACGGAACATTCTGGTAAACGGAAACCTGGTGTGTAAAGTGTCTGACTTCGGGCTGTCGCGCGTGCTGGAGGACGATCCTGAAGCGGCATACACTACACGGGTGAGAGATCACACTACTGTACTCTGGATGATTTAACTAGTACATTATTCCGTTTCAGTTTAATTATTTCATATTATAACAGTTTAATTATTTCATATTATAACAGTTTTGTTGTGAGGCTCTAAACTGGTTTGGCTGTTTTTGAAACCCAAGTATAGATTGATTTTGTAGAAAAATGATCTGAGGGAGTGAGATGTGTTCTTGCTGACCTGTAGTGTGGAAATGAGGTCACACAGGCCTGTCAAAGCAGCATTCCAGACTGATGGATGGCTAAATGTATGCTCACTGTGTGCGTGTGTGCATGTGCGTACGTGTGTGTGTGATTTTCTCTGACTCTGTTTGCATGCGATTTTCCTTTGTCGATTAATACATTTGTTTATGATTTTGCTGAAACATATTTCAACGACTAGCTTGTATACTTGTAAGCTGTCTAAATGTACATTTTATATTGTTGTTGTCTATTTCTAAGCTTGTCTTGGTTCATACACTGTAAAAAAAAAAAAAAAAAAAACCCTGGTTGCCTCTTAAGTTGAATCTTTTTGGGCTTTTTCATTTTTAAGCTGAATCAAATTAACCTTATGAGTCCATTAGGTTTTTAGGTATTTGGATTAGAAACAAGACAAAAAATCTAAGTAAGAAAATCAGTTTTTGCAGTGAAGTTACAAATAACTACAAAAATATTCTATCAGGACTAATTAATCATATATTTTACAGTGTAGATATCTACATTAGATGTCGCCTACACTGTTGTTCTCTATTGGAAGGAATGCGCCAATAGAGCAGGCATTTTAGTACAGGGTAGCGCTTCTTTGAAATGAACGTGGGACCAAAGTGCATTGGAAGACTGGCCATCCGGAGCCACCATTTTTATATATATAAAAATATATATATATACATACATACATACATACATACATACATACATGTATACACACACACACACACACACACACACACACACACAGATATATATATATATATATATATATGTATATGTATATGTATATATATATGTATATATATATATATACATATATATATATATATATATATATATATACATATACATATACATATATATATATATATATATATATATATATATATATATATATATATATATATATATATATATATATATATACGTATATATAGCTAAACTAAGATCTTTTAGATTAGGTTTATGTTGTATTAAACTGTTTTTACAGATTTTAAAACATGAAAAAGGTATTTAAAAAATTATTTATATATATATATATATATATATATATATATATATATATATATATATATATATATATATATATATATATATATATTATAGGCAAATATTTCATCATATTTCTGAGTTTGTCTCATCTTTTCTTAACAGCACAATTTAAAATAACTGTAAATCTGTAAATCTTAAAATAACTGTGTAAATCCTTATTTTAGTCACATAATTAAATAATTAAAGGTTATTGTGACATTTTATGTATCACAATTTTTACTTTTTGACTTTTTTTTCCCTAGAAAATTTAATTATGTTGTAAGCATGCAATTCTACCACTATTTATATATAAATCGAATAAGAAAATTGCTTCACTACTGTGTAACTTTTTTAAAACATTTTTTAAAAAGATTTTTAAAAGTAGCAATGCTAACTGTACTGGTTATCGACAATAGCTTTACTATATTTGTAGTCATACTATTGTGAATGTTCTTTTTTTAATAGGGTGGAAAGATTCCCATTCGCTGGACGGCTCCAGAGGCCATCACTTACAGGAAGTTTACCTCAGCCAGTGATGTATGGAGTTACGGCATTGTCATGTGGGAGGTGATATCCTATGGGGAGCGACCATACTGGGAAATGTCCAATCAGGATGTAAGTCAATTCTGAATCTGAGAGATACCACACAAGTTACACAGCTAGTCACTTACAGTATTGTTTATATGGGCTAATATAGTTATTGTAATATTATATTTATTGGTCAGAGATCAGAAGATTGATTTTGTAGACTGCATTCAATACAAGTTTTGTGAAAAATTTTAAATTGGTTAAAAAATAATGTCTCCTTGTGAATCAACATAACATATAATGTAAAGAGAAACAGATCTGGGCTTTTTTTTAAAAATATTGGTATAGCAAGAAGATATAATTGACAATAAATATATAATATTCAGGGGCAGCACTGAGAGGCTTAAATCAAGTTATCAAATATTTCATCAATTGACAAGATGTTTGTTGGTATATAAACTATTTTACACTGAAGAACAATGTAAATGGTGTTTTCTATGTTAAAAAAGGTTTTATTTTGCTCTAAAATTAAACAGGTCACATACTAATGTAAGCATATTTCAACAAATTTAAAGCTCTGTTATTGATCTGATGATCTTGAATATCTTTGTCCCGGTATTTTTATTTACATTTTATATTTTTTATTAAGTTTTTCGGCTTAATGTAAATTTAGCTTTGCCTTTTCTCAGTTTTAGCTTTAGTTATTAATTTACCTTTAAGTTATAAAACATCTATCAATTATATTACGTTACATCTCTGAAACATTTAAAAAGAGTTTTCATTAATTGGAAAAGTTTAGGTTAAAATCAACAACACTGCTAACTATTTCCATCAGGCTTGATTTATTTTTTTAAACCTGCAAATCCTCATTGATTTGTAATAAAAGACTTCTGGCAAGGCACTTCAGTGCGACTCGAGTTTTAAAAAAATCTCCCAGGCTTATGAAGGTAAAAAGATTAAATGCATCTGGAGGGTGAACATTTCCAGATTTCAATTCGCAGGCCGCTTTAAAAGAGGGAATTTGAATCCGTGTCAGTGGGCTCTTGGCAGATTTTCCACACCAGAAACCATTTCCATTTATTTATCTTCACCTTGGGATGAAATCTTTGCTTGGGAATTTAGAGAAAAACTCTGCTCAGGAAGGAGATTGAGACATTTGGGAGTAATTCAGAACTGTAGACACGTCATGTTTAAAGCGCAGCACGAAAATGTTTGCATGCTTGTTAGCGGATGCACTTTTATTGTGTCGAGGGAGTGAAATATGAAAGTTCCACTTGCCGTGAAATCCATCTTTCTTCCTTTGCCATGGTAACAAGCAATCATGCGTTTCAATGTTTCCAGCCTAACAGGCCAGAGTTAAAGGAATAGTTCACCCAAAAATAAGAATTTACTTACTATTTATTCAGCCTAAAGTGGTTCCAAACTTTGAGTTTCTGATAACTCGCTACTTGAAGAGGTGTTGATAAGACCTTTATAATCAAGACATGCTTATGAAAACTCTTATTAAGTGTCATTTTTAGGTCATTTTAAATGCAAAGATTACATTGTTTGTCAACTTGACCTTACCAAGACTTAGGGCTGCAATATATCATTTCAGCATCGACATCGCAATGTGTGTGTGTTCAATAGTCACATCGCAGGATATGCAATGTTGAGATGGGTTTATAGTTGATCAACAATTGAGAATACATGAGATTTGTGAAGTCATTGCAAAGTATAAACATTAACAGAGTGAAATATTATCATTTGCATGTGTTTTAAAGGATTTTCAAGAGAGTGTAAAGCATTCAGGCACAATAATGTACACCATTTGTAACTTTGATCAAGTCAAGTCAATGTTTATTAATAAAGCACTTTTTAAAAACAACTAGTGCTCACCAAAGTGCTGTACACACATACACCATCTAAAACACAGGACAAATACAACAGACATAAGACTTTTATATGATATTAAAAGCCAAAGTGTAAAAATGGGTTTTAAGACTTAAGATTTAAAAACAGAAAGGGTTGTGGCCTGCCTAACATGGAGAGGCTAATTATTCCAGAGTTTGGGGGCCACCACTGCAAAGGCACAGTCCCCCTGGTTTTTTACCTTGTGCGTGGAACAGCCAAAAGTAGCTGATCAGCACATATAAGTGCCCTTGATGGAGTGTACAATTGAATTAATTAATAGTAATGAAGAATAATTTACTTAATTGTTAATACAATGAAGACTAAACAGTGTTATTTGACATTTCATTGTTCAATTTCTGTACCTGAATGCAGTTTGACTCTGCAGGAAAACTCTTAAGTGCTCTTTATTTCACTTGTTCCCTTTCCTCTGTTGTAGTTGTTCTTGCAGCATGTTTACTATTTTTCTTATACATGATTCACATCCTTACAAAATCAACCCAATCTATAGAAATTAATGTTTTTTTGTTTGTTCCCAATAGAGCTATTTAAGCTAAAGAAATAGTAAAATTGTGTTTATATCGAAATAAATATCATAGAAAACCAAAATATCGCAATGTCAGATTTTTTTCCAATATTGTGCAGCCCTGACCAAGACAACAAAACTAGTCATTAATCTGTCATGAATTTTATAACATAGTCATTTTTTTTACTTCATCTCTTGTGGTACAAGCTAAATTTGCCATTAAAAGTAATTAAATATTATTAACGCTATTAAATATTATTTGACAGTAATTATTTGACACATTTGAGTAAGGAATACAATTTGTTCCACTGAAAACGTGATCTGATAAATATTTATGACACAATTATAATGCCTCATGGCAATTATGTTTATGGCAGACTTATTACAAGTTATGTTGTGACAGGTTGTGATGTATTTGTTTGTCAAGTTGTTAAGAAAAACTAATGCTTTCTTCTTATTTAGATTTTTATTTATTTATTTGTCATGACTTTTATTTTATTTATATACTGTAGGTGTGGTTTGGCAACCTATCTGTACAGTGTAAATCTAAGTTAATGCTTAAAGTGTTGATTATGAACTGCTTCCCTAAGTGTAGGTTGAACCAATATAAGAGATTGTTTGTACCTGTTTCAGTGGGTTTATATAACAGGAGTTTATCTTATTTGTATTTACAATATTTTGTATTGTTTTTATCATTTGTTTTTATATATGTCTGCAGCAATATGGTGATACCCATAATAAATTTTATGACAAGGACAATGAAGTTTGCTTGCTTGCTTACTTATTTAAAATGTCACAACTGAGTAAATTACAATTAATGACTGTTGTTATAAGCATGGATACAATTTTTATTCCCATTCATGACATGTGTTATGTCATGATTATAAATGTTTAATAACAGTCTTGAGAACACTCCTTTAAATAAAATATTACAGAGTTTCTTTTTCCTGTTAAACAAAAAAGAAGATTTTTTTTTTAAAGAAAGTTGAAAATCTGTAACCATTGGCTTCCATAGTATGAAAAACAATTACTATGGAGGTAAATAGTTACAGGTTTCCAACAATTTTCACAATATCTTCTTTTGCGTTTAACAAAAGAAAGAATATCATAAAGGTTTGGAAGTGCATTATTTCCTGAAAGCTGCCTTTAAAATAATAGGAATGTTTGTGGTTTACTCTTGTCCTTGTAGTGCTGTCATTTCAAAGGGATGAAATTAAACATTTATACTAACAAAGACAGTCTTGCACAAAATCTCATTCTCAATCAGAGATGGGTAAAAAAAATAATAATTAATTCTTACTCTGTAAGAACCAAATACATGAAGCAAATGAATAAATCTGCTCTGTATTCATGAAGAATCTTCTTTGCTTCAGGTGATAAAAGCTGTAGATGAAGGCTACAGGCTTCCGGCCCCGATGGATTGTCCGGTGGTGCTTCACCAGCTCATGCTTGACTGCTGGGAAAAGAACCGCAGCGATCGGCCCAAATTCGGGCAGATTGTCAACACTCTGGACAGGCTGATCCGAAATCCCAGCAGCCTGAAGCAGCTGGCCAACAGTGCGGTCTGGTAAGCCAAATGAACTTCTGAATTCAATAAATGTCTGTGTGAGCAGCATGCAATATACAGTTGAAGTCAAAATTATTAGCCCCCCTGTGTATTTTCTTCTTTATAATATTTCCTAAATTATGTTTAACAGAGCAAGGAATTTTTCACAGTATTTCCCATATTTTTTTCTTCTGGAGAAAGTTTTACTACTTTTATTTTGGCTAGAATAAAAGCAGTTTTACATTTTTTTTTTTTTTTTTACCATTTTAAGATCAATGTTATTAGCTATATTAAAGCTTTTTTTTATTGATTATATCAAGCCATTGTTAACAATGACTTGCCTAATTAGCCTAGTTAAATAAGCCTAAAATACACTTTAAGCTGAATACTAGTGTCTTGATAAAATATTTAGTAAAATATTATGTATTGTCATCTTGGCAAAGATTTTTAAAAATCAGTTATTAGAAATTAGCAGTGCTTGGTAAATTACTTAAAAAAGTAATATATTACAAATTATTGACTTCTAGAAAATTGTAATCTGATTATATTACTAATTACTTAAAGTAATAAGTAATCAGATTACTAGTTACTTTACTTTGAAGTTATTTTTGAAAAAATATAAAATATAGCTATAAACATACAAAATAAACTGCACTTAAAATTCTCTCATCATTCACTTGTTCCAAACTTGTTTTTTTTTTCTTTTTTTTATGAACACGAAAGAAAAAAAGAAGAAAACTGGATACCTGTATCCATTGACATTCATAGTATGCAAAAAACACTACAGTGTTTGGGTGTAACCTGAAGCTGATAGGTCAGTACTTATACGAGCATGCGCAGTATGCACTCCTAATATGTGTGCGCAAGCCGCGCCTTCGTTGGAAATGATGAACTTGAGCATGCAAAAGACGTGATATGTGAATGGCTTCACATTCAGAAGATACCTTCACTCCCGATCCTGCACAAAAATCCAATGTAGCCTGTTTGGACCGCCGTTTTTTTGGGCGCCAGTGTCCACCTTGGTGGCTGTCATTGAATGCTTTCCATTCAAGGGACCCTTTTCACAAGCCTGCTTTGAGTTTAACGGTCACTTGTAAATTTTCATATGTTTAACAAAAAAAATCCAAATATAAAAAAAACTTTCAAGTATTGTTGTATGTATTATATCATCTTTGCTTTAAATTACAAAAAACTAATTACCGTTTGTGTGAGGCATTTCTAATGTCTATAAGGCGTCTATAAGGCAGGACAGTAAATTTGACATTATTCTCTCCTCTGGCTGCCGTTTTCAGTCTCACACTTTATTTTCCCTTTTTCTGAACCTCTTTATAACAGCATCGCGGAGTTTTTCTTTTATTATTTGAGCAAATTAAATTTTATTTATTATTTACCATTCCAAGTTTTCCCAACTATGACGACTTCCGCTACTGAGAAACCCGTAAATGTGAAAAGGGTCTAGTGCTTGAACAAGTTGTTGAGTTAAAAGCAGTCGAAAGTTCTTTAGAAGCTGGACATAGCCTGCATTTCACAGCAATGTTTTTGTTTTCACGCTCAATGAGATCAAAGTAATGTCTGTATTTCCACTTGAAGAAACAACAACTCTCATTAACAGGTATTTCAGCCCATGTTCTTCAACAATTTAAAAGTCCATGTTTTTTAACTGACGTTGCAGCAGAAAACGTGATTTTAAAAGAAGCATTTTTATCTTGTAAAAACTATATTTGTAATGTAACTAACACAATTACACTGACTTTAGTAACTGTAATCAAATTACACAAAATTTAAAATGTAATTTGTCCCCAAAAATGCAATTATAATACAGTTACGCCTTACTGTGCAATGCGTTACACTCTGGAAATTAGTTATCAAAACTAAAAAAACTAAACTAAAACTACAAATTAAATTAAATAAATTACAATTAAAACAAAAAAAGCTTTATGGTAAACAAAAATTGGGGGAAAAATATACAGCGTGGCTAACAATTCTGACTTCAACTGTATAACTCATGATATTTCTCAGGTGTGTGATAAAAATCGGAGGTGTTTTTTCGCAGTAATCCTATAAGGTACAGAAATGATATCCAGCAAATCCAGATTGAAGCCAGATGTGATTTTTCTAGCCTCCAGTGTGCGTTTTAAGGGGGTTTTCAGGGGGGATCTGATTGCCTGTCTGTTCCTCTGCCTCATTTTTTAAGGCTTGCCAAATAAAAGGCAGAAAGATTGTTCAGCTTGTGCTTGGCCACAATTAAAAGGGAACCAGGAATCTCTCACAAACCATGGGGAAACCTCTGCCTCATGTCTTTGTCAATAAAATAGATTGAGATTCTAATGGCGTGTTATGATGGAGGGCTTTGTTACAGAGTGACAGAGACATGAGCGCAATCTGCCGCTCTCATGGATCTGGAAAAGCTAACATGTCCAGCCAATGATAAGCTTTTGATAAGCTGAGACACACATGCACTCTAATGTAGGGCTCTGATTAGTTGTTTATTTAAGCCATTTGTCGACTAATCAAATGTTAATTGAATTACTCGTAACATTAATTTAGTTAGTATTAAACAGAGGGAGAAATCTGTTTGGGTTTTTGAGCTAGATAATGGTTTCGCAGAGAAATACTGATTCATAGTTTTAAATTAAAATTACAAACTTAATTACTAAATTAAAATTAAAATGGGATTAAAATAAAAATGAACTTACCTGGACATTTTAATAATTAATAAATACAAAGTATGAACTCGGTTGCACACATTAAAACTGCTAGTATAATGTTTTAGTCATTTATTATAGCAGTGTTTCCCAACCTTGTTCCTGAAGGCACATCCACAGTACACATTCTCAACCTCTTCCTAATCAAACACACTTGAATCAACTCATCACAGCATTAGAAGAGACTCAAAAACCTGAAATGAATGGTTCAGAAAAGGGAGAGTGTTGGTGTATCTCTGGCAGCGGCTACTGGCAGGTGGCTATGGACCCCCAGAGTAAACCATTGACAGCATTCATCACTCCATCTGGCCTCTTTCACTTTAATATTATGCCCTTTAGATTATAAAATGTGCCAGCAACATTTGAGAAATTAATGGAAACTGTTATGAAAAAATTAAAAGGTAACATTTGCTTCGTTTATATTGATGATATTATCATCTATTCCTCCTTAATAGCTCAGCACTTCAGGGACATCCAAACTGTTCTCCATCAACTGCAGGAAGCTGGACTGACTGTAAACATGCCTAAAAAAAATCAATTTCTGGGATATGTTGTTGGTGTCAATAGAATCACAGCAGACTTATCTAAAGATAAAACCATTCGATCATACCTTGTGCCACAAAACATCAAGGAGGTCCAATGTTTTCTCGGATTAGGGGATGTTGTTACTGCTTTGTAGGGTTGGAAACACTGTATTAATGAATACAAGGTAAAACATCAGTTACACTATTAGGAGATGTTAACATTTAAAGAATACCAATTATAATTGCAACATTGTTTTCAAATAAGGAAGTGAATTTATGAATGATCATTATACTTTAAACACAACACACATAAATATCAGCACAAAAAATAAATAAATAAATATATATATATATATATATATATATATATATATATATATATATATATATATATTTATATATATATATATATATATATATATATATATATATATATATATATATATATATATATATATATATATATATATATAGAATGAATGGTTTGGGTGATGTAGGACTGGCGGGGTTATATTGGTGCCGTGACCCCAATGGGATTTATGTTTAGAAGGGGGAGTGTAATGGAGGCCAGCTAGTGAAGTGCTGTGCAGGTAAACCTCACTCCTCTGACCTCTAGAAGTGCTCTTGCGACAGATGCTAGAGGCCATGGTCTTTAGCATTCTTGTTAGAGCAACCAACTCCCAAGCAGAAGATCACCAGTTCGATCTCAGGTTGGAGCGGGTTGGGTGGTCTAGGACCTGCGGGGTTACAAAAGTAAGCCTACAAGACTTACATTTCTTCAATACAGAACATTTATCGGTTTTCAATGAATGAAAGACTAATGTTTGCATGTAGAATACATAGGCTCATTCTTTAGTGACTGACCATCAACTGCAAATGTATACAACCAAGCCACTAACATTTCAACTCTGCAACTCTATCCTTGAAGGTTTAAAAAATTGTTAACCTTGAATCTGTCGTGTTTGTGAGCACTGTTTCAACCTCAACACTTCAAGCTGAGAAAACGGCATAGATTTGGAATAAATCTAAATGGAATTTTGCCTAAAACTCAACAACAAATGAAAACATGCAGAGGGGGCATTTGCACAATATTTGCTTTTAACAAGTTTAAATAAGCCATCAAAACTAGTGGAACATTTTGAATTGGGAAGATGAAAACAATTAACCTGTGAGGGATTTACCTGACAAAAATATTTGGTCAAAAAAGGCTACAGCAAAAAAAAATAATTATATAAAAATAATAAATAAATAAATATTAGTTTTTTGAAACTATTCAGTGTTCTCACAATTGAAACCCACAGTACATGCTAAAGTTTCACACTATGGAACCACAACTTTGAATGAAATTAAATGGGATGGATGGATGGATGGATGGATGGTGACATCAACATTTGGCTACTGCTGTACATGACTTCCCATAGACCAATGGAAAATATTTTTGTACAGATTCCTGACATATGCCATATTAATCTGAAATGCTATGGATTTAGATATGAATTCAGACTGACAGCGGAAAATCTGGACTTCAAAGCAGCTTTCAGTGGCCAATGACCTGAGGCTTTGTGACTGACATGTAAAGCAACCAATCACAGTTTGCTTTTGCAGTGCAATGTTTAGGGGCATGAATATTCATCCAATCAGATGATGTCTTTATAACTCCTGAAGTGTTAGCATTGGATATATGGAGTCAGCAGGTTGTGGGTGTGAGATTTTAAGACTAGATGTGATGTGAAATGACATGATTATATAAGACTGTTATTTCTCCTTCCTCCACAGGGAGGATCCAGTGACTCCTGAGGCGGCGGTCAACACAGTTGAAGACTGGCTGGACTTGATTAAAATGGGTCAGTACAAAGAACACTTCTCCAGCGCCGGCTACGTTACCCTGGACTCAGTTCTGTATGTCAGCAGCAGGTAAACAACACATGCATCTCTCATTTATGACAGTATGAGAGGCTTGGTTGCATTTTAGGAGGAGTCACAATGGTATGTTAGCTCACTCCATACTGAAAATGTACAGAATCTGCACATACTGAAGTTGTATATGATAGTATTATATGTTAAAATACTAGCTAGGCTATTTTGAATACAACATAGTATACATTGGACACTGCTTTACTTTTTTCTTGTTATTTAAAGATTGTAATTTATGCAATATTCAGCATTAAACACACACAAAGAATATCACAGGACATCATGGTTTTGGAACCTCATTTCATTGCATGTGTAATACAGCAAGTGGTATATCTGTTTTCATGTAAACTTGTGTAAATAATACGTCACATTTGGCCATCAAAGCCATATAATCTCACACAAAAAATTGTCCTTCCCATTTTTCATTATGGTAGTTCAGTAGTTTACAGACATTAGCATAAAGATGTATTAGTTGTTGCTAACATTATTATGAAAAACCTACATTTTTTCACTCATTTTATCAGAAAGTTGAATAAATTTTTTGTAGAATATTAAATATATTGAAGTTAAACAAAATGAAGTATGCTTTATTATTTTGACGTGACATTGCATGTTTAGTTCTGCAAATTGAAATCCAATTATCATTTTAGAAATGACCTCGATTGCATTTTTAATCCAAATTTGTGTCAATAGCTGAGGTTTCTTCCTAACATGAAGCAAATCTTTTCTGTTTGCAAAAAATCAAAAATCCCAAATGCCAATTATTGATATGTCCATCATGGTGTGAGAGCAGCTGACTGTAGTATTGGTAACTTAGGAAGCAACAATAAACAATACAAGCATAATGGAAACAGTTAATTGTTCACGTGGGTGTAACGTTTTGTGCATCAATTTATTTAGGAAAGGCATTTCCATCTCTCATTATTAGCATTAATCTCAAGTGAGCATCATTTAATTTTTTGTTAATTAAGGGATTTTTATACAAAAATCCTTTCATTACTTGTTTCTCATGCAAACCTCAAATTGCTCATTAACACAGGCTGATGAAAACTTTTGATGAGTGCACAAAGAGCTTAATCCAGTTTATTAAAGTATTGTTTTTAATTATCGATTTAATATTATATACTGTATATTATATTTTTATTGTGTTGTGTGTATATGTACACTAAAAACCTGGGTTGTCATAACCCAACATTGAGCCAAATATAGACAAACCCAATTTGGGATATAATATAATATAATATAATATAATATAATATAATATAATATAATATAATATAATATAATATAATATAATATAATATAATATAATAAAAAAATGTAATATAATATAATATATATATATATATAATATAATATAATATAATATAATATAATATAATATAATATAATATAATATAATATAATATAATGTAAAAAAATGTGTAATAATAATAATGAAATGTTGACTCTGAAATCACTTTCTCAAGAGACTGGAAAATTCAAAGCATCTGATTGCACATAACTTGTTCCACAAACTGTAATTCTAACACATTTTTTTATTTTTCTTTAACAGTGAATTGGACAAGATGGGTGTTGAGCTGGCAGGACATCAGAAGAAGATCCTGTCCAGCATCCAGTGTCTTCAGGCACATCACGGGACTCAAGTTCAGGTATAGCGGCTCACCTCACTGCTCTCGACCCGCTTCCACAGAGGAGACCGGAAGTCATCGATCTTGCCAAACGGAAGCGTCTTGCTGCAAAACGACTCTTGTCTTATCTCTCTACCAGCACTGAAGTTCATCAGCCCTACAGGAGAACGGGCCGGTACCTTCCCCTTTTTTTGTGTGTTCAGCAGCCAGATGCTTATAGACTTGAGAAAAAAAAAGTGGATCCAAGGACAAGAACCGACATCGGTGCACTGTGAACATCATGCTCCAGTCCTCAGTGTACAGAAGAAGAAAAAAACCTTGAGAAGAAACACCGATTGTGTCTTGTGAATCTCTGAACCGTTTTTTTGCAAGCGATACTTGTGTGATTTTCTTCAATCAGACGTGGCGAGGATGAGGAAACGTTCAGCGAGATGTCCTTGCGAGCTTGTGTGTGTGTGTGGGAATAGTTTCGAAAGGTTCTCTAAACGCCTTTACAAAGCAATGAAGCACTGATCTCTCTTTCACGTACGCTTTCTAAAAAAAAAAGGGGTCGATCCTTGACCCTGAATGCCACTGCTCTCATCAAGCCCTCGCCAGCATCTTTGGAAAAATCACCTTCGAGAGTTTGAGAGAATCTCGCTCGTCACAAGTTTTGACATTGGACGCGCAGCAACTGAGAAGCGAGAGAGACGTTTAAGGAATGAGAAGTAATTGTTGCTTTGCAAAGCGAGACAGGACAGCGTGACGATGTCATTTAGAGGGCAGATGTCATCCTTTCTTCAAACTGGCAGCAACTTCCTCTCTTTGTCAAGCCGCTCCATTTGATGTGGCTTTCCTCTAATTTTCATTGCATATTTGAAGTGGTTCGCCTCATTACATACATTTCATCGCAAACGTGAGCCTTCTTTTTTTTGGAAATAGACGTGTTGAGCATTTAATGAGGAAGAATTCATCCGTAAACCGTCCCGTGTTGATGGAGCTGGACTGCTGAACCAGTGTATGTGTTGGATCCCCTTCAGAGAAAAGGTCTGATGGTTCAGTGTGGCTTCATGAGTAGTTGTATGTACTTTACATAAGGTGTGGTTCTACCAAACGTACGCTGAAACGTACATTACTTCAAATTAAAAATGAGTTCCTAAATTATGAGTTGATTAGCATTTCTGTAATTGTTTACAATATTGTTTACTATAAAAGACTGTGACTGCAACACATGGACTACTTTTGTTTTGGCTTTTTTGCAGTTGAGTTGTCTGTCCATCCTGATCTCACGAGGAAACGTAACTATTTCACGTTTTGTTAGTTTAGTGGTACGAAAGGGAGTTTAGTTGTACGAAAATGTCTGATTTTTAAAAAGGAAGTGTCACACCAAACGTCAAATAAAGCCAAATGTCATTGGGGGATAAACAAATCATACTAAATTGTACAAATGAGATTATACGAATTCATACGGCACTAAATTAAAAAGTTACAAATTGCCGTGAGATAGCATTGGTCTGTCATTTATTAAAGAAATGGTCATGATCAGGTTTTGTGGTCGAAGAGGAATTATTGACTTTTAATGCTTTATTGCTATCATTTTAAACATATATCGGCTGATGACGACAGATATATCATTTATCACTACTTTTAACAGAAAATACACAATGTTTACATAAGTTTCAATATATCCTAATTGTACGTTTCAGAGCATTTCAGGAAAAGCAACCCAGGCTTATTGGAAATATGTATCTCAGCTTGCATTTTTGCGAAACGTGAAAACGTTCCTCTGGGTACGTTTCGCTACACGTTTCAAAGAACAAATCCACTAGAGGGCGCTGTCTACATTTCTGCAAATCTGAAATGCGTTTCTCTGGGTTAATTTTGTTATACTTTTCAGATACATGTCTTTCCTGCACAGTTAAGTTGTTTTGTGGTACCAATTTTCCGACGAATTGAGTGAAAATAATCCTCCCTGTCAGCAGTGTGAAAAGAAACAACATTTGTTGTCATACTGCCCCATAGCGTTCATATTACCATGAAACTGCTGTCAAACATATGTTAACGTATGTTTCTGAGGCATGTATTTCCAATGAGCCTGTGTTGAACAATTTACGTATTAATACCCACATAAAACTAGTAAGACCACACTGGACGGAGTGCTCAATACATATAGATAACACATCTATACACTCTAAAAAAATGCTATTTTGGGTTGTTGTTTTTTTTTACCCATATTTTGTTCAAATGTAGGCCACCCCAACTGTTGGGGTTCCACACAATCAATTTGTGTTGGGACAACATGAAGGAATTAAGTTGACTTTGTAGTTTTTATAAAATTAAGTAGATTGAACATAAAACAATTAGGTTTTCCACCCTCAAAAAAACGACGAGTTGTGTTGTTTCAGCTAATTTTATTGAAGTAGTTTGAACAAATAGTAAACGTCATTTTTTTGAGTGTACTATGTATGATCAGATTACAAAATGAAGGCGAAAATCTTTTACCATACAAGTACTATGTCATTTCATGCACCATAATCACGATCCCCTTGTAAAAAGTAGTCCACAAAACATGCTGGTGCTTTAAAAAAAGTACAAACATTTTCAGTTTTCTCGCTTCATATTTCTAGGCAGTGCTTTGTTTTGCACTTGGTAACGGTGTGATGGAAAACGAAAAGATTGTATCGCAGTAGAACTTGAGACATTTGTACAGTGTTGGTTATTGTATTTGTACAGTAATGACTTTGTAAGTGTTTTGAAGGTTTGTCGTCAGTTGTAAATTAAGGCAAGGTGGTAACTCTTATTCGAACCTTCAGCTCTAGCTTTGGACAGACGAGGATTGTGAGGCTGTAGAATGTAATGGATCATTTAGCTTTACGGTGTTGGGAAAAGCTAAGCGTTCTCAGGACTGTTTTTTTTTGTCACTGATACATAAATCAAGATGACAGCAGATCAGACAGAACTGCTTTTTCTGTAGTTCTGTCAACTATGGATCATTTTCTGTTACATCGTTATTAGTTTTAGGGTTCTTGTTTATATTTTGTTAGAAGTCCTATGTTTGCACTGTCTTTGGTTTGCTTTCCAGTAAATACGAAATGTCAGAATTGCTTGTTTTCCTCTTTTAAATTTATTTAACCCTCTGGTGTTCCTTATTTGTGAATCATACTTGTGGTCTTTGCGGTCAAAATGGGACAAATGCCTCTAAAGTACCCTCTGTTTTTTTTTTTTTTTTTTTTTTAATAATATTTTTCTATATTATTTTGAAAGGGATTTGTGCTAATAATTAATATTTATGCAGTAATTAACATCCATTTTTCCTAATTGAAAACAATGTTATTTTTGTCATTTTGAATTTTTCATTATTATTTAATTATTGCAGAATTTCCCAGATATATCCAGCTGCAGACCCACACACGTTTCAGCACACACAATTCAGGACACACGATCTAGGAAGGGGCGAACCATATATGGTCAATGACGGATCAGTCTTCTATTTTTTATTTATTTATTTATTTTATTTTATTTTTTTGCGATGACTAACTCTTTAAGAGCATTATTGCCACCTACTGTATTTCACAAATATGGCGATCAAGACCGTCGGTGACTGTGAACAGTTTAGAGTTTCCCATTTCAGTCATCATTTCATTATTATGATAATTTTAACATCTGTGCGGTTTTGGTTCTCATATTATGTAAATTAAAATAATTAGTTAAAACAATAATGGCTGTTATTTAATTTAGCAAATAAATACTATTCAATCACTGAAGTGAATTATGAATATAGTGTTATACATTTATTAAATGTAAAAAGAGTTGTATTACATATAAAGATGTATTAAAGCCTATACATATTAACTTGCTATTATTTCCTTCATTATAATGAATCCATTATATAAATCAAACCTGTCAGTAAACAATAAATTAAACCTGTCAACTATTCTGTCAAACTGAATATTCTCTAAATGTTCATATTTTTGCTTAGCTTCCATTAATTTCATACAGCTGTCATTTTTGACCATGGAGACCACAAGTGTGACTGTTTTTTAACAACCAATTATTAGGCTTAAGTCATGAGCTATGTTTTTTTGTGTGTTTGCATATCAAACGCCAACAAATTCAAGGAATTTTAGATCATTCCGATGATTCTGTCATTTTTATACATTTCAAAAACCAAATTATTTTGCTCTACAATGACCGAAGACTACCAGAGGGGTTTTTGTTTTTGTTTTTTTCAGACATGAACCTAAAAAAGTTAAGTAGAGTTTATGCTTCAAGAAAAAAGTACTGAATCTAAAAATAATAATAATAAAAATAATAATTTTTCAGTGTTGACATTGATCATATTATTAATTCAGCTAATTAAAATGATTTTTAACTGCCCAACTAGAGGAAAAAAATACAATTATAAATACACCACTGTATTTCAGTAAAAAATAATAAGAAGAAATTTTTAGGCACCATAGATGAGATATAATTTTATTATACACTACCGGTCAAAAGATTAAAATCAGTTTTTTTTTTTTTTAAATTTGAAAATTATTCTGTTCATCAAGGTGGTGTTTATTAAATGTATTTTTTTATTGTTAGTTATTTATTATACTTTTAATACCATTAATAATAATATTAATACTATTACTACTACTACTACTACTACTACTAATTATTATTATTATTATTAGTAGTAGTAGTAGTAGTAGTAGTAGTAGTAGTATTATTAGAATGATTTCTGAAGGATCATGTGATTCTGAAGACTGGTGTAATAAAGCTGAAAATTTGTCCTAAAAATCACAGGAATAATAAGTTAAATTAAATCATAAACTATTTTTAGACATTTATTTTATAGTGCAATAACATTTCACAATTTTACAATATGTTCTGTATGTTTGATTAAATAAATGCAGCCTTGGTGAGCATGATACGCTCATAGGTTTAAGTTTTATAATATAATATAGCTCAAAGCTTAAAGTTATATAATATAATAATACATTTTTCCAGTTTCAATCATTTTACAGTATTACTGTTTTGGCCATATTTTTGGGACAAAATTATTAGCCCCTTTAAGCTAATTTTTTTTCGATAATCTAAAGAACAAACCATCATTATACAACAACTTGCCTAAACGCCCTAACCTGCCTAGTTCACCTAATTAACCTAGTTAAGCCTTTAAATGTCACTTTAAGCTGTATAGAAGTCTCCTGAAAAATATCAAGTAAATTATTATTTACTGTCATCATGGCAAAGATAAAATAAATCAGTTATTAGAAATAAGTTTTTAAAACTATTATGCTTGAAATGTGCTGAAACAATCTTCCCTCCATTAAACAGAAATTTGGGAAAATTTTTTAAAAATATATATATTGGGTATGTTCATATTTTATTGGAAAACAAGTCAATTCTGATCATTTTTGTTTGTTTGTTTGTTTTTTCTTTAAAGTGAAATAGTATTGATTTAATAAGCACAATATAACAGCACTCTGGTAAAGATTTCTTTATATTTACATTATTTATAAAGTTGTCAGACATTTTCTAAGTGATGCAGTATAAACAGTGATAAAACAGTGTTATTCTCTCATTCTCACACCTCTGGCAGCTTTTCTGCTCATTTAACTAGATTTAATTAAGACAATAATGAAGAATGCTTATTTTCTCTCAGTATTTATTGAAGAAAGTCAAGGTTACAATCACAATAACGTGCACATTGCTGCTTTTAGTAATTTTGTAATTAGGAGCTACTCCTAATTGTCAAATTACTGAAACATATGTGCCTATTCAGATGCATAATTTCCCAAGCGGCAACGATAACGGCGATTCATTTAATGAGGCATCCTGAAAAGCATCTTCTCAACCTTTCTCATTTTTCATGCTTTTTACTTTACGCACACAAACATGCACACAGTTTGATGCAGTAAACAACAACAACATTGTCTTGATGCGTTTTTGACATTTTAGAAATAACAAATGCAGTCGTAGGAGTTTTATTTTGCGCAGTACTGTTATTATACACAGAAGAGTGATGCAAATCATGAGGTTTACACAGTTTTCTGGGTTACCTGCGCATTGCATCAGGGCTTCAGCTGGACTATTTTAGCCAAGAATCACCAGTGAACACGCAACTTGTTAAACTTTGATTGCCAGGTTTGAATATCAGCCAGGATTAGAGCACAGCGCTGTTTGAAAAAAATATTAATGATGTGTCTGGAAGTCAATGGTTAAACAGTAAGAGGCCGCTCTATTTTGACTCAATATTACAAAATCATTGGTTTTGGGGTCAATACTGTTTTGTGCTGTACTGGTAACAGTACGGTGCATTTAAGCAAGACACTGCAGGGGAAAACAATTTTTAAACTAAAGATTTGGGGTTTTCTGGTTTTTCATAATGTGTTTTTTTTTTTCAGCCTAATGTAAATAAACATCAAAAATATATCTTAAGTGTGTTATTTTTTGCACTTTGTCAATTTTTGTGTAATATATACACTGAAAACATTTTTATTGTTGCAAACTATGTATATGTATTGATTTTAAACAAATTAAATTTAGTAATGTTCAACTTAATTTGTTTGTTTAAATTTAGCCCAAATAAATTGTTTATAAATTATTTTTTTGCTAGCTTAAAATTTGTTTTAGTTAATCCAAGGAATCATCTTTGACTAATTTTTTCAGTGTAGATTTCAGTTACAATAAAAAAACTTTTTTTCTTCCATGAATGTCCACTTATACGTAGAATTTACATTAACCAATTTTTGTCATATTTGTATTCAGAAGTTTTCACAGAATATGTTTATTTATGCATAGTTTGTCTAACTATATATGTTTTATACAAATAAAAATAGACAACAACACTATTCAGGACCTTAGCCTATTGAAAGATGTGGTTCTTTTTTTTCATTAAAAAGAAGGACTTTTTGCAGTTTTTTTGCCTTGTTTTCAATTAAACTGAGGGTTAAATAATGCATTTTAGTGACATTTTAAACACTAATTTTAGCTGGATCAGCTTGTCAGATGATCATTTATAATAATGAAACTTTTCAATGCAACAAAAGTATTCTCTACGTTTTTGTTTAAGAGCTTACCATTTTACCATGAAGTGTTTATTTACAAATGTGCATTTAAACTAGGTTATTACAGTTTTATATAATGTTATGATCTTAGAATGTTTCATGAAAAATTTTGATCAAAGAAATATGAAAATATTCCTGTTTTTTTAAATACAAATTTATTATCTTCCATCACTTAATTTAGTTTGTTCATTTGAATAATTAAACATTACATTTGTCTTAAAACCACCTTCAATCTGTTATTTTCACAATTCATGAAGGCATCCTGTCAAAAAAAAAAAAAATGGGACAAATGTGCTAGAATAGCAGCCAAATTTTGGACTTTGTCAGTAGGGGGGTGGGTCTTTCGAATCACCCGAAAATCCCTGCAGGCCTGCTCTCTACAAAAGTATTTTCTGAATTATGTTGTGACAAAAAGACATTCCCAAAATCTTCTCTGTAAAAAAATTAAACTTTGAATCTAATTTGGCAATAAATAATAAATAAAAAATATGAATTTGAACAGAGCTGTCTGCCTATTTTATGCTAGAAATGTATGCAAATTAGTTGACATTTCCTTAAACAGTGATTAATTTACATAATAAAAACAGAGTCAAATTATGGGTTTTATCAAATATGGATGAATTAGTAATTTGATTTCCATTCATTTTAGAAATTAACCCAATGTAAATGACCCAATGTCTGGTCAAAACAACCAAGGATTTGTTTAAATTGTAACATTTAAAAAAAACTTTTTCTTAAGTTCACAATTATTTATATAATCTATAAATATATATATAATATTTTGCCCTATTCACCTGCAGTGTCTTGCTACAAATCATAACTAGTCTATACTTGTGTTAAAGAAATGTCCACATTCAACACATTTATTTTGAGTGTTTGAGCTCTGAGTGTGACGAGTTTCTGTGGATTACGTGAGGTCTGTAAAGGATACATGATGAACGGTCACAGAGTCATTGACTTTAGTAAACCAGGTCCACCTCGGTCAGAACCTGAAGATGTTACCTCAAATTTTCTGTGTAGCTTTTGTTTTGATTTTCAACATTGTGATCATTTGTGTACCGATTCGGTTATTATTTCATAAAGCTCTTGTTGAACTGTATGCATTTTGAACATTGTGTCTAATAAATGTTCATATTTTTAAGTGTTTTCATTGATATTTGTTACACAGTGTCATTGGTTTATTCATTAGTTATTTAAATAATAATGTGCATTGTATCGGCTAAGCAGTGGCGCAGTAGGTAGTGCTGTTGCCTCATAGCAAGAGGGTTGCTGGTTCGAGCCCCGGCTCAGTTGGCGTTTCTGTGTGGAGTTTGCATGTTCTCCCTGCATTCGCGTGGGTTTCCTCCGGGTGCTCCGGTTTCCACCACAGTCCAAAGACATGCAGTACAGGTGAATTGGGTAGGCTAAATTGTCCATAGGCTAAATTGTCCATGTATGAGTGTGTGTGTGTGTGGATGTTTCCCAGAGATGGGTTGTGGCTGGAAGGGCATCCGCTGCATAAAAACTTGGCGATTCATTCCGCTGGGGCGACCTCGGATCAATAAAGGGACTTAGCTGACAAGAAAATGAATAAATGAATGAACGAATGTATTGTATCTAGAAAATACGTGAACTGGGGTTAATATTTTTGAGTTACACTCAAACCATAAACCTAAAACCTGATGATCTGAAAGAAAACTGAAGTAATACAAAATTAAAAGGTAAAAAACAGAAAAGTATTTATTGTTTTAAATAAATAAGTGACTAAGACTTTATGAATAATGATAACGGATAATTTCTATTACTTGAAGTATTTTTAATTATTTAATTATTTTAAAATAATATATTTGTATTTTTGTATTAGTTGCCAAGCAAATCATAGTTTAAATCAAATAAACTAAACAGCAAAAATATTAATTGTGAATAAAAATACACATTTAAAAGTCGACACAACAAAACTACTAAAACTTTTAAATTGTAATGTTGAAATATAAATATAAAACGTAGCTATCAAATGACAATATTTAAAAGGAAATTAAACATTACAAAACAAAACAGCTATACTTTGAGAAAAAAAATGAATGATGAATTCTTATTTTTAAACCATTAGTCAAAAGATAAAGACTATTCAATGCAATAAAACACTTAAATTTAAACTTAATGCACCGCCAATTCAGAACGATCAGGAATGAAAGGTCAGTTCCAAGGAAAACATTGAACATCTGTCACCAGAAAACGGCTCCTGGACCGAGACTCCCCAGAGCGATAGTGAATAAACACACAGGTAAACAGACTGTCAGACTCTTGTCTCTCTCCCTCTTCCAGGAGACGCTCGTGAGATCCATACTAACTGAAAACAAACAGAGCCCAGGTCTTTGCTATTCCCATCATGCTCTGCTCAAACAGTCGCCCACCATCTGGAGGGGCTTCTCCACCTTAAAAACAGCGACCGCTTTAAGCCTCTCCACAGCTGTTTCATTAGAGCTGGATAGATTTTCATTACTTGCTTTGCTTTTCATAATTAAACTTGAATAAAATACTCATTCAGATTTGTGTGTGCGTGAATGCAGTAGAAACAATGTAAGTATGGTTTGTCTGAAAGACAACAATCATATTCATTTAACGTTCCCATACGCTCCTCTTTTAGTGTTAACATTCTGTATTGGTTATTTTATGATCAAACAAGAATGTTACAAAGGACATTTGGGATGATAATATAACATTCCCATTTGGTTCTCAAAAAAAAAAAAAAAAAAAAAAGATCAATTAGTCATGACAACTTGTTTTTAGTTAATTGTAACTTATTAAACTAAGTTAATTTAGTTTTATTGTATAAGTTATGCAAGCTGTTTAAAGTCAGTTTAATATAATATGAGTTCAAATGACTCATATTTAGGGCCAGACAGGATCTGCAGACATTTTTTTGCTATTTTTGCCCACAAGTTTGTAAAAAATCTGCAGATTTTTTGCGGAATAATTGTAGGATACAACAACTTAATGAAATGTTAAATGTAATAAAAAGTAATACCTTTTTAAAAAAAAATTTTAATGCTTACAATGCAGACCCACTTATTTGGTAAACAAAGCAAGTCTCTCATATAGTATATATAAAAAGACATAAAATTACTTTACAAACTGTATTGTAAATAAATCATATGGATATTTTCAAATTAGTCAATAATATTACTGAAATTATTTCAAAACTGAATAATAAATGTACACACATTAACACAAATAAATAAACAGACTCAATAATGGGCTGGTAATCTGCGGATTTCTGTGTGTGCAGATTCTGTGTGGATCTAAGATAAATTTGATTCAGCTTAAAAATTTAAGGCAACCAGTATTTTTGTGCAGAGTATAATAACGTTCCATATTTGTTATTTTATAGTTATATAATGTTTGACCGTGTCCCTCAAAGCTTTCTTTGGGGGGGTGCTCTGGGAGTATGGGGTACAAGACACTCTGTTAAGCGCTGTTTGGTCTGTATGACTGGAGGAGTTTGGTTCGCATTGCAGGCAATAAACTGTGGCAGTTCAAGTTCATTGACAAGTAAGAATGAGTTAATACAGATGGAACTGGCTTTAAAAGTGATGTCGCATCCAACCCCGAACTCAACCATACTCTGGACCACCTCTTTCAAGAGGAACAGGGCTAGCCAATTGAACCACACACTAATGCAGTACAGACTCCACATACTAGTTAAACGAACCATGATTTGGGGGTCAGTCACACACGGATAGTCTAGTTTAAGTACATTTTAAGAGAAAAAAGGGCTAAAGTAGTGATGCCCCAACTAGGGCTCGCAGGCCAAAGTTGTTTGTTTGTTTGTTTTATTGTTGAGCGACAAAAAAAGCAAACTGAAATTAAAATGTTTGTGTGTGTGTGTGTGTGTGTGTGTGTGTGTGTGTGTGTGTGTGTATATATACATATATAACATCCTTATATTACACCCTTTTAAAATATAAGACTGTTAGACTGAGAGACTTCCGGTTAGGTGAGCCGTAGGATGGCAGCATTTGACGCACTCTCCAGGTCCATATGTTCAAAAGGCCTTTATACTTTTACCAATGCAAGGAAGCTTTGCGCTAGATGACTTTAAAATGAGTGGGGCAAAACCTAAAAAGGTTTGTGAAGCCAAAAATAAGAGAACGAGACGACGAATAACAGCGATAAACTTACCTGAGAAAGAACAATGGCGTTGAAACTTTGCAAGCAGTCAGAGCACTCAGCAGAGATATCTCCGAACTGAAGACAGGTCTAAGAAAAGAATTCAGCCAATTCAAAGAAGAGTTTAAAAACGATATGAAAACAGAAGTGGACAAACTGAAAAGCGACATAAACCAGAAGCTAGAAGGCATCCCTGAAGATATTCAGTCACATGGCACAATACTGTATGAAGCAGAGGAGCGAATAGCTGAACTCGAGTCGCAAACCATAAACTAAAGGACGCCTTAATACACATCTTGAAAGAGCAAACAATGATGCAGAATAGGTCACAGATCTCAAGGGCTGATCACTTCAAAATAATAACTGAATATACGGTATTAAAGGAGCAGAAGGGGCATCCATGATTAATTTCATCACGTCTTTGCTGAAAACTGTTTTCACCGGACTCCGATTTAGACCTGCAGATACAGAGAGCACACAGATCTCTCGGTCCTAGACCTCAAAATGATAATACTTCGAGATCGATAATAGTCAATTTCCTTCAGTACAGCACGATAGATAAGATCTTGCGAACTACCTGGGCGAAAGAACCGCAACACGATGGCAAGCCAATATTTCTTTGCGCACGATTTCCCCATGGAGATTAATGGAAAACTGAAGACTGTTAATAGATGGCCACAATTTTACTGGCCACCCAATGGATGGGTGGATATCTGCATTACATGGTTTTTACAGTGATTAAATAGATCATCTTCAAGACATGACTTTCTGTATGAAATTATAAAAAATTAATACTAAACTTAAATAGAAACAAAGGTTTATGAATACCTACTCATCTACAGGAGTAGAGGTAAATGAGGTGGCTAGAGTTACCATTTTTGAAACAAAAGAATAAGGGACGCATACTGCAGCGGGGGCCATATCCCTTGGGGGCCTAAACCACAGTGATCACATGCCCAATAGCATGCCAGTGGTGGTAAATCACAACTTAAAATTTGTTTTTAGAAAAGTATGAACTTTTATTGAAATCTGTGTCAACAGATGCAGTCAGTCTTTTTCTTTTACAACTCAGCAATGATATAGCTGATGCTATGCTTATTAGTGTGGTACACTTGCATTAACTCAGCTGCTGTAACCTAAAGGCGAGGAGAAAATAATGAACCTAATTTGAAAGGGAGGCATTAATAACAGATTTTGGCTAAAATATTTGTCATTATTTGCAGTAACAACTATTCAAACATGGAAACAGCACATATATAAACTAGAAACAAACATTAGCTACACTGTAAAGAATGACATGATCAATTAGTCCTGACAGCATATGTTTTTAGGTCTTTTTAACTTATTGAACTAAGTTAATCAAGTTATGCAAGCAGTTTTAAGTCAGTTTAACATAAAATAAGTTCAAAGAACTCATAATTAGGGCCAGATGGAATCTGCGGATGTTTTTTGCTATTTCTGCTGAGAATTTTGATAAAAATCTGAGGATTTCTATGGAATTATTTTGGGAGTATCCAGCGGAGTATCATAACTAAAACCATAATATAATATATAAAAATTAATAAATTACTGAATAAAAACTGAATAAATTCAGATTTTTACATTTACTCAATTAATTAAACAGAATTAATAATGGGCTAAAAAGCTGCAGAATTCTGCGGAAAATCTGTGGAATTCTGCACGCGCAGATTCCATGTGGGCCTACTCATGATTAACTCGATTGATTCAGCTTAAAAAATTAGGGCAACCAGGATTTTTTTTACAGTGTAAAGTTTTCATATAGCCTATTTCTAATTTTAAAATATGGAAAGTTGCAATTTACTAGTTTATTTTCTTTATATGGGCATTATGTTGTTTAATAGTGTATTAAATAAAATGTTTCAAGTATTAAATTAATGCTTATGTGCCTGATTTAACCTTAACAAACAAATCATAATTTTGCATTGGTATGTGATTCACTTGCATTGTATTTACAGAATTTTTACATATTAAAATTTGTGACCCAATGTGTGAAAACCAGGCCAAATCTAATTCTGAGATAAAGTTTGATTGTAGCCATTCATTTCCCCGTGATTTCAGTTGTTGACATTGTTTTACTCAGTTAATATTAAATACATATATTATTTTCACAGACTGTTCTTTATTTTATGCAGAAAACAGTATTACAAAAAAGGACTCCAACTTTTCACAGAATGGGTAACATTTTTAACATTATCAAGCAATTAACCTAAATATTGTTAATAATAAATACATTGTCATTACCATGTCTTCTTCGGGAGAGACTTGGGGTACGAAGAACTGTCTGACTGCTTTGTTTTTTGCAAGCTCTGTCATTGCAGAAATGCTGCTCTCCCGAGGCATGCTGTCCCACAGACCACCATGAGCCCCAGAGAACGCTTTCCGACAAATCGTGCAGTTGGCTTAATAACAATTTCTAACACTCTGCAGCCAGGTAATTGTTTCCTCCCATTCTCTGCAGTATTTTTTCAGTCACGTGCATTTAAACTCTGAAACTTTAAGACGCAGAGGGTTACCTAGAGAAGCATCTGCCATTACTCTCTGTCAAAACTTGACAGAGTCTGCTTAAAAGACCCACCCTCCTCACTGGACAAAGACCAATCAAACTAATGATGACATCAAGTATTACCCAATTAAAAGTTGGAAATGAGGCATCTTCATAAAATGCGTGTGGGATGATTTGCAAGAAAAGCTACTTTTAAAAACTGATAAAAATACAGGACAAAACCCGTCCCCGTATTAATTAAAAATGGGACACTCAATTTCATTCTCAAATATGGGACAATGACGTATTTTAAGGGACAGGTGGCAACCTTAGAGGTGGCAGAGAAGCTGAATTAAACTTGCTGAGTGAAATGCTGTTGCTGTCAAACATGGGGAAAAGACTGATGGAATATGCCCATTGATGGAAGGTTTGTGAAGAAATGTCATGCTTCCTTGTAGAAGTATTTTGTAGTAGTTTCAAAATACAAAATACAGTATTTTATTTTGAGACTTGTTGTGGCTGCTGCATTTTGTAGTTTATTTTGATACATGTAAAACTGAGGTTTTGGTATTTTATTTTAATATACATTTCAATGTATTTTTGTCCATCCCTGCCTATTGCATATCCCAAATACACTGTGATATAGCCTGGTTTGTTAGTTTGTTGGATCGTATTGCTTTCTCCCTACAACCTAACCAATCTGGCGTCCATTTCAATTGAGCCAAGACCACTTCATTTAGGCCTCGGATCAGAGCACAATTCCGGGTTTCACATATGCCCAAAAAATCCCAGCTAAGGGAGCAAACGCGCCAGGTTCCCTTATTTTGAAACAAATAACCATTGACTTCCGCAGTATTTGTTTCTCCTACTATCGATGTCTATGGATTTCTAACATCTTTACAATAAGAATAAAGGTTAGAATCTAATTGAGAGTGAGTAAATAGTGAGTACATTTTTATTATGGTAGTGAACTATTCCTTTAAGCACACGGAGAGCGTCTACATGTTAACAGCATGGACATGTACTTGTTACCATGGTTACCGCAAAGACACACCAGCCTCTCATTTTTCAATGTGTATAACAACTCCATGTTTGGCAAGAAGCAATCGAATAAATTCAGTTTGTGCGACTGTGAGGGAATACAAATGTTGGAATAGGCCAGGATTAGCAGCAAACGGCACCCCGAGACTGTGATTTATGATAGCGTGCGCTTGTGTATGTGAGAGTGGCATTCATCTCGCTGTGTCTGTCAAGTCGCTGGGATTAAAGCCGATATCATTTTTCTTCTAAGCGTGAGAGAAGCCGTCCACTCTTTGTCCTCACAGGTGACATAAAGCTCTCCACGTCTGCTGAGTACACAAACACACATACACTCAAACTCATTGCGTGAAATTGCATCAGACTGACATATCTAGTAACGATTTGTTTTTCATTTGTCTTGTCTGTCGGAAAGCACAATGCCCCATGCTTAATTTAGAACTGGAATGAGCAAAGTCTGCTCACAGAACACTAAACCTTCTGCCTCAGCTGTACTCGGAATAGCATACCTTAACTGTGTCTGTAGTGTATTCAATACACTGTGAAGATGTTTCTTTGCGTGTGTAAGTGTGTGTGTGTGTGTGTGTGTGTGTGCATAGAATAACTGTATACACAACAATGAACAACACTGTGAATAAAATGCCCCAAAATAAGGCTAATTTCAGTCCAGTTCAAATTTGAAAATAGCAATATTATTGTAATTGCATGCACACACATATTTCTTACTTCAATATTGCATTAGTTCTTACTGCAAATATATATTTTTAAAAAATAAACATAACATAACATATCAAATATAGTATAAAATGCTACAGTATATATATATAAATACATTTCTTTAAATGTATCTCATTTCTATTTCCTATTTTACCCCTTTTTCAAGATTTAAGATAAATCTTTTGTACCTCAAGAGTATGTCTGTAAAGTTTCAGCTCAAAACACCCATAAGATTATTTATTATACCTTTTAGAATCTTGTAGCTGTTGCCTGCGCCTTTAATGCTAGTTTTCCCATTCATCAATCCCACGTGCCTGTCAGAGCAGAATAGCCAGACGTACGATAATTATCGTATTTGTATGATAATTTTGACCTCTGTACGATGTATAATCAATAATGAAAAAAATACTATAAGGCACGATCATTTCAGATTTTAATTAATTAATTCATTAATTAGTTCATTCATTCATTCATTCATTCATTCATTCATTCATTCATTCATTCATTCATTTATTCATTCATTCATTCATTCATTCATTCATTCATTCATTCATTTATTCATTCTTTCATTCATTCATTCATTCATTCATTCATTCATTCATTCATTCATTCATTTATTCATTCATTCATTTTCTACCGCTTTTCCAGGCCAAGTCACGGGGGCAGCAGTCTTAGGACAGAACCCCAGACTTCCATCTCTGCAGACACTTTCTCCAGCTCCTCCGGAGGCCAACTGAGAAATTAAGTCTGTCCAGGGTGTCCTGAGTCTTCCCCAAGGCCTCCTCCCGGACAGACATGCCGGGAACACCTCCCTACATAGGCGACCAGAAGTCATCCGAAACAGATGCCCGAGCCACCTCAGCTGACTTCTCTCAATGTGGAGGAGCAGCTGCTCTACTCCGAACTACTCCCGGGTGTCGGAGCTCCTCACCCTATCCATAAGGGTGCGCCTTGCCATCCTGCGAAGGAAACTCATTTCAGCCTCTTGTATCCGAGATCTTGTCCTTTCGGTCATGACCCAAAGCTTACGACCATAGGTGAGACAAGAAACGTAGATTGACCAGTAAATCAAAAGCTTTGCCTTTCGGCTCAGCTCCATCTTTACCACAACGGACTGGTACATTGACTGCATTACTGCTGCCGCTGCACCAATCCACCTGTCAATCTCACGTTCCATTCTTCCCTCAATCGTGAACAAAACCCCAAGATACTTGAACTCCTCCACCTGAGGTATGGATTTACCTCTAACCTAGAGATGACAAACCACCTTTTTCCAGTGGAGCACCATGGCCTCGGACTTGGAGGTGCTGATTCTCATGTCAGCTGGGTCACACTCGGCTGCAAACCACCCCACAGTGCATGCTGAAGGTCCATGTTCGATAAAGCATACAGAACAACATCATCTGCGAATAACAGAGATGAAATGCTGTGGTACCCAAACCGGACCCCCTCCAGCTCAAAGCTGCTCCTTGAAATTCTGTCCATAAAATGTATATAGGATAATGCTTTGTTGAGGGCCGTCTCGTCCTTGTATAAACAGAGTAGAAGTCTGGTTCGCATTGCCGACAATAAGTCACACTTGTTTCCAGTGCATGTTGGACTCCGGCAGGGCTGACCCTTGTCTCTTCAGAATTTTATGGCATTTAAAATTAACTTCATTGTAATCTTAGGGCTTTTAATACTTTTTGATCAAGCTGCATCTTTTGTCTACTGTCTGGGAGGAAAACGTGGAGTTACGCATGATTTCTATCACATCTTAAGTTACATCCTCTTAGCCACTCAACATGGGGATTGGCTCTTATTCACAAGTTCACATTCCTGCCATGCGGCCATGCTAAGGTCAATAGTTTTCAGATTGAGGTCAATCGTTTAAGTAATAAAATGAAAAAAATAGTGATGACAAGAAAGGTGAGAAGGACAGTAGAGTTTGCCCTTGATGTGCTCATTTCTCCCAATTCAAATGCGTCATGTGAACGTTTTTTTTCCAAAGTTAATCTCATCAAAACAAAGCCACGAAATCGGCTCATTACAGATACTCAGAAAGGGCTCGTGCACACCTCAGAGAGGTCAGAGTGCACACCCCAGAGTTAAAAATTCAGGAGGTTGCACTGCTTTCAAGATAACCAGCACGATGTTGCAGTCCATGACGACATCCAGTTTGTATCGCAAAATTAATCCATCAACATCTGGCAACACAAAGGTATCCAATGACAGCAACTCGGAGATGGAGTTTGAACTCTCCCAATAAGGTATGCCTAATAATTTTCTTCCAAATATGATAATTTTGAGGTTCTGGTATGTTACTATGACATTTGCAATCTGGCAACACTGTGTCAGAGTGTGCCTCAATCTTCGCCTTGGCTATGTCAGATAAACAGCACAGTGACAGACATTAAGGAAGCAGGTCTCACGTCAAGTTAGTGAAAAATACTACAGTAAGAACTTTCCCAATGATTAGCACACACACACACACACACACACACAAACACAAACACACAAACACTCACAGCATGTTTAACTTTGCACTGGTTTTGCATGGTAAATGTGACAGGATACACGTTAATATCCACTGCTGTATGGGTATACGTTATGTTAAATGTACAAAATAAACCTGATGTAACATCCACAATTAAAGCATTAATTAAAGCGTCTTTTAAAGCATATTTTATAATTGTAATGACAAGTGGCTGTGGTGATAAGGACAATCTAAAAAAAAAAAGGTAAAATCTAAAAAAGGTTAAATGGCTGATGATCACAGAGAGCTGAACAGATCTTTTTATCCTAGTTGCTTTATGTACGCCCTATCATGTTGATGTGATTATATGCGTTACAATGGAAACAAGTTAATATGCAACTGTCAATCAATTCGGTGGGCTGTGAAACCACACTCCTACGTCCCGTTGCAGTGGGCCTCAAAACGGGAGGTATTTTGATCCTATTTTAACATCAGGAAGTTAAAAAAAAGAGACTTGATGTCTTTACATCACTCTAGTATGACTGTGGACAAACTATACCTACATACAGTTCTGTCTAAACAGCTTATGAAAGATGATTTTCATCATAGGTGCCCTTTAAACAAATGATTGTTATTTTTTATCTCTTTGAAAACAATATTATCTCTTTACCTTATTCCTTTACTATCTCCTCTTGTATCTCCTGTTTGATCCAGCATTTTTATATCTTTCTGTCCATCTCTCCTGCTGTTTCTCTTCTCTCATACTGACAGCCCTCTGTGGTGTGTGTGTGTGTGTGTGTGTGCACCTGCAGGCCGGTGGACTGACAGCGCTCTGACTCTCTGGAGCCTCTTGAAACATGTCTGCGCTGCCTCAGGCCAGCTCTGATCCTAATGGCAGATCTACACCAAAAATCCAGAGCAGATAACCAGAGGCAGATCATTTGGTGTCCTGAAAAAGACCAATCTGCTTGTTAATCGGTGACGTATGCATTTATGCAACTACATTTTTTTTTTCTCCAAAATTTAAAATAAGTTGCTTTGGTTGCAAGTTTTAGATGGCAAATCCACTAAAGGGCGCTGTCTACAATTTTGTAAATCTGAGATATGTCATTTGGGGTTTTATTGTTTTATATTGTATATGATATGAGATATTGTTAGGGCTTATAAGTTTTGTTGTTTGTTTCAGATACAAACCCAAGCAATAGTGTTTTTAAAAGCAAACACATGAAAATTGCGGGTAATCAGAATATGACGATTTTGTTCTCTTTGACTTGCTGGATGGAAACGTTGTTTATTCGCACCTCTTTTATACTATAATACAGTTTTGCGCATAAAGTTAAATCACATTTTTGGATGGAAACATATTGTCATATCATTGTACAGTTAAATAAAGGAAGAAGAAATAATAAAATTACATACACAAAAGTACAAATAAATATGCTTAATTTAATTTGTATATCACAAAAATGAATGTAAAAATTTTTGTGACAAGTCTTTGTGTCCTGTTGGATTTTTATACTGCGGCACACGTTCAAAGAAGCCTATAGATGGCTGAAAACTTATAGATGACTGTCTCTCTCTCCCTCTATCTCTCTCTTTCTCTCTCTTTCTAACTAATGTTTTGTTCAAATAAAAGTTAAATATTCAGCAAAATATTCAGTTCCAAAAAATGTCTTACTTTTATATGTTACATAGTCAAAAATAACAGAACAGCCTGTACTATTTTCATTGTTAGGGAACCAATTTCTCCATTGTTCTAGTAAATTTCAGTTTCACTGATTCGTTTTGACTAGACATTTAGCCCATTGACCTGAGTTTTTCACGTTAGACTGAGCGCCACCGTTGAAACCTAATTGTCTCGAGACTTCTAGTCTCATTCACTCCCATTGATTTTTAGCCATAAAAACAGCTTGTTGTGCTGCATGATGATGCAAACTGCTATCATTCATTCATTTTCTTTTCGGCTTAATCCCTTTATAAATCTGGGGTCGCCACAGCTGAATGAACCGCTAACTTATCCAGCATATGTTTTACGCAGCGGAGGCCCTTCCAGCCACAACACATCACTGGGAAACATCCATACACACACATACATATACAATTCATAAAAGATGTGCGAACAATTTAGCTTTGGACTTGTGGGGGAAACCAGAGCACCCAGAGGAAATCCATGTGAACACGGAAAGTGATTTTTTTTATTATGCTATTTTTTATTATTATTATTTTTATTATTATTATTATTATTTTATTATTATTATTTTTATTATTATTATTTTTTTTTTTTTTAATGTATAGTCATAAACACACTTGTTCCAAGTCATTCCTAGTCATTTCACCCATAATTAAATGCTTTGGAAGTCCTAAATCAATTGCATGAATAAGCTTACTTCCAGTTAATAAGGTGCATATGCTGTTTATAACGAATGCTGTTATAATAATGCCTGTAAACAGTATTATTTCAACACTGTATGCAGTTTTCATGTGTACCAGTTTCCAACATTCTGCAAAATATCTTCTTTTGTGTTTGATAAAACAAAAGAACACTCACATTTGTTTGTGACAAGTGTGAGTAAATGATTTCTGAATTTTATTTTTTTGAGTGAACTACCGCTTTAATAATGAAAGTATGGACCTGTTTAAATATTTGCTATTTAAAATTCAAGCCCATTTAATGAATGTTGGCACTGAGTCTCAGCCCTCAGTCACAGTTATTGTAATATAATTAAAATGTGTGCTGAAGGGCCGCTTCTCTCTCCCCCAAGAGATCTGTGGTGTTATAGAAAAGAATATATTAAGGTTGATCTGGCTGACGGAACATGCCCTCACTCAATTAACCTCACAGAAATAGAGAGACACCAGACAATGATGCTCCACTTTAAGTGTTAATGACATCTTAACGAGAAAACTCAAGACTGCTTGACCCCTGACCTTTCAGAGCTGACAGCAGGCCAGGAGGTCACAAATATTGATCATATTTACCATCATGTTTTTTTCTGCCATGCATGGGTCTTTTATTTTTCTTTTCTTTTTAAATGTGATCTTTTATATCTATCTTATACCTATCTTAATATTTTATATTAATAAAATAAAATAAAATAAAATTTAATAAAATAAAATAAAATTAAATTAAATTAAAAATATAAAATAAAATAAATTGTTACTTAATTTTTAGTTTGACTCGATGATTTAACATAATTCTTTCACTCATCCTGTTTTAGTAAATCTGTACAGTAAAGTTCATGTTGATTGGACCCCATTACTTTTTCTTCTTTTGTGTTAAAAAGTAGAAAGAAATAATTATCCAAGTTGATTTGAAAGGACATGCTCATTTAAAGGATACTTCTGCTGATAAGTTATAATAGCTTAATTGTAAGCTTTAATGAGGGACTAAAAGTATTATTTTAATAAATTCTTATTGTAGTTCACTGAATCTAAAACCAATAAATTTTAACACATTTTCGGTAAGTAAATAAATAAATAAATAAATAAATAAATAAACTTCTACTTATTTATTTTTTCAGCCATTTGACAAGGGTATATCTCATATAATTTAGTTACTGTATTTAGATTTATTTAGTTAATTTAACATAACTTGAGCTCTATCCAAATCCAGAGCCAGACTTATTAAAGTTCACTAAAATGTAAACTAAAACATTATTATTATTATTATTTTTTAATTAAATGATTGAGATTTAGTTATTAGTTTATTTATCATCCAGGGTTATTATATTATGACTAAAAGTATCATAGAAAAATGTTACACAAAATAACTCCCGACTTAAATAATAATAAATTTTTCAATAATGTAATCAAAAATAATTAAATCAAATGAAGCAAAACGCAATGCAACAAAACAAAATGGAACACAACAAAACGTAATGCAAAGAAATGAAACACAAGGCAAAGGAACAATATATGCAAAAAAACAAAAAACAAAATGCAATGCAGGGAGGTGTAACAAAATGCAACAAACCAATACGCAACAAAACAAATTGCAAGAATAAGAAAAACAATAAAACTAAATACAAAATACAAAGCAAAAAAAAAAAGAAAAACTCTGCTGACGTTGTGCCAGTCCCAAGCAATGTCCCAGACTTTTTCTTTGTTTTTGTTGCTAATAAAAATCTTGCATTAAACATCTTGTTTTAACCGGTGTGTTGGTGCTTCTGCAAAACAGCCATACCCTACCACTACACTACATGCCTCTACATTTTCTTAACAATAGTTCCTAGCTGGACAGATTGAGGACGAAGGCTGACCAGCGTTTTAAAGTCCTGCCCATTACTTCTCATGGTCCACAAGGATAAACGGAAACCTCAAGATCAATTTCAATAGACAAGCAGGATTAAAAGTATAACAGGTGTGCTTCTTCAGCTCTGAGTGGACAGCGCTTCATCCATCATGCTTTATTGCGGATCTGAACAGCTGGATGACTGAAGGAGCTTCACTCTTTACCAATCAATCTCCATTTCTGCCGCTTCTCCCTGTGCTGTGGCCAATTGATTGACTTCTGGTAAATGCGGCCAGATCACAAAGTCAGAGGCAGGAATTTATCATCATTTGTGTCTCTTCCATCCGAGAATTCATTATGAGGCTTAAACAAATAACAGAGATTGGGAGACAATCGCTCTGCTTGCGTGATGATGCTGGAGGCGGATGGAGGAGATGCTGGATTCAGTTAGAGCTTTTGGCAGCAACAGAGATGGAGATTTATATTTTAGTGGATGCCAATTTAATGTGTTAGTTTATAAAAAAAATGGTGATAAATATTTCTTAAAATAAATGCATTTTTAAATACTTCATAATTATTAGTTGCAGAATTTGTTATGGCCAGAAATGTTTATTTAATGCAAATTATAATAATAATTAATTATTTATTAAATGATTAAAATGTAGAAATTATGAAATATATATAATATATATCTATACGAAGAGTTTAGATGCAAAAACCTTTAAATTGCATTTAATATTTTCTTCTAAAATTAGCATTTTACTTCGACTCCTGTGTGTGGACTGAGTAATTTTACTTTTATAGTGATTGAATGAAGTTCTTTTCATTGCCTTTAAAGTGAAATAACTGAACGTGCTGTAAATATAGGAAGCTGAGAAAAAAATTCCTTTTAAAAGAACATTTTGGATGGCATTTAGAGGTTTTATACTGTATACTTCATATATTTTTACAGACAGAAAACAACATATATATATATATATATATATATATATATATATATATATATATATATATATATATATATATATATATATATATATATATATATATATATATATATATATATATATATATATATATATAATTATTATTATATAAATCATAATTCTTGATTGTGAAATGTATTATAAAGATTAACTAATTATAATATTTTTTCGTACACATAGTCAAAACGTAAGGTTTATGCAAATGACTATGTTTAATTATTTAAACTGCAAAATGATCATAATAATTGTGAAATGTACTATTAAAAATAGGCAAATATAGTTAGAAAGTATAGTTTATGCAACTAATTTATAATATTTTATAATAAAAAAAAAAAAACTTATTGGGGTCCAGTTTTTTTTTCTTTTCATTAAAAATAACCCCATCATAATTATTAATTGTGAAATGTATTATAAAAAGTAGGCTAATATATATATATATATATATATATATATATATATATATATATATATATATATATATATATATATATATATATATATATATATATATATATATATATATATATTTAAAAAACACTGGGCTCCATTTTAGTTAAATAAAAAAAAACTGTTGCTAATTTTAAATATATTATTATAAAGTAGGCAAATATAGTCATAAAGTATGCTTGATGCAACTAAGCTATAATATTTAGCTATATTTAGTTAATTATTATAAAAAAAAAAACTATCATAATTATTCATTATATAAAAAGTAGGCTAATAATAGTATTCTTTTGCATATATACAGTAAAACTCACTGGGGCCTTATTTTCAAAATACTTCACACTTATAATTATTATTAAATTAATTTACTAAATACTGTTTTCTACACTACTTGACAAAAGTCTTGTCGCTTATCCAAGTGTTAGGAACATTAAATAATAACTTGACTTCTTATTTGGTATCAGAAGTGGCTTATATGAAAGGCAAAGGCCTGTCGATTACGCACTAAAAATAAAACATGATCATGCCTTGATTTTTAATTATTTAATTAGGACAATAATGTTTGACTTTGCTTAGACAAAAGTCTTGTCATTTAACAGAAATAATGTCCAGTATAGAATATGAAGTCATGGTGCAGTGGAGAAAGAATCAATATTGTGTATGACTCCCATGATCTTGGAGGACTGCATCCATACATCTCTGCAATGACTCAAATAACTTATAAATAAAGTCATCTGGAATGGCAAAGGAAGCGTTCTTGCAGGACTCCCAGAGTTCATCAAGATTCTTTGGATTCATCTTCAATGCCTCCTTCTTTATCTTAACCCAGAAATGCTCAATAATGTTCCTGTCTGGTGACTGGGCTGGCCCATCCTGGAGCACCTTGACCTTTTTTGCTTTAGGGAACTTTGATGTGGAGGCTGAAGTATGAGAAGGAGCGCTATCCTGCTGAAGAATTTGCCCTCTCCTGTGGTTTGTAATGTAATGGGCAGCCCACATGTCTTGATACTCAGGCTGTTGATGTTGCCATCCACTCAGCAGATCTTTCGCACGCCACCATACTGAACGTAACCCCAAACCATAATTTTTCCTTCACCAAATTCGACTGATTTCTGTGAGAATCGTCGGTCCATGTAGGTTCCAATAGGTCTTCGGATGTTTTTGTGATGATTCAGTTCAACAGATGATTAATCGGAAAAATCTACACCTTCTGTTGCTTTTCTAAACGATCAACTAGAAGTCAAGTTAATATTTGTTGCTCTTACAACTGGGGTCGATTAGAAGACTTGTTAGATAGTGTATAAAAATGTCTCTCTTTCACACAAACACACATTCACACTCATTTATAAACAGCAATGACAAGTCAAGTTGTGGACATTCAACAATTCATTTTGCACAGAAACAAAACTAACACCTTTACCATCAATCCAATATTCATTAACCTGCATCTGAATAATAAATACAGGTAACACTTTACAATAAGGTTCATTACTTAATGCATTTGCTAACATGAACTAATCATGAACATCACATGTGAGATTTACTAATCCATTATTAACATCCAAGTCCATACTTGTTAGCATTAGTTAATGCACAATAAGTTAACATGAACTAACAATGAACTACTGTATTTTCATTAACTAACGTTAACTAACGTTAACTATCATTTGTTTGTTCATGTTAGTAAATGCATTAATTAACATTAACTAATGAACCTTATTGTAAAGTGTGACCTAAATACAGTCACACAAGCTAAACATTAATCCTTCAACTCTTGTTTTTACTCCTAAAAACACATTTCCCCTTTGTTTTGCGTTTGGATCTTCTCTCACAGAGCCTCATTGAGTGGCTTCTGCTGCTGCAAGATTTCCCCCACCAGAGTGAAAATATTAGTTTAATATCAGTGACAGTGAGAGCAGACAGTGGAGGCGGGACTGCGGCGCCTTGTGTTTCAAGCCTGACAATTTAATGAAATATATGAGGCCTGATGGCACAGGAGCCGTTTTCACATTACAGAGGAATTAACCGATTGAGCCTGTGCATAACAATTGAGTGGGAATGTGAACATCCGACATGGGATAAAAGTTCAGAGGTAAAGATTAGAGAAACGGTTTTATTGTAGCAAATGACGTTCAGCTGCATGGTTCGATGGTTCTGAATCTGGTTATTGACGATTTGACACGATCCAGTATCGTTTCGTTCTTCAAAACTCATCCGAGAGTTGCTGTCAGAGCAACAGTTCTGGTAGCTCAAACCTGCTCGGGAGCAGGCTGATTCATATAAACAGGATTAGATTGGCCCATTTCAAGCAAAGGTAATAGCAACCTATAGATTGTATACACTTGAGAAAAAAGTAAAATAGTTTTAAAAAAGTTTGTATATACACATTTATAATTTCTAATAATTAATGATATTTATTATTTAACAATTAATAATATTTTTGTTATTAGTTTTTGATATTATATATATATATATATATATATATATATATATATATATATATATATATATATATATATATATACACATACATACATACATACATACACACACATACACACACACACACACACACAAATATAAACAAAAATATTATCAATAATATTAATGCACGGCCCTCATCTGTGTGTTCGTTTCTTAGCAACATGCATGCCTAAACGTTGTTGTTTGTACCCCCTAAATCAAAAAATTACGAATTGCCGTGAGATTGCGTTGCACTCTCAGCTAACATTATTCAAAAAAAAAGGTCCACATTGTCCCCCGATAATGTCAACAGACTGAACTGTCTTAGCAACTGGCTGAATGTAAAGGAGGACTAAGTAAAATTGTTTTTAATTTAAAAGTTATGTTCTCAACTCACAGCAATACAACTTTTCAATAAGTGCAATTGTTTATATTCAATTCTTTATTGTTATTATAATTTTCCATTTTCCCTATTTGCATTGCCTGTATTTTGGCATTTTTTGCAGTCCACTCAGAATCCAACTTGGAATTTTTTTTTTTCTTTATTGGCATTGATTGTTTTGAAATTCAAATGACACTAACATGCCTGTGTTTTAATTTCTGTTATACATATGGCTGTCAAGCCAGGATCTTGATGCTTTATTGTGGCTATGTTTTTTACATGGAGAAATCTGTGTTACAACTTAAACACACACACACACACACACACACACACACACACACACACACACACACACACACACACACACACACACACACACACACACACACACACACACACACACACACACATACATATATATATATATATATATATATATATATATATATATATATATATATATATATATATATATATATATACATACAAAAAGAGGGTGGTTCTCCCCAAGGGGATCAAAGGAATGAGTGTGTATGAATGTACATCTGCTGCTTAAAAACTATGCTGGATAAGTTGGCGATTCATTCTGCTGTGGCGATCCCAGATTAATAAAAGGACTAAGCCGAAAATAAAAAATGGATGAAAGATTGTTTAAATTCAGCCCATATGAATAGTTTGCAATTCCGTACCTTTAAAAAAAAGAAGTAAATTCAACGAATAACTTTTTTCAGTGTACAAGTTTTAGAGTGAGTCTGAGAATGTGTACAGAGTTTGTATTGAAGAGGGTGAAAGAAGTGTAACTTTTCAAGTACAAACTTGACCCTTCTCCCTGTGTGGATCAAAAAAGTCTCTCATGGCTCCGGCAAGAGTGTTTGAGCGCTATCCTGCCCTAAATCTCATCTCTCCGAGCCTGCGTGCCCATAAAACAGCAGGCTCCATATCTTTATAAATAGAAAAACTATTCACAAGCCATAGGTGGGCACAGCCCTGTGTCGCCCACGGCTGCACTCACAGTCAATCACTGGCAGACTGGCGAGGGCGCTTTTATTATGTGCATATCTTTTTACATCCCAGGGAGCTTGTTACAGTCCGGCCCCATGTAATGGCATGCATGACAAGCCTTGCTATGACAGCTTAAAGAGGGGATATGAATTGTCCCATTTTCACATTCTCTGCCTCATGGTGCCTGAAGACTGACAGTTGACCTTATCAGCGCTCCGCAGAGGATATTTACTGCGCTGCCCTTTTTAAAGTTTGCATTTTAAACACCCTCCTCATACGCCACACTAAGGCACACGGCTGTGTCTGTGTGGCTGGTTTTGCTGCGGATATGACACGGCAAGATGCTTTCATGATCTGGGGTCCATCTGGGTGCGAGGAAAGGATTGTGTCAAAGTCGACTGTTGGCTTCCTTAAAATCACAAGTGGTCGGTGTGGGTATTGAAGAATGAGCAAATATCAAATGTGTTTACATGTTTACCTGTCAGTCAAATATGGGCCCGATATAGATGTACCGTGGCTGTTTGGTGAACTAGAACTGGTGTTTTTCTTTTTTGTGAATGAATATAGTGGAGGCTGAGGACAATATGATATGCGTAGATGGTTGGTTATGATTTTAATAATCAGCAGATTTCCAGACTGAGATGCCTGATTCTGATTCACTTTCTGCATGTGAATCAGACATGACAGCTACATGTAGGTGTTTGATTAACAAATAAACATTTGAGGAGCAATAATGCACATAAGTAATGCTAATTATACAAAGGAACTCTTAGTGCTCAGAGAATTAGGTGCTACAGTAAGGGGAAGGGGATGTGTTTTCTTTTTTTTAGAGAGTGAAGAGTGTTTCTACAGGTGGTTTGTCAAGCCCACTCAGCTATGTGAAGTAAATTACTTCATAAATGCATAGTGTTTTAAAAATTTCTTTTTAGTGCGGTCAAAAATTAATTGTGATTAATCGCATTATTTTTTTGTGTGTGTATCACATATATACAATAAATATATATTTATATAGTTGAAGCAGAATTATTAGCCCCCTTTGATTTTTTTTTCTTTTTTTAAATATTTCCTAAATGATGTTTAATAGAGCAAGGAAAATTTCACAGTATGTCTGATAATATTTTTTCTTCTCGAAAAAGTCTTATTTCTTTTATTTCTGCGAGAATAAAAGCAGTTTTAATTTTTTTAAACGCCAATTTAGTGACAAAATTTTTTGCCCCTTTAAGCTATATTTTGTTTCGATTGTCTACGGAACAAACTATCGTTATACAATAACTTGCCTAATTACCCTAACCTGCCTATTTAACTTAATTAACCCAGTTAAGTCTTTAAATGTCCTTTTAAGCTGTATAGAAGTGTCTTGAAAAATATATAGTAAAATATTATTTACTTTCATCATGGTAAAGATAAAATGAATCAGTTATTAGAAATGAGTTATTAAAACTATTATGCTTAGAAATTAACACAACCCTGATGATTTCTTAACAAATTAAATAAAAAAAATAATTAAATATAAAAAATATATGATTATAAAATATTTTATTTCCTGTCAAGCCGTTTATGCATAAATTTAAAAAATGAAATTGATTACCTGCTCTTTCTAGGAAATGTATACCAAAAGTGTAGCTCATTTATTTTGGTCCTTTTGTTCAATCTTTTTGGATTAAAGTGCTTTTTTAAAAATGCTTTCATTATAAAAAATTTTCTTAATAATTTTAAGACTTGATCAAAAACCTTGTTTTAGTTTTATATCTACAGTATAAATGTAAATAAATGTAAACCACTTTTTAGCATATTTAAACAAGAACTGGAACAGAATTGGCATACCATTCAACATCAAGTAGCCTAAAGACTGATGTTTCAACTCCTAGAACATGTGCTTATTGTTTTGTGTTTAATAGGCCTATTCGTGGATTTGTATTACCTTTTTATGTGCTTTCTTTTTTCCCACTTATTTCTCATGCGCTTGTTATATAGGCTACTTACATTTAATTTATAATTCCCTTATTGTTTAAAAATGAACTGTAGTTTGTAGACACTGTATACTGTTTTATTTTTACTGTAAATCTTCTGTTGTTATTGCAATAAAAAATAAATAAATGATAACGGCATGTGATCCGTCATGACTGCCGCAACTTTGAGCCCTGAAGTGTCCGGGTTTACGGCTTCGTTTTCAACTCCGCCGCCGCCTGCGCTCGGCTAATCTCATTGACTGCCAACTGCAGCCGTGCTTCATGTCTAACGCACCTAATAGGTAATCATGAAGATGTCTGATTCATTTGATTCAGCGTTCAAACAAGAACCCACCACATTCTTGGAGATGACCTGCCCACAGTCAAATCGCATTGGTCTACACTGATTAATCAAATGCATTCTGATTGGCTGTGATTGTAACTCATCCTGCAGCATTTTCATTTTCAATTGTGGATTGAAACTTGTAGCAGAGTTGAATAAGTGCTGGCCAGAGGCAGTTTGGAGACATGCGAGTTTGCCTTATTCAATATGACAGCAAGCCCTTTGAGAAATATTTATGGAAATCATAAACATCACCGTCCACTTGTAACCACTAAAATGCAATATCTGTTAATCTGAATCCACTACAGCACTTCTGAAATGTCATTGTCCGAGTGGCAGCAGGGATTTAGTCGCTGCTTTGTGATATTATTGTCCTGGATTTGTTTGTACGTGTTTGTTGTTGTATCAGTTTTATTGTACTCCTCATTCAATTATAGTTATCTATCAAAACAAGCAAATAAGATTTTTCTCATAAATTTTAGGTCTTGCACAAGGTGTACGGCAGACTGTTTGCCTTTCAAGGGTGAATGTAATAAAATTGGCACGTTCGTTTTATTAAAGGACAAAGAGCGCTGCATGAATTATGGAACATTCAAAGACACAGATTAGTTTCCTAAATCATTATTCCAGTCTTCTGAAATATTCTAATTTGCTGATTTGGTGCTCAATGATTATAATACATGTGTGTGTGTGTAAAAAAAAAAAAAAAAAAAAAAATATATATATATATATATATATATATATATATAATAATATATATATATATAAATATATAAATTAATATATAAATAAAATATATATATATAATATATATATATATATATATATATATATTAGTGCTGTCAATCGATTTAAAAAAATTAACAAATTAATCGCATTTAAAATACTGAAACTTGTAATTTTGGCTATTTAAATGTAAAATTAATGTAAACGCAAGACAAAAACTATTTAAATTCAAAATATAATTGTTTAATAGAATTTTTGTTTAACTTGTAACACAGATTTCTTCATGCAAACAACATACCCACAATAAACCATCAAGATCCTGGCTTGACAGCCATATTTATTACAGAAATTAAAACACAGGCATGTTAATGACATTTAAATTTAAAAACAATCAATGTCAATAAAGAAAACATTGATTTCCATGTTGGATTCTAAGTGGACTGCAAAAAAATGCCAAAATACAGGCACTGCAGATATGGAAAATGACAAATTATAATAATAAACTATACAATACAAACTGTTGCACTCATTGTAAAGTTTTATTGCTGTGAGTTGAGAACATTAGTTATAGAGTAGAATCAATTTTGCTTAATCCTCCTTTACATTCATCCAGTTGCTAAGACTAGGAGTATCCCGCAAGTGCACAGAGACTCCCAAATGCCCGCAAATGAATGATAATTTCTTGCAAACCGGTCGTTAAAGACATAGCACAACCCTCTCGCCCCTACTCAGATACGTCGCTCACTCCACCCCTGACACCCCTTAACGGGCCTGACACAGACACACACACAGACAGACACACACACACAACGCGCTGCAGACGTTTTGGCCCAAGTGTGCCGCAAGCCTGCGTTTGAGTGAAGGTCTCGGCCGTTAGATCGCCCCCTGGGGGCTGGCTGCAGTACAAGTCATAAAGCCCGCCTCCTCCGTGTTAATGAAGGAGACTTGAGCCCAAATAAAAAAAATTATTACACTTGCAATAAAATGTCCCGACAGATGGTTCTGGTCGATTAAGGCACTGGTTATTGTGCTGAAATAGGTGCAGATCTTCATTTTTGTAAACAGTTTGTTTTTAGCAGTAATTTAATGCTGGGCGTGTCATCGTGATTGACAGCTGTGATTGACAGTTTCTCAAAGCGCGGCGTCTGAGCTTCGGCAGGAAACTGAAATGTTATTATTCGATTTCTGTGTTATTTTACCATGACAAAATGAGTTCAGCAGTAAACTATAGTTTCTGACATACATTATCCTGGTGGAACACTGTTTATTCGCTAAATTCAGGGCTTTTTTCGGGATTTATTAGTTTGCTGATACACGCCTAACCACCCAGATAGCAAAACACAGTTCCGGCTAGATTCTCGCCTGCCGGAGACTTATCCCTTAGAGCTCAGACTGACTACCTCTGCTGAACCTACGAGCCGGCGCTGCCGCATGCGAGCTGGAATCAGCCCGCGACGCCGCGAGTAGGTTATGCGCTGCGGTCCGGAGCTGGCGCGATTGAATATATGAAACCCTCATATTTGTTAACGTTATTACATCCATTTGTGTTGATATGACAGCAAACGCATGCTGAGAAGTTTGGGGGGCGTGGTTGATTTTACATAAAGCGTTTGGTTGGAAGCTCGACTCCGCTCATTTTCGCGGCTCCTCCTCTGGCTCCATCAGACAGTCCTTCTGCGCATGTCAAGGCTCCAATATCAGCAGTCTTTTGCGACAGTTTGTGCCCGTCAAGCAGGCGTTTTGCCCTCAAGGCGTTCAATGGGAAAAAGGGCTGTCGCGTCGTCCATATTTTTTACAGTCATTGTTTTGGCCCCAACGGCCTTCCATACTGGAGCGACTCCCCTCAGATTTAACACGCATGATCACGTTCATCAAATTTGCTTAAACTAAGCGCCCTAAAGTATTACTGTATTTCACAAGGATTCTGACACAACAACGCGAAGCATATGCTTTCGTTACGTTTAATGAGAAAACACGCTAAACTTGGAGGGCTCATGCTGAAAGGCAGAGATGCCCTGTCTTTGACAGCTCGCGACTTCACCAGACGTACTGAGTACATTTACGTAAGACACCAATACTCCGATTTTAAGATAACACTCTTAAAATTCTACCGTGTAGCCTTAAAAGGAACCTTACCTTAAAGGAACACTGAGTCACGAAATGCGGAGGATTTTCTTTCTGTTCGCCATGCGGTATAAACTTACAACAGAAGTCGAAAGTTAAAAATGAAACACCCGAAATTGCATGAAACTCTGGATAACTTGTGATGCAACTAATTGTTTTATACTGGAACTTGCCTTCAAAAAGTGTTTCCTTGGTCTTATCCACATTTATTGCTTGTTGAACACACGTCTACCACAACAGGAAGTAAAAAAACCTGCATGCATTAATTGCGTTAATTTTTTTTTACGCGTTAATTATTTAAAAATAATCGCATGCGTTAACGCGTTAATTTTGACAGCGCTAATATATATATTTCTGTGTGGAGTTTGCATGTTGCATGTTCTCCCTGCCTTCGCAGGGGTTTCCTCCGGGTGCTCCGGTTTCCCCTACAGTCCAAAGACATGTGGTACAGGTGAATTGGGTAGGCTAAATTGTCCTTAATGTATGAGTGAGTGTGTGAATGTGTGTGGATGTTTCCCAGAGATGGGTTACCGCTGGAAGGGCATCCGCTGCGTAAAAACTCATTCCGCTGTGACGACCCCGGATTAATAAAGGGACTAAGCCGACAAGAAAATGAATGAACATATATATGTATATATATATATATATATATATATATATATATATATATATATATATATATATATATATATATATGAATATATATATATATATATATATATATATATATATATATATATATATATATATATATATATATATATATATGTGTATATATAAATATATATGCATTATATATATATATATATATATATATATATATATATATATATATATATATATATATATATATATATATAAATATATATGCATTATATATATATATATATATATATATAAATATATATATATATATATATATATATATATATATATATATATATATATATGTGTGTGTGTGTGTGTGTGTATTTATAAATATATATACACATGATGAGTTTACTGTACTCAAAATGGCCTCCACAGTCACCAGATCTCAATCCAATAGAGCACCTTTGAAATGTGGTGAAATGGGAGATTCCCATCATGTATGTGCAGCCGAAAAATCTGCAGCAACTGCGTAATGCTATCATGTCAATTTTGACCAAAATCTCAGAGGAATATTTCCAATACCAAGGCAGTTCTGAGGCAAAAATGGGGTCCAACCCGGTAGTAGTAAGGTGTACTTAAAAAAGAATTATTTTAAAGACAGACTTAGAATTTGTGGCAGATCATTCTGCTTGTGGTGACCCCTGATAATTAGGGGACTAAGCAGAAGGAAAATGAACGAATAATTTGTTTAGTAAATTACTATGATGTGAAAAAAGAAGACAAAACAAGCCGTTTTCTTTTTTTTCACTGTTACAACTGAAAACTTCCACAAACTTCAAGAATTTTACCTCTATTTTTAAGTTCTACACCAATTTACACCAGCTGTCACCTCTTTCTCCTGTCCATCTCACTTTCTCTCTCTCATTCACTTTTTAACATGTTTACCAAGCCAAGGATGCAACTACTAGCATGACAAATCAGAGTTAAGCCCCTTCAGAAATCCATCACCATAAGCTTTTAATGATTTACCTCATCCAATCTTTTTTCCCTAGCAGACCTTCGACAGATTAATGTCACAAGTCATCCACCACAGTGAAGCATGGTGACTATAAAGGTCAGTCGGCTTTCTCCATCCCCCTTCTGCAACTTCCGTGCCACCTTGCTGATTTATTTGGTATTTCCAAAATTAATGAGAAAGGCTCAGGTTTCTGAAATCCATGAGAAAACAGCACACATATATGACACATCTGGAAATCCCATTCGTCCTCCATCGGAGTAGCTCACGAACCTGAACACTCCGTCATCATAAAAAGAAGATAATGTCAGACAGGACCTCGAGGTGGTAAAGCCTGGCTGAGGAATTATGACCAGCGGTAAAATGGATAAAGTCGAGTTTACCCGCACTCTATTTTTCTTGGTAAGACACGCCGATTACTAGCGCGCATGCTAGTTTGAGCCGAATTTGTCGCAGGTGACCTATTCATAGAACCAAAAAAAAGAGATGAATTTATTTAACATTGGCTACAGCTTAAACAATGTTATTTAAAATATTTTTAGTTGAGTTTGCTCTTGCTCTGTTTGTTTTTACTAAGACACACTGATAATTATCTTACATGTTAGTTGAAGCTAATTTTGTTCAAGGTGACCATTTATTTCTATACACATATTTTAACTACAACTACTATATTAAACAATTAGTAGAACAGTGTTTTGCATAACAACCAAAGCACTTCTACAAAATGATCTCTCCTTGTAAAGACAAGCCAATTATTAGCTCACATGCTAGTTTTTTTTCCTTAGTAAGATACACTGATTATTATTTCAAATGTTTGTTTAAGCTAATTTTGTTCAAGGTGACGTATTTATATGGCCAAAAAAAAAAAAAACTAAATTGAGCCTAAGTAGCCTGTAATTTGTGTTTTTACAACATGACCAAGCCACTTCAACAAGTCTTTTTTTCTTGGTAAGACACAAGGATTATTAGTTCACATGCTAGTTTAATGTTAGCTCAATTTGTTTAAGGAGACCTATTTTTCATATGGAGCATAAACTTCCTTTGGTCTATTAATGTGTTTTACTATATCAACAGTGTTTTGTAAAATAACTATGCACATGAACAAATGCAAAGTTCAAATTCAAGGTGATCAATTATTCATATGGCCAAATATTTTTTTAGCTGAAACTTTATTTTTTAATAAAGTAAAACACACTAATGGAATGGTGTTATTTAATAGCCATGGCACTTAAACAAATGCTCCTCTTTTTACTTGGTAAGACACTATATTATTAGCTCACATGCTAGAATGAGCTAAATTTGTTGAAGGTGACATTTTAACCAAACAGTGTTTTACAAAATAACCAAGGCACTTCAACAAAAACCTATTTCTTGGTAAGTCACAGCAATTATTACCTGACATAGTTTGAGCTGATTTTTTCCAGGTGACCAAATGTTTTATAGATTTAAAAATATACATATAAAAATATAGTAGTGGCTAAACATATTGAACAGTGTTTTACAAAATAACCAATGCTTTTTCTTGATAAGACATGGCAATTATTTGTTTACATGCTACTTTGACATTTGTGGAAAATTCAGTTTTGGAAACATTTTTTAGAAATTATGATTTGAAACGGATAGTCAAGTTTACCGCTAATGTATTTTGTTGGACACTGATTATTAGCTTGTATGTTAGTTTGAGCATATTTTTTCAAGGTGAGCTAATCTCTGTATATCCAAAAAAAAAAAAAAGGAGCCTTAACTTAATTTGTTTAAGATAGTAGTGGCTAAAAGACATAGAACAGTGTTTTATAAAAAGGTTTCAGACATCAGAAATTAAGAGAAAGCATGATTTGAAAAGGATGAAGTCAAGTTACCGCTATTTCATTTTGCTGGAGACTTGATTATTAGCTTGTACACTAGGTTGGGCATATGTTTTCAAGGTAAGCTAATCTTCGTACATCTAAAAAAGGAGCTTCAACTTAATTTGTTTAATATACACTAGTAGTGGCTAAAACACATAGAACAGTGTTTTATAAAATAACCAAGGCACAAAATGTTTCCTGGGTAAGACACAGCGAATATTAGCTCACATGCTTACTTGAAATTTGTTCAACTTCAACAAAATCTTTTTGTTTGGTGTAAAATTCAGCGATGGAAAAGTAGGGAACATGACTGTAGTTAAAAAGCATATTTACAACAAAAATTTCTGAAGGTTACAGATGTCAGAAATTAGTCGGAAGTACACTATGATTTGAAATTGATAAAGTCAAGTTTACTACTTCGTTTTGTTGGTAAGACTCACCCACGCAATCTCACGGCAATTCGTAACTTTTTGCTTTAGTGGCTAATTCGTATGAATTTGTACAATCTAATTCGTAAAAATTTAGTACGATTTGCACATCACCCTATGATGATTGGGGTTAGGGGTGGGGTTAGGTGCCACGCCTCTTTTTTAAAATCTAGCATTTTCGTATGACTGAACTCATTCGAATTAGCCACTGACAAAACGTAAAATACTTATGTTTCCTCGTGAGATCAGGCTGGACTCAAGGATTATTAGCTTGTTTGCTAGTGCTAGAGCTGTATTTGTTCAAGGTGACCTATTCTTCGTAGGGCAAAGAAAATTGAACCTAAACTTAATTTATGTAATATGCCCACTCCGGTGGGACTGTTGACCCGCTAGCTGGGAGGAGAAAAACTGATTTACTATGATAGACACTTTTCTCTCCTCGGCCTGACGCTCACATAAAGGAAACCGCTGGAAGGGGAGAATATAGAAAATAATCACAGTCACCTTGAAGCCGTGAAGTGTTAAACACAGAGGTGGCTGTTGGTAGGTGGGTGTAATTGTCAGCATTCCATTAGGATTAACCCCTCAGGTGCCGGGAAGATTAGAAAATGGGGAATAATAAACTGGGATCTTGAGTGCGATGTGTGATGGATGAAAGTGTGCAGGTGTTTAGCAGATTGTTCCTCCGAGCTCACCAGAAAGCAATTACCTGGAGAAAAAAAACAGAAAGAGAGATCCATTTGAGCTAATGTGTCTTTAAAAGTGAACCTGATGGTCTGAGTATTGGTTAGACATTAAAGCAAGTTGTCTGACAACCGTCAATTAGTTCCATGGGGTGAAATGAGTTTGATTAATTATAGGATAAACCCGTGACCTTGCTGCTGTAAGGATATAATGGAGACAGGGGTTATTTTTACATTGGGAATGGCTATATTTTTGTACTTTTAAGTCTTTTGAAATAAATGTGCAAGCAGTTGCATCTATTTTATGGATGTATGGGAAAGGGTAGCACAGTGGCTCAGTGGTTAGCACTGTCGCCTCACTGCAAGAAGGATGCTGGTTTAAGTCCCGGCTGGGTCAATTGGCGTTACTGTGTAGAGTTTGCATGTTCTCTGCAGTGTTTGCGTGAGTTTCTTTCCAGTGCACCGGTTTCCTCCACAGTGCAAAGACGTCCAAAGACATACGCTATAGGTGAATTGAATAAGCTAAATTGGCTAAATTGCATGGCTGTTTATTGGTGTTTCCAGGTATTAGGTTGTGACTGGATGGGCATCCGCTGTGTAAAACAAATGCTGGATAAGTTGGCGGTTCATTTCGCCGTGTCAACCCCTGATGAATAAAGGGACTAAGCCAAAGGAAAACGAATAGATGAATGTGTGGGACACATTTAAGTTGCCACATTTTAAATGTTTTTTTTTTTTTTACACAAGGAGAACATGCTAACTCCACACAGAAAAGCCAACTGACCCAGCCGGGGCTCGAACCAATGACCTTCTTGCTGTGACAACCTATTTGAAAGTTATCACTTGATTGAATGGGCGTTAATAGTGGTTATCAGCTAATAGACATGGGCCAGTAGAGCCATCACATACGGCTCACATACGGCTGTGGACGGAAGTTAACAAGAATTATTTATATTATTCATTAAATTTCCCATTTATTGTATTTTATTAACGTCTACCCCTACCGCAACCCTAAACCCAACTGTCACAGTAATGTAAAAACAGATCTGGATCTGGAGTCTTCTCCATTAGTATAGCCGATTAACCATGTGGATGGATGATAACAGCCTTCTGAGCCTACTAGTAGTCACAGAAGATCCCTACTTGCCCATATATATCAACTGAAAACTACTGATATCGTCCATTCAATCATGTGATAACCACTGAGCCACAGTGTTGCCTGTCTGTCTGCATTCATGTTGTCCCAATTAAGCATAACACAATTAAGTTGTCCCCAAAAATACTTAAGATTTGTGTTGCTTTTTGAGTGTACAGACAAACGAGGGCATTTAAAATCTGAATATTACTTTTGTTTCAATAATTTGTGTTCAAAAAAGCGAATTTGGATTTTTACAAGGTCCATATACGTTCCATAAAGTCAGCAGGAGCCGTGGTTATACGGTTGGCATTAAATCACAGTTTCAGCACCTGCTCTTCACAATTAGCCTGATCTTCAATACACATGTGCTCTTGCTTGGATTAAAAAGGATAAAGTCTAAAACAATTTCGTTACCTCAATGATAATATAATGTCATCATGTCAGCAGGACTGATGACGATACAGTTCTGCAAACAAACATTGACCTTGAATGGCAGGATTTAATAATATTCAGCTAGTTTTAGCAGCTGGCAGAGTGTTGGGGAAGACGACAGGCTTGGGTTTTCTCTCTCTCTCTGTCTGTTTTAATGAGAAAAGGGAGGTCTGAGAAGGGTCAGTGACATGACTCCCTCTACAGCACATTAGATGTGATTATAAAAAAACTGACGGCAATTACAGGGCCGAGAGGGAGGCCTTCAGCAGCACAGATCGCTCCTCTGCCAGAGTTTATATTAAACTGGCTAGCTGGTGAATGGGATATTCATGACTTCTGTGTGTATACATAATGATGGGTTTATGTTACTTTGAAGTGTAAAAAATTTGTAGTAACAAACAATGAGTTATTCAAACTCTGACTGATAGTTTGAAGTCCAGTTCACAGCAATAAAATGGCAATGAGTAGCATCCATATCAGTGCATCTTAATGTTCAGTTTTTAAAGGCACTGCAAACTCTTCATGTCCTTATATTCATTTATTCATTTTCCTTTGGCATAGTCCCTTTATTCATCAGAGGTCGCCATAGTGGAACGAACCCCCAATTTATCCAACCTATGTTTTACACAATGGATGCCCTTCCAACTGCAACCCAGTACTGGGAAACACTCATACATGCCAATTTAGTTTATTTGATTCACCTGTAGCGCATGCCTTTTGATTGAGGGTTAAACCAGAGTACCCGGAGGAAACCCATGCCAACACGTGGAGAACATGCAAACTCCACACAGAATTGCAAACTGACCCAGCCGGGACTCAAACCAGCCACCTTCTTGCTGTGAGGCAACAGTGTGAACCACCACTGAGCCAAAGTACCACCCTTATGTCAATATATATTTGTTTAAAAAAAGAGGTAACATGGGTTTTTCTAAAAATATCCTATTTGTAAGCTGTCTTTCAACGTAAAAAGTCTGCAAAAGCAGAGTACACACACATCAAATACCTCAAACTAGAGCTGAAGATCTTTGCCCGAACAAAATGGAATCCGAGAAGACACGAAGAGTTCGGGCTTAATTTCTATCATTTTAGATGGGGTCGGGCCGAGCTCGGTTTTGCACGGTAAATGACAGTCATGTGATGCATTTCGAATAGCACGAATTAGAAAGTAATCAAATCGTTTGTTCCAACATTAAAACCCATCCCTGCAAAGGTGAAACAAATAATAATAGTCAAAAAGAGCAAATTTTGTGGAGTGGGAAAATGTACAGGAAGCTGACAGAAAATGACAAAGTCACTCGTTACGTTAAAACCATTGTCATGGAAAATGGAATGGATGTTCTTGGCTGGTGAAAGATGAACAAACAATCTTACCCAAGACTTGCAAAATTAGCCAGATCAGTAGTAGGCATCCTGGCCAGCAGCAGCAGAAGTGAAAGGGTGTTCAGTGTCACGGGATGCATGCACCATCATTGAGCGCAGGATCACGCTAAAGCCATCTAGACAAAGGAGCTGTGTGCATGGGCACATTTGAATAATGTCTAGCTGTCAACGGGTTTGGGCTTTTAAAAGCTGTCAATCAAAATGTACAAGTCGAGCTCAGGCCGAATTCTGTCAGGCTTGGGCCGTATTACAGCTCTGCCTCAAACTGGTTTGAAACAAATCAAGGGTGAGTAAATAAAGGCAGAATTTTCATTTTGGGTGAACTCTCCCTTTCAGATAGTCTCTCAAAAGAAAGAAATAGCTTTGAATCACCATAACGAGTCATATTTTATAATCTTTTGCATGCTGCCAATGTACCTCAATATGACCAAAGTAACATTTGCATAATCCCCAAATGTCATATATGTACATGAAAATGGGCGTTTAATTTCACACACACAATAGATATGGAAAGACCAATCAAAACAAGCTTGGCCAGCTGACCAGAGCAAAGTCGGCTTATGGAAAGGTGTGTTTTTACAGCCCTTAAGCCACGAATTGAATCAAATGAATCATATTGAAATCATGACAGAATGATTAGAAAATTAAATGCATTTTAAAAATAATTTTCATGTTTTCTGACCTTAGATGTTTTTAAATCTCTTGCAGACAACATTATTTAGAACAGTTAAAATACTATATGACAGTCCACCTAAAAAATGACAATGCTATCATCATTTACTCAGCTCCACTTGATTCAAATCTGTTTTTTTTTTTTTTTTCTCTAATGACCATAAAAGAAGGTATTTTAATTTTCAAAGTATCCTTTTTCCTACCATGTGTAACCCCACCGGCCCTATGCCACCAAACCTGCTCTGAGCTGGGATTGAACCGGCGGCCTTCCGCATGGGAGTCGGTTGCTTTACCAACAATAAATACCATGGTCTCTACTGGTTGTCGCTAGATCACCTTTAGAGGTCAGAGGAGTGAGGTTTACCTGCACAGCACTTTACTAGCTGACCTCTGCACACTCACCCCCCCTAAACCTCACTCCCATTCGGGTCACAGCAACAATGTAACCCCGCTGGTCCTACACCACCAAATGTCGGTTGCTATACGATTGTCAGCATTCTTCAGAATATCTTCTTTTGTTCTTAACAGAAGAAACTCTCAAAAATTTAGATCCACCCCAGGGTTTCTAAATCTTCATTTTTAGGTGAACTATCCCTTTAATATTACTGCTACAGCTACATCCACAGTGAACTCAAGATAAAAATGATGCAGGAAATGTTCCACCACTATCTCTTTGGTCCATCACAGAATAACACATTTCGTGGGCCTTGCCATTCAATCTGAATGTGTCTGTGTCCAGGTCTTATCAAACTAATGTCTTGGCTCCACATCTGATGGGTGCAGGTCTGGCTTTTTTTCCCCATTGCTGTGCTTTCCATTTGGGGCTGATTCATTCTGCTTATTCAGACCATCAGGAAAAAAGTATCTGATTACATCTCCTGGTGTATCTGGAATGGACAGATGAACAACAGAAATGCAAACAGACAGATACGTCACCACCTGTAGACATGAAACAGTGTGTCGGTGAGTATGCAAACGCTATTTGTATACATGATGCAGTAAAACAAGTCAATTTGTGTTCATGTGTTTGAAGTAAGTGTCAGGTGCTACTCGTAAACCAACATCCATGGGCTTGGTCTCTCTGAGCTATTTCAAAATGGAAAAATCCACATACTCGGTCAGTCCTCATTTGCAGAAATCACCTTGAAATCTCACCGTGGCCTGTCAGTGGCATGTCAAATATTATTCCGCTGCCTTTGTCATCTCGCAAACCTTTTCATCATCCTCCCAGGCTGACTGCCGATGTGCTGTCTGTCCCTGTCAGACCACCGGTGCATGGTTTGATAAAAGCGTTTTTCCGAGAGCTGATGGGGAACCTGTGGGAGGAACCTCTTCACTGTGTTGTTCTGGATTGGGCTCTTCATCAAGCTTTGGCTTTGAATAGAATTGACATTTTCTTCCGCATTTAGCTTCAGATAGCTTTAGAAGCTGTGGATTTGCTTTGAGTTTGATACTTGGTTTGCATTGTCCAAATTAAAAGAGAGCATAAATTTGAAGGAATACTTTTTATTTATTTTTTTGGGGGGAGGGGGGCACTTTATTTGAAGGTACAATAATTACTATTATCATTCATTCATTTTCTTTTTGACCTAGTCCCTTAATAATCTGGGGTCGCCACAGTGGATTTAACCGCAAACATATTCAGCATATGTTTTACGCAGCAGATGACATTCTAGCTGCAATCCATCTCTAGGAAACATCCATACACACTCATTCATACACTGCGGACAATTTAGGTTACCCAATTCACCTGTACCTCATGTCTTTGGACTTGTGGGGAAAATCGGAGCACCCGGAGGAAACCCACGCAAACACAGGGAGAACATGCAAACTTCACACAGAAATGCTAACTGACTCAGCCGAGGCCCAAACCAGTGAACTTTTTGCTGTGAGGCGAAAGCACTACCCACTGCGCTACCCCATAGGTCAATATTGAACCATTCAATTTAAACAAATTGCTATTGACTTTATGGAAACAGTTTTTTTTTCTCCACTGTTAAAATAGTGCCCGGAACAGCGTTGCATTTGTTTCTTGACGAGTCGATTGTTTGCTAGAAATTCAATGCATTTTGGCATGTTGATGTGGTCAGGATGAACTTCTGAGATTTAAACTGAGCATTAGTTGATTTATTCATTCATTCATTCATTCATTTTCTTGTCGGCTTAGTCCCTTTATTAATCCGAGGTCGCCACAAGGAATGAACCCCCAACTTATCCATCCCTTTTTTTACGCAGCGGATGCCCTTCCAGCCGCAAATTAGTTGATTTAAATGACTTGATATCATTGAGTACATTAACATGGACACCAATAATCAAATTTAGACAATACACTGATTTAGAGTCTACCATGTAAACAGTGATATTTGATTACCTCAATCTGACTAGTCATAATCGAACTAAACAGAAATCGGATTAAGACGTGGAGTATACTGATTTTAGTCACATTATTGAAGTGCAGTACAGTAAACACCGCAATCAAACTATTACCATCGTGTAGGATTTTCTTCCCATTTTGTGACAAGGGTGTTCCATACACACATTGCTGTTAGACAGTATTCTCTGCACCTACCTAGTCAGTGAAGGACCTTTATTCCATTTGGTGTGCAATATCAAATTCCATTGAAACAAGACTCTTCCACCAGTCCATACTTTAAACGCGCATCCAATACCTCACGGGGGACATGCATGAAATGTTCCTGAATGAATGTGAAAGTGCCAAACTGCAGTTAAAGTCGAAAAATGACACACCTGAAATTACACGAAACTCTAGAGGAAACGTGGATAGCGTGGTAAAGCAACAACATTAATTATCTATGTGCTATAACATGTAAAACAGGATCATGAAAGGAACATTTAAAAAGCAACTCATGAAAACACAATCATATTATTGTCTTATTCAGATGAAGCCAAATAATTTTATTCATGATGTTCATGTAATCATAGTCACTGTTAATACCAACCTGGTATAGATTATCTCCTGAGATTTTCACAAGTAATCATGGTTTTCAAACTGTGGACAGAATAGACAATATTCTACAGGTTTAGAAACTGTCGATTAGCAGACATCTTGTGTTCACATTGAACAAAATAGACAGCTTAGGTTTGTTTGATTTCTTGTTAATGCAAATATCTAATCAGCCTATCATATAGCAGCAACTCAATTCACTGGTACATGTTTGATACCATCTCATTTTCAAGGAGGTGCCACAATTAATCACAATCTCATAATAAGAACACCAGAAGACAAAACAAAACTTATAACATCCAAGAAACATAATATAAAATATAACTTACAACATCCAAGAAACAGAATATAAAAATTAACTTACAACATCCAAGAAACATAATATAAAAACTAACCTACAACATCCAAAAAACAAAATATAAAATGTTTTATATATATATATATATATATATATATATTGTATATGTGCTATAAAGCGACTTTAAACATGCTGTTGTGATTTGTGTCACATGCTGTATTTCAGAAACTGCTGATCTACTGGGAACTTCATACATCTATTGGGTTTACAGAGAGTGCTCAGAATAAGAGAAAATATCTAGTAAGTGGCAGATCTGTTTGTCAAAAAATGCCAGAGGTCAGAGTTGTATGACCAGACTGGTTTGAGTGGATAGAAAGATGACAGCAACCCAGATCACTAATTATTACAGCCAAGGTCTGCAAAAGTGCATCTCTGAACACACACATCAAACCTTGACACAGATGAGCTACAGCAGCAGAAAACAACACAGGTGTCATTCCTGTCAGAAAAACACTGCGGCTACAATTTAAACAAGCTCACCAAAATTAGACAACAGAAGACTGGAAAAAAAGGTTGTCTGCTTTGATGGGTCTCGATTTATGTGGCAACATTCAGATGGCAGAGTCACAATTTGCATAAATAAAATGAAAGCATGGATCCATCCTTCCTTGTATTCAGCTTTAAATTGTGAAGCACCTTGCTTCTTTAATCTTAAAATCCTTACAGAAAAAATTGATGTTCTTCAGATGTCTGTTCCCTTACAAATCGTTTGAAAGATGACATTTTTTATAATGGTCATATTCAAAAGACCTCTAAAATTCTCTTGATTGCATGGCAGAAAAGCATGCATATATTTATTATTTAGTAAGTGTGTGTCTATCATGTTCAATCAAAATGTCAGCTCAAACAAGCTGGTCAAAAATGTTAAAAACAATGTTATGAAAACACAAGCAAGTTTTATATATGCTTTATTTTTCATAATAGAAATATTTCTCAACTACTGTTTAAGAGAGATTTTTCAACATTTTTAAACATAATTATTTTAATAACATTACTAATAACTAATTTTGACAGCACATACGATTTTACTAGTTCTTTACCAAGATTTAGTATTAAATGAAAAGTGCAATTTAAAAGCATAATGGTTCATCATATTAACTAGGCAAGTCATTGGACAACAGTCGTTGTTCTGTAGCTGATATAAAAAAATGCTTAGGGGGGTCAATAATATTGACCTTCAAACTGCTTTTTTCCCCCAGCCAAACTAAAAGAAAAAAAAAAATAAACCAGAAAAAAATAACATTATTGGAAATAGTGTGAAATTTCTTGCTCTGTAAAAAATAACTTAGAATTATTTTTGAACTATTATTAGATATTTTTTTGAAATAATTTTATAAACCTGGTCAATAATATTGAACTTCAAACTGCTTTAAACCCCCCCAGCCAAACTAAAAGAAAAAAAAAAAACAGAAAAAAATAACATTATAGGAAATAGTGTGAATTTTCTTGCTCTGTAAAACATAACTTAGAATTATTTTTTGACTATTATTAGATTTTTAAAAAAAATTTATAACCCTGGCAAGAGTTTTCAGAAAGTTTTGGTTTCGGTATGCTGTTACTGCATTTTCGTGTGGACAAAAATACTTGCGTTTGGACAGTGCCTAATTTTTAGAGTATTAGCAGACTCTTAATAGTCTTAATAGTTGTCTGCTTGATATCTCATCCAACAGACATTTAACTGAAAATAAGAAACTTTGCTAGTGCATGACAACTTACACTAACCCTAACCCCAACCCAACAGTCTACTTTTACTCTAATAAAAATTAGAAAGCCAAAAAAAGGAACCATCAAAATAAAGTGACACCATTTAGCCTTTAATTTGTTTGCTTATTTACTTATCAAAGTGGCTATGCTCTTTGACTATTTTATAAATCACAAGCTTCCGCTAAAAAATATTCTAGTAGGTTTTGAAAACACAAACACAGAGGCTCGAAATTGTGATTGTGGTGTTGGAAGCGACAATAGCATCCATCGGGAATCAAAGCACAGAGACACAGGAGACTCACATTGATCAAAGGCAAGTCAGGCATAAATCAAACACCTGGTCAACCATCAGCGCTTTCCCTTGGAAATGTCAATATTTGCCTTCTGTTTTTAGAAGTGCTTCTATTCCCTCTGTGGATGGACCTCTTTGGATAAGCTTGGATAATGCCAAACATTTACCTCTTCCGAAATTACGTTTTCATCCCTTGGTACCTTGATGATGTGTAATCGTTTCCTCTTGCTGAGAAATAAGCATAGAAATGCAATGCAGGGCCACAGTCATCAAGAGGTAAAGTGCAATACCTTTTCCTCCGACACGCTACAGATGGTTATCAGTCGCTGTAGCGGCATGAATGTGAATGAGATGTTTTAGAGGAAAAAAGTGTGTGTATGTTTGAGGCAAGCAAGAAATGCGAGCAATAAATAAGGATGGGGAAATGTATTTATTTACTTGATTCTTTTGATCATTTGATTCTAATCAGCAGTCTGGGTTTTCATTATAAATCATCATCATCCATATCTGCGCCAAATACAGATGTTAGTAAATTGATTTTTGTATATTTTAATGGCATTTTTTCTAGGATGTATGTAAATCTCTTTATTGACTGTGCTGTAAGCATGCAAGAATGGTTCTTTTGAAAATTGTATTTTTCTGTCTTTCAGTCTGATATTGAAAAATAAGTTTAAGCTGTTTACACACAAATGAGAAGAGTGAAACTCCATGTACTCGATGCAAACACATTCTGCGTGACTCCTCCACTTTTTATACCTTTAGAAAAAGTTATCAGTTTGTTATCTCAACTTTTTGATTTTAGATTTTGTGTGAATTCGTCAGTCTAATTTATACAATTTAGTATGCTTTGCTTATCCCCAATGACAACTGGGTTTAGGAGTGGGGTTTGGTGCTATGTCTTCTTTTAAAAATGATACATTTTTGTACCAGTTCAGTCGAAATTAGCCACTAAACTGCCAAAATGTAAAATAGTTACGTTTCCTGCAACACAATCTCACAGCAATTCGTAACTTTTTGATTTAGTGACTAAATCACATGAGTTTGTACGATCTAATTTGTGCAATTAAATATGATTTGCTTATCCCCTAATGACGATTGGGTTTAGGGGTGGGTTTTGGTGCTGCGTCTCCTTTTAAAAACTATACAATTTCGTACCAGTTCAATCGAAATTAGCCACTAAACTGACAAAAAAAAAATAGTTTCCTACAATGTTTCAAATAGTAATTCGTAACTTTTTGATTTAGCGTACGATCTCATTTGTATAATATAATGCGATTTGCTCATCCCCCAATGACGGTTAGGTTTAGAGGTGGAGTTGGTTTCCATGCCTCCTTTTTACTGAACTCATGTGAATACGTATGAATTATCCACTCAACTGACAAAACGTCAAATATTTATATTTCCTCGTGATATCAGGCTGGTTGGACAAACCTCTGAGTGCAAAATCACCTCAAAATGATCCCAGCACACATGCTCTTGTTAATTTTTAAAATGAAACATGAAACAAATTATATGTACATCTTAAAAAGGACTAGAAAGGCACTTATGAGTAATTGGACTTTTTATTCTTCTTGAACATACTTTCTGTGCACACTTTTCTCTGCATAGAGAATGACTCAAAAATTCAAGATAAGAGGTCAAAAAATGTCCCTGCAAAGCTGAAAACTATAACCAGTCACAGATATATTTATTAAGTTTATGAATGCAGTAGCCAATTGGAGGCAGTGTTGCGGGTGCAAGTTACATGATAATATTACTTTTCTAAGTAAAGAGTAAGGTAACGCATTACTTTAAAAAAAGTAAGTAATAATATTTGAGTTACATTTCAAAAAAATGTAACCCGAGTTACTTTTTTTTATGAATTCGCTTGTAAAAAGTAAATTGCTGAATTAAAATTGAGATGAGACAATGCATTCATTATTTTAAGCACATGGAAGAAACGGAATTGTACTTGAAAATGATTTGTACTTTACTAATAAGACAAACAATAAAAGACAGCAAACACCATGCTTTAAGCTATCATTAATCTGTATACGACATGTAGAGCTTTGGGCTCAGGAAGTTCTCAGGAGAGAACATTATCCTACATTATTATTTTTTTATGTGTTTTTTAATAAATAAAGGTGTATGCTATACAGTGCATTGTTAATTACAAAGCTCCTCTATTAAAAAAAAAAAGAAAGAAAAAAAAAACCCTGCAAGTTCTGAAAGAGATCAAGCCTTAGCCAGGTCAGAAAACCAAAAGTAACAATCCATTACTTTCCATAAAAACTAACGCAACTAGTTACTTTTTAGAAGAGTAACTCAATATTGTAATGCTTTACTTTCAAAAGTAACTTTCCCCAACACTGTTCAGAGGTGTTTTAATTTGTCACTGCTAAAAATCACACAAATGTGCACCAGCAATAATCACTATAAATAGAGCTGGAACTGCAAGTCCAGGATTCATTTAGCATTAACAGGTTTAAGTTTTTGCATTTGCACTAGACCATAGACCAACCTGTTTTTTTCTTCTTTGTTACCAGATGATGTGTCTTTTCTACAAATTCAAAAACATCAACACTTTTATTCAATTAATTGAATATTATTATTATTTTATATTAATAATATAATTTAATATTAAGAACCTTTATTAAAGGAGCATTAATTAATTGCATTACCCTAATGTTGATATGTCATATAATGTTAAACATAACATTTATATTTCATTAAGATTTAACATAAAAAGTGATAAGGCATTTAATATGCTTAGAATATAAATAGCTTTTACAAATTTAATATAAATGAGAACAGTCTAACAGTTTGTTTTGTATTTGATTGTAAATTTGTTATCATCTTCTTTGTTTTTCTTTTTTTGTTTTTTTTTTGTCCCCTAATTCTTAGGATGATGAAGTGCTTTATGGCTGGCCCTGTGGAGTACATATAAACCTGATTGATCATCTTCAGATGACTCCGAGAGATTCCATCAACTCAGTTTGGTAACTGTACCCATTGTCTTTGCAGATCTAAGAGAAGCTGTTGGTGAAAATATCCTCTACTGATTACGTTTCAGATCATGCGGTTAGCAGTTGTCAGTTGTCAGGGATTGTACAAAATGATCTATTGAATCAATCTATTGCCTGTCATTTTTCGAAACAACCATTTATTATTTAAAAAAAAGAATACGACATTTATTAATTTTGTTTTCATGATTAATTTCGAGCTTGAAAAATGTTGGCTAGAATTATGCATTATAGGCTTACAATATAGAGAAATAACAGATGAACCGAGACTGCAGTCAGATTATGAAGTAGATCAATGTTGTTCTTTCTTTCAAGGCATCAGTTAAAAAAAAATAGACCTAATACTAATTATTATAAGTCTAAAATATGGAATAAATATCAACAGATAAACAGCTCTCGTTAATATTTCAGCATAATTAAAATTTTGTAGGCTATTCGACATGAAACACACATTTACCGATAGAAATTGCATCCCGCCTTATATATAGCTATTACATAAAATACACTGTGATATAGCCTGCTTCATTAGTTCATTGGATCGAATTACTTTCTCACTACAATCGATCCACTCCAGATTTCATTTAAATCGAGCCAATTCTGGCACAGATCATAGCACAATTGCTGGATTCACATATGCAAAATGAACCGAGCTACAACGGCAAAAGCGCCAGGTTCCAAAACAAACATCTAGGTGTGACAGCATGCTGAGACATTTTGTATAAATAATTAAAACAGCTTCAGTTAGTAATGTCAACAAAAAGAAACAACAACAATAATAGAAAAACTTTAAAAAACACAGCAATTTTAAAGGTCCCAAAACAGAGCCTTGAAGTACACGCAAGGTTCTTAATCTCCTGATTTTTTCATACTACTGATTTTTTTAACACATTTTATGCACTTTTTTTGTTCAAAAGTTTGAGGTCTATCATATATTTTTTCATATTTGTAATGCCATATGCTTATAAAAGCCTGATTTTATTTGATTATAAACTGTAACAATTTAAAATAACTTGTTTCCTATTTAAATATACTTGAAATATCAAATTTCTGCAACTACAAAGCAATTGCTGAAATAAGACATTTTAATATATAACATTTTATATAAGTTTCACGTGATGCTTTAAAGTCCTTCTAATGCTGCTGTATTTTCAGCAGTTTTATTATCTTACTCCTTGTTTACCATTTGACTGACCAAAGGTAGAGTATCGAGACCATTGAACTGTAACGGACAAATGCAACTTATGCAAATGTTAGTGGACTGAAAGACAGTGACGCAAGACCAGGGTCATAGGTCATCCCACAGGCACAGAAAACCACAAGCTGTTCCCCCTGGTTTGTAATTCCAGTACCGCTCATTTAAATATAACACCATGTGCTTACCTTTTTGCTTTACTGGGCTGGCTAAGCTATATTCAGACATGATCAATAAGCTTGTGATCAATCTGTTTAACATGGCTATACAACGGAGGACGCCAAACAGCTGTGATGCCCATTAGACAATGTGGCATAATAAACAGTAATCAGCTTCTGAATCAATACAGGCTTTACATCAGCCTAACAACAAAGAACGGCTGGAAAACGATCAAACAATGATGTGTTCGACTGATTAAATTACTTTTGTATGGCATGCAAGCAACTCAGCAGGACTGAATAGCAAATCAAGTCACAAAGGGCATGTTACCTAAATCCACTGCCCAATTCTCTGAGCTCGAGCTAATGACGCGAGGCTTCCTCAGCTCACTCCGCATTGTGCCCGATGAGGCAAATTGCATTAATTACAAGCAATTTGAGGATGGAAGACTGCAGGTGGCGGCGAGAGTTGTGGGTAATTGACATGGCGTCTTTGAAGACTGTGAAGTTTAATCAGTAAAGCAGTGGCTTCCATCTCGACGAATGGGCATCGCTGCCACCCGTCCTCCACTCAGACAGGGCCGCCTGCAGGGTCCACTCTTTCTACCACATGCTCTTCTCTGCAATAAGGTCTCAGCGAGGAACTGCAGAGAAGCAACCATGCTGATAAAATTGCTGTCATCCAGCTCACCTCTTTTTCACAGGTTGCTTGTGTATGTTGTAATTTAAAACCATTTTCTTGAAGGCTTGTCAGATCATGACTGAACAAAGGCAATTGCCACTTGCTGATGAAATTCCATCTTGTAGTCGAGTTGGGAGTTGAATATGCTTTGAGAAAGAAGTTAAGAAAAATAGAAAAAATAGACATTGCGGTATGCATTCGTTGCTCCTCTACACACTGAAATATAAAGGATTGACAGTGCCATGACGAATCTTTATCATCCACAAAATGTTCTTTTATATCTTTGCACAGCTTTCAGACAGCTTTTTTACAAAGAAAGTGTAGTGATAACAGAATTATGTCCTACTTTTATTTCCTTCCAACATCTTCTTGTGCAAACACATCTACAGTATTCACTACGGTCAGATGCTTTCTTTATTGCTGTTATCTCATCTTTAAAAAATATGAGTAAACTATAGAATGTATTGTTTGAACATACTCTCACACACCTGTACACGCACAAACATCTTTAAAAAGATTTATTTCATTGTTGATAATTATTTTATTTTTAAAAACTGTAATGATAAACACTGATATCTACTGAAATCTTTTTCAATAAACACATTTTTGATAAGTGCATTGAAGCTAATAAAAATAAATGAAATAATAGAAATAATAATAATGCTTGTTAAAATAACAAGCGATAATATACAAAACATAAGACTTCTTGTACTACAGGAATGAAAATGACAAAATTTCATACAGGAATAATGCAATCTGTGTGTTAGAATAATCCTTTTATTCATGTTTCTTTGTGGGGACGTAATAATTAGAGTTAGGCGATGTCAACAATTTGGCATTGTACGATGTATAATGTTAAACATTGCAATGGACGATGGGATCTTTGTCAAATAAAATTATTTATTTGTAGCCTATCGTTTCAACTACCTCACCCTCTTGGTCTTTGTTTTACCCATAAACAAATCATAAATAAAAAAAGATAAGTCACACACATATTACCACCTGTCAATCACTTTTTTCGCAGAAGGTTGGTAGGTAAAAAAAGGTGCACAACCAACAGTATCTGAGGTTTCCTCTATAATTACTAAGTACAAGCGTGAAAGTGAAAGGCTGAAGCAGTGTACTGATGCTGTGACACGTTACCTGATAGATTGGGCAGGGCGGAGGATTGGCGATGCCGGCTCAGCATCGACTTGTCTGTTGGCTAACGGCAACGGACGATAGCATCGTCTATCGGCCCAACCCTAGTAATAATGACATATTATTTTTAGCTGCCTAAGGCTTAGATAAAAATTCTGTTTTCGAATGACGATAAGAGTTTGATCAAAGGCTTATGAGAACAAAAAGGCTACAGTGCTTTACGTTTTCTTCAAGAAATTTCTGACTAAAAACTGGACAAAGGTGGATTGGATTACTTGTTGGTGTAAATTTATCGCACTGGATCAATGCTGTTTGGCGGTAAGTGGCTGTCCAAATTCTGACATAATTTTTCTTGGATTGTTTTTGAAACACGGTATATATACTGTTACGTTATAGAACGTATTATTTATTGTATCCAGCTGTGTTGCGTGTGGGAGCATATATAAGCTGGAGGAGAGGAACAGGTCTCGGTGCAGATCGCAAATCTCTGCCGCTGTTGTTCTGAGCGTCTCCTATCTCCTGCCCCAAATTGTTGGTTGACTTTGTGTGATAATTGATCGATTTCTTTTACTGACAATTTCATTATTTTCTAAAACGGCTCTCTGTTAAATCTGAGCCTGTTGGCTTTTCACAGATTAAATATTTATATATATTATTTTTGGTTAGAAACAGAAGGGGTAGGTTGGGAATCGCCATTTACTTTAAAATGTTTTCTCCTGGTTTGTGGCAGCGAGGGAGAAAGGGAAGTTTGCTGTAATTTTATTTGGGTTACTTTTATTTGAGCAGGTAAGTTAGAATTATTTCCCCGCAAGTTAGCTGTCTTTATGTTTATTATTTTGGCCTGGATTCCCTTCCGAAGAGATGCTTCTATCTTTGTGGTCTAAGAAAATAATAAATCTTGTTACTACTTGATAAGCGTTGTGATTATTGTGAGTTGGGACAGGAGAAGGGGAAACCCCTAAATTGAGTATTTGAGTTTATTTCTTTGTTTATTTACACTTGTTATTGTTCCCACCAACCCTAGACTAGTCGGGACATAACAATACACACTTTTTTAGTAGGTGCAGGGTTGTATCAATGTGAAAATTCCTGAAACACAAATGACTAAAAACACTTCAAAAATCCATCCCATTAGTTAATATTTGGCCTATTATGAAATTCTATTTTTATTATAGAAATACGGTTATTTAGTCCTAGCAATATGATGATTGTTTTTTTAATGATGTACAAATGTTTTTGTTTTAACAGTTTGCTTATATTAAAAAGTAAAAAAAAAGGATATAGAGTATCAGCAAACAATTAATATTAGGCTTTTAGCAAATGAGTGTTGTATTCAGTTAATATGATGGCTCAGTTTTCAGATTATGTATTTGTACAGATACTGTATCCCTCTTGCCCTTGAACAGGCAACTTTACACTTACTAGCAGCTCATTTTTATTCATTATGTCATATCACGACCCATCAGTTTATCATCTCTGTGTAAGCTTTGGTATTTCTTGCCGACAGATTCTGGCATTATGGAAAAGTGGTTACATATTACATTCAAAGACGTGTAATTCTACACAACAGTGACACTCCACCGTGGAAAATTGAGTTTTGACCTTATTCTTGCCCTTCAACATTTCAAGGTTTACGTTTCATCCTGCATGGATTATAGTATTTACAGACCAGTCCCATAGTTTTCTTATGCGGTATAAGATGGTTTAACATTCATCATGTGAAAGGAAAGAAAAGGACAGTTCGCAACAAGAAAAAAAAAAAAAACATGTGGGATGTAGTGGCCAATGCTTGGACTTATGCTTTATGATTTGCTCTGCAGGGGTTTTAGATGACGTGTTTTAAGAGTGGAAGTGGGTGTCTAATGAGCAGTTTTCAGATTGGAAGCAATTGATTTCCTTTTGAAAGCAAAAGTTAGTGGGTCATTCAGGGTTTTTCTCTTTCGCAAAAGAACATTTGGTATAGTTTATCTCAGGGAAAATACTCATTTCACTGCATTATAAATTAGAATGTTACCTTGACAACTTGGCAGGAAAACTAAAGATTTATATATTGCTACAGTAAATAAAAAATTGCATCAAATACCTCTAATTAAAAAGATGTACAGTCTCAGAATCTATACATTTTCTGCATATCTTTCTACACTGAACTCTATTTGTTTTGTTAAAGAAACAACCAGGATTAAGTTTGAAAAAAAAAAAAAAGTAATGAGAGGAAAATAACCATACATAAACATACACTCACTCACTTCAGCTTTGTCCCTGATTTTTCATGCATTGACACAGCAGAATGAACCACCTATTTCCAGCTGGAACCCAACAATGAGAGTAGACTAACTTGCAAACCCCCAGTGCTGGGACACACCCATACATTCTATTTATACGCTAGACATTTATCAAAAATATAAAATTCTGAGCTCCTCAGGAGCTCCTACTGCATTTAACAGATATGGGTTCGACTGAAAAGTAAATCTAGGTTTATTCTAGAAATATCTCTTTACATTTCTTTCAAATTAAATTGAAAATAAAAATTAATTTTAAATAATAACACTGACATATAAAAGCTGCTATTTTCACAGAGCTTGTTTTGTTTCTGTATTTGGGCTTCCAAGGGACAGACGCGGTTACAATTTATTTATAACTGTTACAGAGAATTATAAAAAAAGATATAGCTCTCATTTTATAAAAGACAGCTTCCAGAAACTCCCAGTGCTAGATTCAGCCAAAAACCTCTCTTCAAAGAACAACTAGATCCAAAAGAAGAAGCTGTAAATTGAGAGCCACAACCGGTAAGTATTTTTAAGTGTGAAAACTGATGTCTTATATATATATCCATAGTTTCTAGTGTTAACTGTATTTTGTAGCAAGAAATGACATAAATAAGAATGTAAACAATGTGAAATGCTATTTAGCATAGTTAGAAATTTAGCTACAAACAAACTCATTTCTATTGGCTAAACTACTGTAAACACCCAAAAATTTCTAAATAAAATATTGCCATTTAGAGCATTTTTCATAAAATGGCAATTGGTTAGAAATAGAAAATTAATTCATTTATTCATTCATTAATTTTCTTTCAGCTTGTTCCCCTATTTATCAGGGGTCGCCACAGTGGAATAAATCACCAACTTTTCCAGCATATGTTTTACATAGCGGATTACCTTTCAGCCGCAAACCAATACAGGGAAACACCCATACACTTTCACATTTTCAATATTCTGAGTATAGTTTATTCAAGTCACCTATAGTGAATGTCTTTGGACTGTGTGGGAAACCAGACTGCCACACTACCCGACAGTGCTAATCACTTTGCCACTGTGCTGCACAATAAAAAAACAAATGTTTTGATTTACTGTTACTAATAATCAGGGATATTCCATAAAATATTAAATTCTTAACTCTTCCAGTTAAATTTAAACATTGGCGTTGTGTTGACAAAAAAGACACTTTTTGTTGTTATTTTTGTAGGGTGACACAAGCAATTGTAAAATATTCCCTATTGGTCCAAAATTCAATTTTAAAACTGCAAACACATTAAAACACACAACTCCATTGGCTGTGAGGGAACGAAATGCTGTGTGTTTGTTCAAATTTGATTGCCTAATGAACTGCTCCAATACAATAATAATGCTTCTTTCAGTACGAATATCATTGACAAAGTAAGAGTTTTTGACTATTCATTCTGAAATATAATCATTGATGTCTCAAAAAGACCAAGGCCACACCTGTAGCAGTGTCAGATGTTTTCAGTGTCTCGCAGAAGGTCATTTCACGTCAGAATGGATGAGTTATGTAAAACATAAAGGAGTGTGAAAGATATGTTCAGTCCCCAAAGGCAAACTTAAGCTTGGTGTTGTTGAGCGACAGTGAACTGACCCTGACCTCTACATGAACCCACCTGCTGTTTTTTTTTATACAAATTGAATGCTCATCTTCTGAACTGTCACCAGCATCTGCATCAGCCTGACACCCTGCACATCGCCCCTTTATTCAGAAACAGATATCTACAAGGCCGGCTGCTCTTTTGTGCGGTAATTTTGATTAAATTCTTGGATAATCTAATTATTTCTTGATTAAGAAAAAAAAATGTTCCTTGTTCTTAGGGCTAGGCCTGAAATTGAAAATGATTTTGATTATTCAAAAATAATTTGATTTTTTATATAATTATTTGTTTACATATAATGTAACGTAGTGTGCATATTCTGTGCTTCTGAATGGCTGTATTTAAATGTCGCGTTTCGTCTGGTGCAAACAGCCAAATTGCTTATCACTGCAAATCTCAACACATAGTGTTGTTAGGACACAGGGTTACAATGTAATTTGGGGGGTATTCCAGCGGAAACCAGGAAGGTAGTAAATAAATCACAAAAGAAAAAATAAATAATAAGAGAACATTTGTTAGCTTATTAAATTACACATGCCACCCTCACTTTTATTGTAATAAAAAATTAAATGTAACTTTAAGATCCTTTTTGAGTATGTTGTCTAACCGTTCATGCATTTAATTTACCCTGTTTTTATTTTTTAAGGCCACAATAATAATGTGTATTGACTATTTTATGAGGCTTAAAGAAATTGTTATCTTTCTGGAGCTAAACACAGAAACATTCTCTTAAAAGGTAATATTTAATTACTGGAGCTATTCAGCTTCTGGATTTAAAATGATTTGTGGGGCGGGATCAAAATCGGCGACGTAGCGCTGAACTGCAACTGCAAGATGACGCGTCGGTTTCTCATTATTATTCCTAGCGGAGTTTTCTTGTCCTATAAGAAGAGCCGGCTTCTTAAGTATCAATGAGAGCACATGCTTTCTGAAGACAAAGCAGACCTGGCTGCCAGTGCCAAAATCAGCTGTGAAATCCTACGTTGTTGACTGGGTGAGACGCGTCAGCGGACCCACGGCACACAATATTTAGTCGTTCATGAAGGGTCGTATGTGTTTATTAGAAAGATCCACAGTTATCCACTTGTATATGTGCTTTTACCTCCATGAAGATTCTCATCAAAAGGGCCCGCAATGCTCAGTAAATTCTCTGAAACAGACTAACTCTGGAGCATAACCTGCTCCAGAGCAGGTTATCCTCAGGAAGCAAGTTGCTATAGCTACTTAACATACCCCAAAGTTTACCTCTGTTTTTGGAACCAGAAGCCGAGATTATCCACTTACTCTTAAACTTACCTGGGAATGTCACATAACCTGCTTTCTGGAAACCCCCCTGCTCACCTAATGTTTAAATTGGTAGTATTTATATTATTTGCTAATTAATAACCTAATGTGGAACTCTGAATCTGTGTCTCATTTCGGAGTCTGCTACTGTCCACCAGAGGTCACATTTCAGTCATGAGCACATGCTTTGAGAGCCTTTCTGAATGAATAAATAAAAATCAAGGCACCCTGGGCTGCTAAAATATATTTGGCTAAATCGGCAGTGAGCGGGTTAAAAGAATCAAAACAAAGACAGCGTTGAGGCACGGAATGCTAATTTTTTAAAGCAGAATATCTGACTTCACTGTTGTTCTTGAAATAAACAAGTATGTTCACCTAGCATGTTTCTTAAATATCTGCAAACATATCATGGTATTCTTATGCTTTAGAAGAGTCAAAAACTTACATACAGCACCTTTATGAAAATCTTCTTCAAACCATTAAACCACCACGATCCTGGAACATTGATGCAAGGCCGGGTAGATCCATGCTTTTATGTTTTACACACCAATTTTTGACTCCATCATCCAAACATTGAAGCAAAAATAGAGATTACTCAGAGGCAGCTTTTTTATTTATTTATTTATTTAATTATTTTTTTACTTTTTTTTTCATCTTCTTTATTGGTGAAGATCCATTTAGATTCAACCCACTGACCAAGCAAAAGGTTATGTGTTTATCTTTGCTCTAGAAACCCATAACACGCTGATACTATAATATGACACTAATCGACATGGAAGTTATTTAGCGGGTTTCATTGTAATTCAGTTCTTGCTCTCTGAGGAGATTCAATTGCAGTCTGAACGAGGCACAAGGAATAAAATCTCTAACAGCACATGAATCTATTTTCCCCCGCTTTCTTATTCTATCCCTCATCTTTAATTTCTTTCATGACTGCTATCTAAATGCTAAACCATTCAACACTCAGGAGACAAGAAACTCCAGGAGTAGCTGAAAGTCTCATTTTTTCCCCATACGATAGTAAGGAAGAAAGGTAATCATCCCATGAATTGGTATTCTAGCCAGGTAAGATGAGAGTAATGTGATCTGTAATTGAAATGTGAGTAATGTGGGTCTGAATTCAGAGGTAGAGAGAGAAAGACTTACAGCAATGTACTACATATTTTATCAGAAGAGATCCTCCAGATAAGACTAAAAGAGAGATTTTTGCTTTGTTTTACCTCTATTATCATGTCAAATGTTTATGCTAGAGTTCTACAGATGAATGGAAAGGGAAAAAATGTTAAAGTCTAATATTACTACAGTTAAGAGTTTGAATTATTTATAAATTCTAGCCTGAAAATAGTCTTGGTTTTGTATAAATCAGTATTTTAATACTGCCCAAAACACTATATTCATGTTAAAAACTAAAGTAAAATTTTAAATCCAGCTAAATATTGGCATATGACAAAGCTAAAAAAAATTGTAACCATTATTTTATGTGTTTGGCGTATAACTATAATGAGTTTATGTGGTTTAAGTATAAAAAAAACAAAACAAAAAAACATTTTGCTACATACCGTACATGATCTGCTCTTCCTTTCTGAAACATTCAATTATTCATTTTCTTGTTGTCTTAGTCCCTTTATTAATCCAGGGTCGCAGCGGAATTAACCACCAACTTATCCAGCAATTTTTTACGCAGCGGATGCCCTTCCAGCCGCAACCCATCTCTGGGAAACATCCACACACACACATTCACACACACACTAAAAATCTACAATAAGCTAAACTTCTGATTCACGTAAACTTTAACTTTTACAAAGAATATCTTTGTGGGTTTGAGACTTTGCAGATTTTATCTATGTGTGAACAGCTTGTAATGTTCCAGACAAAGAAAAACATTTAATTTTATCATATTTAATCAATGCAGTTAAGTCTGATGTTAATGAACGGTTTTACGATATTTACGGCACACAGAAAGTTTAATGAAAATCAATAAGCTGTAACTTATTTATATGAAATGCAAATTCATAAGTGAATTGGATGAACTAATATGGCCATAGTGTATGAGTGCGCATAAGAGTGTTTGGGTGTTTTTCAGAACTGGGTTGCGACCGGAAGGGCATACGCTGTGTAAAGCACATGCCGGAATAACTGGTGGTACATTCCCTTGTGGCGACCCCTGATAAATTAGGAATTTAATTGAAAAATAATTGAAAAAAAAAAGAATTTAAAATTCTTTGTAAATAATAAACTACAGATTGCAGATGTGTGCCGCTGAATAGACAACTAGGGCTGCAGAATATTAGAAAAATCTGACATTGCGATATTGTGTTTTGCTTATATGTTGTAATAAGAATATATATTCGTAAGATGAATTGTATATCTCTATTTGGAAAGAGTTCATTAAATTAGATCCACTGGGGTGACCATGTCTTTTCCTATGCAGTGCGTTTGCATGAAATTTAAATTACAAGCATATATAAATATACGACAGAGCACAAATGAAAGTGAAATAAACAGCAGTGCTTTATGGTTTTCTGGGGAGTCTAACAGTTTTCAGGTACAAAAATGGAACAATCAGATAAAATAACATGGTCATCATTGTATAAACTCCTTAAAATTAATAATATCTTTACTTTTTAATCTTTAATAAATAATCTAGCTGATGCACACATCGGGATGTTGATGCTCAAACAATATATTGTTCAGTCCTATAGACAATGCTAATCCAATAGTATTTAATTAGCACAGTCAGTGCTCATAAATCTTCCAATGTCTTATTCTTCATAAGCAGCAGCAGGAGTCATTAGACAGTTGAAAACAAATACTGGTAGCTATATCAGTATTTTTTTCTCTGTCTGTGCTTTGTTCACCAGCCAAAGAAGCTGTAAGAGCAACATGCAGGTGTACAATAATAGCGCGGCATTCTTTTTGCCATGTGATTTTTGCTGATGGACTGGGTATTTACTCACTCAAGGGAAAACGCACAGCGGCAGGTGTTTGCTGATTATCCAACACATTTTCGGCTTTACTTATTTAGCTTGCTTATTTTGTCTAAAAACCTTTAGCTTCTATTTCAGTCTGTTTATGTTGCACTGCACTGCTTTTGCATGCCATTAATGAACACAACAACTGCATTTTGTCACATTAGAATTATAAGTTTCTATCTGACATTTTTGTCAAAATTGAGTTATTTACATATTCTTATTAAATAACAACTTATTTACATTATTGGATGTTTTTTATAAGTTGTTTACATTTTAAGACTTTTTATTAAAAAAAAAAAATGTTTCGCAAATACTGTTTGCTATGGAATGCAAAAACTTTGAAGCTCAATATCTCAAAATCATTCAGAACGCAGATAGAACCTTACAATTCCAAGCTGACGATTTATCTCAGGTAGAAGAAAAAATATATATATTGTGTTGCATTTCTGATAATTATAATTAGTCAATTAGTTTTTTTTTTTCTGTGCAAATTGCATGTGTGATTCTTTTGTGTCTTTGTTGTTGGTTGCTATTCAGGCAGGTCATTTTATGAGTGCAAGCAGGACATGCACTTTATTTATGTTTCATTTTGTCACTTTTTCACTTAAATTTCACATAGTTGTCACTCATTTAGTTGCGCGCAGGCATGGGCAGTGTTTATGATACAAGTATTTTAAATACATGTTTCAAATAAAAAATTTGCAATTTGTATTTGATAGGGTTTATAAAAATACTGTAAAATAAGAAGTACATGATGTTGACATAAAAATGTGCCTTCTGATTTTCTGCTTTCTTATTATTTCCTTTTCTGCTTAGGCTTAATATCAAAAAGTTGATTAATATTGAAGAAGGTGGACAATGCTTGGAGTATGGATAAAAATTATGCAAGACACTTGGCGTGCAACGGTTCAATCTACTCACGGTTTGGTATTTATCAGGGTTTTAGGGTCACGGTTTCAGTACGGTATATGCTTAAAGAAAAAAATGCCTATAGAACAGTTCAAAGAACAGAAAAAAATATTTAATAGTTAACAAACACCTGACAACGCAACAGCTTCATATGACTGTATTCTCGCAATAATTAAATAAAAGTAGCGCATTTTAAAAATTGTTCAAATAAATTTCTTAAAAAATTAAGTGAAAAAGCTTAAATTTGCCCTTTTTCTATTTTACATCTCGACTCAACAGTCTCAACCAATTATGCACATAATAATTGTCAACAGATCTTAATAATTGAGCACTTTTAAAGTATTGATTACTTCTGTTTACATTGTGCTTGCATTACCAAGGCAGCAATGCATTTTTATTTATGATTTCTATATGATTTTATTATAATTCCAGAGAGCTCTCATTATCACCATTGTATTGAATGAAACTTAAGCAAAGAGAGAACGCTCGACTCTTCTCTCTTAATTCAGCGGGAACAGTCAGCCGAGAAGAAAACCGTTCTTAGTAGACAGCAAATAACAACAGTGAATAGCCGGAGCAATCGGGTGCGGAAGAACACCCAGAAGGAGCCGGACTGAAACAGACCTGTTATATGTCCGTGTCCGTTTGGGACACTTCTGGATCTGAACAATGTTTATTAACATTTAATGCCAGTATAGTGTACAAAATCAAAAGCATCTATGCTTAAGATTTTAGATGGAATTAAAACTCAGTCCAAAACAGGAATATGGAGCCTACAGGACATAATCATTCTCAGTCTCAGTGCTGCAGGTGGAAATGCAGTAGAAGTTTAGAAATGAAACCATCTAAAGATGATGCACTGGTGTTCACTAAGGGGTTAAACTGAGATACTTCCAGTTAAAGTACTGAAAAAACTCTTGGGAGAATGAGTAAATTGCACAAATGGTAGTTATGAGTGGATTGCTGATGCAGATGCCAATAAAATAAGAAAACAACATTAAAATAAGTCCTACAGTGGTGATTCCTACAATACTTCACTGGCTGTTTCAGATGCCAGTAGCTGATCTGCAGGTGCTCTTTATAGGTAATGAATAGGAAAGATCAGAAATCATGTTTTTTGCATTAGGTATCGAAAATTTCAATAGCCAAAAAAAAAAAAAAAAAACATTCACATTTATTAAAAAAAAATTACGTGAGAACAAATTTAACTAACCTCTTCATATATCACACTTTTAAAGTATCAGACTGTTAAGAGATTATGTCAATTTTACTGGCCACGCAATAGATTGAACCACAATAAAGAGATATAGTACTATGGTCCTCTTATCTGCATTGCATGGTTTTTACAGTGATTAAAGAGATCATCTTCAAGACAGACAGGACTTTCTGTAAGAAAATTGTACAAAATTTATACCAAAGTCAAAAAGAAAAAAGGGTTTATGAATACCTCCTCATCTACAGAAACAGAGGGGAATGAGTTGGCAGAGAAGCTTAAGACTTAAACTACTTAGAGAAACGTTGTTGATGTCAAAAAATTGTTTACATCGTTTCAGTTTAACGGTGAAGGGACTGATCAAATACGCCTATTGATAGAAAATTTGCGAAACAATTTTATGCTTCCTTGTAAAAGTATTTTGTAGTATTTTAAAAATACAATATTTTATTTTGATAAATGATGTGGCTGATGTATTCTGATACACTTTTTGCCATTTTATTTTAAAATACATTTCAATGTATTTTTGCCCACATGTATACTTCAATTCTACTTATATTTTGATGACAAACCCTATACTAGATGTCAATGACAAACACAAACTAAAACACACACACACACACACACACACACACACACACACACACACACACACACACACACACACACACACACACACACACACACACACACACACACACACACACACACACACACACACACACACACACACACACACCTAGAACTTTCTAGAAGAGGTACAGGGACAAAATACTCACCAGGTGAACAAAAGCTACATTCTGCATAGTGAAGAAACCATAAAGTTGGTGTTTGAGAGGCTCCAGTTCATCCAGATAGTGTTTGGAGATGAGGTCAGTGGAACCAGTCTGTGTGTACAAGCGTGAACACACAAAATGAAATGTGAGCACAGCACACTGAGGAAAGGCATGATTGCTAATCTGCTAGCATGTTTGATCATGTCAACCAATGCAGTGCATGTTGTTTAACTTTTCACTTTTACTTAGTTTATATCGTTTATGATTTAAATGTTGCCTAATTAGTTGCGTCGACGTAGTTGAGTCTTGAATGTTCTCGCCAACGTTGAAAAGTTTGAATCATTCTTTTTGCGTCCCATTGTCTGATTCACTGTAGTGAATCTTAAACGGCACTCTCGAGTCTGTTAAATGGTTGTATTTTTTACATTTAATTTATGACCTTAACTTTTTAATTAAACTTAGTGGACGCCAGGGCCGGAGTGGGACTCCTTTTCAGCCCTGGAGTTTTAAGCCTCAGACCGGCCCACCTCGGTTCACGACTGACTATATTAAAATAAGGTAATTTCCAATTCAGTTTCTAATTACACTATCACGTCTTTTTTTTTTTGAGAAAACAGCTGCTTTAGAACTTCAAATGTTCAACAACCCTAACAGTATTATATGTCTTAACAATAAAAAAAAAACATACTCAGACGAGGATCAAACCTGGATTGGCAGAGTAGTAATCTAACATGCTAACCACTGGACCACAACAGTTGTATATTGAATAGTGACTCATCTGAGTTATATCATCAATAACCTGCAGGCTGGTTATATATAAAAAGAGGAGAGCTGCAGTAAAATAATGAATAAGAATTGTGGTCAAGTAAATAAATAAATTAATTTAAAAAGTTTGACTGCTGAGAGCAACAGATTCTGGAGCTATAGGGACACCGGCCCTCGCGGCCAAAAAACGGACCGGCCCACCGGGAATTCTCCCGGTCCTCCCGATTAGCCAATCCGGGCCTGGTGGACACTTAATTACAAGTTTGGTAACCGACTAACAGAACACGACAAATAACATAATGACATTGAGATGTAAATTAGCTGTTTCTTGCTGTTTATCACTGTTTATGGTAGTAGCCATTAAAACCCCTTTACTATTTATTAGACATGGACATAATGGAAAGCTTTATAGACCTAGCCCTATATGGGAAAAACTGAACCTAGAGCGCCATCTTATGGACATGCAAGACATCACAATTAATCACATTTTAGCCTTTTTACATGCTGGAAAATGCCAAATTTATTTGATGTAAAATTAATTTAATTTAGGTTTAATTAATTTTAAAGTCCTCATTTTCATGTCACTCAAACCCATACGCTAACAAAGAATGCAATTTTTTAAAAGGTTATTTCAACCAGTTTATTTGGGTTTTAAGTTGTAGTCGAATAACATCTGGGTCAGAAGACACTATGTAAAATGGTGGATGAAATATGGAAAGATAAGACATGAAATATGGAAAGATAAGACCTGTGGAATAAAAAACACACTAACGTATAAGGTTCTATCTTAATTTTTTGTCAAAATTGAGTTATTGACATAAATTTATTAAAACATATGATTTTAAATCTGATTTAAAAATGTTTTTATACGTTTTATTTACATTTTAAGACAAACGTGTACTTACCATAGGTAAAGTTCATTGAATAAGGGTAACATTAGATTATGGTATTATCGCACAAATTGTTACTAACAACTTAATATAACCTATATTGATTACCTATACCTATAACATCTATATTGATTACCACGGTAATTTGAAAATAATTCTGTCTGAAATCGCATGTGAATGACTTCAAAATAACATTAGCACTAACTTATTTAATTTACTGTAAACATTGTCATAATTTGATACTGTCACTGGCTGATAATATGATTTCACTATTTATAATTTGCAAAGAATATATATATATATATATATATATATATATATATTCTTTCTCTCTCTCTCTCTCTCTCTCTCTCTCTCTCTATATATATATATATATATATATATATATATATATATATATATATATATATATATATATATATATATATATATATATATATTATTAAGGATAAAGCCTGAATGTGTGAAAATAAAAAAAAAAACTTTAACCAAATTAACAGTAGCATAAACTGTACACCAATGCCATCATTTATCCTCTAGTGCTCTCTAGTGTCCATGAAGAGTACTGAAAAAATAAAATTATCTTTTTTTATTTCCCCTTTGTTCATTTTCCTGCCCTTTGCGTGCTTTAGCCTTGGCCTACTTTTTTTTCTCGTATACATGGATTGGCGCGATTATTTATTCACAATGGTATAAACTAGTATAGGGGTGGTTAAATGGATATCTTTTATTATTCATTCATTCATTCATTTTCTTGTCGGCTTAGTCTCTTTATTAATCTGGGGTTCCCACAGCGGAATGAACCGCCAACTTATCCAGCAAGTTTTTACGCAACGGATGCCCTTCCAGCCGCAACCCATCTCTGGGAAACTTCCACACCCACATTCACACACACACACACACTCATACACAACAGACAATTTAGCTTACCCAATTCACCTGTACCACATGTCTTTAGACTGTGGGGGAAACCAGAGCACCTGGAGGAAATCCACGCGAACGCAGGGAGAACATGCAAACTACACACAGAAACAGAGGATCGAACCAGCGACCTTCTTGCTGTTGTGAGGCGACAGCACTACCTACTGCGCCACTGTATCGCCCTATCTTTTATTATTTTAATTATTAACATTATTATTTAAAATACAGATCAGAGTGAAACCTGCAAAATCTATAAATAAACAAATATGCAAATAAATAAATGTACATATAAATCTACAAATTCCTGCATAAATAAAACAATAAATAAATAAATACGCAAACAAAAGAATAAATATATACACAACTTTCTGCATGAATAAAACAATAAATAAATACTTTAAAAAGTATATATAAATCTACAAATTCCTCAATAAATAAAACAATTTTTTGAATTATTTAGATTTTCAGAATTATTAAACTCCATGAATTATTTTCCCCCAATTTCTGTTTAACAGAGAATATTTTTGTCAACACATTTCTAAACATAAAAGTTTTAATAACTAATAATTTACTTGGGTAATTAGGCAAGTTATTGTATAACGATGGTTTGTTCTGTAGACTATAAAACAATATATATAAAGCTTAAAGGGGCTAATAATTTTGACCTTTAAATGGCTTTTGAAAAATTTAAAACTGTTTTTATTTTAGCCAAACTAAAACAAATAAGACTTTCTCCAGAAGAAAAAAATATTATCAGACATACTGTGAAGATTTCCTTGCTCTGTTAAATATAATTTTGAAAAAAAAAAATATATATATATATAAAAAAAATAATAATAAATAATTCAAAAGGGGGGCTAATAATTCTGACTTCAACTGTATATATGTATGTATGTATGTGTGTGTGTGTGTGTGTGTGCCATTTTCAATGCAAACATCTTTGCGTCAAATGAAGTCTCTAATGTGATGATTTCCATTATAGCTTAAAATGCTTCAACAGACATTTATTTATTTGATAATTTCCTATGGGAAATCACTGTGAACATGGGCTATGGATTTTTTACATTACATTTGTAGCTTAGCTTTTACATAAATTAAGGTTAAAATAAAGCAGTATTTTAAAAAAAACAAAATCCTAAGAGATATTTTATGCTGTCGCCTTTTGAATTTTACAGTAATTTTAACTTCATTTTAATCACAGTGAATGACCTGCTAAAAAAAGAACCCTAAACTAGGTTTTAGCTGGTCGACCAGCCTGGTTTTAGAGGGAGTTTGCCCATTTCCAGGCTGGTTTCAGACATCTCCAGCCTGGTCTTAGCTGGTCAAGCTGGAAAATGGTTTAAGCTGGTCTAAAACCAACCTGGTTTTAGAGGGGTTTTGGTCTTCTTCTGGTCTGACCAGCCAAAACCAGGCTGGTAATGTCTGAAACCAGTCAACCAGCTCAGGCTGGTTTAAGATGTTTTTTTTTTTTCCAACAGGGTGCTTTAGAGGCAAGTATGAGATTATTACAATCAATGTGCTCATTGTTAAAACAGCATTTTAAAATTACTGTAAATTATACATTTTGCATATCCATAATATTATTTACCTGTTTGACTCCTCCATCTATATTTGTAATGGCCACAAAAAAAGTATGAATCTGAACTCAACAGTTGAGCAACAATGTGTCCATGCTGGTTCAACACAATCCTAAATAAGAATAAAAACAGCAGACGAGGTAAGTGTCTGTCTCTGTGGTTACAGCAGAGCAGTGTCATCATCAGCTCAGTGCACAGTCGAATGATGAAGCTCTCTCAGGATTTCAGCTCCATACTCTGGAGAACAAAAACGTGACATGGGGGTAAAGAGTGAAAGGGAGCTTTGCAATGGTTTCATTTTCATTCTTAAGAAAAAGCCCACATCTTATGATTGTTTTTATGCCATATTTTTTAATAATCTAGTGTTCCGAAAGCTACAACTGAACCAAACTGTAATCCATTTAGTTATTAAACTTGTATACTTACCACACTGATATGCAACACATCAGGTCAATGAAATCATTCACTAAACATTTTCCTTCTGCTTATTTTTCTGTCCTTTATAGTGGTGGCCACAGCGGAAATGTTTTATGCAGAAATTTTAAACTTAAAGTATAAATGCACTTAGCTTACCTAATATTATAAAATATTGTGTCTGCACGATATGCATTCTTTTAGACATTTTCCAGGCTTATAAATGGTTTGTTCCAAGTTGGCCTCAGCAAAACAGGCTAACAAGAGACGAATAACTATCTGAGAGACTATAACGATTCCATTTTAATCACAGGTGTCTCATTAAAACATCTACAAACCGGACAGATATGTAATAATTATACAGCAATTTAAAACAGTAATATTTACCTAACTGATTTGTGATAATAAATATGGACTTTTTAAAAATAACTTTTGTTTGAAACTCTCTTATTACTGTTTGTTCCTAAAATCTGATGAGTACGTGTAAAATTAACACAAAACCGTCCTTCATAGGAAATGTGCAAGTCATAACATGGAAGCTGTTTCATACGCAATCACACACCCTCTAAAAATAATTAACACTTCAGAGAGAAAGACAACACTGCTGATTAACCAAAACAAAGGTGGAAACCTGTGATATTTAAACACTTTTACATAGATTCAATGGGTTTCCTAAGATGAATACTTCAATTCAACAAGCACGCATGATATTACAATACTGCATACTTGACCAGAAATGCAATTTATGATCCGACAAAATATTTCTCTTTCAAATAAATGCTTCAACCTTTCTATTCATCATAAAAATCTCCAAAATGCACCAATTTTCATAAAACAGAATGATTTCTGAAAGAAAAAAAGGGACTGAATTATTAAAAGCACTCGACCATGTCTTAAAAATGGAAAATGCATTTTTATTGGTACTTTTAAAGATTCAGGGGTCATGAAAAACCAATATACTCACAGTAATGGACATTGTTGGAAAGCAAACTGAAGACGGCTCACACAGGGTTGTCACAAAACAGAGTTCGCTACCAATCGATTCTGAAGTTTTAAAAACATCCATGTCTTAGGAACATTTGAGCACATTCCCAAATGGCCATGAAAAAGTACTGCTGGCGATACTAACTTTGCCATCTGAATAAACATAAACAAAGAACATTGATCACACACCTAAAGACAGGACAATCAACCCCAACTGGAACCATGGGCTTCATGTATTAACGCTGCGTACGCACAAAAACTTTGCATACGCCAGATCAGTACAGATACACTGGAGCGTTTTAAAGCCGCGATTCAACAGTGGATCGTATTTCAGCTTATAGACAAACCAGCTGATCGACGTCACTGTGAAACGCTCCAGTTTTTCTGTATCTTTGGTTACACTCAATAAACAGCTGTGAGTTCGGTGAACTGATGACCTTCACGACCAATCAGTCATTTCAGCTGAGCATGTGAACACAATGGCAAATCAGCGCTATTTACGAATAAGCAGTGCTCAAATGTTCGCAGAAAATGGACGCTTTAAAATTTCAGTACCGATTGGTCCCGAATTCCAGTATCGTGACAACCATTAACGTATACACACATATAACAATCATCATACTTTCCTCACTGATTTCAACTCTCCAAATCTTGACTGACAGAGACAGATGGAACATGTAATCCATTTCTTCGCTCTTTCCCCATAAGCATTTTTGACATTTATCTAAACATGGCTTCAATAGCAGTTTATTTCTGAGTTTTAGCTGGAGGGAAGATGGAAGTTAAGAAGTCTCGGTAGACCTGTGAGGGATGTCAAGCCCTGACATGTTCAGTGCAAGTTCAATTAACACATTCTACATGTGCGCTCAACTCAACTCGACAGTTAACAGGGGCAAATTATGTGAATGCTTTGTTCATTTAAGGTACGAGATTTACAATGCAAAATGTGGGCATACTGCACTGCACTATGGGTAAAAAGATCACAGCAAATGTGTAAAAACAACACTTACGGTGCATACTGTATAAATTAGCACATGCTAAAATAAAAACTGCATGATGACATTCATTTTTTAGGGGGGGGGGATAAGAAATTACATCTGACTTTCAGGAATGGGCTAATGGCATCTGGGCTTATGGAAACCGGAAAACTGTTTGACATTCAAAGACAAAAGATAAAACACTCATGGAAAAAGGGATTCTTCTGTGTTATATATTAAGATATATATATATAAAATCATACAACACCTGTTAGTAATCATCAACCACTTGCGACTGGCTCAATCGGTTTCACACCAGGATGTAAAAAAGGCAATCTACATATTTTTATATATATTTATATTTATAAAAACAATCTTTTATTTTCATGAAGAGTCCATTGATATTCAGGTTCGTTAATTCCAGTCACTCTATTTGTGAAACAAAACGACAACAAAAAAACTATAATAACTTAATTTCCACCAGAACTTTTGTTTAAAAAAGGCCAAGGAGATCCTGCACTAAGCGAAATGCACAGACTGGTCCCGTAATCCTGACTGAAGGATGGGATGGTGATCTCTCTCATCTGGGAAAGGGTATTCCACTTGGGTCCTTGTATTCCCCTCTCCTCGTTACTGTGTCAGTATTTGGTCTCTCTGGAGAGGGGTAGGTGGTTACCATCCGTTGATGATGTGGTTCATGTAATCCTCGGTTGGCAGGCGTGCCGTGCCCTCTCCCCCAGCTCCGTCCTCTCGGAACGGACTATGGAAAGATGCGTGTCCCCTTAGTAGTCTCTGCTCCCGGCGGTCCAGCATGTGCTTGTACTGGTACCGCTGCTGAAACAGGTCTTTGGCATAATCGTACAGCTTCATGTCCAGATCGTTGAGCTCCTCGATGCGTTGTATCGTATCATTATCAAGATCCACGCCAGCCGCCCGGGTGCTGTTGTATTGCATGAAGGGTCGGATGAACTTGAGGTGGAAGGTGCGCTCGAATAGGTATTGCGTCTTCCGCTGGAACTCCGTCAGGCCATAGAAAGCCATGTCCCGTAGGTTCTTCTTGGCTGATTCAAGCAGCAATTGTGAACGCCTCTTCTCAGGGACTGTAGAAAGGTTGTAGCAGCCCACCAGACTAAGGTCTGCAAGCATACGCACTTGGCGGTTATTGGCTAGGTTGTAGGGGCAGTCCATGAATTGCTGCAAGGTGCACCCTGACCAGTCTGTGCCCTCGTAGCAGGGCGGCAACTCTTCAGGTGTGGGTGTCCGTCCGTCACACATGTGCAAAGACGTCTTCCATGTCGCCCCTCGCTGGACGTGCCTCCATTCACTAAGGTAGCGGGAAACAGGGTCCCTCAGTAGAGTGATGTAGTAGAACTTTCTGTGGGAAAACAAGATAGAGAAACGTCATTAGTCACAACACTGACTAATAATTGACAAGATTTAACATTTAAGCTCTGGCGGATGCTTCTATCCAAACTGATTTTCAGTGTTTTAGCATGCTTTCACTCTTGGTTCGAAGGCCTGTTTGATAGTCCCCCCTCGGAAGGGGTTTATGTTAACATTGTCTTTTTTCCTTATGAACCACTTGCGTCATCAAGCTTCTGTTTTGTGTACAGCTGTTGCTAGGTGACGGCCACAAAAGTAAAGCACCAAAATGGAGACCTACGCATATCATGGTCATTCTGCTTTCACTGAAACTTGTGGTTTTGTTTTCAAAACCAAAATACAGAGAGCCACTTGCATCTATCTGCCACAAAAAAATATTAAAAATGTTCAGAACATCACGCAATGTCTGCAGAAGTCATTTTTGGTGGAGACAAGCAGACATTATCACTGTTTGCACTGGATCAGTCCCGCTTGTCACCAAGGTAGGTGATACACAGACACACACACACACACATGAATGAATGTAATAAAAACTAAACATTTTTGTACCGTTAGCGGTTCACTTCCGTTAATTTTTATGATTGCATTCACATCAGAAGTGAACCATACTAGAGTTCGCAAGAACCATACCACCGATTTTAGGTGGACTCGGGTACGGTTCACAGGTGCACATTTGAGTTCAGAAGACACTGTTTCGCACTAGATCAGAGGTGTCCAAACTCGGTCCACAAGGGTCGGTGTCCTGCTGAGTTTAGCTCCAACTTGCTTCAACACACCTGCCAGGAAGTTTCAATTATACCTAGTAAGAGCTTGATTAGCTGGTTCAGGTGCGTTTGATTAGGGTTGGAGCTAAACTGTCCAGGACACCGGCCCTCCAGGATCGAGTTTGGACTCCTCTGCTCTAAATAAAAGTACCGTACTTTGACATCAGACGAACCCGGGTGCTGACCAAAAGTGCTAGTGTGAAAGTACCCTTGTGAAACAACCCACAAAGGTTGAATCCCTAGGAAATTGAACCCATAAGCAACACAATGCAATCAGTGTAGTGGTGTACAACTGGCGTATCCTACAATTAATACCATTTTGAAAGACGGGCTGTAGCAGGTGTAAACCATGACTCATTAAATGCCTTTTCTCTAGAGTCTTGCCATGGGGCACCAATGTCTTAATCCTTTCCCACCACTTCACATCCTGTATGTTTAGAGTTTCCTTTGATTGATGGAACTTGAAACATGATTCTGGATGCAAAATGGAAAAAAAGGAACTAGGGACATTCCTGGTCTGGATTTGATCAAGGGAACTTAATGTATGAAGAACGAGGACTTATTAGAAATGCACAAAATATTTGGTACACTAGTAGTATTTAAATACGTAAATATTATAACATATGCTAGCAAGACATGGTATGACTGGTCTTATGCCATAGATCTAAAACAGTTGTGAAAGAGTTCATAATAATTGAGAAATAATTGAGAAAACAAAAAAACAGGTATGGCTCAAAATTGTTTCAAGACAGGCTATTCTGAAGTGAATGCAGACAGATGGTGATGAAACCACCTCAAGAGAAGACTTTACAATGCTCACACACTATAGGGACATTTCATGAAAAACACACAAAAGCATCTTTACCAGAACACTTCAAGAATGCATCAGGGACACAAGTCCACTGGGAAAATCAAGTTTCATTTGAACCAAGCAAAGGATTTGTGGAGTGGGAGGAAGACCAAGCGCTGCCAACAAGCTAGCAGCAGGTGGTTTTCAACAGATTAATCACAACCAAACTGATGACAGTAAGATTTTAGCTCTCGGTTACCAATTCAACAAGCTCCAGCTGCACTTCACCCTACATTACCTCCTAACACCCATGTGACTAAATGTGCCAAAGAGACGGATTTCCTCTAAAGTGCCTAAGACCTGGTTATATTGAAAATAACCTGAAATCACATACAAAATCTGAGAAATTCATTCCTGGTGACCCATATGGCACTTCCCAGGGTATTACCGGGTGCTGCCTCTGGCCAAAAGACAGAAATCCTGCCAACACTGTTCTCAAATGCCCTCACCCTGAACATGCTGTGGCCTTACTGACCACATGGTGGCAGTGTGCATTTATTAATCAGCCCATTATAAACCAGATATGGTGCTGTGCACTTCAAAACCTTCCCTGTAATAGTAAGAAGGCACTTTGATCAGATCAGAGTGTGACTTTTTGACTTTTGTTAAGTTTTTCTACCCTTCCTCATATACACTAATAGAATAAATTGATACTTCAGGATCCTCAAATCTCTTTTTGTTCATTCATTGTTCCTTTCTCACTACTGGGTGAGAAAGCTGCAGGCTTATAATCATTAGTGAGCCTGAGAGACACCCGAGATCCCTCTGCAGTGCCAAGGCTTCCCGTTTTAATAACTCTCATGTTTCCACAGCGATTAAACTCTGGGCCCCATCAGCACACACGGCAGTTCCAAATCCCAGCCAATAACTGGCTGCCTGCTCTGTGCAAGGCCGGTCAATACTAATAACACCCACTGAAATAGCAACATTATTAATGAGAACGGACCCAATACTGAGACTTGGGGCACCTCACAAAGTAACTGAGGGTCATATCACCACTTTGGACTGTTGCAGTGTGCAGACTCATAAATTAAGCTATTGAACACACGTCTCTTTTATAAAAGTGTTTCATAATTGAATTAAAGCCCAGTTGAGGCCAGCTTGGGAGGAGAGATTTCAGAATGTGTGTGCAAGGCTGCTTTGGCAAAGTCAACAGGAAGCTTTGGAATCTAGCGCCTGTTGTTTTAAGAATTTGTTGAATCCTCTTGTTCTACAAAACCTCAATGTCAGCAAAAGAACAAATGTGTAAAACAATATCTTTTTTTTTTTTTAAATAAAATAACCCCAGAATAGCCTGATTGAATAACATGATTAATCATGAGGCTGTGTAAAAATACAGACTAGGCCTTGATTTGATGGCTGTCTTTCATGCTTTAAAACAATGAAACTTGAAATGGCATCTTAGAAGCACATTTCTAAAGGCCCGCTTCCACTGAGTGGTACAGCACGGTATGGGCCACATTTATTAGGCTTGCGCTCCTATTGCCAAAAGGGTGCCAATGCTAATTCTCACAAAACATATGCTTTATATGCATACATACTTGTGTATATATGTTCATTACTAACCTTTCTATGAACATGATTTGATTATAACTGCTGATCAATGATAGCCTACTGTAACATCTGCGATTATATAAAATAAATAAATGCAATATATATGAACACATACAGAGCCTTACAATCTCCGATATGTAACCAATAACAGAAAAACTACACACAGCATATATTTAGTCCTTATTTGGGTTCAAAAACAACACGCAACATATAGCCTACAATCAGTGCAAACCTCTCATCTGTATCTTTAATCTTTACCAGCACATGTAACCTCTTGTTAGTATGTTATTCCATCATTCTGAGTTCATAATAGTACAATAGGTGATGATAATAGTGGCAGTTTGTTTATGTTTTAGGTTGCTAAAACAATCATTTGCTCCATTGTTTTTCCGGCTTCTCCTTTGCTTTTTCATGCATCACTCTCACTCTTGACAGTTTATGAAAGGATTGGATGTCAGAAGCACTTCAACAATCAAGCGCCTGTTATTATCATCAGCTCAAGTTCGTTATTCCAAATATAGACATGCGGCGAGCGCATGCAGGAAAGTCAAACCACTTACGCTTTAGACAGCCTTGTAAAAACTACGGGGCACAGGGTTGATTCTGCTCTTCTTGGCTTTGTGGCTGTTCATCAAGATGACGACAAGGTTTGTTAGGCTCCAAATGACTAATTATTTATTATATGTATATATAATTAAAGTGTAATGTCTCGGCTGTGTATTTAAAATTGGCGCTTCCTTTGTTTTCATACTCCTGGCTCCTGTGACCAGTGACATATCTCTGTAAACCAATAACATTCAGCTGCGCGCCTTGCTCTGCCTTTTGGTACCCTTTTGTTGTGCTACAGTAGGTAGCCTTTGAAAATAGTATCCAAAAAGTGGTACAGTACGGATGCTTTTAGGTACCCTTTGACAGTGGAAACAGCCATAAAAGCATACCGAACTATACCACTCAGTGGAAACAGACCATGAATTCACCAATGGGGGTCTGCATTTCTTTTTTCTAAAAGTCATTCTTAGTGAATGCTTTTCCACTGCTGAATACAACATACTTAACAAATACATTAAAACAATCCACGACTTCATTAAAAATCCCATTATTGAGGTTACAACCCTGCTCTCTCCCACTGAGACATGGGAAAGGAAATGTGGCTCTTGAGAGAGACGGATTGAACGGCCCACTGGAGAGTGTGGAGTTCAAGGTCAGAGCTGAAGACAGAGCATGCTAGAAGACTTTTCCTTGGGCTGACAGCTCACAGTGGAGCCGTCACAACTCTCCGTCTGACACGACTCTAGATGCAAATCAGCCTCTCAAATATATGATGACTGCACAAAGACCAGTCACCCATTCTGACAGACCCAGACACAAAACAGCTGTGGGGGCACTTTTTCCTCTTTCAGACCCACGCACACACACAGGATGTGCCAAAAAGGGAAAAAAAAGAAAACGTGAGTTTGCCTCAAGATGCTCTTGTGCCATAGTCATACTCGGTAAGCCATTCGTCTGTAAGTGTTGCGTTCTTGGGATCTTCCACTCCCAGTGGTGCATTTAAACTAGGGAAGTAGAGCATTGCTGCATTATTAATGCAGAACCTTCCTTGATTCTGTCTCAGGGTTCCCTCAACCCACTAGAGCCTACAACACAGGTGTCAAACTCAGTTTCTGGAGGGCCGCAGCTCTGCACAGTTTAGTTCCAACCCTAATTAAACACTCCTGATCAAACTAATTGAGTGCTTTAAGCTTGTTTGATACCTACAGATATGAGTGTTAAAGCAGGGTTGGAACTAAACTGCAGGACTGCAGCCCTCCAGCTATTGAGTTTTACACCCCTGGCCTACAACCTCCATTGGTTTAATGCGCTAATATCCTTGACTATTGCAAAAATAATCATCACGAAATCATGTTTTATATTATTCAATATAATAAGATAATTATTGAATTTTTTTTTAACAAAACATATATTAGGATTTATTTATTTAACCACCTTATTTTAATTTACCAATTTTACTAAGGCAAATAGTTTTAATAGTCAAAAACAAAAATATTTAAGCAAAATATCTCATCTCTTCATAATAAAATAAACATAAGTGTTAAAGAGACACTTAAACTTGATCAATAAAATGTTACAAAGTGTGTGCAATGGTAAATGTAGATCAACATCTGTAAGGTGTCAAATTATGATAATCAAATCTGAGCTTTAAGTAAAGGAACTAACCATCAATATGCAAATACATGCTAAACATTAAACATTTGTAAAGTTGAATTACTATATTACCACCTATGCCAAAATTTTTTAGATGTGGAGCTAGTGGCTGGAATGCACAAGAAAAGAAACCAAAAAGCCACTCTGGTGACATCCTTCCATGTTTTTTTTTTTATTTACAATCTACTCACTGCTGCTATACGGGACTCATTTTCGCATTTGTTGTTATTTTGACCTGAACTGACAAGCGCAGTGTGTGAATTCCTTGACCAGTAACAATGGACTTTGTGCTAAAAAGCACTGCAGTGTTTGGGTGTGCAGTGTTTGTCTTGGGTAACTTGTCTACTGCTAGTGAAATGTATGTATTCTATATTAAGTGTAAAGAAGATTGGTAAGTTGTATTTACATGAATCGCGGTGCACTCGTAACATTCAAAAAAGTAGCCTTCATACTGAATCTTTTTTTTTTTTATCAATATTGAAAATGGGGTTCGGTCAATAAATATCGATACTGATTTTATCGCCCAGCCCTACCATTGACAATCATCTAAACATGACCAGAAGTGGACAGGTAAGGTAAATATTTTCAGATTAATTTTATTTCATCAGGAATGGGTGTGACGGCCGATTTTCAACTCTCTGCTTTTGAGTTTGTGTGTGGACCTGAAAGTCCCTCTTTTTTGTGAGCAAAACCATCAGACTGTGCAGAATGACTCGAGTCTGTCATTGTGGAGATGGTCCACTTGAAAATCTATTATTCTGTAAGAGCTCAATATAAAAAAGTGGACAAAGAAAGGCATCTTTGACAATTCGGTGTACTCACACAAAACTCTCTCTATGCTTCAAATGAAAACACGACCTTTTCTGACCACATGTGGATTGATGAAGAACTGACATATGGATTCCACTGGAATGGGTATTGTTATTTATTGTTATTATTACAATAAATATGTCATTAAGTATGTGATCATTTAAATTCTGAGGTATTTTTTTTTAAATGCACACACTAGTCATTCAGAAGGATGACCCTTTTGATTGGATGCTTGGGGGTGATCTTTCTTTCACAACAAAACACAAGGTATCCAGCTCAATCACACATCTCAATTTCATCACATCTCTGTTCCCTTGTGGCCAAATGCCATACGATTTGTTGAGACCATACGAACTGTTACAAAACCATTACAAAACAATCACTTAGCTGGTCCACACCCATACATTGGCACTTACATTATTATTAAAGAGCATTAAAAAAGTATTTGGTTATTAATCTAGCTTTGCGTAAAACAAATATTTTGGTTTTACAACATATTGCTTATGATGCAAGTCACTGAGGAATAAGTTGTCAGCAAAATGTCAATGAAACAATTTTTAACACAGTTCTTTTAAATAGAAAGTGGTCCACATTTACATCAGTGTGTTAATTATTCTACATTGAATGAAACTACAAAGAAAAGCCACAAGAAAAAAAAACACTGCTTAACTCGTCTGGACTGAGTCAGACTTGTAAAAAAAAAAAGGGATTGTGCTTTGTTTCCTCAAACCATAAGCTTTCATGTGTGGTGTGAAACAGGCCTCAGGTGAAAAAGCAACTGTAAGATGCAGAAACAGCAAGCTATTTACATCTGGCACTAACCCCCTTTATGCAAACACAGCATTTTTAGGCAATGTCAGTGACCTTTTTTTTATTATTAGTATTTAAGATTTTTTATTTTTTTTGGCCTTTTTTCCCTTTATTAAATAGGACAGTATTGAGACAGGAAGCGAAGTGGGAGAGAGAGGGAGGGGGTGGTAGTGCCGGAAAATGTCCTCGAGCTGGGATTTGAACTCGGGACGCCCTGACGTGCTACTGCAGCATATGTCGGCCTGCTAACCACTAGGCTATTGTGCAGACAAGTGACTATTTTTAATATTGTTTAGTGCTCTGCTCACTTCAGTTTGGATTTGCTTGGCTCGGTTTGCATGCCCACTAGGGCTGCTCGATTATGGGAAAATCATAATAACGATTATTTTGGTCATAATTGTAATCACGATTATTCAAAACGATTATTAGTTGAAGTCAAAATTTTGTTTATATATAAATATTTCCCAAATGATGTTTAACAGAGGAATTTTTTTACAGTATTTCCTGTAATATTTTTTCTTCTAGAGAAAGGCTTATTTGTTTTATTTCAGCAAGAATAAAAGCAGGTTTAAATAATTTGAAACCTATTTTAATAGCTCAAAATTATTAGCCCCTTTAAGCAACATATATTTTTGATTGTCTGCAGAAGAAACTACTGTTATACAATGACTTTCCCAAATACACTAATTAAGCCTTTGTCACTTTAAGCTGAATACTAGTATCTTAAAAAATATCTAGTAAAATATAATGTACTGTCATCATAGCAAAGATGAAAGAAATCAGTTATTAAAAATGAGTTATTAAATCTGATATGTTTAAACTGTGCTTTAAGCATCTTCACTGTAAGGAAAAAAAACTTTAGCTACAAAAGTTCTTCAGTCAAGAGCAGTGGGGGATTCTCTCCTTTTGTTGTTTGATTAATAATAAAAACAGTCGGCATCAGGAATATTGTGTCTCGTTAAGAATAGTGTGGCTCTGATATATGGTTTTTCTTTCACGTCTTTTGATTCTCAACCTGTTTATTACACAAATAATGGTTAATATGGATAATCACTAAACAACGCACTCTGACACAAATGTGCATGTATTTGAACATTAAAAGTGCTCACATTAAGTTGCACATGCTGTTGTTTCGCGCTTTTAAAAATATCAATGATGTGCATCCCGTGCTGCAGACGCTACTATACAGTACATGCTTTCAGTCATTTTCACTTGAAACTGAGCTCTGCAGAGCAACAAATGTGTACAACTAGAAAGTGAGCGGTACATGATGGAATAATCGTTTATCTCGATTAATGTTTTTTCACAACTGTTAGAAGCCAAAATCGAAATCGAAACCGAAATCGCATTTTCGAATAATTGCAGTTTAGTACCACTTAACACTTTTAGTGGGATTATTGACATACTGTAAATATTGCCATTATTGTCGCCTCTTCTGCTGTAACTTCCTGAATTTTTTTTTCATTCAGGGTTGTCCCATCCAGCTCATCAGCTCCTCGGATACCACGAGAGAACATCTGGACTGCTTGTGCTGATCACAATGATAACCTTTCAGGTGTCTTTTTCTTTCAGTGAGATGAAATAGTTTAGTCATAGGAACCAACAATGCAGCAGTGGCAGCTGCAGACTTATTAAATATAGCAAATTTGGTGTCTCATGTGAAAAATCCAATAACACAGGTGGTGATGATTTTCAAATTGGTGATCAGAAATGGGTATATATCACATTTTGATAATGATACAGCTCACTTGCAATCTCATTTGAGGTGGTACTAAAAATATGCAGAGGAAAAGTGCCCAAAAGTGAACCATATCAAACCGAACCACGCCATAGTATGCAGTGGAAAAGTGCCAGTAGTGAAGTCATGAGGGGTGTTCAGGGGTCATCAGGAATGTTCAACACTAACCCTACAAGTAGTCTGTGTGGGTCCTAATGCTACAGAAGTGTGTCAGGGACACTACTGTAAAAAAAAAAAAAAACACTGTCCTTCAGATGACATATCCAGACTTTCTTTGGTAATTTTCCCAGATACTTCGTATAAAGAGGGTAGAGGTACAACCAAGGTGTTCTAGATAAATTCTCTGTATGCCCTAATCAACCATGCGCTCAGAAAGGGCAGTTAACAGTTTGTGATATGTGAAATACTGTAAGAATCTGAAAATCATAAAAATTTAATTAGAGCGGGGATTTTATGAAAGCATAAGCCACTGAAAAGTTCAAAGTATGTAATGTTTTTCATTTTCATGATGCCAATTTATTTAGTCTTTTTCATGTTGGCTGTGTTTGGTTTTGTTGTATTTTTTGATTTTGTGTTTTGTTTACTTTGGTCGTTTTTGGTTTCACATGGTTTAAATGTTTTGTTTGTTTGATATCTTGCTTGTTTTTGATGATTTGTTTGTTTTTTCTTGCTGTATTTTGTTTGGATGTTTTGTTTATTATTGTTGTGGTGCTGATTTCATTTCATCTTTATTTTTAATTTGGTTGTTTTTGGTTTTGTTGTATTTTTTGATTTTGGCTTTTGTTTACTTCAGTTGTTTTTTATTTTACTTGATTAAATATCTTGTTTGTTTTTGTTGCGTTGTTTGTTCAGTCTTGCTTTTTTTTTGGATATTTTGTTTATCATTATTGCTTATTTCATCTTTATTTTTCATTTTGGTTGTTTTTATTGTGTTTGGATTAGTTTTTTTTGTTTCGTTTTTTTTTTTTTTTACTTTGTTTTGTTTTCACTTGTATTTAATATTTTGTTTGCTAAATATCTTGATTCTCTGTATTTTCTTGGTTGATTTAGATATTTTGTTGTCTTTTTCTCATTTTATTGGTGGCTTCATTTGTTTTCATTTTCTTTGAGGTTTTGGTTTTATTTGGTCGAGATTTTTCTTGCCATTTTCATCAGTTGTTTGTGGTGCTACTCACATTTTTTCATAAGAACCCAGTTCTTTCCTCATTTATCCTCTTTTTTTCCACTCTCTCTCTACACACACACACACACACACACACACACACACACACACACACACACACACACACACACACACACACATCCATGGGCACACACACAAGCATCTTTATCCATGTCTCTTCCTCCCACATCCCAGGACTACAGAATCGCCACTCTCTTGTTAGTCACGCTCCCTCAGCTGTTAGGACTAGCGTGCAGCAGAGAGTGCCAAGAATAAGGTGGAATTTGCATTCATCCCAGTGAAAGCAGTTGTGGCGCCTTTGATAGTCAGAGAAATCTAGTTGAAATCCCTCACCTCACTCGTACTTTAACGGCTTCGATGCTGTCAAGGGTAAAATTTCCACCTACTGCTCATCTCTGCTCTTTAGGCAGAACGCTGCCTCCGCTCACATTTGAATATTACAGAGGCATGGGGAGACCCTTTTTCCTTTTCTACTTTTTGGTCTATTTACATTCACACAGTCCAAACGGCTTGTTTTCCTAAGTGATGTATCCATCTAGGTTTTTCATGGCCCATTCCGATTGCCATTTTTATCTTTTTTTTTAGAAGCCAATAAGCCAATTCTGATGGGCCAAGTTAGAACCAAAAAAAGTGTATATAAACAAGACTCTATATATATATATATATATATATATATATATATATATATATATATATATATATATATATATATATATATATATATATATATATATATATATATATATATATATATATATATATATATATATATATATATATATATATATATATATATATATATATATATATATTATTAAGTTTCACCCACACAAATATTACAATTTTCTTGGTATCATACATATTCAATGTGTTTTTTGTGTGAAGAAAATACCACAAATGGATCCAGAGATGGAATGGAGAATCTCTTGGAAATGTGGTTAATAAGTCAGACAGGATGTGTCGACCCCCTGCAGGATTTACCTGGGGTCTCGTAAACCAGCTATCTTAAACCTGCACAGGTGTTTCGCTTCAGAGCGAGTGATAAATAATACGTTAAGATGCTAGCAGGCGGAAAGACTCCTGGCAGGTTTAAGATCTGCCAAATGTGCAGGGATAGAGCCAGCACTAAACCAACACACTGAAGGAACCCTGCGTGACCTCTCGGGTGTCATTAAAAAGCTGTCATGATGTGAATTGTGACGGGTATCATGGGGACATGAGTAGCCTGAAGATTGTGTGTGCATTGTGGAAAGCAGAGAACTAGGTGTGTTATTTTAAAACTCAAGAATACGTTGTTGTTGTTGCTGTTGTTTCACACTCCTAAACTCCTAATGCAGTAATTTACAATGTTTAACAAAGTGTTAAGACATTAACAGGCTTCCAAAGGGAAAAAACTGTCTAAAACTGTGAGATAGCAGACAGACAATAGATTTTGTTTGTAATTTTAAAAAGCAGTGAATTGTGAAAAATATATTGGAAATGGCCGATGAAAGGAAGACCTCTGGGTGGACAGACAGCAGTAATACAGTGGCTCAGACAGGGGAGAGGCTTTAATAAAGCTAGAGCTTATTGTTGTATGCCGTTCTTCATGTTTATGTATGATTGACGATCCAGAAGGGAATAACGCAGGACCGTAGACTAGAGAGAATGAATGTAGGATTTAAGAAATTATTTTCATAATATGATGCCCTTCAGAAAGAGTACAGGATGACCTGGCCTTTAACCTCAGGAATTATTTACTCCTTGCTGATGTGGTATAGGGATGGTGAAGAAATGCTTTTTTCTTTCAGGTTGTCAGATCTTCTGTGAAATAAATACTAAGTAATAATAATGATAATAAAAAAGAAAGCTAGCCTGCCAGTTTTTTAGGGTGTCGTTATATTGTTTTAGGGCTGCATGACATTGTAAAAAAAATGACATTGCAATATATTGTTTTTTGCAATATTATTGGGAGCATTTTGTGGGGGAGTGCAACTGCATAAAATGCACAAAACTATAAAATATACAGTGCTCAGCATAATTGAGTACAGCCCATTTTGAAAATGAACATGTGTATCCATTTCTCAGTGAATATAGGCAATGTATTTTGGTGCATTTAAACAAAACTGATTTATTAAACAGATATATTCATTAAAATAATATTTTAGTCACCAAACATAAATAGGAATTGAATTAAATTCAAGTAAAATATTGCAAAAATGACAAACTTCATAATTTCAACACTTTTTTTTTTTTTTTTTGCTTCTTTAGATTTTTTCTTTTTAAAATTTGTATTTAATATTTTTCTATAACATAAATTTGGGTGTACTATTATTTTTTTTTGACCGTTATCTTAAGTTGCTTTGTTAGATAAGCTCCATGTTTGGCTTCAGTACTGACTAATCTACTGTATACGGACAAATATAATATTGAATATCTTTCTATTAAAAATATGTATCTAAAAAATTGATTTGTGAAGAATGTACTTATATATACTGGGAACTGTATATACAAAATAAAATGAATTACAGCGCAGGTAAAAAGAATCAAACAAAGATAAGAATGAAATAAACAGCGCTTTATGGTTTACACTGGAGTCTAACAATACTGATGTACAGAAATTCAATAAATGTAGAATAACAATGTAGCATTCATACATAGTTAAACACAATTAATCTGTTGAAGTGGAAAACTTTTTAATTTCATGTCTAAATTGGCTTGAGATCCTGCGATGTAACTATTGCGATATCAATGCTTGAACTATATATTATGCAGTCCTATATTGTATATATACATTTGCTTTTACCCTACTAGGCATTAAATGAGAAAAAAATAAATAAACAAATGAAGAGTTTAGATGCAAAAACCTCTAAATGGAGTTCAATATTTTCTGCTACAACTAGCATTTTTTGTGTAGGTTCAGTAATATTATTTTTATGGCAAATAATAAGTCATTTTCTGGTCTTTAAAGTGAAATAACACCACATAAACAAAGAAGGCTGAGAAAAAAATGTTTTATTTTGATGGAAATTTTAAATGGCACTTGCATCATCTGAACTCTTCAAATGATTCTTTAGTTTATTTCCTTCTCCAAAAATTAAATAATATATTGTGCAGTCCTATATTGAGTATATACATCATGCTTTTATCTTACTCAGCATTCAATAAGAAAATAAAATAAACAAATATTTCAGTGGCTTATTTCCTTCTCTATCTGGGGTCATCACTGCAAAACCATTGATTAACAGCCAATTTTAAAAATACTACTACAAAAAAAAAACTTGAAGCAAAAACAACCATGAAAAACTAAATAAAATAAATAAAAAGAGCAACAACAAAAAAACACTAAGTAAACAAAAACAACAAATTAAAAAATCACTAAAGAAGAACAAAACATCATAACAAACTAATACAAAAACCACAAAGAAAACAATACAGCTTAACAATCAAAACCTAAACCACAAGAAACCTAAACAAACCCGAAACCACAAAGAAAACAAAACAACAAGACAAACTGAAACCAAAAAAACACCTAGAACACCTAACATCAAAACCATGAAAAAACATGAAGGGCCAGAATAACCAGGAAAGAATCTAAACCAGACAAAACGACCAAGAAAACAAAACCCTTAACACAAACAAAACTGCTAAACCACAGAGAATCCCTCAAACAAAGAAATACATCTTTATACTACTACAACAAAAACTACTTCTCTTATTAAAATAATCTAAAGCCATTATTTTATTAGGTTTCACTTGGAAACAACAGAATAACAACATTTAATACAAAAACATCTTATTTTATTATTATTTTAATTTCATAAATACACAATGGAATTGCACAAACATGACAAACTGTCCAAGAAGCCAAATAATAATAGCGTGTGAGAGAGAAAAATTAAGACCTCCACCCACGTCAGTCTCTACAAACACAATAAAAGAGTTTCTCCACCAGGACCTCAGCAGTTCTGATCCAATTATCAGAAGGAATGTGAGGAATGTTCATGACGAAGAGCCCCTGAAAGGCCCGAGGGGGAGATTCCTGCATTTACCTTCACTTACTCTCACCGCAAATCCATCACAACACACGATTCATTCCCTACTGCTGGAAAAAAAAAACACAATCTCACATTTTCACTTTTTCCTTATGATACTTTGCGCAAATTATGTGAGCAAATTCTGATAACTGCAAACAATGAATGAAATGTTCTTAAAAGCTGGGTACAATCATTCTCTCTTCATAGTTAACCATCCAAGATTAAAAGTCATGAAAAATTTGCTTCACCAGACCACAAATAAACCCAAAACCCAGTTATGCTGAATAAGACAGCACTGAATGAAAAGAGAAATATAATCTGGGGGATCAGTGAACTCAGAGCTTTGGCCACAGATATGCTTGTGACTATAAACACTTATTGATTAAGCACTAATGCTGGGTTCACACCACTTTGTATGTAAACTATTTACCTAATTGCGCATTTGGTGTAAATGCAGAATTCACACCAGAACCGTAACATTATTGTTTTCATTGAGTGATAAAAATGAAGCTTAAGGAATGCCGTTGGCCATGTATTTGGCCATGTATTTTTGGCCATGTAAACGCTATGCTCACCTGTACTGTAAAAAATATCTGCTAATTAACAGTTTCTGTAATTTTCTGTATGTGTTTTTCTTTTGTTTACAGCTGTGAATTGCATTATTTGACCTTGATCTGTGCTCTGTTAACATTTGCTTTTGGAAGTTCAACTCTACAGTTTAACAACGTGACTTTTATTGACATTTTAGTAGCTGAATGAGCAATATCACACGATTAGCAGTGCGACATGGCTATATATCTGCACTGGTGGGAGGCAATATCATATATATCATCATATGTATGATATTGCCTGTTGTGTTTATACAACAGTTTGATGACATAATCGTCTATATAAAAAAAGAAAATCAAACACAGAAGGGGGTCACACACCAGATGCACCACTCAGGGTCATATAAGATCGCTCCACGCAGCTCCATGCATTTTAGAATTCTAAACATAGATTATATTTAGTGTACACACACCGGCGGTGCAAGTCAGCTGCTGTCTGCGGCGCCCAGCCACGACTCAATACACTGTCCATATTTCTGCCATGCCACAGACAGACATCTGAATAGTTTCATTTTAAATAGCATGCTAATGTGCGCGATACTTTCAACTGTCATGTGCATGCCGTGTCGCATCCGGTGTGTAATGCCCTAGATAGTCTAAAAATCCTTTTGTAAGAGGAACTACTTTCTTCCACCACACATTCACATTTGCAACTAATCTCAGTACAGCAAAAAACAATGCTAATTCACCAACATCACTTTAGAGCTAGTATTTGAATGATTCTCTAGCGTAATGTCTAAAGTGATGACAAAACAGGAGATTTTGCTCACATTTTAAGATTATAAGGTTGAACGGCATGAAATACCATCAGTCTACACAGATTTCCCAGTATTTCTCTGTTGCAATTGAGAAATCACAATAAACCCGAAAAAGCCAAAGCAAAGCAAACATTACCAGATAACTGTTGTGTTTGTGATAAGGAAAACAGCTAAACATCTTCTTTCCTTCTTTTTACTGAACTAGTCCACATTAACGAAAACAGTACACTGATCAGAAACAAACTGATGGCCAACCAAAAAGTAAATTAGGGTTATACAAAAAGTGGCTAACAAAATACATGCATTCCTGATATAGGAGTCTCATCTCACACTCAATACACAACAAATACTATGGTATAAATACAGCACTGCAACATACAAAAGAGAGAGATCGACTTAGAATGCCTCTCACCAATTTTATAATGTTTAATTAGCTGTAGTTTGAAAACACGCCAATCATTTCTTCTCTAAAGGCTTATTATGTGGTCTCTCTCGCCATCTTGTGGATGGACAACATCAACGGTCTTTGCTCTGCTCGATGACAGGCTGATGGATGCAGACGCGCTGTCTCTCAGAAATTTAAAATATTTGAAATAGGCACTATCCTTATAAATAAACTCCATAGATGCAATCTAAACAACTACATTGTCATCTAAAAAGCCTCAGAAAGTACATTATGTTGTCAAACAGTTGCAAACTGTAATGAGTTTACTGTACTGGCAGTTTATTACAAGGTTTTTGTACTGTATTATACAACACCAAGCAAGACAATATATAATTTTAAACTATTAAAAATGTCAATAAAACTTCTCAAGGTTAAAAGTTGTTGGGGAAAAAATTAAAATAAATTCAAAAGCATGAATTCGGGGATGAATAAAAAATAAAAACTGAAAAATATCACAAAACAAGGACAACTGCTATTCTAACTCAGGTTTCATTTTATATATGGACAATATGTAGCACTGCCTTAGAATTTAAATTGATTTATATCAGTTATTTTGAATGCAAGTTTCCCAAACTGTGTAACACAGCAGTCATGTGGGGAAAAAAGCTGTGGAATTTCTTACTATACAGAGTCCAGACTAAAATCAAATCATGTTCATTAGTAAAGGCTGGGGTGCTCCGATTTAAAATGATTTCTGTTTTGTATTTTTAAAACAGGGTGTCTGTTGTAGTATTTAATATGTGGCTTAACACATTTACAACTCCTCCACAAGCACTGGAATAACATGATCTATTAAATTCGAGACAATTTTAATGTAAACAGCCTAGGCTAAAATCAAATACTTTTCTCTGCTCTGCTTTCTCTGTCTGTTTAACAAACTAATCTCATTTCTGTCTCTTTCACCTTTTAGAACAAATGTGTCTGTTGTTGTAGTGTTGGATTGTGGGGTTAACAAGGTTATAGTTTAAACAGTGAGTGTCTCTGGAATGTGTTTAACCTCAGGCATGTTTAAAGCGCTGGTCCCCCAGACAGACAGAGGAAGCTTAGAGAGAGAGAAACACAGAAGCGGTTTGGAAGCGGAAGACAGAGGTCTTTGTTCTGGTCCATCTCAAACATTCCCTCTCACTTTCAGTTTGTCTGCTTTTATTGCATGATAAATAAAGCTATATTTGTGCTGGAGGTTAGCTGCAGGCAATAAAATTAATTGCTGCAATATGTTTATGAAAATAAATATGACAAAAAATAAATTAATCAAAATATGGTCTCTAATTTTAAGTACTTTGAGATTGGGTGAGTAGGTAAAGAATGTGATAAAATCTGTTTGATTTGGGATAAAGAACAAATAAAATAAAAACATGTCTATTATACATAATATAAAATAATACTATATATAAAAAAATTTGAGACAATAATATTGTATAATATTAAACAAACATTAAAAAATATTTTTTACAAGCACTTATTTTTTAACTGCACTTTTTTTAAAAATCAAAGAACTAGCAATCATAGTAAATCAACAGTTAAATCTAACAAAATCAAAAACCTCTTAGATAAAAAATATACAATACATTTCAAACATGAATAAGATAGAAGCAATAAATATATAGGATTATATAAATAAATATATAAATATATAGGAGTTTCACAGACTAAAGCCCCGGTCAGATCACACAAATTTGTCACGATTTCCTTGAAGTAGGGTGTAATAGGAATGGTTCATGACAATCGATACCATATCTCCAATGCTTCACGACACCATTGCTGAAAGTCTAGCATGTTCAATTCTTTCCCTGTTTTTCACAACGAGTTTTGTCACTGGGCAATAGGAGCACATAATTTATATCCATGGGTGCTGCATATTTACGTATGGATGGGTCACAGGTAGATAAGATCAATCATTGGTATACAAACTTTAACTTCTTTTTCTAAAATATTAAGGTGTAAGCAAATTTAATCTGACAGACTGGCACAACTATGCAGACATCTCCATTCTCACAGGTTTCTGAGTTCTCTCATCCTTCCAACGTGATTATTATTTTAATGTTTATATGTAATGTGTTTTGGTGTTGAAGCATGTAGCGGACTTGTTTTTGAAGCACTTCACCTCAAATGTTATTTGTTACTCTTATTTATCTAGTAGATAACTGACGAGCAAAAAAAAAAAAAACAATTAAGATACAAATTATACCAAACAAAATAATAAATAATAATAATAATAATAATAATAATAATAATAATAATTTTCCAAGTAAAATTTACTAATTGTATTATTGTTTAAACCCCAACCACTACTCAACTGTGCGGGCGGATGATTTGTTTAGCTCTGTGTTAAATAAGGATGTAATTAATGCTTCACTGTAATTGTTGTATCACAAACCTCTGTCATATATTTGCTAATTATTTAACATGTCATTATTTTAAAGATTATGTTATGAGCATCTGATTTTTCCTTTGTGCTGATGTGCTTTAATTTTCTCAGTCTCAGCGAGTTCAGGTGAGGGAGTGTTTAATAAGCAACTCTGACGGGAAAATGTACATTTAGATTGCAAAAAATACCTAAATACCTAAAGTTTGATCCTATAAATATAAAGAAAATATTCGTAACGAATGCCCTTAAATGATGTAGCCTTGTTGTCAGCAAACATCAGTGTTTATTGAGATTGAAATAAGATTAAAAAAATGAAATTGAGATGAGAAATATTGTTAACGCTCGACGTAGACGTCATGGGAGGACTGATAGTAAAGGAACATGTAGTCTGGCACATTTGGTACCCACAAGAAGTCAAGATTTAGTCAAGACAAAATCGCATTATCTGACATAATGACTTTCAGAACTGACAATAAAAAGCATGTGATCTGACTGGGGCTTAATCTTAAACTTAATCCCAGATCTGCACTGACAAGATATCAGTATTTTTGTTGTCTGAAGATTTTTCATAACGCATACATAAAAAAATAACTTAAATATACTTATTGAACTATAATTCTGTCTGTAAAACCAAGCCACTTAATATAGCAAGATTTGAACAAAGCAAATGCTAGGCAAAAAAGGTCCTAGAGACAAAATATTAATAAAAATAAAATCAATAATGATGAAAATGAATAAAATGTATAAAAGCAAAAACAAAGGAAGCATTGAATTAAATAAGAAATCAAAAGTAAATATGTTTGGGAATAGACCAGATCCAGAGTTGGTTCTGCAGTCTCTTTCTAATCTCCACCGCTGAACTGTTTTTGCTCTCCTGTCTTCAGCTTCTCCAACCAACCCCTGCCTTCATCCTATTGGCCTTCTAATTAGGTTGCTATGGCGACACACAGACAGGTGTGCTCACAGTCACTGGCAGCGTTTTTTCCCTCCACTTGTTTTTTGAAAACTACTGAGGCGCGAAGCAGATGCTGTTTCTCTTTCTGCTCTCCTTCATTTCTCTCTCTCTCTCTCCGGCTCTCCTTTCAGGCGGTTTGGAACGAGGCCAGGGGCTTTTCCCCCATTTTACCCACTAATGAACATCACTGCTGGTGTTGCACCTACATACCTCCAGGCCAAACGCTCTTTTCATTGTGCTCGACTTTGTTGTACAATGTTGTGGACTGGGATATGTGTATTTATTTGCTGAAAAATAAATGCACGGTGCATTGTGGTACTGTTGATGCTAATTGCAACATATGAGCAATTCCACGCAAATGTCAACCTTGCCATTATTAATTTTTTTTTAACAAAATAGCTAAATCCTTTCTAGGTTGTTTGTGTAGGCTTGTATTTTAGTACAATAAAATATTGAAATGTCTCTTTTCAAACTCAAACAGTTCAAAGTGCCAATTTCACACCCATAAAGAGGTTTTTTTGTCATGAATGCAAAAATGTTTAAAAAAATGTAACAAATATTTATTTATAAATACACTAGAAAGTATGTTGTACTGTAATCTATAATCAATCTCATTTTTCCAGGTCAATTTTTTCAATGACTTCCCCTACCGTGTGTGGAGTCATGTGACTTATTCCTGAATAATACTTATTATATAACAATGTAATAAACACAACTTATTATATTATTATGATATTCTACTTCTGCCAAGGGCACAAGTGCAGTCCTGCGCAGCCTTCGCATACCAGCGCATCACTCAAAAAACTGTACTTGTATGTCACCACGATGCGTAGCGCAAGCTTTGTGATTGGTCGGTTTGGTAGCGGTGATGAGGGTGGGTGGCACAGAGAGCCGTGTTTTAATTTCAGCTCAGTGTTGGTGTTCAATAAAAAATCTTAGATAGTAGATAATGTGTTTCCTTCAATTATTTTAAAATTAAGTAATGCACCCTTCATTCAAAAATCTCTCACTTGTAACATGTGAGCTTATTTACTGTACAAAACTTGTCACTGTGAACTGTCACTTGAACTGTGAGGGCAAAAACATTTAATAAATAAATAATCGTTCATTTAAATGTTCAATTAATCAAGATTTTGATTTTAGGCCAAATCGCCCAGCCCTACTCTAAATTAATTTCTAAACATATTTTTTGGTCACATCCATAATGCATGTTTATTTCCCCCTTATTTGAAATATAAAACGCGTATACAGATTGATATTTCTGATTCCTTAACTCTGTGGTTAACTGTTTTGGAAAATATAAACAGCTGTTTCAATATACCATTCGATACACTTTCTCTGTGAATTTATGTTTCAAGTTTTTACTGCAATTGTCACATCTGTGATGCTGGAATTGTTCATATGCTGTGTTTTTATTTGTGAAACAGCTAGGATTTACAGGGCAAAAAAATCTAAATTTTACATATTTATTATAATGAATTACACAATTTACATTTACATGGACACCGGTAATCAAATTATTTGCCTTAAACTGAATAAGAAAATAGTATGATTAAGGCGTTTACATGAGTTGCTTTTTGAATGTTCCTTTGATGATCCAGTTTTACATGTTACAACAGATAAATCGATTAACGTCTATGCTTCAACACGCTATCCACGTTTCCACCAAAGTTTCATGTAATTTCGGGTGTTTTATTTTTTGACTTTAACTGTAGTTTGACACAGTTTCACTTTCATTCAGGAACATTTCATGCATGCCCCCATAACAAACGAGGTATTGGAATAGAGTATGAACTGCTGGAAGAGTGTTGTTTTAATGGAATTTGATACCGCACGCTGTAAGAAAAACAAAACTCGCAAAAAAATTCACAATTTGTGTCTGTGGTTCTTCACTGACTTGGTAGGTGCAGGTGTGTGTATAAACTATCCTGTCACAAAATGCAGAGAAAATACTACACAATGGTAATAGTTTGAATGCGGTGTTTACATGTCTGTACTGCACTTCAATAATACAGCTAAATTAGACATACTCCATGTCTTAATTCAATTTCTGTTTAGTTTGAATATGACTTCAGTTGGATTAAGGTAATCAAAAAATTGCTGTTTACATGGTAGACTCTTAATTAACCGTCTGAAAATACATTCCTTTCCCCCCACTAGATGTTTTTCTCATTTAAGATTTATTTGTACATTGATGTACTTTACTGTATATGTTACACATTATCTGTTATCCTGAGATAACAACCTCTAAATAACACATGCTCATCCAGGAACTTCAAATCCCCTTGACAGTAACTGAATATGTTAAAATCCAAAAACTTACATCCATAAGCATATGTGTTTGCTTGTCTGTTTTTGATGGTTTGGCTCCATCTTATGAATGAATAATACAGCAAGTCAGTGTATGCTTTGATTCAGCTAGTTTTGTTTGCTGTCAGCATTGCGTTTTTGACTTTTGCGCCATCTTGTGACTGAATAATTTGCAGGTTAATGTATACTACATCAGCTGTTTTTGTTTCTATCAGCTTTGCATTTAATTAAACAATTAATGAACTATTATGACTCAGAACAATGTTTTGTGCCTAATTATAATGTTTTGGGGCAAGTAGCCATGTAATAAGCTGGATAAAGTACATCCAGGAAGGTTGTTTTCACAGAATAGAGCTATTCAGACTCATCAACAGCCCTCCACTACACGTTGGGTTACCATCAAGCCTATCGGGCTTGATTCTGCAATAACAACCTCCTCAATGTACTTTATCCCTAACATAACCTTGGAATGTAATGATTGACCAATTAGTATCACTCAAGTATCATTCAAGTACAAGTCAATCAGTAAAAACGTATCACATTTGCACTACCTAGTGTGAAATTGAACTTGTTGCGTGCGTAATATTGCTTAACTTTATCATATGATACAAATATAATACAAAACTCAGACGGGACATTTTTGCCACAGTATTCTGAATTTTAAAGAATATAACTGGATTATCCATGATGCAATGTGTTGTTATTCTCCATAACATTAATCCCAAATCACCTGTATAAAATGTAATACGACTTGCACAGGTGGGTACATAAATAGCATTAAACAGTTTAACACAATATTTTTATCCAAAACCGATTAATCAAATTAACACATTAAATGCACAGCCCTAATTTTAACTAACAGTACAGGAGAGCTGTAATAAAACAAAAAGCGGCTTATTTATCCCTCCTAGCTGCCTCTAAACAAAGACAACAAGCACAGAAGGCAGGCATGACGCAAACTGGCACAGTTTGAAGTTAATAAGTGTTTTTGACCTCTTCAGGAACCTGTCGCACATGAGATACTCCTGGATAATTGCAGAGACAATTTTCTCTCTGTGCAATGAAGATCGTGCTAATGGAGACATTTGTGGATTCTTTGAACACATCTGTCATTTTAAAGCACCGAGAGTATCTTTATCAGGGGGACGACTGAGAGAAATCAGCAGAGACATAACAAAGAAAAAAAATGAAGCTTTGGCCTTGTTATAATGCATTGAGGGTCCTTGGTAGGAGGTGAAGCAGAGCCCTTCATATGCCTGTAGGTTGATGAAAGAAGAGGGGCCTTGGAGAGGCTTCAGGGCCAGTTGTCCATCTCCTACACTTGAACTGATACACAAACAAACGCACACATGGACACATTCACACACACACACACACACATAGTGCATAATGCGTAGACTAAACAAAAGGTGATGAAGGAAGGAAGGAAGGAAGGAAGGAAGGAAGGAAGGAAGGAAAAATTGAGAGTGAAAAAATAAAAAGAAAAGAAGCAAGGAAGAAAGAAAAAAATAAAGAAAGGAAAAAGGGAGGAACGAGGGAAGAAAAGAAGGATAGAAGGAAGGTAAAGACAAATATAAAGGAAGGAAGGAAGGAAGGAAGGAAGGAAGGAAGGAAGAAAGGTAGAAAGAAAAAAATATATAGGAATGAAGAAAGCAAGATGAGAAAGAAAGAAAGAAAGAAAGAAAGAAAGAAAGAAAGAAAGAAAGAAAGAAAGAAAGAAAGAAAGAAAGAAGGTAGGAAAAAATGTAATGACAAATAAAAAGGAAAGAAGGTCGGAAGAAAGAATGAAGGAAGGAAGGAAGGAAGGAAGGAAGGAAGGAAAGAAGAAAGAAAGGAAAAAAATTTAAATATAAATATAAAGGAAGGAAGTAAGGTAGGAAGGAAGAAACAATAGAAGGGAGGAAGGTAGAAAGAAAGAAAGAAAGAAAGAAAGAAAGAAAGAAAGAAAGAAAGAAAGAAAGAAAGAAAGAAAGGTAGAAAGGAAAGAAAAAAGAAAGGAAGAAAAAAATTAAATACAAATATAAAGGAAGTATGGTTGGAAGAAAGAAGCAATAGAGGGAGGAAGGTAGAAAGTTAAACAAAGAAAGAAAGAAAGAAAGAGAGAGAGAGAGAGAGAGAGAGAGAGAGAGAGAGAGAGAGAGAGAGAGAGAGAGATAGAGAGAGAGAGAGAGAAAGAGAGAGAGAGAGAAAGAAAGAAAGTTAAAGACAAAAGGTAGGTAGGAAGGAAGGAAGGAAGGTAGAAAGAAAAAAATATAGGAATGAAGAAAGAAAGCAAGAAGAAAAAGAAAGAAAGAAAGAAAGAAAGAAAGAAAGAAAGAAAGAAACAAAGAAAGAAAGAAACACACATAAGCAAGTGAAGAAACAACACCTAAAAGGGAATATGATATTGTCTGATTCACAAACAAATGTTTTCTGTGATTCAGTTCTTTTCAATAAACAAGTCAGATTCTCTCACTTAAAATGCTTTTTTGTCAATCTGATCATAAGCAGTCGACACTGAATACAGGTGGAAAATGATAATGCATTAAATCCAAAAGTTTCCCTGCAAACCTTCATACAGCTAAATGCTTCAAGTTCAAGTCAACCACAACCCAGATTAACACAAAGAGTCACGGGTGTTCAAACCACTGATCAATAAATGAACTTCTTCTGCATCTGTTTACTCTAGCAGAACAAATACCTATTAATCAGTCATGTGGTCACTGATCCCCCATGCTGCCCGACTGACTGATCTCACACTGAAGCGGTCGATCTACATGAATACGGCCCTTATTGACCAATGCAGATCAGTCTGAGAGAGCAGACAGTGTGTGACCGGCTGATACACACTGCTACACCTTCATATCTCATTAATATTTAAACCTGGCAACCAAACATGTTTGCCTTTAATGCTTTTCTCTACCAAATTAAATAAAGTGTTACATCCGCTGTTTTATCTAACAAACAAAACATCTCACGCATTTAAACAGAATATTGTTTGTCAAAGAGATGAAGCTAATCCCAAAAATGTATTTACTCTTGTAATGAGGTCACATCGCTCTTGGTACATGAACGGCTTCAATGTGTAAGAGTGAAATGTTTGCATCGGGTATGGATTCTGCAACTTAGTTTCAGGAAACTTTCAACTGCAAACTAAACAACTGCATCCAATGTTACGCTTGAATCATGAAACAAACAATTCATTTGAGTCATCTGAATCAGTCAGACTGATCTGAATGATTCAGTTGTTTACCAGTCTACACTGATTCAAAAACTCTCCCTCATTCGAATGATTCTTCAATGAATCGAAGAAATAATGAAACGATGAAAATAGATGAACAGAACATGCAATAAAAGCTATATTTTCAAAAGGAGTTTTAGTCATAAACATCTGAGAAATTTCTATTTCAGAAATGTCGCGGCTGAACAACAGCATAAACTACTATGACAATGATCACCTCAGGTACAGATTATGTGCTTTATTATTTATTTTCTTTTCGGCTTAGTCCCTTTATCAATCAGGAGTCACCAACTCCAGCAATTTACATCAGATCTCGAAAATAAAATAACTAGCAAACATATACACTTAATTGCCACTTTATTAGGTACACCTGTCTAAATGCTCATTAATGCAGATTTCTAATTAGCCAATCACATGGCAGCAACTCAATGCATTTCGGCCTGTAGACATGGTCAAGACAATCTGCTGCAGTTCAAATCGAACATCAAAATGGGAAGAAAGGTGATTTAAGTGACTTTGAACATGCATGGCTGTTGGGGCCAGATGGGCTACTGCAGCAGAAGACCACATTAAGTGCCACTCCTGTCAGCTAAGAACAGGAAACACAGGCTCATCGAGATTGGACTATAGAACATTGGAAAATAATTCGGATCTGTGACATTCGGATGGTAGGGTCACAGTTTGGTGCAACAACATGAGAGCATGGATCTATTCTGCCTTGTTATGCTACAAGGGCTACCGGAAGAGCAGTTCCAGCAATCAGGTAAGACAAAAACAGAATCCCAAAAATTAAGTGAACGAGTTTCGTAACATGGTTAGAACGCGGTGAAATCCGAAAACGCTTTTGTAAACTGTTGCTCGGGTTTAGGGAAGCGAGCGGACGGGCGGGTCAATCGGTAAAATTGGTTGGGTTTAGGGAAGGAGGAGGGCGGGTCAGCCGATTGGCTGCATCATGGATGTGCAGCGGGCAAATCTGCACCAACTGTGTGATTGTATCATGTCGATATGGACCAAAAACTCAGAGGAATATTTACAGTACCTTGCTGAATATATGACACAAAGGACTAAGACATTTCTGAAGGTAAAAGAGGGTTCAACCTGGTACTAGTTAGGTGTACCTAATAAAGTGGCCAGTAAGTTTAGTTTGTAAACAAATTTTAGAACTGTAACTCAGTGTAAACCAACAAATTTCCCCCACACAGCTTGTACTTTTCGAAAGGGACTAAGCCAAAAAGAAAATGAATGAATGTATTAATTCGATTATAAATCTTTCCATTCATTGGGAGTGCAGTGCACCCTTCTGCATTTTCGAATGGCTCAGGTGTTGAAGTGTTTCAGTAATGTTGCGTTCGGTGGAGACAGCCAAATTGTTTGTGGTTTGAATCTTGTTGCATCACTTGAAGTTAGAACATGATTAAAGGGGCCTAAAAAACCAAGTGGAAAACATTACTTCCCTTACCATTTTCAATGCAATGTGAGATCATGCTCCCGTGGCCTCTTCATTTACTCAGACAATGACAAACTGACAAACCCCTGCTGAAGCTCTAATAAAAGTTTTATTTATGGAGAAAATGTAAAAGAATTGCAGTGTTCGGGTGCGCTGAGTTCATAAATCGTTATTTCTGAAATGTGTAAAATCCACAGATTGAATATGATGCTACTAGTCCTATGACTCACGGTGTGCAACAGGCATTTTGAAAAGTTGAGATGTGTTTAACTAGGTTCTCCTGGAAAATGCAAGCGAGTCACACCGAAATAATAATCTTTCACTTGAAATTGGAAATAACGAATTTGCATGTGCAAAAGTCTCGATACACGAACGGCCCCCAAGGCACTAACAAAGTGATTAGTTATCAGTCTCTTTAGCTTATTGAAACAAATTTTCAATCACGAATCACTGAGTCATTTATTTACCCTTTACAAACAGTAGCGCTTCACATTTCACATCCAACACGGTATTATACTCAACAAAACTATTGTCTGTTTTATTCAACCCTGAGATCTGACACTATCTTTAATCAAGTTATCTGAGAGGTTCTTGGTTCTGCTTGCCATGAGAGTTAATCATTTTAAACCCTTCCAAGAAATCAACCTGTGTAATATGAGCATAATCCAACACCTGAGATATCGAATCTTGGATTGTGAGTTTGTGTGTGTAGATGCATGTGAATTAGAGCAGCTGAGTCATCGGTGTCCAGACAACACCTCTTCACCTCAATCCAATCTGTGTTCCAATGCAGCTTCACTTTACTCCCAGAACCCCTTCATCAGTTTTCACCAAAAGAATGCTGGTTCTAGTGCTGGCAGGTCTCCGAATCTCTCAGAATAGACCAATGTACTCACTGATTAACTAAAAAGGCCCTATAATACACCTGGCACAATGCAGTGCCAGGCGCGACAATTTTTTTTGCTAGTTTCAGCTCAGTGGAGGTATCATTGTCACATCCTGTGCCACGTTGTTTAAATAGAAAATGCATTTGCACACATTTTTGTGCCAATGAGCGTGCTGGTCTGGAAAGGTGGCATGTTTAGTCGATGTGTTCGTTTACATTTATTTTATTTAAAGAGCATGTACGTGATAGGCGGGCACAAGTTTATTTCTGCTGTTGAACAAAAGAAGATATTTTGAAGAATGTTGAAAACTTGTAACCACTGACTTGCATTGTATTTGATTTTCCTAATATGAAAGTCTTATAATCTAATTTTATAATCTTATAATAATCTTATTTTGTATTTAGCTGAAAAAAGAAGAAAAAATAAAAACCTCAAACTGTTTTGAAAAAAGTCAAGCACGAGTAAATGAAGATAAAATAAGAACAATTAACCCTTCACATGTACGATCACACCAGTGTGATCAGCCCTGGCTGGTCCTTGAAGCATATGATCACACTGGTGTGATTAGAGCGTTCTAGACTTCACCGAGCTGCAGGAGAGGGTCAAGTCTAGATGGGATACAGCTGAGGATAATCCCATCAATATAGCATAATTTTTGTGACAATGTACAACAAATAATATTTTTACATTACCATGAGGGTTGGGTTTAGGGTTGAGAATGGGGGATGAATAAATGAAGGGGATTTAAGGGGATAAATGAAGGCAGCATTTTCATTTTTGGGTGAACTATGCCTTTAAGTTAAGAAAAAATAACTCATTCACCAGGACAATCACACCAGTGTGATCAGCCATGGCTGGTCTCTAGAACGTTCTAGACTTCACCAAGCTGCAAAAGAGGGTGAAGTTTAGATGGGATACAGCTGATGATACTCCCGTCAATGTAGCATAATTTTTGGCACACTGTACAACAAATAATATTTTTACATTACAGTGAGGGTTGGGTTTAAAAACAAATAAAATACTATAAATATGTAATTTAATAAATACTTCTTGATAACTTCCGATCGCAGCCGCATCCTTTCTAGCAATAACGGCAGCGCCCGTTACTAGTCATATGACAAATAATACGACCATTATTAAGCTGTTTAAAAAACAAAATAGATGTTCTATCACCTATTTGGCAATCGAAGTATCAAAAATTTCACAATATGATTTAAAAATTTGTCATTATTTACAGAATAGGGCAAAATACGATATATACATAGATCATTGGGGCAGGTGGATCATGTGATAAATTTGGCGCATCGCCATAGGAACTTTAGAACACAATGGATTCTAAGTAATAGCCACAAAAAACTCAAGCAGGACGGTCAGATATAGCATTTTAAACTCACACATGAAAGGATTAAAGACATCAAACCATCCTTCATACCTAGTACATTAGTTATTCCAGATTGAAGACAAATAAGCAGCCTGTTTTCGAGGATGGAGACGAAGAGAATCTAGAGTCCAATGTCATGAGGCTTTGTCTATGCAACATTAATAATGTATTGCTGGCTCATTGATGTCACACAGCTGATGAACACATTGTCATTGAGAACTGACTCTACTATTTTCCAGTTGATCTCTGAAAAGCAGCGTTGACACAGTCTATATTCTATGAAGAGCCACAGAAACAAGTGACTTGACAGTATGTGTGTGAGTAGGCCTGCTCCATTCAATCACCCAGGTTTCAGTCAGACAGTTGTTCAGCACCAAGGACAGCGGTCAAACACAAGAACACATCTCGGAAGTGTAGAACACAGATTCTGCACTCTAAACGTCCTACAGCGAGACATGACCACGGGCACTCAGAGAAGATAAGACATATCGTCAGAGCACTCAAGAACAGTCACGGACATGCACCGATACACAGACACACACACACACTTTGGATAGGCACCTCGCGCACCGTCTATGCCTCAGCGGGTTTGATAGCCAGTCAGGTTTTGAAGCGAAATGACAGATGACACGAGGCCTGCTCAGCGTTTTTCTTCAAATCACAACACCTTGGAGATCCGAGTGACATGTGAAGAGTGTTCAGTCCTCCTTGTGATCCATCAAAACAGCCAGTGGGCTTTAAAATAGAGCTGAATTCATGATACACAATTGTCTTTTGTTAATATTAAACAAAAGAGCTAGTCAGTTGAAGGTCGCCGTCTCCTCAAAATGCCCTATAATAGTTTTTTAAAGGTTATTAAGTTTGTTTTAAAGGGCACCTATTCTACCACTTTTACAAGATGTAAGATAAGCCTTTTAATGTCTCCAGAATGTGTCTGTAAAGTTTCAGCTTATAATGCCCATCAGATTATTTATTAATGCCTCAAGAATTTTCCTATTTTGGCGTCTGAGTACAATGTAGCTGCTTCTCCCCGCCTACCGTTTCCATGTGCATGTCTGCTTCTAATAATGTATTATGTGATATAAAGGGCACAGTCACAGGGACCGTCTTGGATGAAGCTGAAATACAGCTCATTAATCAAAAATACCAAGTGAGTTTATTTGATGTATTTGTAGTGGAGTTTATTCAAGCCTTTCTGAAATGATGAGTCTCATACAAATGCTGCTTACCGTACACACACACAATTCTGTGGACATGTGTAGACGTTATTATAGAAACATGGCATCTGTTTTGGTGGGCAGAGAAAACCGCACTGCTACATCATGTTGCAGTGGCCCTCAAAATCCCTGGGATTTTGGTATTTTAACATCAGGAAACTAAAAAAAAGAGACTTGCTGGGTTTTTATCTCTCCAGTTTAACTGTGAACACACTATACCTGCACACAGATCTGTCCATACAGCTTACAAAAGTCTATTTTCATATATATATATATAATATATATATATATATATATATATATATATATATATATATATATATATATATATATATATATATATATATATATATATATATATATATAATATATATCCATAATAATACTTTATAATCACTTCATCTTGCTGGAGTTTATCGCTGTTTCACTTTACTTTAGGACACATTAATACTGCTCTGTAGGTCTATTGGAGACATTCATAAATATTCCTAGCAAGTCTATTAAATGTTGGAGACATAATTGTTACAAAAACGCTCTAAACCACACTTCAGCAGCATTTAAATTGAGAGCGCACAAGAAAATGCATCTGAGCAGCGTATAATTGAGGGCGTGCAAGAAGTTTTGTGCACGAACAGAGGAAATTGGCACGCAAACAAAGAAATTTGCATGCTCGTAATACTGCACTCGCGACATTTGTCATTGAAATAACGCCCCAGGTAGTTGAAATATCTGTGTAAAAAAGGTCCTGCTCGCACAGCAGGAACAAAAATCCTAGAGGAAACACTGTACACAATATATAAGTGTAACTATATATAAAATTAATTATTAGAAACGAATCAGTGACCCAATTAATCATGATCTGAGCACATTTAACCTGTTAACCGGCACTCACTTGAGGCATTTACACCTACCTAACTTCAAATAGTAACAGTTCTTGACCTCAGTGAGCTACAACCAAAAAAATAAGTATCACTGGAAAGAAGACACTTTGAGCTTTACTACGGTCCAGAAAGTTTAATGTTAAAAAAATATATAAAAACATATAGAATATAAAGTAATGAGAAAGAAATTTGTTTGTTTTCATTATACAAACAAGGGCTGCATGATATTGGAAAAATTTGATATTGTGAAAAAAAAAACCTGCAATAAATATTGCAACATGAATACAGTTTAAAAAGATTGTTTGCTTTTTCAAGTTTGGATAGTTCTATCTGACAGTTTTTTCGGGTATAGAAATTTAATAATCACAATGCAATAAAATGCTTTTTTTAACTTTCTTTTGTCTTGTTTCTTATTCAAATATCAAAAATCTTAGAGCAAGTAAAAATATTGGGTCATACTTTATTTTGATGGTCCATTTGTTTTTTTTTTAAGTTGCAAAATTTAAGTTGCATTGCATCTGTATGCCAACTAATTCTCATTAGATTATAAGTAGACTGTTAGGGTTAGGGATAGTGTAAGTTGACATGTACTTGCATAGTTTCTTATAGTCAGTTAAATGTCTGTTGAAGGAGCAGTATCAACAGATATTAAGCAGACAGTCTACTATTACTCAAATGGACCATCAAAATAAAATGTTACCAAATATTTTGCTTTCACCGTCAGAAGAAATAAGTTTTTTTTTTTTTTTTAAATATTAAGAGTTAATAAAATTAAGAGTTTTTTTCTTGTTTTAAAGAAATGATCTGTCTGTGGGGTAAGTGAAATCATCTGCATGCAAAATGAGATGTCGTTCTCTCCCTAACCATCAGAGGCGCTTTTCTAAAAAAGGACCTTCCCAAACTAAACCAGTAACAGTTGCTGAATAATTTGGGCTACATTCACAGTTCATGTATCTTTGGAAAGATGACACTTTAGGCGTTACTTTCCACCATCTACTGTTTATAATGCTCAAAATGAAATATAGCTTAAAGGGGCTAATACTTTTGTCCTTAAAATGGTTCCTAAAAATATTAAAAACTGCTTTTATTCTAGCCGAAATCAAACAAATTAGACTTTCACCAGAAGAAACAATATTATCAGACATACTGTGAAAATTTCTTTGCTCTGTTAAACATCATTTAGGAAATATTTAGGGGAAAAAAATATAGATGCTTAAGTAACGTAAAAGCAAATGCATTGCATTATTTAATAAAGAAATATATGAAGTCCTGGAGCAATACAGAAAGTAATAAGTCAAAAGCCACATAAAAAGAATTTGTTAAAAATTAAAAAAAAAAAAAAAAGGTAAAGTTCACACTCTCATTTCTTACTAAGACAGTTCCATGATTATGTAATTCATAAAACATCACAGTGTGATATTAGATTTAGGTCATTCCGCCCACCCTGCAATCAAAGGTTTGGTGAAAAGTGCTAAAAATAAATCCAATTTAATGGCATTCACAATAAAGAATAAACAAGCTCTGCTGATTTCATCTGAATGATTACAGATAAACAACAAAAGCGGAAACATAATGAAGCCAAAGACAGTAGATATACTGCAGCACTAATGACTCATTTCCATGCACTAAAACGGTAATGATACTATTAAAACTGAGTCATAATTTCAGCAAGAGCTCTTGGCATCTCACAATAAAAGGTAATCAAATTATATTCTCATCGGCTCTGCGGTATAAGAGCACACCAATAGTGCACAAATAGCATCTCTTTAACTAATGAACAGAAATGTGTTACTGCGCTGACCATCACACTTGTTCTGTTTTATAAAAGAAATCTTATAAAAGAAAACATTCATTTGTTTATCACAATTAACAATATTTTACAGATTTATTAAAGAGGTAGTTCACTTCCAGAATATTTGTTCACCCCTGACTTTTACGTCCATCTGATGGGTAATAACTATAATAGGATTTATTTTTCTTTATTATGGCAGTCAGTGATGACCATAACTTGCAAAGTTACCAACATTTTTCAAAATATCTTTGTGTGTGTGTGAGTTTAACAAAAGAAAAAAACTCATAGGTTTGGAATGAGCATATTATGAGTCAAATATAACAGAATATCTATTCTTGAAATGAACTACTTTAATGAAAAAGCTGTTTGTATCTGTTAAGATTTTTGTTTATTGCATTATAAAAGTATGAGTACACCCCCCACAAATCTCTTATTTAAATTCATATTTTCTATAGGATGCGTTACAATATAATATTTGTGCATATACATTAAAGCTTATCTAACAAAATAACTTGCACAAAATTAGTAACCCAAACGTATATGTTAGGGACATATGTTTGCTGAGAAATTCAGATGGTAGGGTCAGAAATTGGCATCAACAACATGAAAGCATGTATCCATCCTGCATTGTATCAATGGTTCAGGCTGGTGGTGGTGGTGTAAGGGTGTGGGGGATAATTTCTTGGCACATTAGTACCAATTGAGCATCGTGTCAACACTACAGTCTACCTTATTGCTATACATGTCCATCGCTTTACGACAACAGTGTACCCATCTTCTGATGGCTATTTCCAGCAGGATATTGTGCCATGTCATAAAGCGTGAATCATCTCAGACTGATTTCTTGAACATGACAATTGGTTCACTGTACTCAAATGGCCTCCACAGTCACCAGTTCTCAATCCAATGGAGCACCTTTGAGATTCGCATAATAGATGTGCAGTCGACAAATCTGCAGCAACTGCGTGATGCTATCATGTCAATATGGACCAAAATCTCTGTGGAATATTTCCATTACCTTGCTCAATCTATGCCACGAAGAATTAAGGCAGTTCTGAATGCAAAAAAGGGGTCCAACCAAGGACTAGTAAGATGTACCTAATAAATTGGCCGGTGAGTGTATATTTGGCATAAAAAAAAACATTTATAATTTTGACCTAATTTGAAAAATATATCAGCACAAATTTAGAGTGGATTTGTGCTACAGGGTAAAGGTCTGCAAGGAGCAGTGAGACCTGACCAGATTTCTTGCGGCGCGGAAATAAATTACCAAATAAAGCACGGAAGCGTTCAGTAACTGGTGACATTTGAACGGGAGGGGGCGGTCAAACAAAATCACTCCCGACTCCGAGCAAGCACACTTATGTATGTGTGTGAATGAGAGAGAGTGTGATGCTGTGTGTAGCTTGTTTGTTACTGTCTATGTGTGTGTATATGTATGTGTATGAATGAGAGAGAGAGCTTGGTGCTGTCAATGCGTGCGTGCGTGTGTGTGTTTGTGTGTGTGTGTGTGTGTGTGTGTGTGTGTGTGTGTGTGTGAATGAGAGAGAGCGTGATGCTGTGTGTCGCTTGCTTGTTACTGTCTATGTGTGTGTATATGTATGTGTATGAATGAGAGAGAGAGCTTGGTGCTGTCAATGCGTGCGTGCGTGTGTGTGTGTGTGTGTGTGTGTGTGTGTGTGTGTGTGTGTGTGTGTGTGTGTGTGAATGAGAGAGAGCGTGATGCTGTGTGTCGCTTGCTTGGTGCTGTGTGTCTATGTGGGTTTATACACAACTTTTTATAGGCTGTCTGGACTGTATCATGTGGCTGGGTGGTTTTGGTTTTATCTGGATAAAAAATTTAGCCCTGTGCAGATCTCTACTCCAGGGTCCACTGTAAGAATGCTATTTACAATGAATCTGAAATATATACAGTTAAAGTCAGAATGAAATTGACCCCTGGATTTTTAGACCCCCCTGTTTATTTTTTCACCAATTTCTGTTTAACGGAGAGAAGATAATATCAACACATTTCTAAATGAAATAGTTTTATTAACTCATTTCTAATAACTGATTTAATTTATTTTACAGTAAATAATATTTCATTAGATATTTTTCAGGACATTTCTATGCAGCCTAAATTTACATTTAAAGGCTTAATTTAAAAAGGTTAATTTGGTTAACTAGGCAGGTAAAAGTAACTTGGCAAGTTACTGTATAACGATGGTTTGTTCTGTAGACTATCGAAAAAAAATCTATAGCTAAAAGGAGTAATACTTTTGTCCTTAAAATGGTTCCTAAAAAAAATAAAAACTGCTTTCATTCTAGCCAAAATCAAACAAATAAGACTTTCTCCAGAAGAAAAAATATTAACAGACATGCTGTGAAAATTTATTTGCTCTGTTAAACATCATTTAGGAAATATTTTAAAAAGAACAAAAAATTCAAAGGGGGCTAATAATTTTGACTTCAACTGTATATTTAAAAAAAAAACTCTTTTCAAACACTGCATTATTGTTCATAATATCAAACAACACCCTCTCCCTCACATCTATCTCTCCCCTTAACCCTCTCTTAATTTAAGATATCACCGCTACTCTTCAGATATTAAAGCCTTATAAACCAACATTATGTTTCTGTCAAATCTCACTTCCCTCAAAAAAACAAACTTGACTGGCCTTGAAGAATTTCCCCGTCTTCTTCCTGCTCCATTGTACTCGGGTAACTAATCTCACGCACGGTGAGGATTAAAAAAAAAAAACTCAAAACGCTGTAATCTCACCCACTTCAGAGCAGAGACAAAAAAAAAAAAACCTTTCGGAGTCTTCAAGCGCTTCTATCCGCCCCGGTTCAACATGAAGAGGAGAGAATCCTCTAAAACTTCAAAGTCTGTCACCGGATCAGGCCTGCCAGCAAGAAGAGCGCAAGGAAACTGCCCTTCACCTGTCATTTGTGTGCCGGTAACACGCTCTACTAGTCTTATTTTCCAGCCATTCATCCGGCGGAGACGAAGAAGACTGGAGCAGGCTGATCAAAGCCGAAAGCAGAGGGGAAAGTGGTTTCATTTCAGCGGGTTTAGGAAGAATATTCAAGAGTCAGACTGACATCATTCCTCAGCTAAACTCTGTTAACAAGAGCACAGATGCATTCAAAAGAAACTCTTCATCCTGCTGCTTTATTCATTATGGTACATGATAATGAGTGCCATTATTCCATTTTACCTCCCTCTAAGGCTCTGACACAATTAGCTTGACATGTATGATGTTAGATTTGACATTGTGTTTTGAGAAAGAGACAGAGTGTGAGTTATGGATGGAAATATAGATCATGGTGTTTTTGTGTTTTAATAAAACGCTCACTTGGAAAATATAATTTGGGCTTTTCATCAGTTTTTTTGTTCGTAGAAGGTATTGGATCAAAAAAAGAGAAATTGGATCAAGATACATGGACTTAAAACTGCTTACCTAATGTGAGCACCACAGTGCCAATCTGTTGTAACCATATATTTTCAGTAACTATATAGTCATTCATTTTCCTCCAGCTTAGTCCCTTTTTTAATCAGAGGTCGCCACAGCAGAATAAAACGCCAACTACTCCATCATATGTTTTACACAGCGGATGCCCTTCCAGCTCCAACCCAGGACTGGAAAACGCCCACACACTCACATTCCCACAAATACACTACGACCAACTTAGTTTATTCAATTCACCTATAGCGCATGTCTTTGGACTGTGGAGGAAACCGGAGCACCCGGAGGAAACCCACGCAAACACAGAGAGAACATACAAACTCCACACAGAAATGTCTACTGACTCAGCCCAGACTCGAACCAGCGACTTTGTTGTTGTGAGGTGACAGTGCTAGCCACTGAGTCACCATACCGCCCCCAAAAAATACAATAATACAAATTTTATATACAGTTGTATTATTTAGATTATTTACTAATTATTTAATTATAAAAAAAGAACATAAAACAAGCTGACAAAATAGTCAACCTACTAATAAACACTACAAATGTTACTCAAACGAACAAGCAGCAAAACAATACAGGTACCTGAATCAAATGGGGAAAAAAATTAATAATATAATATATAATAATAATAGTATAAATAATATAATATAATAATAGTAACAGTAATAATAATAATAATAGTAATAATAATAATAATAAAAATCATTTCAGCTGATAACCTACATCTTTCATTTTTAATATTTATATTGATTGATAATTGATTGACTATTTAAATGAAATGTTTTTATTTTCAAGTTTAATAGAAGTCTTCTGATTATCTACATACCCATTTAAATATCTTTTTGATTCAATTTTTATTATTTATTTAAGCTTTTGAATTGCATTATGGAAGATAAAACTTTCCCACAACAACTTTTGATGTTGAAAAGTTTGAAAAAGTGACGTACATTGACATTAAAAAAATTGACATAAAAATTTTAAGTATTTTTTTTTTTAATAGAGTAAATTGTGATACAAAAACCTGATAATAAACTGCCAGTACTCTCTGTTTACAGACGTAACTATATACACTAATGTTTATAAGTTTGGGGTCAGGGTTTTTTTTTTAATGTTTTTTTTAAAGAAAATTATTTTGTTAATCAAGGCAGCATTAATTAAATGTAAAAAATCTTCGAGTCTGGGCTGGGTCAGTAGGTATTTCTGTGTGAAGTTTGCATGTTCTCCCCGTGTTCGCGTGGGTTTCCTCTGGGTGCTCTGATTTCCCCCACAGTCCAAAAACATGTGGTATAGGTGAATTGAATAAGCTGAATTTACTGTATGTATGTGAATAAGAGTATATTGGTGTTTCCCAGTGTTGGGTTGCAGCTGGAATGGCATCCACTGAGTAAAGCACATGCACAAGTTGGTGGTTCGTTCCGCTGAGGAAGCTCCTGATTAATAAAGGAACTAAGATGAAAAGAAAATGAATGAATGTTGACGCTTTAGTAGTATAGAATACTATATATATATATATATATATATATATATATATATAGTATTCTATACTACTAAAACATCAACACAAGTCACTCAGTTGAACTGAAATGTTGAATTTTCACACTTTAAACTTGATAAAGCAGAGAGTAAGCTCCCGTAATGCAATTCATAACTGTAAATAAACTGAAAACACCAGCAAATATGTTTTTTTTTAATGGTTCAGATCTTACACTAAAGGAAAAGGTTACTATGTCAGTATAGGTGACCATAGGTCGAGGTGGACACCCATGACATGTGCAGACCCACAAGGTCAGCCAAATAATGAGAAAGAACCAAATCTCCAACCACAGCTAAGCTGATGACACTCAGATCTACTTAGCCTTACTGCCTAAAGACTTCAGCTGCATTTACACCTCTGCCAATGCATTGATGAAATCAACAGTTGGATGTGCCAAAACCTTCTTCAGTTAAACAAAGGAACAAAGACAACTGAGTCGTTCTACTTTATCAGCTAACCAGTGAATGAGCATGCTATCATAAAGCACTCATGCCAAAATTCTAACAAACCCTCAAGAACCACATTTTACTGTAGTTTGAACAACCCAGTTACCTCAATTAATCCAGGGTAAATATCAAAATGATATTCGGATGGTTCTTCACCCATGATAGATTTTTATCCATTTTAAAAAGAGAGCACAAAGTCAATGTGGCAGCTCACAAACATACTCGGTGAATTTCTCAGGAGGCTTGTGCTCTCTTTCTGTCTCAACACACCCGGGCAGAGATCCCTATACGTGCCAGTCTGTCTGTGAGGAGCGGATGACAGCTGAGAATGAGAAACATTTGCCGGGGCCACAGAGCAGCTTTAGGGTGGAGATCCTGCCACAGTCGGAGCCCTTGCCTCATGTCAGCCGTCACCTCCACTAACACGACTCACCAATCAGGCCCATAGCTGATATACAGGCCCCGGGTGCATTAACACCTTCAATCACGCTCACACACACGCGCATAACTTTACTTTCTTCGGGTCCCACGAGGCACGTCGACAAATGCTTGTGCTGGAGGGAACACGCTCACCTCTCAAACATGCACTTTTGCGAGCGAGATAAAGTCTGTTCCAATCAAGCCTGAATATTTAGCACAGGATTTTAAATTGAACTGTGAAAATGGTTACAGATTATGGGTGTGTGATGTTTGTCGTTTTGGAAATATTGTAGTCGCATCTGTCACAGCTGATTTAGAGGGCTCTATTTTAACGATCTAGGTGCAAAGGCTAAAGCACATGAAGCAAACGCATTAAGGGCAGGTCCGCTGTTTTAAGGATGGAAAAAATCGGTTTGCGTCAAGGCGCATGGTCTAACAGAGTTGTGCTTATTCTCTTAATGAGTTATGGGTGTGTATTGAGCATATTGTGCAATAATCTAGTCTGATCCCCCATTTCCTTTAAGATGCAGTTGCATCACACCATGGCGCATTTGCTATTTACATGGCGAACTTTGTAAGTGAAAAAAAAAACTGAACGCTTCACAGATAATCTGCAGCATGAGGATAAAGAATGAGCCTCCTTCATTTGGCCTCTTTACTTTCTCTCTCTTGACTTTTACTCTTTACTTTCATGGATAAAAAAATGGTGTTGTACGCACTCCACTGAAGTCATCCATTAGCCTACATATTTAATTTCTTTTAAGCTCAAAGATTTGTTTCAAAACTATTTCTAAATTCAGTTCTAATTTCCAGCAAACTAATAAATGAACACAAATCCTATTCTTATGCCCCATATAGTGATGCATACATCTCCAAAACCCGACAGATAGACAAATCCAGACATCCCAAGTCTCCCAGAAGTTCTGTGAATCTCCTGCCAATGCATAGAGACTCCCGGATGCCCGCAAACTAATAATAATTGCCCGGAAATCATGCTCGGTCCTCAATTACTTCGCGCACCCCTCCTCGCTTTTCAGATACAATGCACGCACCCTCCCACCCCCCTTTAGGCACATTTCACAACATCCTCCCCCCTCTTCAGATACGTTGTGCACAGGGCCGGAGTGGGACTCTTTTTCAGCCCTGGAGTTTCAAGCCTTAGACCGGCCCACCTCAGTTCACCACTGACTATATTAAAATAAGGTAATTTCCAATTCAGTTTCTGATTACACTATCATGTCTTTTTTTTTTTGAGAAAACAGCTGTTTTAGAACTTTAAAAGTTCAACAACCCTTATAGTATTATTTGTCTTAAAAAAAAAAAAAAAGAAAAAAAAAGGTTACTCAGATGAGGACCGAACCCGGGTTGACTGCGTCATAAACTAACGTGCTAACCACTGTACCACAACAGCTGTACATTGGATGGTGGCTTTATCTTATAGATAAAAAGAGCAGACCTGCGGTAAAATAATGAAAAAGGAGGCTGTGGTCAAGTAAATAAATAAATTATTTTTAAAAAGTTTGACTGCTGAGAGCAACAGATTCTGGAGCTAGGGACACCGGCCTTCGCGGCCAAAAAACGGACCGGCCCACCAGGAATTCTCCCGGTCCTCCCGATTAGCCAATCCGGGCCTGGTTGTGCACCATTCACCCCTGCGTTCTTCAGATATGTTGTGCCTACCCTTCTCCCCCCGCTCATCAGATACGTCGCACAACACCACCCAACCAACACTCTTCAGACACGTCGAACACTCTTCTCCGTCTACCCCGGAAATGACTTTTCCTAACTAGGGATGTCTGCAAATCTAAACTTAAAAAATTCTCACAGAGATGAAGAAGGTATGGGGACAGTGGTTTGTATATTTAAGTTTAAAAAATTATTTTTGTAACATTTGAATTAAATTTTTTTCCATATGTAAAGATATTTGTTTGTTGCTGTACATCCTGTCTCTATTAAACAATGTGTACGTGTTTGGATGCATAGGCGAACAACTAAATAATTTTAGTTCTTCAAAATAGCAACGCATCAACAATGCGCTTTAACACACCTCCTTTCTAGACCAGCACGCCCATGAGTCCACAAAGTGGCACAAATAGATTTGCTATTTAAACGACGTGGTGCAAAACATGAAAATTAGGGTTGCGCTGGTTTAAAAATAGCAACAAATCACGGCAAACACGTCTTGCACCTTATTGGGCAGAATGTATGCGTGTTACTCACTTTGCTGGGAAATACAAAGCAGCGAGCGAATTCAATAGAATTTAAACTCACAATAGAGTTTTTGAAGTTATGAAAAAGCTAGCTTCATACACATCTACAAACTACCGAACATCTACAAATACAATAGAATTTAGAATCACCATATAATTTATTAAGTTATCAAAAAGGAAAAGGTTATGGGTAAGTTATGAAACAAAAGAAATCCCAAAATGGGTTTTAATTTTTTTATATTAATAAGAAATGTGCAGGCCAACACATTATCTGCGCACACAGAATTCCACAGATTTTTAAGTCTATCATTGACTATTTATTTATGTAAATGTGTGCAAATATAAATTTAATTCATTAATTTCAGTAATATTATTGATATTCACACTTACATGATTTATTTACAATATACTTTGTAAAGTAATATTTTCTGTATTTTAGTTGATCTATTATATGCGCGACTTGCCAAACAAGTCGATCTACCAAACAATTGGATCCAAAAAGATAAGGTCCCATGAAGTCCTTTGAAATGTGCATTTATTATTCAATGTTTGACATAATCTCAACAGGAAAATGGAGAGAGGGTGGGACAGAGTAGCTAATCCCCTTTTAAAAAAGCAGCCAATAGTGTTTTGTTTTCTCACAGTTACATTTTAGATTCTAACTATCAAATTTGAGACATTATCTCACTGACTAAAAATCCAAGCTGAAGCACAACAAGAGCAACACTGCACATGAATGAGTCTGTTTCTGAATGAATTAGTCAAGTCAGTGATTCATTTATTAAAATTTACTTAATTTCCAAACAAACCAGTCATTTTGAATCATTGCCACTGCTGGGTTTTAGTCACATTTAATTAACCATGACAGTCCAAAAGCCGCCAAGAATATGGCACATTGTTTCACTAATTAATTATAACTATTACATAATGATAATTACTATTAGGATTTTATTTGTACGACTTATTAAAATGCATAATTAAGATACTTTAATAATAGTATATAGTACAGTAATTATTACAGGTCAAAATCAGCTGTATTGACTGATCAATGCTTATTAACGCTACTAGCCCCATAACAATATTATGATATATTAATGCTAATAAATTATGGATTTTTCTCCCGGTTGATCTACTTCAGGTGTATTTATATTCATTACCTTACAAATTGATACGCCCTTTATAAATTATAAAGCATTATCAGTTATAAATTGGTTTGATTAACTGGTTTATCAATTATTATCAGTATCTTGTTTTCAGACAAAATACCATTGACCTTTCATTTTGATGGGTTGACAGCAAACAAATGTACAAACAAACAAACAATTCGTTGAATGTGCTGCTGGTTTCAAAGTAAGTAATGCACTCAGTTATTGAGTTTTTTAGGGGGATAACCTATTTGTTTTATGTCCAATCCACTTAAATTTGTAAAATAAATTACTAAGTTAACTTAATTCTTTCATGCTGCTTTCACAAATCGATTGTGTGGAACCCAGCATTTTTTTCCAGAGTGATTTCACAATGTTAATTTACATGAATCTCAAAGTGTCTTAGACAAAAATGTGCGCAGTACTGCTACTTCCAAGGAATATGGCTTTTTGTGATATTTTGTGCTGCTTACTGGTATGAACAGTCCTTGACAGAGCTAGAGAGAGAGAGAAAGAGTGAGGATGACTGAGAGAGACAGAAACAGAAGGATGACAGAGACAGATGTGCAGACAGTCCCGCACCTGAGCTAATAGGCTCTGCACTGCTGCGTTCAACTAAAGAGACTGTTGGCAAACAAAAGAGTTGAATGTTGTTCAAACTAATTAAAGAGATAGTTCACCTTAAAATTAAATTTTCCATTGTTTACTAATAGTCTTGCTGATGGTTAATAGTGAAGAAAAAGCACCTTTAAATGTCCAGCATTCTCCTAAATGGAACTTTGCATCATTAAATATGCGAGTGGGGCTTCAGTGGACATTCAATAGACATTACTTTTAAGCTAGCCAGTAACTTTATCAATTTTAGTTTTGTTGAAGTGATGTGGTTTGGTAAAGACTGCATTGTAGGTTTTTTTTTTTTTTTTTTTTTACTCAATTAAGTATCTTTTTTTAAGTTATTAATTTGCATTTAGATAAATTCCTATTATTCCCATTATCTGATTCTAATTATGCTGGTCTGCATGGCTGTTGGAAAAAAATAAAATAAAATAAAATAAAATAAAATAAAATAAAATAAAATAAAATAAAATAAAATAAAATAAAATAAAATAATACATTCATTTTTCAAGTCACCAATCATTGGCAAATGGGGAAAAATGCAAGATTTAATTTCCTTATAAAATAAAAAAATTAAAAATAAATAAATAAATAAATAAATAAATAAATAAACAAAACAAAAAAACATTCATTTTTTTAAGTCCACCAACCATTGGCTAACATGGAAAAACGCAAGATTAATTTACTTGCATTTAAAATAAAATAAAATAAAATAAAATAAAATACAAATGAAATTAAATGAAATAAAAAAAAAAATAATAAAATAAAATAAATAAATAAATAAATAAATAAATAAATAAATAAATAAATAAATAAATAAAATAAAATAAAATAAAATAAAACGAAATAAAATGAAATAAAATAAAACATTCATTTTTCAAGCCATCAACCATTGGCAAATGTAATGTGGAAAAATGCAAGATTAATTTTTTTTTTTAATAAAATAAAAAAATTAAATTAAATTAAATAATAAAACAAAAAAAAAATTTAGGTCACCAACAACAAATGTGGGAAAATGCAAGCTTTAATTTCATTATAAAATAAAATAAAGCAAAATAAAATAAAATAAAAATAAATAAAATAATAAAACAAAACTTTAAGTCACCAACCACAAATGTGGAAAAATGAAAGCTTTAATTTACTTATAAAATAAAATAGTTTAAATATACATTTTTTAAATCACCGACCACTGGCAAATGTGGAATAATGCGAGCTTTAATTTCTTTTTCTTTAATTTCTAAAATAAAATGATAATATGCTGATTTTGTCAATCAGTACTGAAAACAGTTTTAATATTTTGCTAGAAACCATAGATCTAATCAGTATTACAAAATAGGAAGTTGGAACAGAAACATTTTGTAACACTAAAAACATTAAAAGTACAGATTTAAAAAAAATAATTAAATCTTTGTGACTCAAAAAATGTAAACATTGATGATACAGTCAGTTATTTTTTTATTTTTTTTTTTTAAATCATTCAGGTCAAAACCTCATAAAAACATTGTTTTTAGAATCTCTAGTGAATTCATTCATTGTTGTTATATATTCAATGTCTTTTAAAAAATTGATAACAAGCCCTGATTTAGTGCTGACTTTGTACATAAACTAAGTATTGCAAAACCAATTCAAACGCTGCACACACAAACCCTATTGCTTCCACTTACAAACCGTAGCATACACACAGTATAACCAAAACCATCCCCAAACACTCACTACTACTTGGCAGAGTGACAGTATTATGTGGTGGCATATGCTGTATGTTAAACATTTATGATTAGTTAGTGCTGCGTTTTCCTCAGCGTGAGCCGCGTGGGAGTGTTGAGCTGTATGAGCTTCATCCCACACCGGGGTCACGCAGTCACACAGGGTTCAATTCCGGCAGCACCACAGGCTTCAAAGATCACCGCTTCTGTTGTCTGGATTGAGGAATGAGGTGCCACATTCCCTCGGGTCAAACACACACACGCATGCACATACAAACACACACACAGCCGAACGTGACTTTTCACAGGCCGCCGTGACAGACTTATTAGCGCTAAGGGCTGCAGGACGGATAGTGGCAACAGCAGGAAAACTCTCTTTACAAATGTAAGGTGCGAATGCAGACTCTGTGTCAATCAACTTGATGGACAGCTCTCGTCAGGCTACTACAAAAAAAAAAACTGAACAGGGAGAAAGGAAAAAACCCATCAAACATTGACAAACAGAGCGAGTCCTTTGAGAAGGGCACAGTGGTTAGGAGAGGCAATAATACGTTCAGAGGCGGAATATTTCACTAGTAGCGAACACACGGAGGAAACATCTTCACAGGATGAATGAAATGTAGGAAGCATGTTCATTCTCAATGAGTACATTTACATAGACCACCTTATTGTAATTATAATAGGATGTTGGCAATATTGCGATAGAACTTTACCTCCTGTAAATGCAATAATTTGATATAAATAATGTAATTTAGGGCTGCACAATAATTGAAAAATATCCAATATCATTGAATATCACGATAACAATATTTCTTACAATATAACACTTCTATTAAAAATATATTTTTTATTAGCTATGTTTTAAAATTTTTGATTTATTTAATTATATTACTAAAAGACAGCTAACCATTTTCCAGATCAAATTAATTTTAATTTAGACAAAAAAATGTCAAGGTGGAAACATTTAGGGCTCTATCATACACCTAGCGCAATGCAGCACAAGGCATGACGCAATTGTTGTTTGCTAGTTTCAGCTCGGCGCAAGAGTCGTTTTGACGTTTTGCAGCACGCTATTTAAATAGCAAATGCATTTGTGCTCATGTGTGCGCCCATAGGCGTTCTGGTCAAAAAAAGGAGGTGTGTTAAGGCGCATTGCTGGCGCGTTGCTAATTTCACGAACTAAAATAGACCTGTTCAATAGACCAGCTGAGAGGAGGTCTAAAGTCCAGCGCAGAGCACGTTAGTTGTGCGCCTCGCTCAAACATTGGTTAATACAAACAGGATGTACAGCAATATGCAAATATCTTTACAACTGAAAAAATATTAAAGGATTAAAATATTAGAAAAAATGTTATTTTCTAGCCTACGTAAATATAAAAACCACCGCCTCCATGCCTTCTTCATCTCGGGGGGCTTTTTCAGTTCATTCATGACAATTTGCTTTTGTATAATGTTATTATTAGTAGCAGTATTATTTATTATTTGCATATTTATATTTGTTTTATTAAAAACAAGCTTAGATTTGCCCATCTGTCAGGTTTTGGACCATATGGGGCATAGCATGTGTGTTTGGAAATAACTCTTGTTTCTGACCACTGATTATGTATAAATCTAGATAACTATAAAAGTTCATGACTCCCTTAAAATGACGGAATGTTTTGTCTTGGTTTAGAAAGTTATATGAGTGTAGAACAACATGATATTGAGTAAATAATGACAGATTTTCATTTCGTTAAGATGTGCAGATGGCTGTGAGCCTCACTCTTCGCAATCACCAGATTTCATATTTCTATGTTTAAAAAAAACAACAAAACAAAGAAACTGCAAGAGAATGAGAGACACAAGATTTGGATAAAAGGATGATTAAATGAAAATTAAGCAAAAAGGTATTGAATTCCTCCTTCAAATGATCGCTTTCCATCGAAGCGTCTCATCTTTAGGCTCTGTGAGCCAGAGACAAAAGTGCTGGTGCTTTAATCCCACAGTGAACGGACCGTCTCTAGATAGAGATCTGGTATTGTAACCCTGGTGTAACTTTACACATTTCCGGAAAAGAAAAGTGAGAGTTTAAAAGTATCAACCCCACTTCTAAGAACTCAACTTCCTCCATTTCAGAACTTGCATAAACTGGTTTCAAAACTTCTGAGATATCAGAAAACCAGCTACCAAATAAACCTTTCACTTGCTCACGACATGATGGATGAGAGTTTACATCTTGCTGGATGCACTCAAAACCCAGCCCAGTGTTTTTTTTGGTTTATTTATGGCTTGTTTTCCATTAACCAAATATGCATTTGCATAGCAACAGCAACCTTTGCTGCAAGTCAAACCCCTCCTCAATCCTCCACCATTTGTTGACTATTAAGGGAAGGGTGAGCTGGAATGCAAAAGAAGAGTTTAGAGCATTGGGTGGAGATCAGAGCCATCCAAATGACACATATATCTTTGGATCAACCATGATGTGCATTGAAAATGCATGATTATCTGCTTTAATATTAGTAAGCTTTACTAAAAAAAGCTTACTTTTCCAATGTTAGTGCACTGCTGTCTTGTAAACATGTCCTTACAGTAATAAAAAAAATCACACACACAGAAAACAGCTACGCAGCTCATTTCTTGGGGAAATGAAATGAAATGAAATAAAAATTAAATTAAATTAAATTGGAGTAATAATGTTGCATAATAAAAAATTGCATAATAATGTTGAACGGTAGTAAAAATAGAAATGATTTTGATAAGAAAAGAGCTTGTAAAGCCCTGTGCATGTTTGTCCACAGTCATCCATATCAAAGAGATGTGGATAATCTCCTTCTTTGATGACAGACAAACGAACCAGCGGTAAATGAGAGACCCAGATGGTCTCAAAGCAGGACCACTGACACAGAAGGACCCGAGACCCCATGAGACACCATTACTGGCAAGATGATCAGAGACACCTGAAATATCTCACACGGAGACGCCACACTATGGCAGCGAATGACACTGAGAGAAATAAAACATCCTTACCTGGAGCAGAGATGTAGAGAAGGTCAGCATGAAAAAAAAGAGAGAAATAAGGAAGTTAGTCTTGAACAGATGAGCTTAAAGCCACACAGCAAACAAAATTAGTCAAAAATGTTATCAATGATTCAACCTTAAAGCCTGTGCGAAATTAAATTTACAATGTTTATTTTGCTATCTCACATGTTTTTTTAATAAATGTCTGACCATTTGCTTCCACACTTGTTGGCATCAACCTAAGGGCTTCCATAGCAACTATATATGTATATTCGTAATCACATCCTTTTTCCCATTAGTTTCCTACAGTATGAGGGAATGATGTGCAAATGTAAGCTATACACAATACTCAATATTATGTTTCAGCAAGAAGTACATCAACATACTAAAATAAAAGTCTCAGCAACTTCCGGTTCGCAATGACTGTAAGGTTATCTATAATTCAGTACACCGGAATTGGAAGACACGAAAGCATTCACATATGCTAATAAGAATCAACAATTTTTATGACATCACAGCATATTTATACTTCTCATCAGATATTCTGATCAATTAAATGCTCTTCTAGTATCTGAAGTGCCCCACCCCTTACATTACAGTCAGTTATTTACATCCAGCCAAGCATTCATAAAGGTTAACCTACAAATTTTAATAAAGCAGAAAAATAATAAGCAGTAGACGACCAGTGTTCCTTTACGTTTATGAGTAGAAACTAAACTAATGTTGTATTTTAAAGTAAAGAAAAACAGGGGGCATTACCCGACATTGTTCAGATAAAAACAGAAAACGTCTTATGAGTTTTGCAAATACACTGCATCAGGAAAGTATTCATATAGCGTTTCACTTTTTCTACATTTTTTGTTACAGCCTTATTCCAAAATGGAATAAATTAATTTATTTCCTCAAAATTCTACACACAATACCCTATAATGACAATGTGAAAAAAAGATTTTTTGAAATTGTAGCAAATTTATTAAAAATAAAAACTTAAAAAAATAAATATCTAAAAAAAAAAAAATCACATGTACCTAAGTATTCACAGCCTTTGCTTAATACTTTGTTGATGCACCTTTGGCAGCAATTACAGCCTCAAGTCTTTTTGAATATGATGCCATAAGCTTGGCACACCTGTCTTTGGGAATTTTTGCCCATTCCTCTTTGCAGTACCTCTCAAGCTCTATCAGGTTGGATGGGAGAAGACGGTGTACAGCCATTTTCAGATCTCTCCAGAGATGTTCAATAGGATTTAGGTCTGGGCTCTGGCTGGGCCACTCAAGGACATTCACTAAGTTTTTGTGAAGCCACTCCATTGATATTTTGGCGGTGTGATTTAGGTCATTTTCCTGCTGAAAGATAAACATGAACACTCTGAAGCAGGTTTTCATTCAGGATGTCTCTGTACATTGCTGCATTCATCTTTCCCTCTATCCTAACCAGTTCCTGCTGCTGAAAAACATCCCCACAGCATGATGCTGCCACCACCATGCTCCACTGTAGGGATGGTTTTAGCCTGGTGATGAGCGGTGCCTGGGTTTCTCCAAATATAAAGCCTGGCATTCACTACAAAAAGTTCAATTTTAGTCTCATAACACCACAGAATTTTGTTTCTTATGGTCTGAGAGTCTTTCAGATGCCCTTTTGGCAAGTTCCAGGTGGAAAGTGGCTTCCATATGGCCACTCTAACGTAAAGGCCTGATTGCTGGATTGCTGAACAGATGGTTGTCCTCTCTCAACAGAAGAACGCTGGAGCTCATACAGAGTGACCATCGGGTTATTGATCATCTCCCTGACTAAGGCCCTTCTCCCCCGATCACTCAGCTTAGATTGCTGGTTAGCTCTAGGAAGAGTCCTGGTGGTTCTAAACATCTTCCACTTATGTATGATAAAGGCTACTGTGCTCATTGGAACTTTAAGAGCAGCAGAAATTTTTCCGTAACCTTCCCCAGCCTTGTGACTTAAGACAATCCTGTCTCGGAGGTCTACAGGCAATTCCTTTGCCTTCATGCTTGGTTTGTGCTTTGACATGCACCGTCAACCCTGGAACCTTATATAGACAGGTGTATGCCTTTTCAAATCATGTCCAATCAACTCAATTTACCACAGGACAACTCCAATTAAGCTGCTGAAACATCTCAAGAATGATTAGTGGAAACAGAATGTACCTGAGCTCAATTTAGAGCTTTACGGCAAAGGCTGTAAATACTTATGTACATGTGATTCTTCAGGTTTTTTATTTTTATTAAATTTGACAATTCACATTGTCAATAATGGGTTATTGTGTAAATAATATTGAGGAAATAAATTAATTTTATTTGTTTTGAAATAAAACTGTAATTTGTAAAAATGTTTGGCTGTAAAAAAAAATGTGGAAAAAGTAAAGCCCTATGAATACTTCACTACTCTGTAGTATACTTTGATCCATCTAAAAGATTGGAGATTTATTGGAACTGGCTTTCCTGACAATATATGCATGAATAAAATAAAATAAATTTAATCGATGTTATGCACTTGATGATTAGCGAGGTGTAGATTAAAAGCAGTTGAAATTTCAGTTGAAATTGCCACACAATTAACAAAGCAGAGCATTTCAAGGCACTCCAGGGAACCTTAGAGGTCCGTATTGTAACAAAAAAATGATACACAATCATGTAAAAAGGCCTGTAAACAGACAAAAGTAAAGGACGGCCATTAGAGTCTCTGATTTGTGAAATTAGTCAGTCTGTGCTCCTTGCAAACAGACGCTACACACCAGCGACAGGTTAATTTCAGATCTTTGTTTTCCGATCTGGGAGATAAACACACGGAGATGCAGACGAAAGGAGACAATGCGAGAGAGCAAATGCTTGCAGCAGAAAAATAACACCATCTGATGAGGTCAAACGCAATCTTTTTCCCTCGTCTCCATCGCAGATGTGATCTCATAAGCAGGTGGCTGCGTGTGGATATGAATATGAGATGCGCTGCGTGTTTCTGGCTCAGATTAGCAGTGTGAACATCGCGCTAACAGGATCCACAGGGATAATCTGAGAACTGAGGGACATCAAACATATAGACCTTTGACCTCTGGATTACCAGAGGCAGAGAGTAAGTGAAGCGGCATCATCCGCAGTGCATCAGAGTTCTGTTAGTTTCACAATGACTTTTGCTTTCATATACAATAACCAGCTGTGTGAACCAGGTGAAGTAAACACAAGAGGAACTGATCCTCTGGTAAACATTTACTCCTATGCTTACTGTTACTATTACTACTACCACCACCATAACTACTATTACTACCATAACTACTATTACTACTACCACCACCATTACTACTATTACTACTACTACTACTACTACCACCATACTATTACTACTACCACCATTACTACTATTACTACTACTACTACTACAATCATTACTACTACTACTACTACTTCCACCATTACTACTATTACTACTACTACTACTACCACAATTACTACTACTACGACTACTACTACTACCACCACCACCATTACTACTACTACTACTAATTTTACTACTACTACTATTACCATCATTACTACTATTACTACTACTACTATTACTATGCCTAGTATTACTACTACTACTACTACTACTACTACTACTATTACTATTACTATTACCATTAATACTACTACTATTACTATGCCTAGTATTACTATTACTACTACTACTACTACTCCTACTACTTCTACTCCTACTATTACTACTACTACTACCACTATTACTATTACTACTACTACTACTACTATTACTACTGCTATCACCATTACTACAATTACTACTACTACTATCACCATTATTACTACTACTACTATTACTACTACCACCATTACTATTACTACCACTACTACTACTATTACTACTACTACTATCACCATTACTCCATTTACTACTACTACTATCACCATTATTACTACTACTACTGCTACTACTACTACTACTACTTCTACTTCTACTATAACTACTACTTCTACTCCTACTATTGCTACTACTACTATTACTATTACTACTACTACTATAATTACTACTATTATTACAACTATCACCATTACTACTATTACTACTACTACTATCACCATTATTACTATTACTACTACTACTACTACCACCATCACTACTACTACTACTACTACTAACGCCACCATTACTACCATTACTACTACTACAACTATTACTATTACTATTCCAACAACAACTATTACCATCATTACTACTACTATTACTACTACAACTATTATTACATTCACTACGGACAATTTATTTTATTCAATTCACCTGTACCACAAGTCTATAGACTGTGGGGCAAACCAGAACACCAGAAGGAAACCCCGCGAACATGGGAAGAACATGCAAACTCCACACAGAAATGGCAACTGAGCCAGGGCTCAAACCAGTGACCTTCTTCCTGTGAGGCGATCGTGCTACCCACTGCACCATCGTGACGCCCATATAGATTAATATTTGTCACTTCCGTTTGTGCTTACATTTAGAAAACTAGATATAGGTATATTTAAATAAATATATTTAATTAGGTTTAGATATATTTACATAGTTTTAACTGTGTTAATATAAATTAATTAAAAATATAGTAGTATTATTTTTATCAAAATCATTATTATTATTGCATAATTATACTTATAGTAATATTTACCAAGCATCTTACAAAATTTACCTTTACAGAGCTTACAAAAAATAATAACAAATTAGATTATTAACGATTAATAACATGGCTTATAATACATGTACTTGTTTATACCTGAAAACAAGGATGATATAAGATGTAAACTAAAGGTAAGAAATCAAATAATATATTGCATATGACATAACATATATTGTAATAAATTTTAAAAACTTGTAACAATATTAAAATAATAATGATTTTTGATGTACTTAGATAACATTAATAATTGTAATATCTGCCATTTATCAGTATAATTTATTATCAGTACTAAGTATGGGTAACACTTTTCAATAAGGTTGTATTAGTTGCATTTACTAACAAAAACAATCAATGAACAATACACTTATTACAGTATTTATGTATAACAGTAGACATTTGTTAATAAAAATAAAATTGTTCATTGTTAGTTTATGTAACTCATGATGCATTAACAAGAATTAATTTGATTTTTAATTATGCATTATTAAATGTTAAACTATGATTAATAAATGCTGCACAAGTGTTGTTTATTATTAGTTTATGTTAGTAAATACATTAACTAACACAAACTAATGAAACTTTATTGTAAAGTGTGACCTACGAATGTATTATAATGTAGTCATGTGCACTGCATCCTTAATATCAGTGTAATGTAAATTTAAATCATCAAATAATTTGCTAATAGTCACTCAATTAGTTGACATTATCCTAGGCTATAATATGAACATGAAATCAACATAAACGTCCCTGTTCTCTGTTATGAGCAGAAATAGTTTAGTCAATCAGAGCCAGGATTCCTTATGAAGCACATGACATTCAGACAGACAGAGGAGGCTTTTCTCAACACCTGTTGTTTTTCACAGGGCTGTATTTCTGCCCTTTTCTTTTCTGCCCACTGAAGCCCAAGCGCCCTCAACCAGTGTTGTTTTTTCATATATAAAAAAAAAACAGGTGACACACCAGTGGCTTTTGGGTAATTCAACCATATGGTGCCCCCAGCCATGCTGAACCTCAGCCGCCGCCAGGATGAAAAATGAACAGATGCATGAACCTTTCTGCTAGATTAAAAATGGAGTTTATGAAAAGGGGCACAAACCCAACACTGCCATTTACCAGAACACAGACACAATCAATCAACCTAATGGGCTTTAAATGGCAAAGCTCATCTTAGAAAAGCTGAATAGAAAAAAAAAAAGAATATGTACAAGCGCTAGCCACAAAAGAATTGCAAACTATGCATTTTTTTTTTTTTTTTGCATTGCAGAATGTAAAAGCTAAAATTCTAGCTGCCAGGCTTAAGGACACAGGGTAAAAGATCAAGGCTTTAGAAGTCAACCTATTCGTGAACCCAATAATTGTCAAGCAATACTGGTTTGTGCCAAAAAAGTAAAATATTAATAAAACAAAATTAAATAAAAATCTGAATGATTTTTCAGTTTCCATTTTAAAACATTTCCTTGTTTTATTTCAAAAATGAAACATCAGGTAAGTTAAGGTAACATTTTATTTCAGGTAGATTCTGTTTATAGCTTACTATTGATACAATTACAATTGTTACTCTTTAATAAAAAAATAACCATGAGTATTTGTAAAACTTATTACCCACATGCGAGATGTTTCAACTCTTCTTTACATAAAACCTTTTAACATTTACAATAAATGTTGTATTTAGTCAATGACACTAAAAGCCATTGTAATGACCCTAATTATACTTATATTGAATTGTTTACTGTTAAATGTAAACCTGACGTATACCAGTGGCCTATTTTAAATTTGTTGCTAAATGGTTAACATGGTTTTTATTGAGATAGCAGCTGTGTTTTATGTGCTTTAGGAAGGCTGAAAAACATCATATATTCATCCGCCGCTGTGTCTCAGTCCACTAGATCCTTTCAGAGGTGCACCCAGCTCTGTGAGTTCTTCAACTCCTCCAGAAACTATCCCTGGTTGACGGAGGCTTTCAGTGGTGCTTCAGGCTGAGCCAAGCTTACTTTAATGAACTGTTGGCCATTGTCAGATATTGTCATAATCACTCCCCTACCAGAGCAAGATCATGATTGTTTAACGTGGCGCGAATGTTCGCTGAAGTTCAGACTTTCCTACTTGAGCAGCTTGAACGTTAAGTGCATTAAACGCATATAAAATGCTCAACTCGTGCAGCTACATTAGAGCAAATCACGTCATTCGCGCCAACTCATTAACGCAAATCGCACAGCCGGATACCTACTGGCCTCTTTGGATTGACTTAACATGTAAATCACATTCAATTAACACATCATCCGCGTCTGATGTACACACAGCATTATACCGGCTCTGCATCAGTGATCCAAATAGTAAAATTTTCATATCGGCCTTTCGGATGAGAAGTTTAACCGAGGTCTTGACTATCTGTGGTCATTAAAAATCCCATGGCACTTCTCGTGAAGAGTACAGGTGTAACCACGGTGTCCTGGCCAAAGTCCCTCAATCGGCCCTTACGCTCATGGCCTCCCAATCATCCCCATCCATTAAATTAGCTGTATCACTGTCCCTCCACTCCACCTCTAGCTGGTGTTTAGTGAACGCACTGGCGCCTTTGTCCCGTGGTTGCCGTCGCATCATCCAAGTGGATGCTGCACACTGGTGGTGGTGTGAAGGTGGAACCAGGTGGCTGGTGGGTGTTTGGCTATATCACAGTACATATTGCGATATTACAATATATCATTACACCTTTAGTCACTTTTAACTCACTTTCTACACAAAAAACTTTGCAATTTTCATATTAAATTTGAAATAATTGACAGAACTTTGCAATTACACAATACCATTTAAAATCTAATCTTTTATACCTACAGATTTCCACTCCACCCCTCACAAACAAGACACATCTGCTTCCGGCAGTCTTGATGTCTTTCTGGAAAAGCAATGGGATCGTTCAGTCAAGGCTGAGGTATCCCATAAAACTAGACCTCTACTTTTATCTCTCTTCAGGGACTGACCCATGCCTGACCTCTGACCTCTACATCCAATGTTAATGGTACAAGCCACTCTAACCCACATGCAGACTCAAATTCCTGCTGACCGGCGACCTTTAAACTGAAGAAAAAGACATAGAAGACAAGAATGAGTGGCTCCAGATGGGCCTAAAACAACTAATGTAGGAACTCACAGAGAGAAGCGCTGGAATAATTTAATGATGGACAATAGAGTCTCTCTGGGAGAGAAGGCCACCTGCCACTGTCAACCCTGTCGACTTTTAAAAAACACCCAGATTGTACATCATGTCATCATGGCCACCGTTATCATAATGTTCGGCTACAGATCGTGACACAGTGATTTGTTAATCCAGAGTCTCGGCTGTCACGCTCCGTTCTGAAGCCACACCACAAACCACAAACAGCTGCCCGCCGAAACGCTTTCTGCTTAATTACAGCCTTGCAGTTCAGGGCGAATGACGAGCATGTAATTAAGAGAAACCAAGAATAAGATGCAGCTAAAGCAAGACAGGCATTGCTAGATAAACAAAGAGAGGAAAGATGATGTGAGAATGAATGTTTCCGCTGTGAATGATTCATTATTGCATATTATTTGTTGCGCATTATTCTGAACCAAAAGTTTGTTTTTAGAATCTTGCATCTAAATGTGACTGTCTGGAATAAAACTGCAGCCATGAGGGCAAGGAAATGTTATATTAATCAAACATATTGTTGCTTAATAGACGTCTTACTCTCTAATAAAAAATTAAGTAAATAAACTCTATTTTCCATACTATTAGTAAATAATTGAAAAAAAAATTATATATATATATATATATATATATATATATATATATATATATATATATATATATATATATATATATACACACATATATAATTTTTTTCAATATATATATATATTTATATATTTATATTATATATATATATTTATATATTTATATTATATATATATATATATATATATATATATATATATATATATATATATATATATATATATATATATATATATATTTATTTATTTATTTATTTATTTATATATATATTTATAACAAGTCAATTCTGTAAAATACAAACAATGTCTAGAGCAGGGGTGTCAAACTCAATTCCTGGAGGGCCGAAGCCCTGAACAGTTTAGTTCCAACCCTGCTCCAACACACTTACCTGTAGGTTTCAAACAAGCCTGAAGGACTCAATTAGTTTGATCAGGTGTGTTTAATTAGGGTTGGAACTAAACTGTGCAGAGCTGCGGCCCTTTTGGAACTGAGTTTGACACCTGTGGTCTAGAGCTTTTATTGGGTGACAGAGCTCCTCACCCTCTCTCTAAAGGCTGATTTTTACTTCTGCGTCAAGTGATCAGCATGGCGCATCTCCTGCACGTAGTCGTACATTTATAGTTCTGAGCGCTGTTTGTGTTACTCTGCATTAACACTTCCGAAATGCTAGCTGTCTGTAGGTTTTTATGTTCCTCCATGTCGAGTTTCTTTGCAGGTATTTAGTTTTTTTCTGAACACCAAAAGTAGTTAAAACACGCTCATTCAGAGGCGGGAACTGGCGGACATGTAACAACTTTCATTCTAAGGTAAACACAAAGCAAAAGATTACATCTAGAGCTACTTCACAGGACTTGACACTTGTAAACACTTGCTTCATCGGCCTCGCGGCTCTCAGCTCTGCCCATACTCGTCACCGGTACAAAGGCGACCAATCACAGAGCTTGCGCTATGCATCGTTGTGACGTGCAGTTCCATTTTTTGAAAGGTGCGCATCAGCGTCGGCGAGGGCTATGCGACCACATGTGCCGGAGCATACGCGCGCGACTGCCTCAGAAGTACAAATCAGCCTTAAAGTGGGTCGCACACTGAATGTGTCATGCCATGCATATGGCAGTTGGAAGTAACGCTCACTGAATGTGCACATCCACATGTTATTTAATATAAAATTATGCATATGGCACTCTGTGGCATAGCAGAAATTTCAACTGTGTCCTGAGTCATAGATGGGCGCCATGGACAACCGCCGACTTGTGGTGCTGGTGAGTGTACCTTGATAAAAATCTGTTTATAATTCTAAAATGCATGGAAAATTTGTGGCATGGAGCGGCGCATCCTGTTTGCAACCCCCTTAAGAATGTGCCCTGCCAGACTTAAAGATTTGTGACTCACTGACTCACTGACTGACTGACTGACTGACTGACTGACTGACTGACTGACTGACTGACTGACTCACTCACTGACTCACTGACTCACTCACTCACTCACTCACTCACTCACTCACTCACTCACTCACTCACTCACTGCCAGGGCCATTTATATCGTTATATTATTGGTTTTTCGTAAGATCATTTTTTTTTATGAGGTGAGATGTTAGCCCAACGCTCAACCCCTAATCTGGAGGACATACACACATACACTACAGACAATTTAGCTTACCCAATTCACCTACAGCACGTCTTTGGACTGTGGGGGAAACTGAAGCACCCAGAGGAAACCCACGTGAACAAAGATTTGAAAGAGTTGAGTTTTTTTGAGAGACTTGAGTTTTTTGTAAAGAGTAAGTAAAGCTTTATTTTGGGATGAGTTATCCCTTAAAGTGTTTAAACATTTTGATGCCAACATGTAAATAAAAAAGTACTGTGCACTTGCGGAAAAAAGCAAAACCGGTCCGATCATCACAAACCAGTGGGGGGAAATGAACTCAATCCAGCTGTGCTAGAAAGACATGATTCTGTTACGGTTTTCTGAGACCCAATCCATAAGGCTTTCAAAACAGATGTCCGAGACACTTCAACTAGACGTGGAGGAGCAACAACTCTACTCTGAGTTCCTGAGGGTTCTCTGAGGATGCTCCCTGGCACCCTGTGAAGGAAACTCATTTTGGAGGCTTGTCCTTTCAATCATGACCCTAAAGCTCATAACCGTGGGTGATTGAAAACATAGATTGACTGGCAAATTAAGAACAGCTTTTTTCACAATAACAGAACGGTACATTGACTACATTACTGCTGCACCTACACCAATCTGATGGTCATTCTCATGTTAAATTCTTCCCTCACTTTTAAACAAAACCCCAAGATACTTGAACTCCTCCCGCTTGGGTTAGGACTCTTCTCCAACCTGGAAATGCCAAGCCCCATTTTTTCGGCCGATAACCATGGCCTTGGACATGGAGGTGCTGATCTTCATCCCTGCCAAGTCACACTCAGCAGCAAACCATCCCAATGCACACGGGAGATCCAGGTCAGATGGAGCCAACAGGACAACATCATCTGCAAATAGCAGAGATGAAAAAAAAACAGACCCCCTCCAGGCCAAGAAATTCTGTCCATAAAAAAAATAACGAACAGAACTGGTGACAAAAAAAAGGCAGCCCTGGCAGAATCCAAAATGCACCAGGAACAAGTTTGACTTTTTTTCCATCGAAGCAATCCAAACTCCGGCTCCAGTTATGCAGAAAACAGACAGCCTTTAACATTTTTAAAAGAGAATACAAAAACCAATGGGGTAATAATCAGAACTTAAGACATTTTCACAAAAAAATACCAATATCTCAGTGTCCAATATTGGATTGTCTAAAATAAATTTTAGATTTAAAGCTGTTGTGATCTTTTTTACATACATGACAACAGAACAATCCAAGATCAGGAGTTTGCATTGAAGGTTACTTTGGATAAAAAGCATCTGCCAAAAACAAACGTTTCACAAAATGTCAAAGTTAAGTACATTGTGAATGTCGTTGCAATCTTACAATCCAGTAAAATCTAAAAGGCAAAAGGTAAACAATCCATTAAAGGTTATCAGTATTCCTTGACCAGCAGAAGAAGAAAAATCACTAGCTATGTGTCCACTAACAGACAACATGATGCTAAAGTGATATCCATTGACATTCTGTCTTTCACAGTCTCATT